>NC_090444.1:1324803853-1325529021 GCF_031143425.1 Pleurodeles waltl
ACCACTCCAATCCAAAACAATCTGCAACACTCTAATTTGCCCCACTCCAATCCACCTCACTCCAATCTAAAACAGTCACCCCACTCCAATCGGGTGCACTCCAATTGGCCCCACTACAATCCAAAACAATCTGACCACTCCAATCCGACCCACTCCAATCTGTTCCACTCCAATCCAAAACAATTGGCTCCACTCCAGTCCATCCCACTGCAATCCTCCCCACTTCAATCCAAAACAATCTGCCCCACTCCAATCTCCCCCACTCCAACCCTAAACAACATTCCCCACTCCAACCCAAAATAATCTGTGTCAGTCCAGTCTGCCCCCCTCCAGTCCAACCCACTGCAGTCCAGTCCACCTCACTCCAATCTATCAATTCCATCCCAATTCACCCGACTCCAATCTACCACAATCCACCCCACTCCAATTAGCCACACTCTAATTTAATTTACTCCAATCTGTCCCATGCCAATCTACCCCACACAAATCCAAAAACAATCTGCCACCTCCAATCCAAAAGAATCTGCCCAACTACAATACAAAACAATCTGTCCCACTCCAAACCAAAACAACCTGCTGCAGTCCAATCTACAACAATCTCCCCCATTCGTATCCAAAACAATCTGCCCCACTCCAGACCACCCCACTCCAGTCCAATCCACCTCACCCCAATCCAATCCAATCCACCCCACTCCACTCCAATCCAATCTTTCCCAATCTGATCCGCCTCAATCCATTTCACCCCACCCCAATCCAGTTCAACCCACCGCACCCAACCCAATCCACCTCAATCCAATCAACCCCACGCAATCAATCCACCTCACTCCAATCCAATCCACCCCAATGCAATCCAATCTACTCTCCTTAAACACACCTCCACTACACGACACTCCAATCTACCCCACCTCAATGCAATTCACCCCACTCCATCCCAACCCACCACACCCAAATCCAATCCAACCCACCCACCTCACCCCAATCCACCCCACCCGACTCCAGTCCACTCCACCCAAATCCAATCCACCTTAGCCATTTCAATCCATCCTACCCCACTCCAATCTAATCCACTCCATCCAGTCCATCCCACTTCAGTCTCCTACACTCCAATCTACCCCACTCTACTGCAGTCCAATCCGCCCAACTCTACTCAAATCCACCCCACTCTACCCCAATCTAATCCACTGCACCCCAGTTCAGTCCACCCCACTTAATCCAATCCATCCATCCAACCCACCACTCCAATCCACCCCCACTCCAATCCACCCCACCCCACTCCAATCCAACCCACTCCACTACAGTCCAATCCACACCCTCCAGTCCGGTCCAATCCAATGTCCTCTAGTCCATTGTAATCCACCCCACTCCACTCTAATTCACCCCACTCCAAACCACACTACTCTAATCCAAACTACCCCACCCCTATCACTCCACCTACCCCAAACCACTCCTATCCACCCCAATCCAATCCACCTCATCCCACTTCAATCCAACCCACTCCAAAGCAATCCACCCCATCCAGTCAACCCACTCAATCCACCGACTCAATCAAACCCACTCTACCCCAATTCAATCAACCCCAATCTACTCCAATCCAATCCACCCCACTACCTCAATCCACTCCACCCTATTCCACCCAACTCCACTCCACTCTATGACACTGCACTCTACGACACTCTGCCACCAAACCAATTAAATCTTTTCCCCTCAACTCCACAACACTCTACTCCAACAAATCGAGTCTATGACTCTCTACTCCCCTCTACTTCACTCTAGGACTCTCCACGCCACTAACTTTTTGCCATGCTGAATGTAGTGCTGTGTGAGTTATGAATGATGGAACCTTCTTGGCTCCTGAAGGACTCTGCAGAACTGTGACATAAGTATTAGAAAGTGGTGAAGTAAATGCAGGTTTAGAATGTTAAGTTTGGGGTTACACATAGACGAATAAAGACAAGTATCTATATGTGGTGTAGTTATTGGCGGGTACCCCAGCTGGGGAAGACTCTATCTGGTGATGAGATAGGGGATAAGTACCTTGAATATTGACAGTGCTCTCCCAGAGTGTTTGCCCTGGTCCAAGCACACTGCTTGTGCCTGCCATGCGTGCCTGTCAAAGTGCAGAGCCGACATTTGGCGTATGTGGAGTCAAAGTGCAGCTCCAGCCGGGGTGAAGCATTTGAAGATTAAGAAAGCTTCACTGAGAAGTCTACATATCAGTGGCCATGAACCTGCTAGTAAAGCGTAATGTGAGGTACTGCACTACTACGCAATCTAGGAGTGATAAAGATGAAGGCGGATACAAGCAGGTTTTTAAAGAGCAGCAAATAGCAACAGCAAATTTCAAGATAATGCTGCGATCAGAAGTGCTGCGAGGCAGTGATCAACCAGGGTCAGACACTCCAAAGAAATGCCTAAAAGCAAAGCGAGGCAGCTATAAGAAACGATCATCTGCTTACCAGAACCGATTAAAAATGTTCATCATACCACAGCGTTGGGTGAGGTGGCCTGTGAAGCAGTGCCCGGGGTTGTGCTTATGGAGCCATCCATACTTGAAGAGGTGATGGGAAGAATCAAAGGCTATTCTTCCAATGGATATCAAGAAAGAGGTCACAGTTCCACAGACCATCCAAGATGACCCAGGGGCCAGCATGTCACAAGGCCTCAGAGATGATACAGAAGAAGCTGGTCCTGGTGGACAGCAGAAAGTATCGAAGAGAACTCCATTTGGAGTCTGAGCCAATCCTGTAAGCAGTTATAATGCTGCGGCCTTCCTGAAACCACCATCACTATTTGATACCGCCAAAATGTAGAATAAATAAATAAATAATTGGCAAATGATGGACTGCTTGGATAGAGACATTTGATGATTTCATTGATGCACTAGAAGAAACAGATAACAAGATTATCAAATATCCCAAGAATCTTGCTAGTGAAGGTGTTAAAGAAGTCATAAAGAAAATGCCATGAGCTGAAAAAGTTACATACTGTCTAATTAAAGAAGCCTTCAATCTCAAGTTCAATCCAGTACTGAATGTGAATTATGAAAGGTACATTTTCAGTCAAGAATCACAGAAAGTTGGTGAAACCATAGATGAATTTGTTGAGAAACTGGATACACTCATCAAACACTCTAGGCTCAATGGATTTAATGATGGGGAAGCAATATATCTCCAAGCTATTGACGGATGCCTGTCAGATTCATTCAGATGACAAATGCTGAGAGAAACTCTTAGGCCCATATTTATACTTTATTAGCGCCGCATTTTTGCCGCTTTTTGACAAAAAAGTGGCGCAAACTTACAAAATACAATTATAGTTTGTAAGTTTGCGCCGATTTTGCATCCAAAAATGACGCAAATGCGGCGCTAAAAAAGTATAAATATGGGCCTTAGTCTGGAGTGAGAAGACAAAATGGCTGCCCAAGCTTTACAGAATCGATGTTCGACGCACACCCACAAAGCCAAACGACCACACTAACTGTGACAAATTGACACCAAATGAAGTCGATCATCATCTAAATCATCGTCAAAAAGTTCTTCGGTTTCAAAACATGGTGAAAGTGATGTAAAGATGATTGTGCAATATTGATGTTTACCCCAGAAAAATATGTGCATGTCTGACTGGCCATATCTGAAGAGAAATACCAGTAGCAGAAAAGCTGACAAGAGAAAGCACCAAAGTCCTTCAGATATTTTCAGAAAATTACACTGAAAGTAAATGGTTGTTTAATACCTTTCATTATTGACAATGATGTGCCGATAAACATTATGCCTGAAGAGAAATGCGTTGAACTTGTTGTAAACTGTGCCTTGTGCATGGTGTGTAGGCCTGCATACAGCATAGGATAACACCACTGGAAGCTCTAACATTCACCTCCCTTTGTTGCCGTGACGTCTGTGGGTCTCCCTGGGGCTCCTGTCACTCCCCTTCACGCACTTTGCGTATGTGTGTCTGGTACTTGTGTTTCAGCTGAGGGGTAAGGCGACAGCTCAAGGGAGAGCGATGGTCGTTTCCAGGTTCTCCACTATCATCTGCGAGATCATGGTAGACCACGATCTTGCCATATGCTGCCATCTCCTGACGCGGGTGATTTAAGCTGCGCTCAGACTTCCTCTGCGCTGGGTTCACATGTTTCTTCCTAGGAGAAGGTTCTCCCTTGATAACGCGTCCAGCCCTTATAAATTACCTGTACCTGGACAATTTGGAGGTCGGTGAATCTTTTAACCGAGTCGGGCTCTCCTCATCCTAAAATAGTCGAGTCACTCAGATCAATAATCCATAACTACTGTAATCGGTAATCAATACTCAATTAATAGATCAATATAGCACATCAGAAATCAATAACAGTTGGTATTTCGGCGCGCCATGACCTTTCAGTCATGAATAACCACACCAGTTTGTTAAAAGTTAGTGAATTTATTTCCCTATATTAACAAAGCTAGCACGATGTATATATGTCTCAAAACCAATTGATATATGTATATGAACATTACTAGCTGTCCATAACGGCGGAAGAAACGCAATCTACGCAAAATCTGAATGATGATACACTCTGTTATAGCAATGCAAATCACCAATGTGACTAACTGTATTTGACTAATTGCATACATTCGGTCAGCATAACAAGGTTTCAATTCTTCATGATACATTGAATGAATACCTCGACTAACCTCTAATTAGCATTGACATGTGGGACTTCATGCAAAACGAATTTAGTCAACACAAATTTGGAAAACTTCTAGCTAGGATTCTATCAAATTAGCAGTTGGTACCTAAAAGGAAAAACACAATGCATAATACATTTATCCTTTCATATTTACCAAATACAATCAGCATTCAAGAAAAGTCTTCGTCCTTCAGGTACCGGTTGATCAGCATGGGGCAAATTTCAAAGGGGCAAAGTTAAGGGCAAGTTTCCTTGCAACGGCAAGGAGAATGGGGCAAAGTTACTGCATGGGCAAGACGGGGGCAAATCAAAGTTAAAGTCTCTAGGGTGAGAATTCTTAAAGTCTCTGTCTCTCAGATAGAGAAAAGGGCATCAGGGTGTCGTCCAAAATGGAGTCTGGCATCAGGCTTCAAACTGACATTGAGGAAAATTGCTGACTTCTCTTTGTCCGGTGGGTTTAAGTAAGAAACATTCCAAATTCTGCAGGGTCTTTCATTGGAGGGTTCATAGGTTGGCTTCAAATTGTCCAATCAAAAATTGTCTTTTACTAGCGCTCATTTATGCATACACTGTCCTTGGAGCCTTGGAACACAAATTGTATCATGGTTTGCCAATTATTTTACTATCTGTACCTTCATTGTCCGCACCTGCAGAGACTGACCTTGTATCAAAGGGGATGTCACCGGCCTAGCACGAAACCTTGAAGATAAGTGTACCAGCCAGTTTCTACTGGAAAAAATACAACTTCAAGCAAGGATATATGTTTCATTAGTTCAAGGAAAAAAATCACGCAGTTAGAATTTGAAACCAAGCAACTAGGCCAAAGCCTGTACTAAATTTAAGCTAAGCAAAACAGTTTTCAAACAAGAAATCATAGCATACATTTGCGATTATGACGGATTACTACAATTTTAATACTTCGTGATTAATAAAGCTCGTTTATAATGATGGCGAACTAACCCGAGAGCACAATTTCCCTCGTACATTATTTCTTTATTAAAATCACACTTCATTATATGTATTGATTACACGGTATACATGAATATATGTCGGACCTTCTTTTTCTGCGTCATCAATCCCTCCTCTGATGACTAATTATGTCATCACATCAAATCTACCCACAAATTTTATTCCATTAAAATTCTGTATAGTAATTTGGCACTTCAGTCAATTCCCTTTTTCTTTTAGTCCCTTTTGACTTCTCCCTATATATTTCCACCATTTTGTTCTCTATTTTCTCTTCTCTTTTTCTTTTGTTCCTCGCTTTTATCATTTTGAAAGCTTTCTATATTCCCCAAGAGCCTAAAAAAAATTAATATTATCAATATTCCCTTTACTATTTTTAGTAACAATCCGTTCCAAACGTTGCTGAGCCAATTTCCCACAGAAGCAAATCCTTTTCCAACTTTCTCCCAAACTCCGGGTTCTTTCAATTCCTTTAAATCTACACTTTCTTTAGTTAAATTTGTAAGCATCGTTCTAATTTTTCCACTGTTGTCTGGTATATATGTACAACAGTGACGCGTGCCAAGCATTTTGCAAACGCCGCCATCCTTTGCTAAAAGAATGTTTAACGCAAGCCGATTTTGAAGAGTCATAGCTCTTTCTGCAGCGAGTTCAGCATCCATCAGGATTATAGCTCCTGAAAACTTTGTCAGCATGTTATCCACAATAGTAGACAACTTTTGTATGTTGATTGAATTCAATATGACTCCTACTGAAGGAATCAATGCTCCAAATATATCTCCTACCACACCAGAAGCTGTCTCCCTTTTCTGAACACGATGTGATTCAGACAGCCTTGGAAATTTCTTTAAGTCGTCTAGTTGGTAAACCTTTGGGAACACTATTCCCAAATAACACCTTCCATACCATCCTTTAGGAAGACGATAATAGGCGTTGAGTCCACAAATATAATATACTCCAGGAATAACTGGGTCTTGTCCATTCAGCATGAACGTCCACTTAGATTGAAATGCATACGTATGTTTACATTCACTCGTTCCCACAAAAACTGTGTCATAATATGATGGAAATCTATGTATACAAAATCTTCCTACATGCAATGTATCTAAAGCTATTTTCCCTTGTGTCTTTATTGCAGCAAAAGCATAATTATCTACAGACGTCCTTTCGTGTAATTCCCTCTCTAATTTCTCCTTCATTTCATTCTTCCTATCATCAGTGCGGTCTAAAAATTCTATTTCAACTGGTGAAAGCAAGCATGTAAGGTTCTCTCTATGTGCGTGAGCTGTGTGAAAAGGTGACATCGGTTCGAAGAATTCCCTCATTAATTTGGCATAATAATCTCGAGCTATCTTACTTAGGTGCCCTATTATGGGGACATATGCAAAAGTAACATCGTAATTAGTATAGAAATAATGAATGTCCTTTTGAGCATAAAATCTGGAAGCTACTATACTACATGTAATTCCATACGTAAGAGGCATGCTGTGATACGTTACCCCTTCCACTACTGAGGTAGGTATTTGTGTACACACATAACAATCTTTCGCATCCATGGTCTCAACATACTCACTCAGTAAGCGATAGAAAACGTTAGATGAAAGTTCCTTCTTATCATGCAAGTGTCTCTCGTCTTGCTCAAGTCTCTTCAGAGCTGTTAGTTCAGTAACGATAATAGGTTTAGAAGTAGAAGCATCATTCGTCTCACTCTCATTTTTACCATGCATTCCAAGAACTATTGCTACAATTATTAGTACGCATGCGGTTATTAAGCCTATACACATGTATTTACAATACTTCATTTTACGCCCCTGTGTAGTGAAGCTAGTCATGATCTGTATAGAATCAGAAAGTTGAAGACACTTTTATCAAGGCGTGTTTGCAGGTATTTACAAAGCTGAACGAGTTCAATGTTCACACAGTTTTCTTTAGCAGCTTAGTCTCTTATCGGTTAGCAGCGTTGTCTCAAAATCGGTTTCAAAGTCAATCAAGTTAGCAATGTCTTAGCCGGTTGAAAAGTCAATCAGGTGATCAATGGTTTCAATCAACAGAGTCCATAAAGTTTTTATTTCCAAAATGAAGTTCTGCCTCTTCGTTCTCAAGACTGAGGGATACGAATTCGTCTGACCAATCGTTATTGGCTACGTACGCCCACTCCGGACCGGAATACCTCCTGCTCGGTATCCTTTTTCTTTTCAATTTTGCATCTCTCTTTGATTCTGTCTCACTGGTACTTTCCTCTTTGCCCAAGTCTTTTTCTTCACTTGGTTTTAGTACTACAACAGATACTTCCTTTCTTTTCTCTTGCACTCTTGGCCCTTCACTGTCGTTCAACGTTTCTCTAGTTCTTAATTTTACTGGCGATATGCTTGGTCTTCTTTTTGCACTGTGTCCACTTGATGGACCTGCAATCTCTTCTGAAGGAGTTCGAGCAGTTTCGTTCTGTTCTGCCTTGTCCCCTCTTTCTGGGGAGTCAATCAGGTTTTCCTTTTCTTTTTCTGTATCGTCTGCTTCTGGGAAAGCCCTCCTCTGATCAGGCTCTCCTGCTTCTTCACCTCTTTCGAGCCCTTTGTCACCGTTACTTTCTTCAGGCTCTTTGTCACTTTCAGCTGCTTCAGGCTCTTGGTTACCTTCAGCTGCTTCAGGCTCTTTGTTACCTTCAGCTGCTTCGTCGCTGTCTGAGGCTCCTCCTTGGCCTTCCCCAAGTGAATCAGTTGCTTCGTCCTCAGAGAATATTTCTCCCTCCTCTATTTCTGCCTGGTCACTTCTAGTTCTGTTTCGCTCTGCCTCAGCGATTGGTACTTTGTTATCAGGTACTGGTAACTTCAGCGCTTCAACTTCCTCATCTGTGGGACACAACACCCTCTTTGTGTGACTGGCGTGAATCCAGTTGGGAACTCCCGCACACTTCACAGCGGTGGTAATCGTCAAAATCATTTGAAAAGGTCCTTTCCAACGGGGTTCCAAACACAACTTCCTCACGTGCTTCTTTATCACGACCCAGTCTCCTGCTTTCAGGGCGTGTCCTGGACCTTGGATCGGTGGCAAGGTGGTTGCCTCCACCTGGTGAGAGAAAGATCGAACCACATCAGCTAGACCTTTGCAGTAGTCTAACACCATATCATCTGTAATATTCAAAAGCGCATTTGCAGGAACTGCTGGAAGTCTCATAGCTCTGCCCATGAGAATCTCGTGTGGGGACAGTCCAGTCTTTCTGTCAGGGGTGTTTCTCATTGACATTAGTACCAAAGGCAATGCGTCAGGCCATTTCAAGTTTGTCGATGCACATATTTTCGCCATTCTCGATTTCAATGTGCCATTCATTTGCTCCACTAGACCTGATGCTTCAGGGCGGTAGCTACAATGTAGCTTTTGCTCAATGTTCAGTGCTGCACAAAGCAATTTTATTACTTCATTATTGAAGTGACTTCCCCTATCTGATTCTAAAGAGATCGGGAATCCGAAACGTGGTATTAACTCTCTCAAGAGTAGTTTTGCAACTGTGAGACTGTCATTTCTGCGTGTAGGGTATGCTTCAACCCAGTGACTAAAAATGCACACAACCACCAACACATACTTCAAACCCCCATGCACAGGCATCTCAATGAAGTCCATTTGCATCCTGCTGAATGGACCCCCTGCTCTTCCAATGTGGCTCAAATTTACTACGGTTCCCTTCCCTGCGTTCATCTGTTGGCAAATGACGCAACGGTGGCAAACTGCTTCAGCAACTTGACGGAATTTGGGATTAAACCAATCAGTTTTAAACAACCTAATCATGGCATCCCTCCCAAGATGAGCTTGTCCATGGTCAAATCTGGCTATCTGTATCAAAAGGCTATTTGGAAGAACGAATTTCCCTTCACTTGAAACCCATAATTCATCTAGTCTCTTTACACATTGTGATTTGGTCCACAAGAGTTTCTCATCCTCACTGACATCATTCTGTAGGGATTTCAATTCGTCCATCGTATCTATCACCTTTAGAGCAAATATTTCGCTTGGTTCGAGTTCTGGTTCACTTATCAAATTCCATTCATCCCTAAGCAATATACAGTTCAATGCGCAAAACCTTGCGACTTGATCCGCATATCCATTTCCCAGAGAAACATAATCTTGTCCCTTCGAATGTGCACTGCATTTTACCACTGCTACTTCTCCTGGCAGTTGGATGGCATGTAACAATTCTTTTATTCTTTCGCCATTTTTCACTGGCGATCCTGAAGAGGTCATGAAGCCTCTCTGTGACCACAATTGTCCGAAATCATGCACTATTCCAAACCCGTACTGGCTGTCAGTGTAAATGGTAACTTTCATCAATGCAGGAAGTTGGCAAGCCCTAGTAAGGGCTACCAATTCTGCTACATGTGCAGAGTAAACTCCTTGAAGCCAAGATGCTTCCAAGACACCTGTTACCGTGCATACAGCGTACCCTGCTTTCAATACACCCAGTGCATCTCTTAAACATGAACCATCGACAAAAATAATTTGATCATTTTCTTCCAATCGGGTATCTTTGATATCAGGTCTTGGTTTGGTGCAAAATTCAGTCACCTGAAGACAGTCGTGCTCGATGTCTTCAGCGTTCTCAATTTCAGCATTTTCACTGGGAAACAAGGTTGCTGGATTCAACGTAGTGCACCTTTTCAGCTGCACATTAGGTGATCCCAGAATTATTGTTTCGTACCTTGTGAGTCTAGCACCAGTCATGTGCTGTGTTTGTGAACGTGTCAAAAGTATCTCAACTGAGTGAGGGACCATGACTGTTAAAGGGTGTCCCATCACTATTCCTTCACTCTGAGTGAGGCTGATACCAACTGCGGCTACGGCGCGCAAGCACCCTGGCAGTGCTGCTGCGACCGGATCCAAAGTAGCTGAAAAATATGCTACTGGTCTGTTTACGCCACCATGGGCTTGGGTCAAGACAGACAAGGAACATGCATCACGTTCATGACAAAACAATGTGAAAGGCTTTGTGTAGTCAGGCATACCTAAAGCTGGAGCCCTGCACATGCATTCTTTCAATTCAATAAAAGCATCCATCTCTTCTCCTTTCAGTTCAATTTCATCCAATGCATCCTTCTGGGTCAGTTTCAGTAAAGGTTTTGCTAGGGTTGAGAAGTTGGGAATCCATTGGCGACAGTAGCTCACCATTCCCAAAAACTTCCTCACCTCCCTCCTCGTCTTTGGGGGACTCATTTGAAGTACACTTGTTATTCTTTCCTTCATAATTTTTCGTGACCCTTTCTCTATTTGGTGACCCAAATATTTCACCTTCTTCTGGCAGAATTGTAATTTTGAAGGAGACACCTTGTGTCCATTCCTTCCCAAATGGTTCAATAGGGCAATGGTGTCGGCTGTGCAGTCACTTTCTGTCTTGGATGCAATCAGTAAGTCGTCAATGTACTGTACTAGGGTTGACCCGAATGGCAATTCTAACGCTTCCAAGTCTTTCTTTAGAATCTGATTGAAAATTGACGGTGACTCCGAAAACCCTTGAGGAATTCGACACCAACTGTAGACTCTGTCTAAAAATTTGAAACAAAAGAGAAATTGGCTGTCCTCAT
Organism: Pleurodeles waltl; assembly: GCF_031143425.1. NCBI lineage: Eukaryota > Metazoa > Chordata > Amphibia > Caudata > Salamandridae > Pleurodeles > Pleurodeles waltl. The sequence continues at coordinate 1,324,815,053 of NC_090444.1, forward strand.
GAAGAGGCACCGAAAAGAATGCTTGTGACAAGTCGATGACTGAGAACCACTCGGCATCGCAAGGGACTTGAAACATTATCACAGCTGGATTTGGTACTACAGGGCAACATTTAATTATTATGTCATTTATTTTCCTCAAATCCTGCACAATTCGGACCTTTCCACTTGGCTTTCTTAGTCCCATAATTGGTGAATTACATGGACTGCTTCACACTTCTTTCAGAACTCCCTGTTTTACAAACTCATCAATGAGTTGGGCAACTTTCATGAGGGTGTCTTGTGCCATATGGTACTGTGGGGTCTGGGGAAAGGTTACATTGGGTTTTACAGTCACTTTCACTGGTTCCACTCCCTTCATCAATCCCACCTCTTTTCCTGTCATATCCCACACTTCTTTTCCGACTGTTTCTTGTAACTCAGCAGGAATATCTGCTTCAGTAATCATTGGGTAAAGGGTAATCAGGGGATATTCTTCATCGACAGTTTCTGCTTCGTCCCCTTCTACACTGTCCTCTTCTTCCCCATCACTGCTCGTCTGGATTTTAATTCCATCGTTTGAACACATAATCGAACATCCCAATTTGCACAATAGGTCTCTCCCTAACAGTGATATCGGGCTTGAGTCACATACCACAAAATTATGTGTCCCTTGATAGTTACCAATTCTGACTTGTACTGGATCTGTGATTGGATTCGTCAGGTACCTGTTTGCTACTCCCACTACTTGAACTGTTCTCCCTGAAAGTGGCAAATTTGGCACTTCAATGCTCCTAACAGTGGAACGTGTAGCTCCTGTGTCAACCAAGAATGAAACGCGATGACCCATAACTCTTCCCTCCACATACGGACCCTTTTGATCAACTTCCAAAGATGCTGCTAGCACACAATTTCCCTCCTCATCTGAACTTTCACTCTCCCATGCATCGTTTATTCCATTCTCGCTGTGTAGTGGGAATTGGTGTACTGTGTCGTTTTGACTCATTCCCTGACCCGTGACCTGTTGAGGAAGCATTGCTTATTGCTTGCTGCTGATTCATTGGTGCTAAGGGTATTTGCATTTGCTGATTAGGTACCATAGGAAACTGCTGTTGCATTGGCTGCAATTGTGTCATTTGCACACGAGGCATTTGCACCTGTTGCGGTTGCATGGGTTGTAGACCCTGCATCTGGTTTATATTGTTTAGAAAATTTGGGTTCAGACCTCTCAGTTTCGGTCCTCTCATAGTCTGAAACGCATTGACATCATTGTTTTGCTGACCTACACCTTCCTGCACCATCATTGGGCACTCCCGTTTCCAATGCCCGACGATTCCGCACGTGTGACATGGCATCACTTTCTTCATTGCCTGTATACCATTTGGAATCATAACGGTATTCAAATCAGGACCATTATTCACAAAACCTCCTCGGCCTCTGCCTCTCATCTGCGGCTGAAACATAGCATTTCCCTGCTGCTGCTGCTGCGGCATCTGTTATTGAAAACCTTGCAAACCTTGTAAACCTGTCTGAGCTGCTCTGAGCTGCATCACCATCACCTTTTCCTTCAATCTTTTCTGCTTTGTCTCAATCTCATCACTGCAGTATTTTGCATAATTCAACACTTCATCGATCGACTTTGACTGCCAACAAATGAAATGCGATTTAATCATCTGGCTAATTTCGGGTCTCAGCCCTTCCACAAACCTGAACACAAAATGGAGCATGTCTTTTGGCTCAATCGTTTCCGTGCCACTGTAATTTTTAAACGCTTTCAACAACCTCTCATAATACGCGTGTATAGATTCTTTAACCTCTTGAGCGGTCCTGTCAATCCTTTGCCAATCCACATTTTTCGACGCAACCTTGGTTTTCAAGTGCTCGATCACCTTGTGATACAAGCTCATTACCGTGGGTGATGGCGCACCTGTGTCCCTATCTCTCTCTGGTTCACTCGTCGGCCAACCTACAGCCCTTTTACAATCTTCCCACAAATCAGCCGGAACCACAATTTCAAATAAGGTATTCAGGTCTTCCCAGAGACACTTCACAAGTTTCACAAATCTATCTGTTTGTTGATACCACTCAATCGGCTTCTCTCTCAATTTGGGAAAGTCATCCGTAAAGGATTGAATATCGCACCTGTTACATGGTACAAGTTTTCCCTCTGCTGTCTCTCTCATTGGTAACATGGTTATCAGATCGTCATTCTGTTGTTTTTTCTCACTTCGTTCTGAAGTATTTTCCTTCCTTTTATCCTTTTTCTTAACCCACCTGCTTTCCCACTTGTCTAAACATCTCCAAACCTGTGCACTCTGCAGTATCTCTTTAAGGTGTGTTTTCATCCCTGCGGATCTCATGTGTTCAAAATCTTTTGTCTCAAAGTCTAACCTGTAACTTCTGCTCAGGTGTTTAGTCTTACCTATATCGATCTCGTTTCTGTCTGCAATTTCTTGTAACTTCTTATGTATGTTGCTCACTTCTCTTGTAATCCTAGGGCACATGTATCTTAGTTCTTCCTCTGTGTATGATTCTAATCTGTTCAAACCCATTGTTCCCTCTACCAGTTCATCTGCCTCCATGCCCAACCTTATTTTATTCAGGTATTCTTCTCCCTTCCCGCTTGATGTACTCTGCGGGGAGTTCAGGCTGTTGAACCATTGTGTTAACTGTTGCGCGTTCAGTCCCATCAATGTAACAGTTACATCAACTGCCATTGACGGTTTCTGTAATGTTTCAGTCTGTGAGGTTAACGGTACTAATAGTGGTGGATGTGACCTTACCACGGTTGACGGAGCACAAATTGGAATTGGACTAAATTCCGACAAGGACCCAGATCCATTTGGCAGTGCCGCTATTGGAGTTGTCTCTGGAGTGGTTTCTATGCATCTTCTCCTTGTCCCATTCTGTATCATTAACCCTTGGTCGCTGGTGCTTGAATTTGCCTGTATGTACAGTGGTACTGGTGGACCTACAGTGATAGGTAGAGATATTGCGTCTGGATTCTGTCTGTTCCCCGAATTCTGTGGCATGTTAATCCCCACATTGTGGTTCATCATTGCTGGCATACCTAACTGGCTTTCTACTACTCGCACTTCTTGTGTCTGCTTTTGGGGCATCGAGAACTGTGTTGATTCAGCTTGAATCAATGTCGGTCTCTGATAGTGTTGTCCTCCCTGCGCCATTGAATCGGAAGTCATTCCCACATTATGCTCATCGCAACAGTGCCTTTGAACCTGTGGCTGATAGTTATCAGCAGGTTTCAATGTTGGCACGTCTGGGTACATTCTCTGAATCCGTGGTATTCGTGGTGAGAAAGGCATGTCAGAGCTGCTCGGCCTCTGAGATATTCTCAAATTTGGTGTTACATTACCCTGTATTGGTTCTGGAGGGGCAGTACTAATGCTTGAGCCTTTTTCGCTTTCCACATATGGTGGTGGGCGATCATTCAGCAATTGTATAATGAACTCCTCATCATCTGACTCGTCTCCCCTTTTCGAGTTTCTATTGCTCTCTCCCTCTCTGGACTGACTCCTGTTTTTCTTACAGGTGGCTTTCCTTCCTTCCGTCTCCTCGGTAATCGCTGGAAACAATTTAATCCCCTGCAATACGTCTGATCTCCAAACCTTTTGTGTGCTGTCCCATCTAGCATCCGCTAGTGTCTTTTCTACTTTCCTTATTCTTGTCTCAAATTTCTTTTGTTGTTGGTTTCTAGCTATTAGCTCCCAAATTGCTAGTGCCTCAAACTGTGCTGGTCTTGGAGGTACTTTCATGTCGTATAGCGCAAATCTCAGATTTTCTAAAACCCTTAGGTTAAACGACCCATGGATAGGGAATGCTACACTTCCATGTTTTTCTGTTAACTTGCACCATTGTTTTAGCCAAAGACATGGCGCTACACCCTTTTCTTCAATGACGATGTAAGCTGGTGTACCCTCAGGTGGTGTTTCTTCTCCTACATTTGCTTTAATATAAACATCTCCCCTCATGGCACTCTTAAATGCTTTGAAAAATTTCATCTTTCCGTCTTTTGTTTTTCTAAAAATATGTAATCAATAAGCGACTTTAATTCCCGGAATACTCTTTGCTTGCCTTTCCCCTTCCAATTGCGCTTCACGGACTGCGTCCAATCCGTGCGCGACCCTTCTCACCAACCGACCTATCCCAGCGCGGCTCCTCGTGACGTCACACTCACACACTGCGGCTGACAAAGTCCCGCGGCTTGTCCTCTTTTCATTCAGCTTCACTCATAAACTAATTTCTGCACTATAACGCGAGCACTTAACCAAAAGAATAAAACAGATCTGTTGGTTTACTACAGGAAAGGTAATACAATCGCTTCAGAAACCTTAGGGATTTTTCACTAGCCTCAGCAGTTATTCCATCTTTCTCGGTTTCCCACTTTCGCAAGCAAAATTTGACCCGCAAACTTTACTCTCAACTGATCAATGAACTATTCTAGTGCACTTTAGAATTCGTCAAATCTCAAAGTCGAAGTTTTCTTTCACTCTGCAACATTCATACTGACTTGTTGACCACGCCCGATCAACCTATTAAACCGACCAGATCACAACATCAAACAAGTGTCACATACACTTTTCAACATACTCCGGAGTCTCTTGACCTCGCAGGGCCCGTCTCAACATCAACAACCACGTGGACAATTTTTCTGCTCAAAGCGCTACACACACGTGAAGTTCGACGACTTCCCTACTCTCACACCTTTGGAGGAACACTCCTCTAATATCTTTTAACTCCTTAAATCCTCCCAAACTTCTCAATTAATCTGCAGCGATAAGCTGTGCAAGCGCGAAACCCTAACTTCACTCATACCGTCAGTAGAAATGCTGAGACCATTCTCATACCTCCATGTTCCTCATTCGCAAGCTCCGAGATCCCGGGAGAGTCATTGGGGACTTAGGGCATCATCGTCTCTCCAACTTGTTTTATCAAAGAAAATTCTAACCTGACTCTGTCTATTGTTCGGATGGGGTCCCAAAGGGCTAAACCATCAATCTCTGCTACCATCTACTGATAACGCGTCCAGCCCTTATAAATTACCTGTACCTGGACACGTTGGAGGTCGGTGAATCTTTTAACCGAGTCGGGCTCTCCTCATCCTAAAATAGTCGAGTCACTCAGATCAATAATCCATAACTACTGTAATCGGTAATCAATACTCAATTAATAGATCAATATAGCACATCAGAAATCAATAACAGTTGGTATTTCGGCGCACCATGACCTTTCAGTCATGAATAACCACACCAGTTTGTTAAAAGTTAGTGAATTTATTTCCCTATATTAACAAAGCTAGCACGATGTATATATGTCTCAAAACCAATTGATATATGTATATGAACATTACTAGCTGTCCATAACGGCGGAAGAAACGCAATCTACGCAAAATCTGAATGATGATACACTCTGTTATAGCAATGCAAATCACCAATGTGACTAACTGTATTTGACTAATTGCATACATTCGGTCAGCATAGCAAGGTTTCAATTCTTCATGATACATTGAATGAATACCTCGACTAACCTCTAATTAGCATTGGCATGTGGGACTTCATGCAAAACGAATTTAGTCAACACAAATTTGGAAAACTTCTAGCTAGGATTCTATCAAATTAGCAGTTGGTACCTAAAAGGAAAAACACAATGCATAATACATTTATCCTTTCATATTTACCAAATACAATCAGCATTCAAGAAAAGTCTTCGTCCTTCAGGTACCGGTTGATCAGCATGGGGCAAATTTCAAAGGGGCAAAGTTAAGGGCAAGTTTCCTTGCAACGGCAAGGAGAATGGGGCAAAGTTACTGCATGGGCAAGACGGGGGCAAATCAAAGTTAAAGTCTCTAGGGTGAGAATTCTTAAAGTATCTGTCTCTCAGATAGAGAAAAGGGCATCAGGGTGTCGTCCAAAATGGAGTCTGGCATCAGGCTTCAAACTGGCATCGAGGAAAATGGCTGACTTCTCTTTGTCCGGTGGGTTTAAGTAAGAAACATTCCAAATTCTGCAGGGTCTTCCATTGGAGGGTTCATAGGTTGGCTTCAAATTGTCCAATCAAAAATTGTCTTTTACTAGCGCTCATTTATGCATACACTGTCCTTGGAGCCTTGGAACACAAATTGTATCATGGTTTGCCAATAATTTTACTATCTGTACCTTCATTGTCCGCACCTGCAGAGACTGAACTTGTATCAAAGGGGATGTAACCGGCCTAGCACGAAACCTTGGAGATAAGTGTACCAGCCAGTTTCTACTGGAAAAAATACAACTTCAAGCAAGAATATATGTTTCATTAGTTCAAGGAAAAAAATCACGCAGTTAGAATTTGAAACCAAGCAACTAGGCCAAAGCCTGTACTAAATTTAAGCTAAGCAAACAGTTTTCAAACAAGAAATCATAGCATACATTTGCGATTATGACGGATTACTACAATTTTAATACTTCGTGATTAATAAAGCTTGTTTATAATGATGGCGAACTAACCCGAGAGCACAATTTCCCTCGTACATTATTTCTTTATTAAAATCACACTTCATTATATGTATTGATTACACGGTATACATGAATATATGTCGGACCTTCTTTTTCTGCGTCATCACCCTCATGACAGCTCCGGATTTCCCCGTTTCTGTGGTTTTTTCCTGATCCTTGACCCTGGCGGAGTTGCCCAGCACTACGAAACTACCTTTCTCATGTAAAATAAGTGCTGCAACTCAAGGGTATTTCCTGGATTTCCCTTTTGTCTATTTTTGTTTCTTGACAGCATCATTTGTTTCCTCTGCCTCAGGTCAGTGCACTGTGCCTCTTTTTTCCTATGGATGCCTTATGCCGCTGGATCGCCCAAAATACCTTCCGAAAGAGCCTTGATACTTCTTTCCTTTGTTCATTCTGTTTCTTTCCTTTGCCTCTCTATGTGCCTGTGACCTTATAACACTTCTGATTGCTCAACCTGTGTTCCTTTACTGAGACATTGTTTCTTGACTGTATTTTTATGGACATAATAAAAATACATGAGGGAGTACAAGATACATTCCTATGCAGGCAATAGGAGTCTGGAAATCTTGACGCCCTTAAACAACATGGCATGTCAGCAGCCTTTGGGCGTTTTGAATCATACGAGTGGTTTTGGCATCCATCAGAGGTGATTCATTTTTTAATGCATGTTATGGGGTGCTGTTACTAATTGTGCATTATTAACATTATGCATGAGGTTCGTCTATATCTGAGTTCACAAGGTTGCAGCTTAAGCGCATTAAGGGACCGTGACTTTTGTTTTGATTTCATTGATTACTTGCTCACTTGGCACAAAATGCACAAAGGCTATTGCACATCTTTTCAATTATTTTGTATTTATTTTTTATTTTGTTTATTGTAGTTCCCTAAGGTGATATTGAGTATGTTTATGTGCAGACACCCCTGATGGAGGGAGAAATGCATTGGGTCATTTGACTGCCTGAGTCATGAAGAAACCAACATTTATAATGTACAAGATACAATCATTGATTATATTTATTCGATGATAAAGCATTGTAGTGAAATGCAATACATTAGTGATTGCAACAATAAACAATTGTACTAATTTATTTAAGAACTAAAGTACATTTGTTTGCCAAGAATTGTGGAATGAACCCGCCGGTCCAAATTTAAGTGTGCCAGGCAGCTGGTGGGTGATTCCCACTGCCAACACACAGAGTCGGTCCATTGAAGAAGCTCAGTCTGAGACACCGCACACAGCCTGACGGCACATGCGCATAATACTGCTTACATCCCAACAGAGAAGGAGTGCGCAGGTGGAATATAGTGTGAGATTTTTCAAAATGTCATTCGATGTATCATACAGCCTGTCATGAGTGCCTTTAACTATATTGATGACATATTGGTCATAGGAGCTACACAGAAGGAGCATGATAAAGCTCTCAAGCAAGTGTGTCATTTACTGGTTAATGCAGGTTTAACTTTGAATGCTGAGAAATGTGAATTCAAAAACAAAGCTAAAAATTCTTGTCCATATCTTTTCTGATCCCACTAAAGTGCAAACGTTCTCAACTACAAGTCCCCTACAAGATATTTCGATGTTATGTTCATTCCTTGGCATGGCCAGTTACTGTTTCAAAAGAATGCTTAATTCCATTGGACACATCAATGCGAGCAAAACAAGAATCAAACAAGCTATTGAGAACACTACTGAAATGGCATATTTTGACCCAAAGCTCCATATAGAAGTTGTTGTTGACTAGTCCAGTTGGGTTAGGCACAGTCCTCTCAAAGCACAGCAGACACCCAAATGCTTGAAGACATATTGTGGCATACAAAGGAAAAGTGTATCCCAAACTGAACATGCTTATTCACAACCTGAAAAAGAATATTTAGCAGTGGTGTTGGCTTGTGAACATTTCCACATGTTCTTATACAGAAAGCCTTTTATGCTTGTGACGGATCATTAAGCACTGTTGATCATCTTTGGCAATCTAAAACCCAAGATGCCTCCTTGCATTGAACATTGAGGTCCACGATAACAAGAGTAAATCACACAGTTGTGCAACTTCCAGGCAAAGATCAAAACCCTGCTGACTACTTCTCCATAACTTCTATACAGTGTCAGGGTATCCCTTACAAGACAGCCGAAGCCTACATAAACTTCATTGTAAAAGTTAAACACACCAGCTGCCATACCGTTGGAGCAAATTATCACTGCCATGAGTCAAGATAGTGGCAAGTTAAAACTAAAAGACATTATAACACATCAGTCTTGGAACCAGCACACTAGCCCTCTTGCCAGTCACAGCGAATACCAGAAGTTCAAGAATGTCAAAGATGAACTGTCTGTGATTCAAAAAGGCATTATCCTAAGAGGTTCGAGAACTGTTATTCCAGAAAGTGTGTGACAACAGATAATAAAAGTGGAAAAAAAGGACATTGTGGAATAGTTGCTACAAAGCAAGCTCTCCAAGACCAAATTTAGTTTACTCATCTCGATGAAACAGCTGAAAGAGAGTTGAAGGCCTGTCATCTAGGCAAACTGCCTGTCATCGAAAACCACTCAAGAACCCCTCAAGCATGTCAGAGTTGCCAAAGCATGCTTGAGAAGGAATTTCTGTTGACTTTTTCAGTCCTCTTGACAGTGGACATCACCTGATGGGGATCGTTGATGAATACACCCGTTTTCCATTGATAGAAGATCTCTCAGTCAGCGAGGGATTAGACTGCATCTTTACGAAATGGAGTATTTCTGCTATCTTAAAGTCTGACAATGGCCTACCTTTCAATAGTCCAGAATTCAGAGACTTTATCAGTCATTCTAAAGTGAAGCATCAGTAGATCACACCTCTTTGGTCACAGGCTAACCACCATGCCGAACGTTTCACGAGTACATTAAAGAAAGCTGTTCAGCATGCCATATTGGAAAAGCTCGACCTTAAAACTCTCTTGAATTACACCCTATAAGCTTAACGTTCAACTTCTCACTTCATCACAGGTGAAAGCCCTGTAACTTTAATGTTCACCATGGCGGCGGGTGGCGGTAAGGTAGCGCTGCTGCCAGCAGCAGCGCCACGCCACTAGACCACTGCCGGCCATATTATGAGAATTAATATGGCCTGGCGGTGTTCTGCTGGCGGACGCTGCTTCTGGCAGCAGTGACCCGTCCTGTCTCCTGCTGGAGGGCCACCTGGACATAGGTAAGTGGGTGCTCTGACAGGTGAGGGGGGTGAGGGGATGTTGTGTGTGTGTGTGTGAGAGGGTGTGTGTGTATGTCTGTGCATGCATGTATGCGGGTGTGTGTTGCGTATTGTATGTGTGTGCATGTTTGGGGACGTGAGTGCGTGTATGTTGAGTTGTGTGAATGCGTGTCTACGTGTATGTATGTAAGTGTGTGTGGATGTGTGTGTGAATGGATGTATGCATGCGTGGATGAATGTGGGATTGGGTGTGTTTATGCGTGTGTGCGTGTGTAAAGGGAGGGGCGTATATGAAGGAAGGGGTCTGGAGAGGAAGGTGGGGAAGGGGGGGAAAGGGGCGAACTCTGGAGAGGGAGGGGGAGTGGAGAGACCCCTATCAGTGACAGGGAATGTATTCCCTGTCACTGATAGTGCCTACCGCCATGGATTTTGTGGCGGTAAGGAAGCCACGAACACCATGGCGGTATTCAGGGTCATAATCCCGCAGGCGGGCAAGTGACGGCTGCCGGGCTGGAGATTGATGTTTCCAGCCCAGCGGCCATTACCGCTGTGGCGGTCGGTGTGGTACATTGGCAGTTTGGCTTCAGCCAAACCGCCAATGTCATAATATGGAGGAAAGTACCGCCAGCCTGTTGGCAGTACTTTCCTCCATATTACCGCCGACCGGCAGGGTCATAATGACCCCTGTTGTTTTAATGAGAGGAGATCAAGTGCTTGTCCATCCGCCGAGAAAACGTAAGTCTGATGCTCCATTTGATACTGAGCCATTCCATGTTGTCACTAGCAAATGACACATAGGGCCATATTTATACTTTTTTCAGCGCAGCATTTGCCTAATTTGTTACGCAAAAGCAGCACAAACGTACAAAATATAATTGTATTTTGTAAGTTTGCACCACTTTTGTGTCAAAAAAGGATGCAAATACGGCGCTAAAAAAGTATAAATATGGGCCATAGTGACTGCCCAAAATCCTTGAAAATCCACTACGCAAGATTTCTCAAATTTCAAACATGTGGCTCACCACTCGTCAGTTACTGATGCCAAGGTAGAGACTGGTTCGGAAAGGACAATTGAAAAACTCAAGACTGCTATTGCTTCTGCATTGCCAACCCAGATCATGGACACTCCTATTGTCATTTCCTAGTTTCCGAAGACACAATCAGGATGAGTAATCATAGCACCTCAAAGGTCATCGAAGAGCTATGATTTATCTAAACTTGTAAAATATTATCATTTTTTATTTAACAGATGGGGAGGTGTAATGTGTGAATTATGAATGATGGAACCCTCTTGTCTCTTAAAGGACTTTGTAAAACTGTGATGTAAGTGTTAGAACGTGGTGAAGTGAATGCAGGTTTAAAATGTTGAGTTCACGATTACACGGAGGCAAATGAAGATGTGTAACATACAGCTCTGTATGTGTCCTGGTTATTGGCAGGTTCCCAGGTTGGGCAAGACTCTACACTGAACAGCAGCCACATTGGTATACAACATGATAAAAACACATTGCGAAAGCCAATAACTCTTGCATAGGTTTAGTTCTACTGTTATGTTTAGTTACAGTAAAGGAGGAATGTAATGTTGTGTGTGTGGGCGGGGGGAATGTTGAGAGATCCCACCCCGCCTCATGTCACCCATTGGTTTTGCCCGCAGTCACCTTACCAAGGGCACAAATAAATGGGCTGGGCTGCGCACAGTGTTGCCAGATTAGGCTATTTCCCGCACAAATGGGTGACATTTTTCTTATTTGTGCAGGACAAAACTCAATTGGCAGGTGCCTGATTTTGGGGCTTATTTTTGCCCTTTGTGCACATTTTTTTAAGGCTGAGGCAGCACTCACAAAATGTCAATAGACTTAAATTGCTGTGTTGCGTCAGCTCAGCAGTGCACTCACTTGTGCATTCATTTGGATGTACTCAAGTCCAGTCCGACACTGTGGCAGAGCAGAGGAAACAGCAAAGTCTCTGCGCATACAGCTCTAAGTTTCCTGCCCCCATCTTTAGACCTCACAGGCAGCAGGCCTGCTGACGCCGATATATATTGCTGATGTAAGTAAGTAAAGCCTTTCAGGCTTCATGTGCTTTTAAAAATTTTAGGGCATTATTTAACGGATTTAAACTACGGTAGAACATGAATAATCTTAGCACTTTATTTTTCCTATTTTAAATGTAGTACTTCAAAAAATTATTGTACATTTTATCTTCAGGCTTTGTAAAAGTAATGTTTCTTTCAGTGTGTGTAAAGGCACACATGGCTGAAATAAATGATCCTGAAAATAGTGAGCTTTAATCGCACAGCATAAGAAATAACATTTAAACTTAAAAATGCTTAAAATGCTCCTCATATTTGAGAGACAGTTGAACTTCTTTGAACCTAGTTCTCAACTCATTTATGTTATACTTGTATGTTTTTGAAGCAGGATAAAAGCCGTTTTATAGTCCTGAAATTTTTGCATCGTTTTATCAACAATTGATTAGTAACTAAGAATTGACCTGAATTATGCTAATAAAGAGTCACCGAGTGGTTTGGAAATTGTACCCACCTGAGTGGCCATCATGATGCGTGCAACATTAATAAAGAAAATAACATTAACTGTTTGAAATAAAATGCGTAGAATAGGATTAAATATATAAGTGGATCATACTGACATACTAACTAAATATATTTGCTTAATATACTAGATGTAGAGTAATTGTGAAAATCATGGGTCTAGTTGACAAAGACTCATGCTAAGTTATATGGCATTCATAAATGTTCGTAAATGTTTTTCTGATGCAAGGAGAGAAGATTTGCTGTTTTGTGTTCCTTGTTCAACCAGTGTTGACTAAATAGGTCTGTAACATTGCATTATTAATCTAGCCCAGTTCTTACCTTTCTCATGAGAACTGCGTGCTGTAGTGTCCTGTGCTAGATGTCGATACTTTTGTAACTTTGGTGTATGAGCAGCTAAGGGTCCCAGGAGTTCACAATAGCCTCACTGACGGGAGATGTGCATCACAGCAAAAGTTACTCGAAGAACACTGGTGACAGCAGCAGGAGAAGAGGAGCCAATCATCGAAGTGTGAACAACTGTCTAACTATATCACAGGTTTGGGAATTAATAATTTTTGGTTCTACTGTGAACATTCAATATTCTGACCAATGACGACAGGAGAAATTACTGTGTGGTTTTAGTTTATTCCCGATTTTACTTAGCAGGTACAACCAGTCTCAGTCTGAGTCAAGTTAGCTAGAAGTTTTAGTTCAGGAGAGAAGCGAGAGTCTTAGGTGCTGTTTCCATAGTTGATGCCCTTTATGTTGGTTCAGCTGACCTAGAGCCCACTGTAGTTGAGTCAATCCCTTTCACTGTCCCGCTGTGAATGCTGACCAGACGGATGTCCAGCTGACAAATAATTCTCTGCTTGATGATCCATTCAGGAGGGGTATAAATGAGATGTGCTTGTTATAGATTTTGTCCTTTCTTTTCTAGGTACCAACCACTATATTTTTACTAGAGCCATAGCTAGATGTTTTCCAAGTTCAAGTTTTGTCAGTTCTGCTTTTGCATGAAAGCCAATCATACCATTCAAACTAGAGGGTTAGTTAGTGTGTCCATGTCCAACAAATGTTAATAACAAAGGACTAAGGGGGTTATTCCAACTTTGGAGGAAGTGGTAATCCGTCCCAAAAGTGACGGTAAAGTGACGGATATACCACCAGCCGTATTACGAGTCCATTATATCCTATGGAACTCGTAATACGGCTGGTGGTAAATCCGTCACATTTAGGACGGATTACCACCTCCTCCAAAGTTGGAATAACCCCCTAAATGTATTAATTTGTGAATGTCTAACTGTATGCCATTTCCTTAATTCAGTTATTGTTGACATTAATTTGTTTGATCAGTTTTGAATGTTTAATGTTAAACGCATTGATTAAATAGAGGTTTTTCCTGTTGTTTTGGTCAACCTGTGTTGTTCATTTATGTTTATCAACTGGTTTTGAGATTGCTTTACATGACTTTATCATTGTTAATATAGCGAAATAAACATTTAAAATTTTACTAAAAAGTGTAATTATTCATAGTCACATGGGACATGGGTTGTGAAGGTTTCTGACTCAAAGTTGACAAATGTTTATTCTAAAAAACTGTGTTGTTTGTTAGGCTGGTTATGTGCGTGTATTGTGTCCATAATAGAACACCCTTAACTGAGTCCAAAGGTCCATCGATCCTTTAATGTGTCCCCTCATAAATAAAAAGTAATAAAGGACAAATTAGGTCAGATGCGCCCACAGTTTTTGGTAGCAGAGTCGGAAGGTTATGAATTTTTAAGAGGCTATCATGGTAGTGGTCTCAATTTGGCAGGATATGTCTACCTAAGGGCTACCATGACTTTCCCAAAACCCAAGGCTTTGCCTATGCTTGTTTGAAGATGCTCTCAGCACTCCTAGTGTGATTTATGAATGAAATAGGGTTTTGCGCTTGCACAGCATAAGCAAATCGCAGATGAATTGTAATGTTTGTGAGTAGTAGGGAGTTTGCGTACTCCAATGAAGTTGTTTAGGGAGTGTGTGTACTTCAAAGTGTGCATGTAGGGAAGTCGTCAGACTTCACATGTATGTGGTGCTTTGTGTTAAAAAATTAGCCACGTGGCTGTTGGTATATGGACCCTGCGTAGTCTAAGACTCCGGAGTATTGAATATTTGGGTATTGTACAAGCGTAGAAGACATTTGGTTTATATTGTAATGTTTCTGTTTAGTAGGTCAATCGGCCGTGGTTGACAAACTTACAATGTGTGTTGAATGGAGTCTATGTTTTTGATGGAGATTCGGGGATTCCTATGTGCACCAGGAGGATCCAATGATCAGTTGAGAGTAAAATTTGCTGATCGAATTTTGCTTGCGAGTCAGGGAAACTGAGATCAAAGGAGTATCTGTCAAAGCTAAAAGCCGCAGTTGAAAATTCAGCAAGGTTTCTGAAGCGACCGTGTTTCCTACTTGTAGTAAACAGAAAAGTTTGGTATTGATTTTTTCTTTAATGCTCGCTATATTTGCATTTAGTTTGGAGTGGATCTGATTTGAGGAAGAGAAGCCGGAGGGCTTTGCCAGCCATTGTACATGTGAGGGTGACATCATCAGGTCCGCACCTGGATAGGTGGTTTAGAGAAGAAAGCCGCAAACGGATTGGTGGACAACTGTAAAGCGTTATTGGTTGAGAAAGGCAAGCGAAAATGATTTTGGGATTGAAATTTACTTCCTAATTTGATTGAAGCATAATTAAAATTCGAAAATGAAATTTTTCAAAATACTAAAGAGTGCCCTAAGGGGAGATATGTTCATTCTAGTTAGAATAGAAGTTACACCGCCAGAAAGTATACCCCCATATATCGTATTTGAAGAACAAGGTGCTGCGCCATGTCATTGGTTAAAGCGATGGTGCAAAGAGACAGAAAAGGAAGGGAGTTTAGTGTTTCCGGCCCATGGAACTTGTAATTTGAGGATCATAGAGAACTTGAGCAGAGTACTGTATGATTCAAAACCTCCTCCGAGACCTGCACAATTTGAAGCATTGGCTGTTTGGGAGTTAGTGGCCAGACAACAACAGCAACAAAAATTTGAGAGGAGAATAAGGAAAGCTGAGAAATATAGTGAGCAGAAATTTTGGAGAACTGTGACTTTAAAGGGAATTAAGATGTTTCCTGCTATAATACAAGACAGAGAGAAAGATGGCAGACAGAATACCAAGAAGGGTTCATATCCTTCTAAAGAGGGAGCAGAAATCAAAGGAGTCTAGACAATCTTTGACCTATGACGAGTACTCAGATGATGATGAGTTTATTTTACAATTACTGAGATATCGTCCTCCACCATATGCAGCACATAAGACAGATCCAAGTACTAATGCCGATCCTACAGCTCGCGTACCTGCTGAAACTATTCAAGGACAAGTACAGGTTAGCCATACTGTTCCAAACCATATCCACAATTCAGACGCCTATGTCGCAGGTTGAGGTGTCTAGGATTTATCCGGAAGTCTCTAATGTAAATTCCACCCCAAGTATAACAGTGTTGACAGGACAAGCTTCCCAAATAAGACAGGTTTATCATAAGCCGACACTGATTCAAATAGAGTCTACTCCGACTTTGATATCCCCAATGCAAGCTCAGACTGTTCTGAGGTACACACCTATGACAGTGTGACAGACAAACACATCTGCATTGACAAGCCAGAACACAGGAGTAATATACTCTAGAGATCAAAGTGTCCAACCGAGCCTAGATGCTGTGTCAGTACCTGTTACAATTGGTCCTGTTATACCTTTGTTTGCTTAAGGAAATAATAAAAGCAATGAGGAAAAACTTCGGAATTCAAATGTAGAGGTGGAGAGATCCAAGGCAAATACAGGAATCATGACCCCAATGGAGCAAACATTTGACATGACAGGTCCTTTGATTGATTTGGGTTATTCCAGAACCCCACTGAATAAAGCAGGGAGACCACACATAGGTTCCAACCCATTTTTGATGACTCCGGAGACTCCGTGTGTAACCTTACAAGTACCCATTGTAAGTAGTAATAATGTCTCAGTGCAAGGTTTGACAGCCCAGCAATTAATCGACTGGCTGGAAAAGATGACTATCCCACCGGAAGATTCAGTGGAGGAAGTCCCCTAAATTTGACCAGGCTTAAATTAGAAGTAGAGGAACTTATTGAGTGAACACTTGAATTAAACAAAATTGACTCCTACAGTGAAGATGAATTGTGCTTTTTATGCAAATTAGTTACCAACAAGGCAGGATTGGTACACCAGGAGTTAGCAGAACTGGCAGGGAAATATGACATAGAGATTGACAAAACAAAGCATCTGAAAATAAGTTACAGGTAGATCTTGAGAACATGAGAATACCCAGCAATGAAAATTCATATTAAGGAATTAATTCAGAATATTCAGAAATGGAGAGCATTACATAAGTGGGAAGGCAGATTGGTAGAGAAACAAGACAAGAAGAAAAGGGAGTCTGCAAATGTAATTGCTAATGCACAGTACACCAATAATCCAGTGAAAATATTACCAATGAGAGAAATTGCAGGAGGGAATTTTGTACATGTCCCGTGGAGTAGAAGTAACATTCTGTCATTTACAAATGACTAACCGAGATTGAGGGAGAAGCCAGTGGAATGGTACCAGCAGACAGCTAGATTTGTGAAGCTCATAAAATGCCTGTGGGAAGATTTGAATACCCTATTTGAAATAGTGGTACTGGCTGATTTATGGGTTGAATGCAAAAGGAGCATAGATTGACAACGACAGAGCCTCCACGAGATTTGGCTACAGGTGCACCATCCCCAGATGTGATAAAGTGTTATTATAAGGTAATTACATTTTTGAAGACCAGAATTTCTCCCAAGAATATTGATTGGCAGAGAATAGACAGGACATCTCAAAAGGGAAAGGAGTCCATACATGCGTACTATGAGAGATTATTGCAAGCATTCAAGTATTACAGTGGTACAGAGACAATTGAGCCGAAAAACATGATTCATTTTGTGGTAAGATTTGTTGAAGGATTGTGACCCGAAATTAGCCAGATGATTAAGAGTCTTTTGATTTGTTGGCAAGCTAAGCCGATTGATGAAGTATTGCAGTATGCCAAGTACTGTAGTGATGAGACTGAAAGGAAACTGAGAAAGTTGAAAGAGAAGGTAATGGTGATGCAGATTAAAGCGTCACAATCAGGAATGCACTGAAGTTTTCCACAGCAGCAGCAGGGAAATGTGGTTTCAGAATCAGGTGCAAGGTAGAGGTTGTGGTGGAAGTGGAAATATGAATCGTGGTGTCGGCTTGAGTACTGTGGTGACTCAAAATGATATGCAGGCAATGAAAGGATGTTACCTTGTCACGCTTGTGGTGGCCTTGGGCATTGGAAGCAGGAATGTATGATGCTAGGACAGGAAGGTGTTGTCTCACAGATGAATGAATGCAATGCTTTTCCAGGCACGAGAGGACCAAGGATGCGAGGTCAAAATTTTAATTTCCAAATTAAAGCGAATCAGGTGCAAAGTCCTCAGCCTATGCAACAGATGCAAATCCCACGTTTGCAGATGCCACAGTCATAGCAAATGCAGCCTCGGATTCATATGGTACCTAGGCAACAAATTCAGATACCTCAAGCTCCAATGGAACATCAACAGATGATGCTTAGTCAGCAGGGCACCAGACAAAGGTTTAACAACAGTAATAACACAATACATCAATACCGATTACACAGTAAGGATGAATTGAATGATGATTTGATGAGTGAGAGTTCGGATGAAGAAGAATGCATGCTCATTAGAAGTAGACCAAAAAGGTCCATATGTGAAGGGAAAGGTAATGGGTCATAAAGTCTCATTCTTACTTGATACAGGAGCTACACGTTCCACTGTGAGATCTGCAGTCCCTTACATACCCCTTTCAGGGCAAACAGTGCAAATCATGAGAGTTGCAAATTAGTAGTTGACAAACCCAATTAAAGAGCTAGTTCCAGTCAAAATTTGAAATTTCAAAGGCTTGCACAAGTTTATAGATCTATTTCTCGGCAAGGGCTAGACTTTATAGTGGAGCACAGAGCTGGATTGAGCCACTGGAATGCTGACAGATTTTACCGCCAATTGTACCAATCTGACCACCCAACCTCTCCATGTTAGAAGTTGGTCTGGGTAGATCTAATCTAGGAGGGGCATATTTTGGGATAGAAAAGTTCTCTGCATGATAAAGATGTATGCCCCTTCCCTAAGTGTCCAAATGTACTGTTTTCTGGATCCCTATTGCTGATTTTTTGCCACAGGCAAACACGGATCATGTGTGTGCGACATGGCATAGGCCTGTCCCACGGATTGTGGTCTTGTTGGACCAGGTGGGGGTCTAAAGCGCTACCCTCGTAGTGGTGGAAAGGTACTGCTTTTAACAAGAGCTAAGCAGTAAAAGCACAGTGATGGCAGTATATCATGAAGTGATCACTAGTAGTGAACAGGACCTTTTTACCCTGTGTCACTGGAGTGATGCTTACAGGCTCACTCATCTTTTTTAAAGTTCTGCTGCTGTATGCTTAACTCATCGTTGGCCTACATCAGGTAGATGTGGAGTGCTGCATAGCAGAACAGAAGTGACTATCTGTTGGTTGTATGCTTGCCTGGGAAGAGTACAGCATAGGGTTAGAGCAGTACTGAGTATTAGATATAGGATTAGTGCATGTGCTGTGGATATGTATGCCTGTGAGGAGTACAAGACATGAAAGATGTTGTGCTGTGCTGTGTGTGTGCAGTGAAAGCATATGCTGGATGTACAAGTGCTTGTGTTAAGTATAAAACAGGAAGGGTGGAGTGTTGTGCAGTGCACACATGGTGAGTGTGTGTGTTGGCAATGTGTGTGTTGGTAAATAACATACCCTGGTTAAATATAGAAAAGCCTCAGTGCTGAACAGTGCACACAGACAATGTGCGGGCTGAATGCATGTGTACATGCAATGGTACAATGCATGGAGGTGCGAGTGCTGGACAGTAAGTGGGCAGTGAATGTACACTAAGTAAGTGTGCCTGCAATGGTACATTATATGGAGCATCCTAGGTTTGATTTTTGGGAAGACCAGGCCTGCCAGGTGAAGACATGAGGACGATAGGATTCCCTCCGAAGAGGTGTCTGTATAACTGCATTCTTGTGAACTTGGTGGGATACACACTGGAGGGAAAAGGAAGATGCTCCATTTACATTTCAAAAGACTGCACTTTGATTCAGAGAGAGATCACAAGGAAGGGGCCTGGACACATTTCAGGAAGAGATATGGGGCTGATAAGGTAATCATGAAGCGTAGGGCTGGGAGTCTGGGATTGAACATCTGATGCACATATTGCGGTAGCTGACATCTAGGTGTGAACTTTGGTCACTCCCATGAGTGGTGTAGTGGTACGATCAGCTTCGGAGTCACGGCTGCTGTGACAGACATCTATCATGAGGAAAGAAGAAAGAGAGAAGATTCTACTTTGAAAGAAGCAGAATCCCACATACAACTTCAAAGACTCACACCCTAAATCACATTTGGTGTCCGGAAAAGGGACTATAAGAAAGGAAGGTTGAGTCCCCATAAATGTATCATGTTCCAAGCAGCAATATGGGCTGTGGGCAGAAGGGGAAACTCTGTAAGACTTCTGCATGTGACCAGGTCTGGGGGCAAACACCTGCTAGTCTCTCTGATCAGTGAGGGAACATCACCTAAGACACCAAGATTACCTACCCTGGAGCCTGAAGCACAATCGGCTGCCTGCTTGCCAAGACCAGTGTGCCCTTTGAGGGCGAACAGAGGGCATGATTTATACTTTTTTAGCGCTGCATTTGTATCATTTTCAGGCCCAGAGTGTTGGAGTGAGCGAATTCCAGTGGGGAGCCCGACATGGGAATTCCCTGTGCGAGGTGTGAGGCTGTGCACAGATCGGGCTTTGCCCGTGTGCAGTAATGGCTCTGTGATCCCCGTATGCCAGGAGAGGGCCTCCTTGTTTGAGCCATATCGGAAGCACTGTGCTTGCTGCTGCACCGATGTGACCCCATATGCCAGAAGGGGTCACCAGTAAACTGATTTTAAGCCAGGAGTGCCAGACTTGTGACTGCTGTATGTCAGGACCGGCTGCTGTAGTGAAGGCAATTGCATAAGTAGAGTCTGCTCCAGAATTGTGAGTACCACAGCAACCCTGTATGCCAGGAGGGGCTGCCAGTAAGACTTTGGCCAGGTTTTGGGTGTTCACCGGGACCGATGGAATACTGCTGTGATCAGCGGGTTGAGTCTGAATTATGTGATCTGCACCTGACAGATTCCCCAAGGATCCCCAAGATGCTGCCGAGGATGCTATACACTCATCATGGATCCAGTCAGGAGCCGAGTGATCACATCTGCCCCTCACCCCCGCTAGAGGAGAGAGCAAATTACCTTTGTGTCTGCTAAGTGGGAGTAGCTCCCATCACTGGGATGAACCAACAGTGCTGTTCGACGGCGAGAGACTACACTGCCGGGTGATGCTGCATACACTGCAAGTGACCCGACTTCGCCATACATGATCTGGACTGGTGTGCACCTGAGGAGAGGAACCTCATTGCATTACTGAACCCTGCCATATGCCCGGAGTGTGTAAGACTGAAGCTGAGCCTTTCGGCCCCGGGGCACTTGCTGCTAATGGTGCAGCTGCATCATAAACACCTTTGACTAATTCCCAAAGAGTCAAAGAGAGAGCTTTTGAGTTCTGCCTAATAGGTTGCATTCCCTGGATGCTGACACCAGTCACTGGAGAGTAACTCCAAACACATTACATGATGGAGGGTGAGACAGGGACTTGCCTGACTACTACTAGAGTCCCAACCTCAAAGGGAGTTATGTTATTGCTTTTGAATGTCGTATACCTTTGCATGTGTAGAGTTAGAAATAGAATAATATATATATTTTTTTTATAAAAGCAAGTACTGGACTGGATATTGATATTGCATTTTTGTTTGCGCTGTTTGCACTTTGAGTTACGAGTTGTGTCCACTGACCTGTAACTATACTCCCCATGAGAGAGCCTTGACTGTTTGCCCACAGCTAATGCTGAGAGTCCAGTGCAGAAGGGGGACTTGCCTCATTTGCTAAGGATACATAGTAGGTCGGGCCCTGGGATATCAGGAGTAAAAGGCCTTAACCACCATGATTGGGCCCAGTAGCCTCTGGGTGCCCCATGGCCTTCTGAAAGAGGTTCTGACAGAATTGCTGCTCTGCTCCTGTGGGTTTAAACCAACTACACTGCTCTAGCACACAGTGCTCCAAGTCTATGGCCCTCCTCTTTACAGCAGCCCCCACCCACATTCAGGTGTGGTGAACAGCACACTCCGGATGACAGCCACTTCAAGTCACTGCTCGGGCCATGGCCCACTTCTTACCACTGCTCTGTACCAATGCCATATCCCTTATCTTCACTGTGAACCCCTGACATATGGTGGTCTTAAACAGTGCACTCCAGGTGACTGTGCCTTCAATTTACAGCACTGCCCGTGTGACAGCCCACTTTTTGTCACAAAACTGTTCTTGGGTGGCAGCCCTTATCTTCTGGCAATGAGGTTCGCACACACCAGCGTCCGGGTGTACGACCTGATCAGTGATATGATCCTCAACAAGGACACAAAATTTCACACTCTGCTTCAGGGACACACTCAACAGGATAAAACAGGAGATAACTATAATAACGATAGTATCTGTAAGTGGTGAATTTCAGTGTATTGTTTTCATTTAAATTGGTATCTTTTAACTGACATGTTCACCTTACTATAACATTCCTTTATCCTTTGTATTTGATTAACATACAGTGAAATAAAGATAGCCTCTTGAGAAGCTGCATTTATTTTTGCATTGGACCATGTAGGCCTCAATTTCAAAATGGTTGTTACTGTCTGCAGCTATATTTTTCTCCATGCAGTAATCGCTGCGCTTTTTCACCAAGCTCACTGGACACTTAGGCAACTTTGTAAATAATTTTTGAGTGTGATATTTCTTTTGTTATATTATGTTGTGCAGATTTGCAGAGCGCTCTATCACCCAGGAAGGAATCCTGGCTTTGAGCAGGTGTGAGTCTAGGCACACATTGGGCTTAGTGAGACTACTTCAAAAATCAGGATTTCAGCTTGTTGTGTAATTCAAGAAGTGAGGAGGGGGCTGTTATGTGTACAGGCATGCTTTAGGAGAGATGTAGGAGAAGTCTCGACCACCAAATCTGGTTATCCTTATGGGTAGGATTTGTGCAAATGTGAGTCCGGACGGTGGAGATGTCTGAAGAGTTTGTCAAAGCAAATGCAACTGTTGAGGTATGCTGTGCCAGTGTTATTTAGGGGCATATTTATACTCCGTTTGCGCCGGAATTGCGTCGTTTTTTTTGACGCAATTTCGACGCAAAACTAACTCCATATTTATACTTTGGCGTTAGACGCGTCTAGCGCCAAAGTCCATGGAGTTAGCGTAATTTTTTAGCGTGGACACCTACTTTGCGTTAATTATATGCAAGGTAGGCGTTCCCGTCTAAAAAATCGACTCCGAGGCATGTGCGTCGGATTTATACTCCCGGGCAAAAATCACGCCCGGGAGTGGGCGGGTCAAAAAAAATGACGGACGGCCGCTTTTACGCCGTTTTTTAGCGCCTGCAAAAGGCAGGCGTTAAGGGACCTGTGGGCTCTGAAGGAGCCCAGAGGTGCCCTCCCATGCCCCCAGGGACACCCCCTGTCACCCTTGCCCACCCCAGGAGGACACCCAAGGCTGGAGGGACCCATCCCAGGGACATTTAGGTAAGTTCAGGTAAGTGTTTATTTTTTTATTTTTTTGTGGCATAGGGGGGGCCTGATTTGTGCCCCCCTACATGCCACTATGCCCAATGACCATGCCCAGGGGACAGAAGTCCCCTGGGCATGGCCATTGGGCAAGGGCGCATGGCTCCTGTCTTTGCTAAGACAGGAGTAATTTCTATGGGGGTTGGGAGTGAAAAAAAATGGCGCAAATCAACCTGACTTGCCCCATTTCTTGACGCCCAAGCCCCATATCCCCCTACACCGGCGCTGCCTGGTGTACATCGTTTTTTTTAATGCACACCAGACGGCGCCGGCGGCTAACGCCGGCTAACGTCATTCAATAAATACGGCGCCCGCATGGTGCTTCAGAATGGCGTTAGCCGGCGCTAATTTTTTTGACGCAAAACTGAGTTGGTGCAGTTTTGCGTCAAAAAGTATAAATATGGACCTTAGTGCCTTAAAAGTGTGGGGGAGGAGTTTGAATTGTACTTGTTTGTGAATGGGGGGCAGTGGAACTCCTTAAGGTGTGGTGTGATGTGAGTAAGGCGTGGGACACTGAGGGCGATTTTGGCCACTCAATTATGAATTATCTGCAGCCCTCTGGTGAGTTTTTTGTTGATCTCAGCGTAGACTGTTTTCTCTTAGTCTAGCTTGCTGTGACAAGGGCATGCATGAAGGTTTTCTGGGTGTTGATTGTGAGCCATATGAAAATCTTCCTCAGCATCTTCAAGCTATGGAAGCATGAGGTGGTGGCAGCACTGACCTGGGCAGTCATGTTGAATTTACTGTCAATGATGATCCCGGGGTTCTTGGTGCGGTGTTGGAGGTTGGTCCTAGCTTTGTTTATCACAGGTGGAGTCCCACAGCGAAGTGCTCTTCCCAAAGATCACAATTTCGGTCTTGTCAGTGTCCAGCTTTAAAAAGCTGGTCTTCATTCAATGGGTGATTTCAGTCATGCAGGCATTGAACTTTATCCAGGTACTGGGAGTTTTTTATCTGTGAAGGAGAGAATGAGTTGCATGTCATCGATGTAGGACAGGACCTAAATAGCACAAGAATGGATAATGCTTAATAGAGGAATCATGAATGCATTTAAGAGGGTCAGGCCTAGAGAGGATCCTTGCTGAACTCTGCAGATTAGGTATGTTGCCAGGCTGAATTTACTGGGTCCTTCCTGTCAGGAAGGAGTAGATCCACTGGGGGGCTTGCCCTTGTATTCTGATGTTGTATAGGTGCAAGATGAGGATTGTGTGGGAGGTCCAAAAGGATGAGGCCTCCATGTCTCTTTTGTCCAGAGACATGCAGATGTCATCCATGGCAACAATGACGGCAGTTTCTGTGCAGTTTCTGTGTTGTGGTTGGGACTGAAACCAGACTGAGTGGTATCAAGCAGTTGGTGTTGTTGAGGTAGTCAGTGAGGTGTCTGTTGATGATTTTCTCTAAGACCTTGGACAGAAATGGTAGAAAAGAGTGAGCATTGAGAGTACGCAGAAGGTTTCTTAGCAATGGGAAGACAGTTGCGTATTTCAAAGCAACTGGGAAGGTCACGTAAAAAATGGAGGCTTTTAGAATGGGTTTGAGCATGGTTTTGATGGGTTGCAGTCCTCGGGAGTAGGTGTGGTGGGGGAATGGGGGAAGGGGTCCGATGGGCCCCTGAGTGAATGGACTTCATGTTGGTGGCGGTTTCTTCTGGGGTGATGATGGGCCAAGTAGTTAGCACTGGTTCTCTGGGTAGGATCCGGAGGCATTTTGTGAGGTCTTTTGGGTTTGACTGCAGGCTGAAGTTGCTGTAAACGGTGATGATTTTGTTACTGAAGAATTAAGAAAGATTGTTCTAGAGGCCCTGCAAGGGGGTGATCGAGTTAGAGGTGGCTGATGGTGAGGTGAACTCTTTCCCAATGGCAAAGATTTCTTTGCTTCTGTTGGTGCTGGCATGATGCAGTCGGCCAGAGTGGCACGTTTGGTGGTCTGAATCATTTAATCATAGCTTCATAGCGTGCTCCTGTCTACATTGTCCTGGCTCATTCTCCATTTGCGCTCCAGGTGCTTGTAGTGCGTTTCACCAGTCTGAGTTCCTCCATGAACTATAGGGCCTGGGTTCTGGATCTTGTTGCGTTGTTGTGTTTTAAGGGCGCCAGGGAACTGGCACAGCAGGTGAACCAATTGTTGAAATTCTTGATGGCTTTGGGAAGGCTGATGAATGATGGGTAATCCAGTGGTCAATTCCTTTGCAGATGGATGTTGTACTTCTCCATGTACAACATGATGTTTTGTTCTCAAGCTTCATTTTCATGCTGTGGTAGTACAGTAAATGGTCCCCCAAGGCCCCAACTATTGGGAACATGGTGTGCTTCTCATGAGAACTTGTCCTTGCATGGTATGTAATAACATTGTAGTAACAATTGTGGTGCCTATGGAGCACCAGGGATAAGAACTGCATTAAATGAATCTGTGGGATAGTACTGATAATTATGATTTCAAAGTGTATCATTCTTTCTTTAATAAGATTGGATGGGATTGTGATACCTCTGCATGTTCACACAAAATTCATGGTCCCTTTGTGTAATTTCCTATAAAAGAGGCCACATCCTTAGGGTCGTGAACTAACTCTCCCCTGATCTTTAGAAGGGAGACACTATGCCATTCTAACCTGCGAGTCCTACCTTTGATTTATTTTCTTTAGAGCTAAACTTTAATTGGTTCTGTTTAATAATGTTTTGCATTCTATTTTGCGCACTGCTCTAATAATTGACTGACTCGTAGCCATTTATTTTTGCTTTCTGTAATACATTTAAATCTTTTAATAAACCTTCATGGTTTGATTATAATACTTGTTAGTCTTTATATTGAAGCCTAATGTGCTTTACATTTAATACTGGAATGTTTTTTGATATCGAATTGATTTGAATGACCAAAATCCAGTGAGGAGCAAAACAGTCCTTAGGGGAGTACCACCATTCCTGGTTCATCAGAGAAAAAGTGCTACATCAATAACTACTGAACGGTTACAGCTTACTCCTAGTGAAGTCAAGGCACTACAGAGTATTTCTGGTCTAAACTAGCTAGTTGGAAATTATTTATGTCCTGCCACTGTAATTTTACTAGTTGATTGTAATGTTGTAGGCCAGGGGGTGTTGTGAGACCACCTGGCCTTATGTCACCCGTTGGTTTTGCCTGCGGTCATCTGACCTTGGGCATAAATAAATTGATGGGGCTGTACGCAGGCAGCCTTGCACCAGATCTGGACTTGTGTGCCCTGTATGTCACTGCGCAGCATGCAGCCTATGCAGAACACTGTGGGCCCCAGCCAGTAGCACAGGCACAGAACACAACTTGCGGCGAGGACGGCACCACATCGCCCTTGCTACGGTACCTCACATATCCTGGTCCTTCATGCTCGCCGGCATTTGCGAAGGTAAGAAACTGTTTTGCATCTCTCCAGTGTGTCTCTGCCCACTGGCCATACCCGATCCCAGTAAGTCATATTGTTGTGTAGCCATTTTAAGTATAGCTCCATGCACGTTAGTTTAATACACTAGGCCGCTGTGCACCTTGACCTAGATATATTTTATTCAGTTTCGCACTGTTATTTTTACAATAACCAGTTTTACAGTCTTGTTTTAATTTCTTCTATCAAACTGTTTTGCTTAGTTCAGCACTGTGATCTCAAACAATGCATTCTTGATCACCCTGTGCTTCAGTCAAGGCTACAGTCTGGTACATTGCCGGTAAACGTGGTAGAAGTTTAGTCTCCGACATTCGTAGAAAATACACATCCTTACGTAGGGACATTTTCTTAGAACATCTGCTGTGTTAGTTATAAAAACACTTTCTAGTCCTAGTACACGTCAAGAGGGAGATTCCAGCCAGGGAACCACAACTGTATGCTGAATGCTCCGCTGCAGATGCTGACGCAGATCACAGGCCTTTGCTCAGGTATGAGGGTTGATGTCCTTCCAGGGGAACCTGAAAGGCAGGATTAGAGCTTAACATGCTGTGCTCGAAATATGATTTATATAGGGAATAGTCCATCAATTCTAGTGGCACTATGATAGCATTATTCTGATGCTTCACTCTCATCTTCACTATTTTAACATTGTTGTGTTGTGTTGTTCTGGTTATTGCAGCTCACGCTTTGCTATCCAAAATGCTTTTGTTTTATTAAACCAATCTTTAAAACTTATACTGCCTTTATTGTCATTTATATATGAAACCGCACTGTGTATGAGAGAACTGGTTGTGACTTGAGTGATCACGACTTCCCTGAGAAGTACCAACATGTCATGCGCTCGGCTGCCCAATCGTCTCTACCTCTTGGGAGAGATGAGGCACTGCTAGTTAGCCAGAGCAAAGTCCGGATTTGGAGCGACAAGTGTCATCCACTGTGGGTCAGACTCAGTCTCCCACACTGGACGATCTTGCTGCTCAAAATCCAGTAGTCTCATTAGAATAATGAGAGCCTACGCGACAAAATGAACGGCAGCTCTCTCTTTCCACAGCCCCCTGCCCACACTGCCTCCTACTCAGTTCGCCTCACATGCTCGGTGTCTTATCCAGGTGCCTGGTTGACACCTGTTCGGTATAAGTCCATAAGGACGCTCCATGAAGGACCACATGCCAATTATGAATACAATTTAGCTTTACTAGAATTTCAGGTAAATATATGCATTTAGCACATCAACAATGGTTGAATAAAAATAGCAATGAAGAGCATCTATTTATATATGAGTACACTACAAAGAGCATCTATAAATATATATATGAGTAAAGAGCTCATTGACAGATATAAGCTTTGTTTAACTGTATACCAAAATGCGTTACACTACGATGTTCAGGAAGCAAAATATAAACGAGCTGAATACTTCAGATAAGCTTTGATTAACTGCATACCAAAATGCATTTTTCAATTACTGCAGCAAGCTCACACTACTATGTTCAGAAAGCAAAATATAAACAAGCTGAATACTTCAGATTATAAACACAGTGCAAGCATAATAATCAATCATAATAACAGAACAGAGAAACAAAGGCCTTTCATCCCTGTGTGGAACTTAACTTAGTCCATGAAATGCTGGGAAATGCTGCCGCCCGCTTGGACCTCTCTCCCCCTCGAGTGTCACGGTCTCTGAACAGCAAAACAGGGAGGCAGTGCTGGGCCTGGAGATGACAGCTTTCACAACTCCATCTGCGAGCTTCAATCCCCTCACCCGCACTTCAGTGCTTAAATAACCTGAAACTTGGATTCTATCCCTTGCCAGCATTTTCTAGCTATGTTATCAGCACATGTCTCTTGGCTGCTCTGTCATTCCCTGGCCATTGTTTTCATTCCATCTTTTTACTGTGGTCTCGTTCTCAAGGTTGAGACAGAATCTCCTACACAACCGGTTTCTTGCACATGCAGCTGTGAATACGTTTATCTATGGAATGTTAAAAAACAAGCTTGAAAGCGAACATCGTGAACCTTTACACGTTGTTCGTGTTTCAGCAGCCATCACGCTCATCTACACTGTTCAAGCTAGTTAACCCTTCGCGTCACAATGTCTTCCGCACCTTCCCTATACTGATCACTCGGTGAGAACAGTTTTTGGAATCGTCAGGACCTAGGGAGTGGTCCAGACTCACACCACTGTCCCATCTGGGCCCCATCACACTAAGGTCACTGGCCCCCAGCAAACCGCAGCTGCCTGAAGAGGGTGAAGACAGCAAAAAAAGCGACACCTGAGTCCCTAAGAACAATGAAAGGGCCCCACCTGTGCTCAAAGAACCACACTTCTTTGCACCCGGCCCACATCTCCATCCCTGGGGAGGCAAGAAGAAGTAATGCTGCCTTCCCCTGCCCTGGACAAGCCACCACTGGAACTACAGCCCTGTTTGTGTCACCATCCTGCACCACCAAGAAAGACAGGGGGGAGCTGGTAAAGAACCACACCACCACCTGCACATCTCCACCTCTAGCACCAATCATACCACGACAAGCACTAAGCACCTGTGCACATGTTGTCCATACCCACCATCAATCCTTTTGTTGTCTCTGGTGCACCATCCTCACAAGCCCCCACATGGGCAATGTGGGTGGACTGTCTGAAAACATACTTTGTGGCAGTCGGACTTGAGACAGACAGGTGGCAACCCATGCTCTTTCTTCTCAGTGACACCACCACCCATATACTGTCCAAGACAGTTGGCGAAGACAGCTTTCCATACACCTACGCCAGGCTTAAGGCATGCCTGCATGCTCATGTTGCACCCCTAGTTAATCCTGACTACAAGCGGTTCCTGCTCAGACAAGCCCAACAGATGCCTGAAAAGTTGGGGGACAAATTTTATGCCACATTCTGACAGCCGGCGAGAATGTGCACTCTCCCAATGAGGAGGACTATGCAAGCACACTTTATATCGGGCTGTGTGTCAGCAAAACTCTGTGAACACATCTTACAGGTATCTGATATGAAGATGGCAGACATCCTCACCAAGGGCAGGCTGAAGGAGCTGTCAAATTTGTGAGCCTCCCATTTGGAAGATACACTTGTGTGAGCCATCAAGGCTGAAACCATAAACCAAGGGACTGCCACCTTCTCGCCTCACAGAAAGAAGGACCAACCCAAGATGCTACAAGCTGCCAGACCATGCAGGTGGTGTGAAGGACCCAGCCTACATGTACGGCACAGCCCAGTGAAAGGAAAAAAATGCTTAGCATGCAGAAAAATTACCAACTACACCAAAGTCTCTCGGTCAACGCCCTTGTTGAAAGGGCCCAGAAACAAGATGGCCAGCCGAGTGGACAGTGAGTCCATGCTAGTGGATGACGACAAGTCAGAAGGTACAGTTCATGTAATTCACATCATGGAACCAAATCCTAGTTGCATCCGCTGTGCCCCCTCAATTCCAGGTCATTGTCAGCAGACAACCATTAGTGATGCTCATTGACACAGGGGCCTCCATCAATATCCTACTGCTGTTGCTGCACAAAGGAATGGCTTCCCCACCAGCACTGCACCTAGCACCATCAGAGTCTATGCCTATGGCACCTCCACGTGCCTCCTGCTGGCAGGTGCCTTGACCACCACCATCAACCACCCAGAGCAAGCCTCCAAAACAAAAGTCACAGAAAGAGGGGCAGACATGCTCCTCAGCTGCCATACAGCAGAACGACTACAGCTGGTCCAGTTTGCATTTGGGGTTCATGTCATTCCCGTTGACTCCATTCTGGATGATTCTGACCAACTCTTCCAGGGCTTTGGACTGGGTAGTCCACCACCATATTGACCAGTTGGTGCAACCAGTCGTGTTGCGGCATCATCATTTGGCTTTCCCCCTTCGACCTAAGGTAGAGGCAGAGTTGCTGAAACTGGAAGAAGCCAACATCATCAAAAAAGTGGAAGGACCAATGCCCTTGGTGTCACCTTTTGTAGTCGCCCACAGGCCAAAACAGCCGGGGGAAGTGATCATATGTATTGACATGAGGCTCAAGAACACCGTCATAAAGCGAGAGCGCCACATAACACCCACCGTGGATGACATTGTGTGGGAGCTCTCCCAAATCCAGTGGTTCTCGAAAGTGGATCTACAGTTGTGCTACCATAAGGTCCTCCTGGCTCCTGAGTCCCAGCATGTGACCACATTCTCCACCCACCTAGGCTTGCAACGATATAAACACCTCAATTTTGGCATCTCCAGTGCCGCCGAGGAGCTTCAGGATATTATCAGAGGAGTGCTGCTGGGCCTCACCAGAGTTTTGAAAGTCAGCAATGACATCCTGATCCACTCCCCCACACTGTAAGAACATCTCCACAGACTGAGGTCAGTGTTCCACTGGTTACAAATCTTTAGCCTTACCTTGCAAAAGGAGAAGTGCAAGTTCCTAAAAGAGGAAATATGTTTCTTTGGGTACGGCTTCTCTGTGAAGGGAATCACTGCTGACCCTGCCAAAGTCTGTGATATCTAGACCGCACCTGCACCCTCCACCGAAGTGAGAAGCTTCTTAGGAATTGTCACATATTGTTTCAATCAGAACCTGACCCAACTTACAGGACCACTCTGTGACCTCACCAAGTGCTAACAATAAGGGCTTATACCCCTCTTGTCGCTTACCATTTGCTGGCTTGCCTGGCACTCTTTTACAGCCTCATCACTAAAGACCAAGCATCTTTTTCTTCTTCTTTATGGAGCAGGGTCCAAGCACAGATTGATTTAACTTAATCAGTGTCCCCTCGCTGCTTCCGATGTGATTGAGGTACTATTTTGTTCTTTTTAACTTTAAGTGTCATGCAAACAGAAGGCATGTGACTGGTAACAATGTGCCCAGGAGGACAAGCAGAACTGCAAAGATTTATTTTCTATAGGTAACTTTCTTTTATTTTGCGAAATCTTCTTTTCTCACGTTGCACTCATGTTTTCTTTTGTTTTCACTTGTAGGAGCTATTCTCAAAAGATGAGGACTATCTTGTACTAAATACTGCAAAGTGACATTGTTTCTTTTTTATGTGTAATTTCTGAAATGAAGCTTTAACACATATATCGGATACCCCAATCCACACCACTCTAATCCGTCCCACTCAATCCAATCCACCTCAGACCAACCCAAACCATCCCACTCCAATCCAAACCACTCACCCCAATCCAATCCACTTAAATCCACCACACACCAATTCTCCCACCCCACCCCACACTAATTCGAACTACTCCAATCCATAACAATCTGCCCTTCTCCAATCAAAAACAATCTGCTCAACTCTAATCTTACATACTCCAGTCTTCCTCACTCCAAAACAATCTGCCCGATTCATATCTGCCGCCTTCCAATCCAAAACAATATGTTCCACTCAAGTCCAAAACAATCTGCCCTACTGCAATCTGCCCTACCCCAATCCAAAACAATCTGCCCACTATCATCCGTCCCACTCCAATCCAAAATAATCCACCCCACTCCAAATAAAAACAATCTGCCCCACTCCAATCCAAAACAATTTGTCCCACCCTAATGTTCCTCACTCCAATCTGCCTGACTCCAAAACAATCTGCCTGATTCCAATCTGCCCAACTCCAATCCAAAACAATCTGCCCCACTCATATATGCCCCACTCCAAACCAGAACAATCTGCCCCGTCCACTCTCCCCCCACCCCAATCCCAAAAAATCTGTCCCACTCCAACCTGCCTGTAACAGGGTCACAGGGACATCAATAAAAGAACACTATTATGGAAAAGATATTCAGAGTCTGTCAACTTATTTGCGCTCCCTAACAGTAACACTATAACCCAGCCTCTACAATGCCCCACTCCAATCCAAAACAATCTGCCCACTCCAATCAGCCCCACTCTAATCCAAAACAATCCACCCCACTTTAATCCGCCCACTCCAATCTACCCCACTCCAGTCCAATCCACCCCACCCCACTCCAGTCCAACCAACCCCACTCCAAGAAATCCACCCCTCACCAATCCAACCCACCCTAATCCAGCCAATCGTGCCGAACACCCCAATCCAAGCCACTCCAATCTACCTCACTCAACCCAATCCACCCCAGTCCAATCCTATCCAGCCCAGACAATCCAATCCATCTCACGCCAATCAAAACCACTCACCCCAATCCAATCCACTCCGATCCATCCCACTCCAATCCTCCCTACCCATATGACTCCATTGTGCCTCACTCCAATTCGACCCACTCCATTCCAAAAACATCTCCATTGTGCCTCACTCCGATTCGCCCCACTCCATTCCAAAAACATCTGCCCCATTCTAGTATTCCATACTCCAGTATGCCCCACTCCAATCCAAAACAATATGTCCCACTCCAATCCAAAACTGCAATCTGCCCACTCTAATCCAAAAGAATCATCACTACTCCATTCTAAAACAATCTGCTCTACTCCAATCCAAAACAATTTGCCCCACTCTAATCTTCTGCATTCTAATTAATCTGTCCCCTCCAAAACAATCTGCCCCATTCCAATCTGCCCCACTTCAATCCAAAACAATCAGCCCCACTCCAATATCGCCCACTCCAATAGAAAAACAATCTGCTCCATTCCAATACAAAACAATCTGACTCACTCCAATCAGCTGCGCTTACAATTCAAAACAATCTGCACCACTCTAGTCCACCCCACTCCAATCCAATCCAATCCACCCCACTCCAATCGATCCACCCCTCACCCATCCAACCCCCCAATCCAGACATATTCAATCTACCATGCTCCAATCCACCCCACTCCAATCCATTTCACCCCACCCCAATCCAATCCAATCCATCCCATCCAATTAATCCACCCCAATCCAACCCACCCCAATCCAGTCAATTGCGCCGAACATCCCATCCCCCCACTCCAATCCACCCCACTCAATTCAATCACCCCAGAACAATTCAATCCATCCTACTCCAATACAAACCACTCACCCCAACCCAATCTACCAGACTCCAATCCTCCCTACCCATCCCACTCCATTCTGCCCCGCTCCAATCCAAAACAATCTGCCCCACTCTAATCTTCCATCCTCCAGTGTGCCCCACTCCAAAACAATCTGCCCCATTCCAATCTGCCCCACTCCAATCCAAAACAATATGTCCCACTCTAATCCAAAACTGCAATCTGCCCCACTCCAATCCAAAAGAATCAGCCCCACTCCAGTCAAAACATTTTGCCCCACTCTAATCTTCTGCAATCTGCCCCACTCCAAACCAATCTGCCCCATTCCAATCTGCCCCACTCCAATTCAAAACAATCTGCCCCACTCCAATCTAAAAGAATCTGCCCCACTCCAATCTCCCAAATCCAAAACAATCTGTTGCACTCCAATACAAAACAATCTGCCCCAATCCAATCAGCTCCGCTCCACTCCAAAGAAATCCACCCTAGTCTAATTCGCCTCACTCCAATCCACCCCACTCCAATCTAATCCACCCCACTCCAATCAATCCACTACTCACCAATCCAACCCACCCAATCCAGCAAATTCCTATCTGCCCCACTCCAAACCACCCCAATCCAATCCACTCCATCCCACCCCAATCCTGTTTACCCCAACCCAATCCAATTCACCCAAATCCAATCCATCTCAATCCAATACACCACGCTCAACCCAATTCTCTTCACTTCACTCCAGTCAAATCCACCCCATTGCAATCCAATCTCCCCCACTCCAATCCAACCCACTCCACCCCAGTCCAATCCACCCACCCCACTCCAAACCACTCCACACAAATTCACCCCACTTCATTCCTCCCTACTCGATCTCACTCCATGCCACCTCACTCCAGCCCACTCTACTCAATCAATTTCACCCCACTCCAATCCATCCCACCTCAATGCAATCCACCCCACTCCAATCTGATCCACTCCAATTCAATACAATCCACCCCACTCCATTCCAGTCCAGTCCACTCTACCCCACCCCATTTCAATCATCCCTACTCTAATCCAACCCACTCCAATCCAAAACAATCTGCCCACTCTAATCTGCCCCTCTCCACTCTGCCCCACCCCAATCCAAAACAATTTGCCCCACTCTAATTCATCCCACTCTAATTTGCCTCACTCAAATCCAAAGCAATCTACGCACTCTAATCCACCCCACTCCAATCTGCCACACCCCAATCCAAAACAATCAGCAACACTCTAATTTGCCCTAATCCAATCCACCCCACTCCAATCTAAAACTTCACCCCACTCCAATCTGGCACACTCCAATCGTCCCCACTACAATCCAAAACAATCTGACCACTACAGTCCGCCCCACTCCAATCTGTTCCACTCCAATCCAAAACAATAGGCACCACTCAAGTCCATCCCACTCCAATCTAACCCACTTCAATCCAAAACAATCTGCCCCACTCCAATCTTTCCCACTACAACCCTAAACAACATGCCCCACTCCATCCCAAAATTATCTGTCTCAGTCCAATCTGCCCCACTCCAGGCCACCCCACTGCAGTCTAATCCACCTCACCCCAATCCATCCATTCCATCCCAATTCACCGACTCTAATCCACCACAATCCGCCCCACTCCAATCTGCCCCACTGTAATCTACTTTACTCCAATCTGCCCCAGGCCAATCTACCCCACACAAATCCAAAACAATCTGCCACCTCCAATCCAAAAGAATCAGCCCTACTACAATGCAAAACAATCTGCCCCACTCCAAACCAAAACAATCTGCTGCAGTCCAATCAAAAACAATCTCCTCCATTCCAATCCAAAACAGTCTGCCTGTAGGAAGTTGGCTCTGTATGCACTATTTCAAAGTAAGGAATAGTATGCACAGAGTCCAAGGGTTCCCTTTAGAGGTAAGATAGTGGCAAAAAGAGATAATACTAATGCTCTATTTTGTGGTAGTGTGGTCGAGCAGTAGGCTTATCAAAGAAGTAGTGTTAAGCATTTGTTGTACATACACACAGGCAATAAATGAGGAACACACACTCCGAGACAATTCCAGGCCAATAGGTTTTTGTATCAAAAAATATATTTTCTTAGTTTATTTTAAGAACCACAGGTTCAAATTCTACATGTAATACTTTGCATGAAAGGTATTGCAGGTAAGTACTTTAGGAACTTTGAATAATCACAATAGCATATATACTTTTCAAATAAAACACATATAGCTATTTTAAAACTAGACAGTGCAATTTTCACAGTTCCTAGGGGAGGTAAGTAATTGTTAGTTCTTGCAGGTAAGTAAACCACCTACGGAGTTCAAGTTTGGGTCCAAGGTAGCCCACCGTTGGGGGTTCAGAGCAACCCCAAAGTTACCACACCAGCAGCTCAGGGCCGGTCAGGTGCAGAGTTCAAAGTGGTGCCCAAAACACATAGGCTTCAATGGAGAAGGGGGTGCCCCGGTTCCAGTCTGCCAGCAGGTAAGTACCCGCGTCTTCGGAGGGCAGACCAGGGGGGTTTTGTAGGGCACCGGGGGGGACACAAATTAGCACAGGAAGTACACCCTTAGCAGCATGGGGGCGGCCGGGTGCAGTGTGCAAACACACGTCGGGTTTTCAATTGTAATCAATGGGAGACCAAGGGGTCTCTTCAGCGATGCAGGCAGGCAAGGGGGGGCTCCTCGGGGTAGCCACCAACTGGGCAAGGGAGAGGGCCTCCTGGGGGTCACTCCTGCACTGGAGTTCCGATCTTTCAGGTCCTGGGGGCTGCGGGTGCAGGGTCTTTTCCAGGCGTCAGGATCTGGGTGTCAGGCAGTCGCGGTCAGGGGGAGCCTCGGGATTCCCTCTGCAGGCGTCGCTGTGGGGGCTCAGGGGGGGCAACTCTGGCTACTCACGGTCTCGTAGTCGCCGGGGAGTCCTCCCTGAAGTGTTTGTTCTCCACAAGTCGAGCCGGGGGCGTCGGGTGCAGAGTTGCAAGTCTCACGCTTCTGGCGGGAAACGCAGTTGTCTTGAAGTTGCTTCTTCGGAAACAAAGTTGCAGTCTTTGGTGAACAGGGCCGCTGTTCTCGGGAGTTTCTTGGTCCTTCTAGAGCAGGGCAGTCCTCTGAGGATTCAGAGGTCGCTGGTCCTGGGGAAAGCGTCGCTGGAGCAGTGTCTTTAGAAGGGAGGGAGACAGGCCGGTAGGGCCGGGGCCAAAGCAGTTGGTGTCTCCGTCTTTTCTGCAGGGTTTTTCAGCTCAGCAGTCCTCTTCTTCTTAGGTTGCAGGAATCTGAGTTCCTAGGTTCAGGGGAGCCCCTAAATACAGAATTTAGGGGTGTGTTTAGGTCAGGGAGGGCAGTAGCCAATGGCTACTTGCCCTGAGGGTGGCTACACCCTCTTTGTGCCTCCTCCCAAGGGGAGGGGGTCACATTCCTATCCCTATTGGGGGGATCCTCCATCTGCAAGATGGAGGATTCTTAAAACTCAGAGTCACTTCAGCTCAGGTTGCCTTTAGGGGCTGTCCTGACTGGTCAGTGACTCCTCCTTGTTTTTCTCATTATCTCCTCCGGCCTTGCCGCCAAAAGTGGGGCCGTGGCCGGAGGGGGTGGGCAACTCCACTAGCTGGAATGCCCTGTGGTGCTGTAACAAAGGGGGTGAGCCTTTGAGGCTCACCGCCAGGTGTTACAGCTCCTGCAAGGGGGAGGTAATAAGCATCTCCACCCAGTGCAGGCTTTGTTACTAGCCACAGAGTGACAAAGGCACTCTCCCCATGTGGCCAGCAACATGTATCGAGTTTGGCAGGCTGCTAAAATAGTCAGCCTACACGGGTAGTTGGTTAAGGTTTTAGGGGGCACCTCTAAGGTGCCCTCTGGGGTGTATTTTACAATAAAATGTACACAGGCATCAGTGTGCATTTATTGTGCTGAGAAGTTTGATACCAAACTTCCCCGTTTTCAGTGTAGCCATTATGGTGCTGTGGAGTTCGTGTTTGACAGACTCCCAGACCATATACACTTATGGCTACCCTGCACTTACAATGTCTAAGGTTTTGCTTAGACACTGTAGGGGCACAGTGCTCATGCACTGGTGCCCTCACCTATGGTATAGTGCACCCTGCCTTAGGGCTGTAAGGCCTGCTAGAGGGGTGACTTATCTATACTGCATAGGCAGTGTGAGGTTGGCATGGCACACTGAGGGGAGTGCCATGTCGACTTACTCGTTTTGTCCTCACCAGCACACACAAGCTGGCAAGCAGTGTGTCTGTGCTGAGTGAGGGGTCCCCAGGGTGGCATAAGATATGCTGCAGCCCTTGGAGAGCTTCCCTGGCATCAGGGCCCTTGGTACCAGGGGTACCAGTTACAAGGGACTTACCTGGATGCCAGGGTGTGCCAATTGTGAAAACAAAAGTACAGGTTAGGGAAAGAACACTGGTGCTGGGGCCTGGTTAGCAGGCCTCAGCACACTTTCAATTCAAAACATAGCATCAGCAAAGCAAAAAGTCAGGGGGTAACCATGCCAATGAGGCATTTCCTTACACTGCCCTACTCCAATCAGCCCTACTTTAATCCAAAACAATCTGCCCCACTCCAGTTCAATCCACCTCAGCCCAATCCAATCCACCCCACCCCACTCCAATCGAATCCACCCAATCCAGTTCACCCTACCCCACCCCAATCCACCTCAATCCAATCCACCCCACGTAATCAATCCACCTCACTCAAATCCAATTCACCCAACTGCAATCCAATCTACTCTACTTAAATACACCCCCACCCCATGACAATCCAATCCACCCCACTCCATTTCACCCAACTCCAATCTACCCCACCTCAATGTAATTCACCCCACTCCATCCCACCCCACCCCACCCAAATCCAATCCAACCCACACACCTCACTTCAATCCAGTCCAATCCACCCCACCCCAATCCAATCCACCTCAGCCATTTCAATCCATCCCACTCCAATCTAATCCACCCCATCCAGTCCATCCCACTCCAATCCACTCCACTTCAATCTACCCCACTCCAGTCCAATCCACCCAACTCTACTAAAATCCATCCCACTCTACCCAATCTAATCCACTGCACCCCAGTTCAGTCCACCCCACTTAATCCAATCCATCCATCCAGCCCACCACTCCAATCCACCCCCACTCTAATCCACCCCACTCCAATCCAACCCACTCCACTACAGTCCAATCCACCCCCTCCAGCCCGGTCCAAACCAATGCCCTCTAGTCCAGTGTAATCCACCCCACTCCACTCTAACTCACCCCACTCCAAACCCCCCTACTCTAATCCAAATTACCCCATCCCTATCACTCCACCCAATCCACCTACCCCAAACCACTCCAAACCACCCACTCTAATCCACCCCAATCCACCTCACCCCACTTCAATCCACCCCAATCCAAGCCACCTCACCCCACTTCAATCCACCCCACTCCGATCCAATCCACCCCATCCAGTCAACTCACTCTAATCCACCGACTCAATCAAACCCACTCTACCCCAATTCAATCGACCCCAATCTACTCCAATCTAATCCACCCCACTACCTCAATCCACTCCACCCTATTCCACCCAACCCCACTCCATGTCACTGCACTCTACGACACTCTCTTCCACCAAACCAATTAAATCTATTCCCCTCTACTCAGCTCCATGACACTCTTCTCCAACAAATCCAGTCTATGACTCTGTACTCCCCTCCACTTCACTCTAGGGCTCTCCACGTCACTAACTTTTTGCCATGCTGAATGTAGTGCTGTGTCAGTTATGAATGACGGAAACCCCTTGGCTCCTTAAGGAATCTGTAGAACTGTGACTTAAGTGTTAGAAAGCGGTGAAGTAAATGCAGGTTTAGAATGCTAAGTTTGGGGTTACTCGTAGACGAATAAAGACGAGTAATATACTGCTCCATGTGGGGTGTAGGTATTGGCGGGTACCCCAGTTGGGGAAGATGCTACAAATGGTGACGAGATAGGGGATAAGTAACTTGAATATCGACAGTGCTCTCCCAGAGTGTTTGCCGTGGTCCAAGCACACTGCTTGTGCCTGCCATGTGTGCCTGTCAAAGTGCAGAGCCGACATTTGGCGTGTGTGGAGTCAAAGTGCAGCTCCAGCCAGCGTGAAGCATTTGAAGATTAAGAAAGCTTCACTGAGAAGCCTACATATCGGTGGCCACGAACCTGCTAGTAAAGCGTAATGAGAGGTACTGCACTACTATGCAATCTAAGAGTGATAACACTAAAGGCGGATACAAGCAGGTTTTTTAAAGAGCCGCAAATAGCAACAGCAAAGTTCAAGATAATGCTGAGATCAAAAACTGCGAGGCAGTGATCAACCAGCGTCAGACACTACAAAGAGATGCCTAAAAGCAAAGAGAGGCAGATATAAGAAATGATCATCTGCTTACCAGAACCGATTAAAAAGATTTGTCATACCACAGCGTTGGGTGAGGTGGCCTGAAAAGCAGTGCCTGGGGTTGTGCTTACGGAGCCGTCCATACTTGAAGAGGTGATGGGAAGAATCAAAGGCTGTACTTGCAATGGAGATCAAGAAAGAGGTCACAGTTCCACAGACCATCCAAGATTACCCAGAGGCCAGCACGTCACAGGGCCTCAGAGATGACACAGAAGAAGCGGGTCCTGGTGACAGCAGAAAGTATCGAAGAGAACTCCATTTTGAGTGTGAGCCAATCCTGTAAACAGTTATAATGCTGTTGCCTTCCTGAAACCACCACCACCATTTGATACCGCCAAAATGTAGAATAAATAAATAAATAAATAATTGGCAAATGATGGACTGCTTGGATAGAGACATTTGATGATTTCATTGATGCACTAGAAGAAACAGATAACAAGATTATCAAATATCTCAAGAATCTTGCCAGTGAAGGTGTTAAAGAAGTCATAAAGAAAATGCCATGAGCTGATAAAATTACATACTGTCTAAATAAAGAAGCATTAAATCTCAAGTTCAATCCAATACTGAATGTAAATTATGAAAGGTACATTTTCAGTCAAGAATGACAGAGAGTTGGTGAAACCATGGAGGAATTTGTTGAGAGACTGGATACACTCATCAAACACTCTAGGCTCAATGAATTTAATGATGGGGAAGCAATATATCTCCAAGTTGTTGATGGATGGTTGTCAGATTCATTCAGATGACAAATGCTGAGAGAAACTCTTAGGCCCATATTTATGCTTTTTGATGCAAACCAGCTCCAGCGCTATTTATGGCTTGACATTAGCCGGCGCTGCGGGCTGGTCAGAGTAAACAAAATTACTCTAACCAGGCAGCGCCGGCATAGGGAAGAATGGGAGTTGTGCGTCAAAAAATGGTGCAAGTCAGGTTAGAGTAAAAAATCATGGCTCTAACCGGACTTGCGCCATTTTTTGACGCACAACCCCCATTGAAATGACTCCTGTCTTAGCAAAGACAGGAGTCATGCCCCCTTGCCCAATAGCCATGCCCAGGGGACACTGTTGCAGTTTTTCTTGAAGTGGGGAGACAGGCCGGTAGGGCTGGGGCCAAAGCAGTTGGTGTCTCCATCTTCTCTGCAGGGCTTTCAGGTCAGCAGTCCTTCTTCGTCTTCAGGTTGCAGGAATCTATCTTGCTAGGTTCTGGGAGCCCCTAAATACTCAATTTAGGGGTGTGCTTAGGTCTGGGGGGCTAGTAGCCAACGGCTACTAGCCCTGAGGGTAGCTACACCCTCTTTGTGCCTCCTCCCTGAGGGGAGGGGGGCACATCCGTAATCCTATTGGGGGAATCCTCCATCTGCAAGATGGAGGATTTCTAAAAGTCAGAGTCACCACAGCCCAGGACACCTTAGGGGTTGCCCTGACTGGCCAGTGACTCCTCCTGGTTTTTCTCAATATCTCCTCCGGCCTTGCCGCCAAAAGTGGGGCCGTGGCCGGAGGGGGCGGGCATCTCCACTAGCTGGAGTGCCCTGGGGCGCTGTAACAAAGGGGGTGAGCCTTTGAGGCTCACCGCCAGGTGTTACAGTTCCTGCAGGGGGAAGCACCTCCACCCAGTACAGGCTTTGTTACTAGCCACAGAGTGACAATGGCACTCTCCCCATGTGACCAGCAACATGTCTGGTGTGTGACAGGCTGGTAAAACTAGTCAGCCCACACTGGAAGTCAGAGAATGTTTTCAGGGGGCATCTCTAAGTTGCCCTCTGGGGTGTATTTCACAATAAAATGTACACTGGCATCAGTGTGCATTTATTGTGCTGAGAAGTTTGGTACCAAACTTCCCAGTTTTCAGTGTAGCCATTATGGTGCTGTGGAGTTCGTGTTTGACAGACTCCCAGACCATATACTCTTATGGCTACCCTGCACTTACAATGTCTAAGGTTTTGCTTAGACACTGTAGGGGCATAGTGCTCATGCACCTATGTCCTCACCTACGATATAATGCACCCTGCCTTAGGGCTGTAAGGCCTGCTAGAGGGGAGACTTATCTATGCCATAGGCAGTGTGAGGTTGGCATGGCACCCTGAGGGGAGTGCCATGTCGACTTAGTAATTTTCTCCCCACCAGCACACACAAGCTGGCAAGCAGTGTGTCTGTGCTGAGTGAGGGGTCTCCAGGGTGGCATAAGACATGCTGCAGCCCTTAGAGACCTTCCCTGGCATCAGGGCCCTTGGTACCAGGGGTACCAGTTACAAGGGACTTACCTGGATGCCAGGGTGTGCCAATTGTGGAAACAAAAGTACAGTTTTAGGGAAAGAACACTGGTGCTGGGGCCTGGTTAGCAGGCCTCAGCACACTTTCAAATCATAACTTGGCATCTGCAAAGGCAAAAAGTCAGGGGGTAACCATGCCAAGGAGGCATTTCCTCACAGGCATATTTTGATCCAAATCTCCATACAGAAGTTGTTGACTCTAGTCCAGTTGGGTTCGGCATAGTCCTTGCAAAGTACAGCAGACAGCCATATGCTTGAAGACATATTGTGGCACACGAAGCAAAAGTTTGTCTCAAACTGTACATGCTTATTCACAACCTGAAAAAGAATATTTAGCATGTTGTTGGCTTGTGAACATTTCCACATGTTCTTATACAGAAAGCCTCCTTTTACGCTTGTGACAGATCATTAAGTACTGTTGACCATCTTTGGCAATCCAAAAGCCAAAATGCCTCCCTGCATTGAACATTGGGGTCCACAATTACATGAGTAAAACACACAATTGTGAATCATCCAGACAAAGATCAAAACCCTGCTGACTACTTCTCCAGAGTTTCTATACAGTGTCAGGGTATCCCTTCCAAGACAGCCAAAGCCTACATAAATTTCATTGTAAAATTAAACACACCAGCTGCCATACCGTTGGAGCAAATTATCACTGCCATGAGTCAAGATAGTGATATGTTTAAACTGAAAGACATTAATACACATCAGTCTTGGAACCAGCACACTAGACCTCTTGCCAGTCACAGTGAACACCAGAAGTTCAAGAATGTCTAAGATGAACTGTGTGTGATTCAAAAAGGCATTATCCTAAGAGGTTTGGGAACTGTTATTTCAGAAAGTGTGAGACAACAGATAATAAAAGTGGCCAAAGAAGGACATTGTGGAATAGTTGCTACAAAGCAAGCTCTCCAAGCCGAATTTGGTTTACTCATCTCGATGAAACAGCTGAAAGAGAGCTGAAGACCTGTCATCTAGGCAACTGCCTATCATCGAAAACCACTCAAGAACACCTTAAGCATGTCAGAGTTGTCAAACCATGCATGAGAAGGAATTTCTGTTGATGTTTTTGGTTCTCTTGACAATGGACATTACCTGATGGTGATCGTTGATGAATACACCTGTGTTCCATTGGTAGAAGATCTCTCAATCAACAAGGGATTAGACTGCATCTTTGCAACATGGAGTATTCCTGCAATCTGAAAGTCTGACAATGGCCCACCTTTCAACAGTCCAGAATTCAGAGACTTTATCAGTCATTCTAAAGTGAATCATCAGTAGATCACACCTCTTTGATCACAGGCTAACAAACCTGCTGAATGAATGTTTCATGAGTATATTAAAGAAAGCTGTTCAGCATGCCATATTGGAAAAGCTCGACCTTAAAACTGTCTTGAATTACACCCTACGAGCTTAACATTCAACTTCTCACTTCACCACAGGTGAAAGCCCTGTAACTTTAATGTTCAAGATAGCAATGACTACCAAGTTACCTTAGTGACCCAACACAAGATCAAGTACTGAGGAAAAATCCTGTACCAAAGACTTGAATTGGAAAAAGAAAATAGAGGCCTATGCAGACAAGTGACGGCATGCAGAAGACATTGGGGGTCATTACGACCCTGGCGGTTGACGAAGAAGTGGCGGTTTTACCGCCAACAGGCTGGCGGTAAAAAATATGGAATTATGACCATGGCGGTTACCGCCATGGTCTTCCGCCACTTCTCCGATCAGACCGCCATGGCGGAGACGAACGCTGGGCTGGAGACTTGGGTCTCCAGCCCGGCGGCCATCACAAGACTGCAGGCGGTATCATGACCCGGCTTACCGCCATGGATTTCATGGGTTTGGAACCGCCACAAAATCCATGGCGGTAAGCACTATCAGTGTCAGGGAATTCCTTCCCTG
Source organism: Pleurodeles waltl (assembly GCF_031143425.1). Lineage (NCBI taxonomy): Eukaryota > Metazoa > Chordata > Amphibia > Caudata > Salamandridae > Pleurodeles > Pleurodeles waltl. The sequence goes on from NC_090444.1 coordinate 1,324,858,998, forward strand.
GCACTGATAGGGGTCTCCGCCACACCCCACCCCCTCCCCCGAGTCCGTCCCAACACCCCCCACCCCCTGCCAATCCCCAAAGGTGGCAGGACCCCCCTCCCCACCCCTACCCCCGACATCACAACACAGACACACACCCGACACGCATGCAGGCACCACCAACACACATTCCCGCACACACACGTACAAACATGCCAACAGACACACACACAGTCATACACGCACACCCTCATTCAGACATACACGCACACATCCTTACAGACATCCATACAGACACGCACACATTTCCATTCACACTACACCCCCGCATGCATACACGCACTCACACACCCCCTCTACATACTCACACGCACACCCCCATGCACCCACACATCACACAACATCCCCCCACCCCCCTCCCCTAACTGACGATCAACTTACCTTGTCCGTTGATATTCCGGGAGGGGACGGGATCCACGGGGGCTGCTCCGCCGCCACCATGCCGTCGACAGAACACCGCCACACCGAATCACAGAATGTGATTCGGTGGGCTGTGTTCTGTTGATGTGGCGGTGGAGGTGGAGCAACCTCCACTTCCCCGCCGCCCGCCAGTATGGCTGCTGGCGGCTCTCCGTCCGGAAAAGGACGGAGGGCTGCCAGCAGTCATAATACGCTGAGCAGAAAAACCGCCACCACTGGTGGTCTTCAGCACTGCGGTCCCTCAGCGGTCTTGTCAAAAGACCGCCGAGGTCGAAATTACCCTCATTGTTCTTATGAGAGGAGATTCAGTGCTTGTCCATCCATCGAGAAAATGTAAGTATGATGCTGCATTTGATGCTGAGCCATTCCATGTTGTGACTAACAAATGACACATAGTGACTGCCCAAAATCCTTGAAAATCCACTACGCAAGATTTCTCAAATTTCAAACATGTGGCTCACCACTCATCAGTTACTGATGCCAAGGTAGAGACTGGTTCGGAAAGGATAATTGAAAAACCCCAGACTGCTGTTGCTTCTGCATTGCCAACCCAGATCATGGACACTCCTATTGTCATTTCCTAGTTTCCGAAGACACAATCGGGATGCGTAATCATAGCGCCACAAAGGTCATCGAAGAGCTATGATTGTATCTAAACTTGTAAAAAAGTGTCATTTTTAATTTAACAGATGGGGAGATGTAATGCATTTATTATGAATGACGGAACCCTCTTGGCTCCTAAAGGACTCTGTAAAACTGTCATGTAAGTGTTAGAACGTGGTGAAGTGAATGCAGGTTTAGAATGTTGAGTTCACGATTACATGGAGGCGAATAAAGATGTGTAATATACAGCTCTGTATGTGTCCTGGTTATTGGCAAGTACCCTGGTTGGGCAAGACTCTACACTGAACAGCAGCCACATTGGTGTACAACATGGTAAAAACACATTGGCAATGCCAATAACGCTTGTATAGGTTTAGTTCTACTGTTATGTTTAGTTACAGTAAAGAAGGAATGTAATGTTGTGTGTGTGGGGGGGTGCTGAGAGATCCCACTCCGCCTCATGTCACCTTACCATGGGCATAAATAAATGGGCTAGTTGCCAGATTAGGCTATTTCCCCACAAATGGGTGACATTTTTCTCATTTGTGCAGGACAAAACTCAATTGGCTGGTGCCTGATTTTTGGGCTTATATTTGCCCTTTGTGCACATTTTTTAAGGCTGAGGCAGCACTCAGAAAATGTCAATAGACTAAAATTGCTGCGTTGCGTCAGCACAGCAGTGCACTCATTTGTGCATTCATTTGTATGGACTCACGTCCAGTCCGATACTGTTGCAGAGCAGAGGAAACAGGAAAGTCTCTGCGGATAGAGCTCTAAGTTCCCTGCCCCCATCTTTAGACCTCCCAGGCAGCAGGCCTGCTGACACCGCTATATATTGCTGATGTCAGTATGTAAAGCTAGATGTGCTTTTAAAAACATTAGTGCATTATTTAACAGATTTAAACTACGGTGGAACATTAATAATCTCAGCATTTTATTTTTCCTATTTTAAATTGAGTACTTCAAAACATTATTGTGCGTTTTATCTTAAGGCTTTGTAAAAGTGATGTTTCTTTCAGTGCATGTAAAGGCACACGTGGCTGAAATAAATTATTCTGAAAATAGTGAGCTTTGAGTCCACAGCATAAGAAATAACATTTTAGTTTAAAAATGCTTAAAAATGCTCCTCATATTTGAGAGACAGTTGAACTTATTTAAACCTAGTTCTCAACTCATTTATGTTATACCTGTATGTTTTTGAAGCAGGATAAAAGCCGTTCTATAGTCAACTGTTGTGTCGGTCTTTCCCATGGCCCCATAGTCCCTATCATTTGACCCAGCTACCATGTCTGAGCCAAGGAAGCCCAGGACTTTTATTCTGCCTTTTAAGTGGGTGGAGCTCTCACTGAGGTTCCATTTAACATTGCCTTTGGTAACATCTGGATCTCCCTAGTGACTACAGACTGTTAGGATCTTCCACTCACATCAGTGATCCAATGAATGACATGGAAGGGGTCTTGCAGTAAATCAGTCACGGTCATGGGTGTTCTTCTCTAAAAAATATCAGAGAGACAAGCCTTGAGCTGGTAACCTTCTAAACCAGAGTTTCCCAAAATGTGGGTCGCGACCCACTGGTGGTTCACCAGATGATTTCTGGTGGGTCGCAAAAGAGCTATAAACAAGGATGCATTTACATTTTGTATTTATATGATCACATTTGCTGTGCTTTACAGACAGAGTTCAAATGTTGGGCTATATCTTCTGACAGATTGCTGTTTATTCTTTTAACGTGGGGAATAGTATTTATTTTTCTTTCTCGGACTGCAAAATAAGAGGAGTTTTTCAAATTAACCATGTGACAATCTTGTTCGGGTACAGGAATATGCAAGGAAAAATATTTATAGTGCTATCAACTCCCTGCCTGTGAAAGTGCTATGTAAGTCACTGAATTTCAAAAATTATTGCATCCATTGTAGGATATGCTGCTGAAGTTTAAAAATCTATATTATATACAGTATAAGATAGACGTCACAAATTTGTAGAAAGATTCAGAAATTAAATGATTAACTTCCATTTTAATGTAAAGCCCTTGGATCTACATTGCTGAAAGTGCTTTGACATTCAGTACCATTAGAGGGCTGAATTAACTAAACGTTTATTTATATTGATTAGTAACTCAGAATTGTCTTGAATTATGCTACTATAGAGTCACCGAGTGGTTTGGAAATTGTGCCCACCTGAGTGGCCACCATTATGCATGCAACATTATTAAAGAAAATAACATTAACTGTTTGAAATAAAATGCGTAGAATAGGCATAAATATATAAGTGGATCATACTGGCATATTAATTAAATGTATTTGCTTAATTTATTAGATGTAGAGTAATTGTGAAAATCATGGGTCTAGTCGACAAAGACTCATGCTAAGTTACATGGCATCCATCAATGTTTGTAAATGTTTTTCTGATGCAAGGAGAGAAGCTTTGCTGTTCTTTGTTCCTTGTTCACACAATGTTGACCAAATATATTTGTAGCATTGCAATATTAAACTAGCCAGTGTCTTAACTTTCTCATGAGAACTGCTTGCTGTAATGTCCTGTGCTGGATGTCAACACTTTTGTAACTTTGGTGTGTGAGAAGCTAACCTTCCCAGGAGTTGACAATAGTCTTACTGACAGGAGATGTGAATCGCAGCAAAAGTTACTTGAAGAAAACTGGTGACAGTAACAGGAGAAAAGGAGCCAATCATCCAAGAGTGAATGACTGTCTAACTATATCACAGATTTGGGAATTAATAATAATTGGTTCTACTGTTAACATTCAATAGTCTGACCAATGATGACAGATTAAATTACTGTGTGGTTTTAGTTTAGTCCCGATTTCACTTAGCAGAAACAGTCAGTCTCAGTCCAAATCAAGTTAGCTAGAAGTTTTAGTTCAGGAGAGAAGAGAGAGTCTTAGGTGCTGTTTCTATAGTTGATGCCCTTTATGTTGGTTCAGCTGACTTAGAGCCCACTGTAGTTGAGTCAATCCCTTTCACTGTCCCGCTGTGAATGCTGACCAGACGGGTGTCCAGCTGACAAAGAAGTCTCTGCTTGCTGATCCATTTGAGAGAGGTATAAATTAGATGTGCTTGTTATAGATTTTGTCCTTTCTTTTCTAGGTACCAACCACTATATTTTTCCTAGAAGCATAGCCAGATGTTTTCCAAGTTCATTTTTTGTCAGTTCCACTTTTGCATGAAAGCCAATCATACCATTCAAGCTAGTGGGTTAGTTAGTGTGTCCATGTCCAACAAATGTTATTAACAAAGGATTGAATTTATTCATCTGTGAATGTCTAAATGTATGCTATTTCCTTAATTCAGTTATTGTTGATGTTAATTTGTTTGATCACTCTTGAATGTTTAATGTTAGCGCATTGGTTACATTGAGGTTTTTCCAGTTGTTTTGGTCAACCTGTGTTGTTCATTTATGTTTATCAATTAGTTTTGAGATTGCTTTACATGACTTTAGATTGTTAATATAAAGAAATACGCATTTTAACTTTTACTAAAAGGTGTAATTATTCATAGTCACATGGGCCATGGTGTGTAAAGGTTTCTGACTCAAAGTTGACAAATGTTTATTCTAAAAAAACGGTGTTGTTTTTAGGCTGGTTATGTGTGTATATTGTGCCCATGATAGAATACTCTTAACTGAGTCCAAAGGTCCATCAAACCTCTAATGCGTCCCCTCATAAATAAAAATCAATAAAGGACAAATGAAGTCAGACGTGCCTGGTTTTTGTAGCAGAGTCAGAAGGTTATGTCTCTTTAAGAGGCTATCATGGTAGTGATCTCGATTTGAAAGACTATGGGGGTCATTCCGACCCCGGCGGTCGGCGGTCGCCGCCCGCCTGGCGGGAACCGTCATATGGCCGCTCCGCGGTCGAAAGACCGCTGGGGCCATTCCGACCTTCCCACTGGGCCGGCGGGCGCTAACATTGTTAGCGCCCGCCGGCCCAGCGGGAAGGCGGCCTGCAACATTGAAGCCGGCTCCGAATGGAGCCGGCGGTGTTGCAGGTGTGCGACGGGTGCAGTTGCACCCGTCGCGCTTTTCACTGTCTGCTAGGCAGACAGTGAAAAGCAGCCTGGGGCCCTGTTAGGGGGCCCCAGGACACCCGTTCCCGCCATCCTGTTCCTGGCGGTAAAAACCGCCAGAAACAGGGTGGCAGGAAGGGGGTCAGCAGCGCCGCCATGGCGGATTCGCCCAGCCGGGGGAAATCCGGCGGAAAACCGCCGGACCCGGTTTTCTGACCGCGGCTTTACCGCCGCGGTCAGAATGGGCAGGGAAGCACCGCCAGCCTGTTGGAGGTGCTTCCGTCGTCCGCGGCCCTGGCGGTCTTTGACCGCCAGGGTCGGAATGAGGGCCTATGTCTCCCTAAGAGCTACTACGACTTTCCCAAAACCCAAGGTTTTGCCTATGCTTGTTTGAAGATGTTCTCAGCACTCCTAGTGTGATTTATGAATAAAATAGGGTTTTGCGCTTGCACAGCTTAAGCAAATCGCAGGTGAATTGTGATGTATGTGAGTAGTAGGGAGCTTGGGTACTCCAATGAAGTTGTTTAGGGAGTGTGCGTACTCCAAAGTGTGCATGTAGGGAAGTCATCAAACTTCACATGTATGTGGAGCTTTGTGCTAAAAATGTGGCCACGTGGCTGTTGGTATACGGACCCTGTGAAGTATAAGACTCTGGAGTATTGAGTATTTGGGTATTGTACAAGTGTAGAAGACATTTGGATTATGTTGTAATTTTTCTGTTTAGTAGATCAATTGGCCGTGGTTGACAAACTCAGTGTGTGTTGAAGGGAGTGTATGTTTTTGATGGAGATTCGGTGATTCCTATGTGCACCAGGAGGATCCGATGCTCAGTGGAGAGTAAAATTTGCTGGTTGAATTTTGCTTGCGAGTCAGGGAAACTCAGGTCAAAGGAGTATCTGTTGGAGCTAAAAGCTGCAGTTTAAAATTCAGGAGGGTTTCCGAAGCAACCGTGTTTCCTACCTGTAGTAAAGACACAAGTTTGGTATCGATTTTTTTTTTAGTGCTTGCAATATTTGCATTTAGTTTGGAGTGGATCTGATTAGAGGAAGACAAGCCGGAGGGCTTTGCCAGCTGTTGTATGTGTGAGTGTGACGTCATCAGGTCCACGCTGGGATAGGTTGGTTAGTGAAAAAAGCCATGAATGGATTGGTGGACAATTGTGAAGCGTTATTGGTTGAGAAAGGCAAGCATAAAGGATTTGGGGATTAAAATTTACTTCCTGATTTTTCAAAGCACTAAAGAGTGCCCTAAGGGGAGATGCGTTCATTCCAGTTAGAAAAGGAGAAGTGACACCACCAGAAGGTCCACCCACATATATCGTATTTGAAGAACAAGGTGCTGCGCCATGTCATTGGTTAATACAATGGTGCGACAGAAAAGGAAGGGAGTTTAGTGTTTCCTGCACATGTACTGTATGATTCAAAACCTCCTCTGAGACCTGCACAACTTGAAGCATTAGCTGTTTGGGAGTTAATGGCCAGACAACAACAACAACAGAAATTTGAGAGGAGAATGAGGAAAGCTGAGAAAACTTTAGCTGAGGCAAGATGCAAAATCGGATAGTGAGCAGAACTTTTGGAGAACTGAGACTTTACACGGAATTAAGATGTTTCCTGCTATAATACAAGAGAGAGAGTGAAACATGGCAGACAGAATACCAAGAAGGGTTCATATCCTCCTGAGGACGAAGCAGAAATCAGAGGAGTCTTGAAAATCTTTGACCTATGACGAGGACTCAGATGATGATGAGTTTATTTTACATTTACTGAGATATCGTCCTCCATCATATGCAGCACATAAGACGGATCCAAGAACTAGTGCCGATCCTACAGATCCAGTACCCGCTAATACTGTTCCAACTATATCCACAATTCAGATCCCTACATCGCAGGTTGAGATGCATAGGATTTATCCGGGAGTCCCTAATGTAAATTCCACCCCAAATATAATAGTCTCGACAGGACAAGCTTCCCAAATAAGACAGGTTTATCAGAAGCCGACACTGATTCAAATAGAGTCTATCCTGAATTTGATATCCCCAATGCAAGCTCAGACAGTTCTGAGGTACACACCTATGACAGTATCACAGAGAAACACATCTGCATTGACAAGTCAAAACACAGGAGTAATATATTCTAGAGATCAAAGTGTCCAACCGAGCCCAGGTGCTGTGTCAGTACCTGTTACTATTGGTCCTGTTATACCTTTGTTTTCTTAAGGAAATAATAAAAGCAATGAGGAAAAACTTCAGAATTCAAATGTAGAGATGGAGAGATCCAAGGCAAATACAGGAATCATGATCCCAATGAAGCAAACGTTTGACATGACAGGTCCATTGATTTATTTGGGTTATTCCAGAACTCCACTGAATATTGCAGGGAGACCATATATAGGTTCCAACCCATTTTTGATGACTCTGGAGACTCCACGCATAACCTTACAAGTACCCATTGTAAGTAGTAATAATATCTCAGTGCAAGGTTTGACAGCTCAGCAATTACCCAAATGGCTGGAAAAGATGACTAGCCCACCAGGAGATTCAATGGAGAAGGTCCCCTAAATTTAACCAGGCTTAAATTAGAAGTAGAGGAACTAATTGAGGGAACACTTGACTTAAACGGAATTGACTCCAACAGTGAAGATGAATTGCGCTTTTTGTTCAAATTAGTTACCAACAAGACAGGATTGGTACACCAGAAATTAGCATAACTGTCAAAGAAATATGGCAGAGATTGAGAAAACAAAGCATCTGAGAAGACGTTACAGATTATAATTTGACTCAAAAGACATTGAGAACATGAGAATACCCGGGAATGAAAATTCATATTAAGGAATTCATTCAGAATTTTCAGACATAGGGAGCATTAGATAAGTGGGAAGGCAGATGGGTAAAGAAACAATACAAGAAGAAAAGGGAGTCTGCAAATGTAATTGCTAGTGCACAGCAGACCGATCATCCAGTGAAAATATTACCAATGAGTGAAATTCCAGGAGGAAGTTTTGTACATGTCCCGTGGAGTAGAAGTAACATTCTGTCATTCACAAATGACTACCCGAGATTGAGGGAGAAGCCAGTGGAATAGTACCAGCAGACAGCTAGATTTGTGAAGCTCGCAAAATGCCTGTGGGAAGATTTAAATACCCTATTTGAAATAGTTGTTCCGGCTGATTTATGGATTGAATACAAAAGGAGCGTAGATTGCCAACGAGAGAGCCTCCACGAGATTTGGCTACAGGTGCACCATCCCCAGATGTGATAATGTGTTATTATAAGGTGATTTAATTTTTGAAGACAAGAATTTCTCCCAAGAATATTGATTGGCAGAGAATAGACAGGACAGCTCAAGAGGGAAAGGAGTCCATACTTGCGTACTATGAGAGATTGTTACAAATATTCACGCATTACAGTGCTACGGAGAGAATTGAGCCGAAAGACATGATTCATTTTGTGTTCAGATTTGTTGAAGGATTGTGACCCAAAATTAGCCAGATGATTAGGAGTCTTTTGATTTGTTGGCAAGCTAAGCCGATTGATGAAGTATTGCAGTATGCCAAGTACTGTAGTGATGAGACAAATGAAAAAGAAAAAGTTAAAGGAGAGAGCCATGGTGAAGAAGATAAAAGCGGCACAATCAGGAATGCACTGAAGTTTTCCACAGCAGCAGCAGCAGCGAAACATGTGGTATAAGAATCAGGTGAAAGGTAGAGGTTGTGGTGGAAGTGGAATCAACTTTAGCACTGTGGTGACTCAAAATGATATGTAGGCAATGAAAAGGATGTTACCTTGTCACCCTTGTGGTGGCCTTGGGCATTGGAAGCGGGAGTGTATGATGCTAGGACAAGAAGGTGTTGTCTCACAGATGAATGAAAGCTATTCTTTTCCAGGCACAAGAGGACCAAGAATGAGAGGTCAAAATTGTAATTTCCAAATAATGTGAATCAAGTGCAAAGTCCTCAGCCAATGCAACAGATGCAAATGCCACTTTTGCAGATGCCACAGTCACAGCAAATGCAGCCTGGTATTCAGATGGTACCTAGGCAACAAATTCAGATACCTCAAGCTCCAATGGAACAGCAACAGATGATGCTTACTCAGCAGGGCACCAGTCAAAGGTTTAACAATAGTAATAACACAATACATCAATACCGATTACACAGTAAGGATTAATCGAATGATGATTTGTTGATGAGTAAGGGTTCAGATGAAGAAGATTGCATGCTCATTAGAAGTAGACCACCAAATGCGAAGGGAAAGGTAATGGGTTATAAAGTCTTATTCTTAGTTGATACAGGACCTACACACTCCACTGTGAGATCTGCAGAATTCCCTAACATACTTCTTTCAGGGAAAACAGTGCAAATCATGGGAGTTGCAAATCAGTATTTGACAAACCCAATTACAGAGCTGGTTCCAGTCAAAATTTGAAATTTCAAAGGCTTGCACAAGTTTGTAGATTGTGACTTGAGTCTGGTTTCCTTACTGGGAAGAGGCTTGCTATGCAAGACGAGATGTTCAATTACCTGTTCAAATAATGGGATTGCCATTCAGACAAATAGTCCTGATGAGACGAACAGTCTGAGGAAACTGAGTGCAACTCAGTAAATGAGGAGAACCCATTGATCAGTTTCTTCCCTATCTTTACACTGCAAGAGATCTCTTCTGATTTACAGGGAATAGTTAAGATGAAAGTTTGTTTTTTTCAGGAAAGGAGATTGGTCTAATCAAAGGAGTTGAGCCAGTCAAAGTCCCAGTCAAGCCAAATACAGTTTTTCATGAGATTCCCCAATGTCAATACCACATGACACAGGATGCTAAAGAAGAGATTTCACCCATAATTGCAAAAGTTGTGATACAAGAGGTCCTAAAAGAAGTACTGAGCAGCCCCTGTAATCCTCCTATCGTAGGATTGCGAAAACCCTGTGGGAAATTTCAGATTGTTCAAGATTTTAGGAAAATTAATGAGATTGTGATTAAATGTTCTCCGGTGGTACCAAATCCAGCAGTGACATTATTTCAGATCCCATGTGATGCTGAATAGTTCACTGTAGTGGACCTATCTCAAGCATTCTTTTCTGTACCTCTTCATAAGGATAGATAGTTTATTTTCTGTTTAAAAGTTTTGGATCGAGTATATTGTTGGTGCAGAATTCCTCTAGGTTTTTGGGAATCCCTGTCCATTTTTAATCAGATACTGAAGAAGAACTTGGAGATATTGGAAATGCCTTTCCAATAGATCTTGGTTCAGTACATTGATGATTTGTTGGTTGCTTCAAAAACGAAGGAAGCATGCAGGCACAATACAATTGTCTTACTAAATCACTTGGGAAATAATTGACATAAAGTGTCCCTAGCAAAATTACAGTACTGTCTGAAAGAAGTGAAATACTTGGTACATTTGATTGAAAAGGGAGTAAGAAAGATTTCAAGAGAGAGAGTTACTGCCATACTGCAAAGCTTCACAGAGAGATGTCAGAATGTTTTTGAGAATTGTGAGCTATTGTCATCCTTGGATTCCTACTTTTTCGATCATTTCCAAGCCATTGAAGAAACTGACCCACAAAGATGTTACTGACTCCTTAGAATTAGATCAAGCCTGTATGAAAGCTTTTACAGAGTTGAGAGAAAGTCTGTGCAAAGCTCCAGCTTTGGGAATGCCTGATTACACAAAACCAGTCATGTTGTTTTGTCATGAGCATAATGGATGTGCACTTTCTGTTTTGCCCCAGGTAAATGGTGGTGTAAACTGCCCAGTAGCATATTTTTCAGCTACTTTGGACCCAGTTGCAGCAGCTTTGCCTGGCTGTTTGCGAACTGTGGCAGTGGTTGGATTGAGCCTCACTCGGAGTGAGAACATTGTGATGGGACATCCCTTAATTGTTTTGGTCCCTCACTCCATTGAAGTTTTGCTCACCCAAACGAAAACTCAGCACCTCACAAATGCAAGATTGACCAAATACGAATCTGTAATTCTAGGTTCACCAAATGTAACTCTGAAAAGGTGTACAGTGCTTAACCCAGCAACTTTACTTCCAAAAGAGAATGTTGAAACAGACAAATTGAAAAATGTTGAACTTGGCTGTCTTGAAGTGACTGAATTGTGCACTAAACCTAGACTTGACATTAGAGATACCCAATTGGAAGAAAATGATCAAATTATTTTTGTTGATGGTTCCTGTTCAAGAGATCACATGGGAACATTAAGAGCAGTATATGCTGTGTGCACAATTTCTGGCATACTCGAAGCTTCCTGGCTTCAGGGAGTATTTTCAGTACAAGAGGCTGAATTAGTGCCTCTTACTAGAGCATGCCTTGCTTCTGCACAGCTATTTATATGGATGGTCAGTATGGATTTGGAATAGTGCATGACTTTGGCCAACTGTGGTCACAGAGAGGTTACATGACCTCTTCGGGTAAATCAGTTAGAAATGGTGAAAGAATTCATGATTTGTTACAAGCTTTGCAAATGCCCCAAAAGATTGCTATGGTGAAATGCATTGCACACCAGAGATCGCAAGATTTTGTTTCAATCGGAAATGGATATGCAGATCAAGTCACAGGATTTTGTGTATTGAATTGTATACCTTTCAAAGACAAATGGGAACTGTTACCTAAAGAAGACATTTGTACAAATTATGCACTGACTGTTATTGACAATTGGGAAGAATGAAAGGGTCTTCAGGAAAATGTTGACAAAGAAGAAAAGAAAACACGGGTTAAATTGAAATGTGTCCAAAAAGAAGACGATGTAAGGTGTCCAGGGAAGGACAAGTGGTACTACCCAATTGTCTACTGACTCAAATGGCTAGATATTATCATGGTCAAGCACATGTTGGGAGGGATGCTATGATTCACACTTTCAAGCAGACTTGGTTTTATCCAAAATTCAGACAGGTTGCTGAAGCAGTTTGCCACTGTTACATCACCTGCCAACAGATGAAAGTGGGTAAAAGAACAGTTGTAAGCATGAGCCACATTGGAAGAGCGGGAGGTCCATTTAGCAGAATGCAAATGCATTTTATTGAAATGCCTGTGTGTGGAGGATTGAGATACGTGTTGCTGATTGTTTGCATTTTTAGTCATTGGATTGAAACCGTAGCAAAATTACGGCTTAGGGAACTGATACCACGTTTTGGTTTTCCGGTCTCTTTAGAATCAGATAGAGGAAGTCACTTCAATAACAAAGTAATTAAATTACTGTGTTCAGCCTTAAACATTGAGCAGAAGTTGCACTGTAGCTATCGCCCAGAGGCTTCAGGACTCGTAGGACAGATGAATGGTACCCTGAAGACACGACTTGCAAAGATGTGTGCATCAACAAATCTGAAATGGTCAGATGTACTGCTGTTACTTCTGATGAGCATGAGAAGTACGCCCAACAGGAAAACTGGACTGTCGTCACATGAAATCCTCATCGGCAGAGCAATGAGGTTGCAAGTGGTTCCTGTGAATTATCTTGTGAACATAACAGATGATGTGATGTTGGATTACTGCAAGGGTCTAGCTGATGTGGTTCACTCTTTTTCTCATCAGGTGGAAGCTATAACTGTGCTGCCATCTCAAAATCAAAGCCACAACCTAAGAGCTGGAGACTGGGTTGTGATCCGGAAACACATGAGGAAGACTTGCTTGGAGCCCCTGGTGGAAAGGCCCACACCAAGTGATACTGGTTGCCAACACAGCTCTGGAGTGTGCAGGAATTCCAAACTGGATTCATACCAGTCACACTCGGAAAGTATCTTGTCCTTTGGACGAGGAAGAAGAGTTGTTGAGAGTACCAACAACTTCCAGACAACTCCAGAAGCAGGGAAGGAGGCAGGAGAATCAGAAACAGACTGAATGGTCAAAGGAGAATCTGGATACCCCTGTCAGAGACGAGACGGAGCACTTACAGGAGGTTGATGTTGAACCAGTCTCAACTGAGACAGCAGGAGAGTCTAGCCAGAGGAGGGCTTTCCCAGAAGCAGATGATTTGAATGAGCAAAGAGAGCAGCCCACCGACCTGGTGGAAGTGTTTGAAGAAAACCAGAGTCAAACAGATCTGACCCCTCAAGAAACAGTTGCAGGTACCTCAAGCAAAAGTCCTGCAGAGCAAGAAGAAACTGCAAGTACAACACTGAAAAGAGCATTGAAAAAGAGAACACCGAAAGAAGATAAGTAGCCAAGATCACAAGCTAAAAGAAAAGAATCAGTCACATTGTCAACAATTGAAGAAGAAATAGACACCACAAGAAGGGAATACCTGAGTGATGGAGAATTAAGTGGAGATCGAAAACTGAAAGAAAACGAATAGCAAGTGGAAGGTATTCAGGACCTGAATGGGCATATGCAGCAACTGGCGAGTTGTAAAGTGAATTTTTGTCATTTTGTTTTGAGCGTGAAGTTCAAGGTCAATATTTTAGCAAGTAAAGTTGGTCCATGAACTGAAAGGTGAAAAATAATCTGTGAAACTTAAAAGGGAAAAGAGAGAGACATTAAAGATAACCTGAAGAGACCTTGAAATAAACCGATTTGACACGCTACTAACCAAATTAGACAATCATCACCGATCTTTGACAAAAGCTCTGAAGAAGAAACTGAAAGCTGTAAATAACTGCAACGAAGTTTTGAGTTTTTGGTGCATAAGTTGTTCTTCTACTTTCTGATTCTTTATAGATCATGTATAACCATAACAAGCAAGTTAGGAATAGTAGGTGGTAGGCATTGGCTTGGCATTTGTGTGTATGATAGTATGCTTGCTATTGATGGTGAGCGTGAGCTTTCTCAATAAGGCTGAGTAACATCACACTTCTTTAGGAATTACCACACTTACAGAATTAGAAAAGTTTAGGCAGGGTGACAAATATTTGCATATAGACAGCTCACAAGGAGATCTTTCTGCAAATATTTTCTATTGCTTGCTGTATGAATATGTTGAGACAATGAATGTGAGAGAATATTATGTGTGTGCACAAATTCCTTCATCAGTGGAAGAAGGAGTAACCTATCACAGTTTGCCATTAATGTATGGAATTAGTTGCAGTCTTCTACTAACAAGGTTCTACTACCAGGAGTACATTCAGTATTTCTATTCAAACAATGATTTAGTATTTTCTTTTGTTCCTATTTTCAAGTACTTGAGTAGTGTAGCTAGAGCAGAGAATATAGAATTGGTAAAGGGTTTCTTTGAGCCTACCCTAACATTTGGCACAGCTTATGCGCACAGGAATAATCTCACATGTTTACTAATACCAGTAGAAAAGAGCTTTCTAGATCAGACTGATGACAGGAGAACGGCATTGAAGGAGAAAGTAGAGAAAGGGTTAGTGAAAAGAACACTTAGAACTGGTAATGCTTTTAGTGTCATTAAAAAACAAGGGAAATTAGCTTTAGATGCGTAAAATGTAGGGAAGCTTTGTATATGTAGACCGCAATCCAAAGCTGACACATTATTTGTGGGAACGAGTGAGTGTAGACATGTGTTTCTTTTCCAGAGTAAATGGACGTTCATGCGAAATGGACAGGACCCAGCGATTCCTGGGGTTTACTATATTTGTGGACAAAATGCTTATTACCGTCTTCCAAGAGGATGGTATGGTAGGTGTTATTTGGGAATTGTTTTCCCAAAGACTTATCAACTTGAGAAATTAAATGAGACACCAAAGTTAAATGAATTACACCTTGCTAGATCAAAGAGAGAATTGTCTTCTGGCATAACGGGACATCCCTCAGTGGGAGTAATCTTGAATTCTTTGAACATTCTAAAGTTGTCTACTATTGTGGATAATATGCTGACAAGTTTTTCTGGAGCCGTGGTTTTAAATAGACACTGAGATGGATGCGAGGCAGAACCGCCTTGCTTTAGACCTCCTTTTAGCAAAGAAGGGTGGAGTTTGTACAATGTTGAAATCACAACATTGTTGCACATATATTCCTGACAATTGTAGAGGAGTTAGAAGCTTTCTTAACAAGTTGACTAATGTTAACTCTGACTTAAAAGCTTTAAAAGATCCTTGAATTTGGAAAAGTTTGGCAAAGGTTTTACTGCTGTGGGAAATTGCCTGGGCAAACTAGGGAAAAGTATAATTGTGAAAATATTTCAGGCAATATTGATTATTATAATTTGTATCATTGGCCTATGAGAAGCTCATAAATTATATACTGTGACTAAAAGACAAAAAATAAAAAGTTGATCAGAGGAGGGAAGAAATATAATTGGAAAAGATGAGAAATAGACACTTTGATGAAAATTGGAGAAAGAAAAGAAATGCCAGATGTTATGAAGAAACAAAATTTAAAATTAACAACATTTGTGTTGTGTAATGTAAGGTGTGATTACATATTTAGTCATCAGTGGAGGAATTGGGAGAGCTGAATTAACTAATAATTAATTTGTATTGATTAGTAACTAAGAATTGACCTGAATTATGCTAATTATGATAATATAGAGTCACCGAGCATTTTGGAAATTGTGCCCACCTGAGTAATAAAGAAAATAACATTGAGGGGCATATTTATACTCCGTTTGCGCCAAATTTGCGTCTTTTTTTTTAAGCAAATTCGGCGCAAAACTAACGCCATATTTATAATTTGGGGTTAGACGCGTTTAGCGCCAAAGTATGAGTAAAGAGCGTCATTTTTTTGCGTGAACGCCTTCCTTGCGTTAATGAGATGCAAGGTAGGCGTTCCCGTCCAAAAAAATGACTGCGACGCAAATGCGTCGTATTTATACTCCCGGGCAAAAATCACGCCCGGGAGTGGTCGGGTCAAAAAACCCCGCATTTGCGCCTCTTTTTAAAGCCTGGGTCAGGGCAGCCGTTAAGGGACCTGTGGGCTCAAAATGAGCCCACAGCTGCCCTCCCATGCCCCCAGGGACCCCCCCCTGCCACCCTTGCCCACCCCAGGAGGACACCCAAGGATGGAGGCACCCACCCCAGGGACATTCAGGTAAGTTCAGGTAAGTATAAATTTGTTTTTTTTTTATATATATTTTTTGGCATAGGGGGGCCTGATTTGTGCCCCCGTACATGCCACAATGCCCAATGACCATGCCCAGGGGACATAAGTCTTTACTAAGACAGGAGTCATGTAAATGGCGTCTGGGCGTCGTTAAAAATGGCGCAAATCGGGTGGAGGCGATTTTTTAGCGTCAACCTGACTTGCACCATTTTTAAGACGCCCTAAGGCCATTTTCCCCAACGCCGGCGCTGCCTGGTGTACGTGGTTTTTTTCCACGCACACCAGGCAGCGCCGGTCTGCTAGCGCCGGCTAACGCCATTCAATAAATACGGCGCCCGCATGGCGCTTCAGAATGGCGTTAGCCGGCGCTAAACTTTTTGACGCTAAACTGCGTTAGCGCAGTTTAGCGTCAAAAAGTATAAATACGGCCCTAACTGTTTGAAATAAAATGCGTAGAATAGGAATAAATGTATAAGTGGATTAAACTGACATATTAACTAAATGTATTTGCTTAATTTACTAGAATTAGAGTAATTGTGAAAATCATGGGCCTAGTCGACAAAGACTCATGCTAAGTTACTTGGCATTCATAAATGTTCGTAAATGTTTTTCTGATGCAAGGAGAAAAGCTTTGCTGTTCACTGTTCCTTGTTTACACAGTGTTGACCAAATAGGTTTGTAACATTGCAATATTAATCTAGCCAATGTAATTTTCATGATAACTGCTTGCTGTAATGTCCTGTGCTAGATGCCGATACTTTTGTAACTTTGGTGTTTGAGAAGCTAAGGTTCCCAGGAGTTCGCTATAGCCTTACTGACAGAAGACATGAATCGCAACAAAAGTTACTCGCAGAAACTGGTGACAGTAGCAGGAGAAGAGGAGCCAATCATCGACGTGTGAACGACTGTCTAACTATAACACAGATTTAGGAATTAATAATTATTGGTTCTACTGTGAACATTCAATATTCTGACCAATGACGACGGGAGAAATTACTGTGTGGTTTTAGTTTATTCCTGATTTCACTTAGCAGGACCAGTCAGTCTCAGTCCGAGTCAAGTTAGCTAGAGGTTTTAGTGCATGAGAGAAGTGAGAGTCTTAGATGCTGTTACCATAGTTGATGCCCTTTATGTTGGTTCAGCTGACTTAGAGCCCACTGTAGCTGAGCCAGTCCCTTTCACTGTCCCGCTGTGAATGCTGACCAGATGGATCACCAGCTGACAAAGAAGTCTTTGCTTGCTGTTTCATTCGGGAGAGGTACAAATGAAATTAAATGTTCTTGTAATAGATTTTGTACTTTGTTTTATAGGTACCAACCGCTATATTTTTACTTGTTGTTCATTTATGTTGATCAATTGATTTTGAGATTGCTTCACATGACTTTAGCATTGTTAATGTAGAAAAATAAACATTTCAAATTTTACTAAAAGGTGTGATTATTCATAGTCATATGGGCCATGGTGTTTGAAGGTTTCTGCCTCAAAGTTGACAAATGTTTATTCTAAAAAACTGTGTTGTTTGTTAGGCTGGTTATGTGCATGTATTGTGTCCTTGATGGAGCACTCTTAGCTGAGTCCTAAGGTCCATCGAACCTCTAACGTATCCCCATATATATAATAATTAATAAAAGACAAATAAGGTTGACGCTCCTGATAGCACGTCCCTTTATGACTAATTTACTCACTCTGGGACTCGTTTTAGGCCAATGAATCTTTTGACCCTGATTGAAGACATTTTAGGACGAGATATCTAATCAGCATGTCAATCAATATGTCAATAACGTCATCCATATTTCCCACAATAAGACAATTCAAATTAGTCAAAGACATTAATAAAACTCAGAAACCACCACGACCTTGCAGTCATGAATAACCACACCAGTTTAGTACTATTATATGAAGTTTATTCCCTATTGATTACAATTCTACTAGCAAGTTTATTAGCCTCAAAACCAAGAAACACATTAGCATAGTCACAATATGGCAACTCTGATAAGATTTCATCAAAGCAAGAATCACGAATATTAGAATATAACACGACGTCAACATAGGTTATCAAAGAGTCATTATCACACTATTCAACAAAGCATAGATTCAGTCATTTGTCTATTTGTGTCTGTTTAGTGTACCCCTCATCTAACCTCGAATTAGCATTGGCATGTTGGGCTTCATGCAAAACGATTTAGCAATACCAATTTAGAAAAACATCTAACTATGGTCTCTGTCAAAAGAAGCAGTTGGTACCTAGAAAGGAAAAGCAAACAGACAATTACAATTTCATTGTCATATAGTTACCCTCCGTATTAGGTCAGCATTCAGGTTCGGTCTTCGTCCTCAGGACATCAGTTGATTCGGCATCAGGAATTCAACAAGTCGGGTAAAGGGGCACTTCCCTCATAAGGATGTAAAGTGTAAACGGGCAATATAAGGGCAAGGATGGTTTGAAGAACTAAACAGCAAAGTCTCTATGCAGAGTAACAAAGTGTCTGGGTCATAGCAAAAGGCGACAGCATCTCCCCCTCATCTATCTCCAAGTCTCCTATTCTGATTTACTTCCTTGTGTCAAACGTTTTTATCCCTTTTCTGTTGTACAATCCCCTAAAATGTAATTGGTTGGGGTCAGTACCCCACTATCTCCCTCCAATAGAGTTTCAATGTCTTCATTAAATTTGTCACCCCATAACAATTCTCACGTAGTTTATTGGTCCTTATGATTGACGTCTTCAGCAGGTCGAATGTCCGGTATGATTTCATACTCTTGTGGTCCTCTTTGCATCTTTAGTCAGTGGCTCCACTGTCTGTACCGGTTCAGGCGACCTTGTACCTGCTAGTAGTCTACACTGTTGCATTCAGCAAGAATGTTTCACTAAGCAAGTCGAATTTCATGAGAACGGATCTACTACAGTTACATTCATTCAGTCAGCACTCTGCACGTTGGAAAAACACATTTAATATGAAACCAGGCAGCTAGGCCTCGACTCATGCTAACTAAGGCCTAATGATTTATTAGCAGAACTTTAACATATAACCTTTTATTATTAGTGCAAAATTATATTCTTAACATAACATTTCAACATTATTAGTAAGTTTCATTAGTCATTGTATATATTGGCGGCTACTCCCCGTGGGCACATTTCAAGCGCACGTTTAGCAAATACATTAATACATTTTTTTATGCGGCATTATTACGCATTCGTTCATGAACATTTCATAATAATTTCTAAGTGAATAAGGTGCGCTCTCTCAGTCCCTCCTCTGATGACACTTGTCATCACACAAAACCTTTCTCTTCACAACCTTTCATTTTCTTTAAATTGCGCATCTCAATTTCCTCCTCCCTATGTGATCTTTCCCAAATTTCTTTGAACATTTTCTCTTTTTCTTTTTCTTCTTTTCTTTTATTATGTTTTGCCAAATCTCTTTTAATTCTTTTATTAATTTTGCATGATAACCATAGTCCAAATAGACAAATCATATCAATTAATATACCCCCTATTATTTTTGCAAGAACCCCGTTCCAAATACTACTAAACCAATTCCCTACTTAAGTAATTCCCTTCCCCACTTTTTCCCAAACTCCAGGTTCCTTCAGCTCTTTCAAATCTGCAATATCTCTTGTTAGGTTAGTAAGCATACCTCTAATCTTTTTACTATTATCAGGAATGAATGCACAACAATGGCGCTCATTAAGCATTTTACAGACTCCGACACTCTTTGCTAAAAGAATGTCTAAAGCAAGCCGGTTTTGAAGAGTCATAGCTCTTTCCGCAGCAAGTTTAGTATCCTTCAGGAGTATGGCACCTGTGAAGTTTGTCAGCATGTTATCCACAATAGTAGACAACTTTTGAATCTTTATGGAGTTTAAGATAACCCCTACTGAAGGAATGATGGCTCCAAATATGTCACCAACGGCAGCAGCTGCTGTCTCTCTCTTTTGTCTAGTATGTTGTAATTCAGACATTTTAGGAATTTGTTTTAAGTCATCAATCTGCTATATCTTGGGAAAAACTATTCCCAAATAACATGTCCCATACCATCCCTTTGGAAGACGGTAATAAGCATTAAGTCCACATATATAATAGATCCCAGGGATCGCTGGATCCTGTCCATTCAACATGAACGTCCATTTACTCTGAAACAGAAACACATGCCTGCACTCACTCGTTCCCTCAAATAAAGTGTCATGCTCAGATTTCGGCCTATATATATAAAGCCTTCCTACATATAATGCATCTGTAGCTAACTTGCCCTGTGTCTTTATTGCAGTGTAAGCATAATCATTTGCAAGCGTGCGTTTTTCTAATCCCTCTTCTAGCCTTTCCTTTAATGCTTTCCGTCTATCATCCGTGTGATCTAAGAAGCTCTTTTCTACAGGTGTTAGTAAGCAGGTTAGATTATTGCGGTGCGCGTAAGCTGTCCCAAATGTCAGTGTCGGCTCAAAGAAACCCCTAACTAATTTTATGCTGTGTTCTTTAGCTAATTTATTTAGAAACTCAATCACAGGCACGAAGGAAAACACTACATCTAAGTTAGAATAGAAGTACTGAACACGTTCTTGATCATAGAATCTTGTTAACAGCAAACTACAGCTTATCCCGTAAGTAAGTGGCAGACTATGATAAGTAACCCCTTCTTGTACTGACGAACAAATCTTTGTGCACACATAGCAATTCTTCGCATCCATTGTGTCAACATACTCATTCAGCAAGCGATAGAACACATTAGTAGATAGTTCCCCTTTTGAATTAGTTCCCTCATGCAAGTATTTTGCATCCTGCTCAAACGTTTCCTATGGTGTTAGTGTAGCAGTCTCAGGATTTGAAGCATTGTTAGTCACTTTCTTATCCACCAATGGCATTCCCACAATCACACCTATAATTATTATTGCACACACAATTCCCAGAATAGCACTCAACCAACCACACATCCTACCCTTATTACTATTATCTCTAGTATAACTCATGATCTGTAAAGAATCAGATAGCAAAAGATAAATACAAAGCAAAACAATCAACTTGAGGACGAAACTAAAGGCTCTTTTTTTTTTTTTCTTCTGTGCAAAAGTCTCTCTCTTTCTCTGCGAATATTTACAGCGTTTCACTCACTCCAGGACCCCTTTGTCAAATCAGGTTAACAGCTTGTCATAATCGGTTTTTCAGAGTCAATTCAGGTTGACAGTGTCACATCCTGTAATTTATCAGTCTCTTTTCTCAGCTTTTCAACTTTTAATTTCAATTTCAATTTAACACAGTCTCTTTCTAAAGTTTAATTCAGGTGCCGTAGTATTGACCTGGAACCTCTCGATCAAAACAGAACACCAAGAATTCTTGTTGCCATTCAGCTGATGTTGCATACATCCATTCAGGACCTGCGTCTTCTGTTTGCAACCCTCTTTCTTTTCAGTTTGCGATCACCTTGCAACTCTCTTTCACTAAGATCTTCTTTTCTGGTTGTGTCAACTTCTTCCTCTATTGTTTCATTAAGGATCACTTTCTCTCCTGCGGCTTGTAGCTCCGGCCAATTATCTCCTTTAAGTGTTTTCTTTCTGCTTGGCCTTTCAGGACGTTGAACAGCGCCCTCCTCTTGTGCTATGGTGTTTTCTCTTGATGGCTCTGCAAGCAGCTCAGGAGGAGTCAGAACACCTCGACTTCCTTCTGCCTCACTCCCTTCGCCTTCAGGGTCAGTTATGGGCTCAACTTCAAACCCGTATCCGTCTGCTTCTGGGAGAACCTCTCTTTGTGTCGGTTCCCCTGATGCCTCAGCTGAGATAGGCTCACTGTCACTCCTCTGGATCTCGTTTAAGGTTTGAGTGATTAGGCCGTCCTCAGCGGGCTCTCCTTCAGTCTCAGTTCCCCTTTGAATACTCTCCGGCCCTGAGACTTCCTTCTCTGCAGCTGTTGTTTTAGACACTTCAAGTTCCTCATCAGTTGAACATGTCACCTTCTTTGTGTGACTGCCATGTATCCAATTTGGAAGACCTGCACATTTCACAGCAGTAGTAGTTGTCAGTATCACTTGATACGGCCCCTTCCAACGTGGCTTCAAACATGACTTCCTCACGTGTTTCTTGACAACCACCCAGTCACCGGCTTTCAGGGTGTGACCTGGATCACTTATCGGTGGCAATGTGGTAGCCTCCACCTGGTGAGAAAAAGAGAGGACCACGTCAGCCAGACCCTTGCAATAGTCCAACACCATATCATCCGTGATATTAACAAGAGCATTTGCAGGCACTGCAGGCAATCACATAGCTCGACCCATGAGAATTTCATGAAGAGACAGTCCTGTTTTCTTGTCAGGGGTGTTTCTCATTGACATCAACACTAGGGGTAATGCATCTGGCCGCTTCAAATTGGTAGCTGCGCACATTTTTGCCATTCTCGACTTCAAGGTACCATTCATCTTCTCCACTAGTCCAGATGCTTCAGGGCGATAGCTACAATGCAACTTCTGCTCAATGTTTAATGCGGCACATAAGAGTTTAATCACCTCACTGTTGAAGTGTCTGCCCCTATCTGATTCTAAAGAGATCTGGTACCCGAAACGTGGTATTAGCTCCCTAAGCAGCAGTTTTGCTACTATATGACTGTCATTCCTACATGTAGGGTAAGCTTCAATCTAGTGGCTGAAAATGGACACAATCACCAACACATATCTCAGACCTCCACACACAGGCATCTCAATAAAATCCATCTGCATGCTGCTAAATGGACCACCTGCTCTCCCAACTTGGCTCAAATTAACCACAGTCCCTTTTCCTGCGTTCATCTGCTGACAGATGATGCACCTATGACAGATAACCTCTGCAGCTTGTCTGAACTTTGGATTGAACCAATCGATTTTGAACAACCTGATCATTGCGTCTCTCCCTACATGTGCTTGACCATGGTAAAACCTCGTAAACTGTGACAAAAAACTGTTTGGCAAAAACATTTTTCCCTCCTCTGAAACCCATAAGTCATCAGATCTCTGTACGCATTACATTCTCTGCTAGCACGTCCCTGCAGTGATTTTAGCTCATCTAATGTGTCAACCACCCTTAATGCAAAATGTAAGCATGTTTCATTTTCAGTTTCAGGTAACAATTCCCACTGATCTCGAAACGATATACAGTTCAATGCACAAAACCTTGCGATTTGATCTGCATATCCATTTCCCATTGACACAAAGTCTTGTGACTTCACATGAGCATTGCATTTTACCAAGGCAATTTCAAGAGGTAACTGAATCGCATCCAACAAGTCTTTAATCTTTTCGCCATTTTTCACTGGAGAACCAGAAGAGGTCATGAAACCCCTCTGTGACCATAACTGGCCAAAATCATGTACAATTCCAAATCCGTATCTGCTGTCAGTATAGATAGTGACTTTCAGGTTTTCAGCTGCGTGGCATGCCCTAGTAAGAGCAATTAATTCAGCCACTTGAGAAGAGTACACTGTTTCGAGCCAGGAAGCTTCTAAGATACCAGTGTTTATACACACAGCATACCTAGCTCTCAGTACTCCTACTGCGTCTCTCAGACATGAACCATCAACAAAGATAATGTAATAATTTTCTTCAAGTTGGGTATCTTTAATATCAGGCCTTGGTTTGGTGCACAGATCTGTTACCTCAAGACAATCATGTTCTACTTCCTCGGCATCATCAATGCCTGCATTTTCAATAGGAAGTAAAGTTGCCGGGTTCAATACAGTACATCTCTTAAGGGATACATTCGGTGACCCCAGTATAATTGTCTCGTATTTAGTAAGGCGTGCATTCATCATATGCTGCGTTTTGGTTCGGGTTAACAAGATTTCAACTGAATGGGAGACCATTACTGTTAAAGGATGTCCCATCACTATTCCTTTACACTGGGTGAGGCTTTGACCAACTGCTGCAACTGCACGCAAACAACCCAGTAAGGCTGCTGCGACCGGGTCCAAAGTAGCTGAAAAATATGCTACTGGGCGGTTTGCACCTCCATGGACCTGTGTCAGGACAGACAAAGAACAAGCACCACGTTCATGACAAAACAGTACAAAAGACTTTGGGGGTCATTCTGACCCTAGCGGTCATCGACCGCCAGGGTCGACGACCACGGAAGCACCGCCAACAGGCTGGCGGTGCTTCCCAGCCCATTCTGACCGCGGCGTTAAAGCCGCGGTCAGAAAAGGGAATCCGGCGGTTTCCTGCCGGATTTCCCCTGCATGGGCTGAATCTCCATGGCAGCGCTGCAAGCAGCGCCGCCATGGTGATTCCGACCCCCTTCCCGCCATCCTGTTCCTGGCGGTTTTTACCGCCAGGAACAGGATGGCGGGAACGGGTGTTGTGGGGCCCCTGGGGGCCCCTGCACTGTCCATGCCACTGGCATGGGCAGTGCAGGGGCCCCCTAACAGGGCCCCGTAAAGATTTTCACTGTCTGCATTGCAGACAGTGAAAATCGCGACGGGTGCAACTGCACCCGTCGCACCCCTGCAACTCCGCCGGCTCCATCCGGAGCCGGCTTCATTGTTGCAGGGCCTTTCCCGCTGGGCCGGCGGGCGCTCCTTTGGCGGGCGCCCGCCGGCCCAGCGGGAAAGCCAGAATGGCCTCCGCGGTCTTTTGACCGCGGAGCAGCCAAGTGGCGGTTCCCGTTTGACTGCCGGCTACCGCCGCCAGCCAAACTCGGAATGAGGGCCTTTGTGTAATCAGGCATACCTAAAGCTGGTGCCCTGCACATACTTTCCCTCAATTCCATGAATGCCTTTATCTCTTTGTCGGACATGGTTATGGCACCTGGGCCATCCTGAACTTCTTTGACAGTCAGTCTTATCAAGGGTTTAGAGATAATCGAGAAGTTGGGGATCCACTTATGACAGTAGCCCACCATTCCCAAAAACATCCTAACGTCTCTTTTTGTTGTTGGGGGATTCATCTACAGTATGGCTGTCACTCTTTCCTTGGATATTTTTCTTGACCCTTTCTCAATCAGGTGACCTAAGTACTTCATCTCTTTCTGACAGTATAGCAGCTTCTTTGGGGACACTTATGTCCGTTCTTTCCCAAATGGTTCAGTGAGGCAATTGTGTCATACCTGCAGTCATCTTTTGTTCTGGATGCAATCAACAAATCATCAATGTACTGCACTAGGGTCAAACTAAAAGACAGTTCTAATTATTCCAAATCCTTCTTCCATATCTGATTGAAGATGGAAGGTGACACAGAAAACCCTTAAGGAATTCTGCACCAACTGTAAACCTTATCCCGGAATTTGAAACTGAAGAGAAATTGACTATCCTCATGAAGAGGCACTGAAAAGAATGCTTGAGACAGGTCCACAACTGTGAACCACTCTGCATCACACGGAACCTGAAACATGATCACAGCTAGATTTGGCACTATGGGGCAACACTTTACCACAATTTCATTTATTTTTCTCAGGTCTTGAACAATTCGAACTTTCCCACAAGGCTTTTTCAGACACATTATTGGTGAATTACACGGGCTACTCAGCACTTCTTTCAGAACCCCTTGCTTCACAAAGTCCGCAATTATCTGTGCTACTTGAATGAGGACGTCTTGTGCCATGTGATACTGCAGTACCTGAGGAAACACTGCATTTGGCTTTATCTCTAACCGGTTCTACTCCTTTTATTAATCCCACTTCCTTTCCTGTTAGGTCCCACACTTTCTCTGTCACTGTTCCCTGCAACTCAGGTGGTAAGTCAGTCACTGTAAGCATCAGGAATAGGGTTATCAAAGGGTGTTCCTCATTTGCGGTCTCCGTCTCTAACTCTGGAAACTGACCATCGTCCCCTTCATCATCACTGTTTGTGTGTACCTCAATCCCTTCATTGGAACAGGTAATTGAACACCTTGTTTTGCATAGTAAGTCTCTTCCCAGTAAGGATAACGGACTCGAGTCACAGACTACAAATTTGTGTAATCCCTGGAAGTTACCAATCTCAACTTGGACCGGATCTGTAATCGGATTTGTCAGGAACTGATTTGCTACTCCTACCACTCTTATGGTACGACCCAAAAGTGGTAAATTCTGAACTTTTGCACTTCTATTTGTAGAGCGTGTAGCTCCTGTATCAACTAGGAACTAAACCTTGTGACACATCACCTTCCCCTCTACATAGGGTCCCCTCTGGTCTACTAGGGACGCTACAAACCTGCACTCCTCACTGTCTGAACAATCATCCGACCATTCATTGTTTATTCCATCCTCAGCACGCAATGGGAACTGTTGTCCTGTGTTATTTTGACTCATTGTTTGACCTGTGACCTGTTGAGGAAGCATCACCTGTTGCTGTCCCATAGGAGCTAATGGTATCTGCATTTGCTGTCTAGGTACCATGGGAATCTGCTGTTGTGCCTGCTGCATTTGTGCTGGTTGAACACGTGGCATTTGCATCTGTTGCACAGATTGGAGACCCTGCATCTGCACCATGTTATTCTGGAAATTTGGATTTTGGCCCCTCATTTTTGGCTCCTTTACATTTTGAAATGCATCGACATCATTGCTTTGTTGAACAACATCATCCTGCACCACCAATGCCCCACGCCCCCGCACGCGTGATATGGTGACACCTTTTTCATCCCCTGCACATCATTTTGAACCACAACAGTATTCAAGTCTGGACCACGGTTCACAAAACCTCCTCGTCCTCGGCCTATTGGTTGTGCCTGAAACACTCCATTCCCCTGCGGTTGCTGCTGTATCACCTGCTATATTCCATTTCCCTGCATCCCTGCTTGCGCTGCCTTAATCTGCATCAACATCACCTTCTCTTTCAACTTTCTCTGTTTCAACTCAATCTCGTCACTACAGTACAGTATTTCACATACTGCAACACCTCATCAATCGGCTTTGCTTGCCAACAGATCAAATGATTCTTAATCATCTGGCTAATTTCTGGTCTCAGCCCTTCAACAAACCTGAACACAAGATGATTCATGTCTTTCAGCTCAACGACCTCAGTGCCACTGTAATGTTTGAACGCTTTCAACAATCTCTCATAGTAAGCATGAATCGACTCTTTGGCCTCCTGTGATGTTCGATCAATTTTCTGCCAATCAGTCACTTTCGGCGACACTTTCTGCTTCAAAAACTCAATCACTTTATGATAATACCTCATCACTTCTGCAGACGGTGCTCCAGTAACCTTATCCCTTGCCGGCTCCTCTGTCAGCCAATCTACGCCCCTCTTGCACTCAAGCCATAAGCCAGGTGGAACTATAATTTCAAACAGGGTATTCAAGTCCTCCCAGAGACATTTTGCAAGCCTCACAAACCTGTCCGTCTGCTGATACCACTCTATTGGCTTCTCCCTTAACCTGGGGTAGTCATTTGTGAATGACAGAATGTCACCTCTGGACCATGGTACATGGACTAGAACCCCTCCGGCTGTTTCTCTCATTGGTAACATTTTTATTGTCCCCGTGTCTGGTGCGGCTTTAGCCTGCTTTGGTTCCGGACCATCACCTTTATCTTTATCTCTCTTCTTTGCCCATCTTCCTTCCCATTTCTCTAAGGCTCCCCAAATTTGAGATCTCTGCAGTATTTCTTTGAGGTGTGCCTTCATTCCAGTAGACCTCATGTGCTCGAAATCTTTAGGCTCGAAGTCTAATCTGTAACTTCTCTTCAAATGTTTAGTACTCTCAATGTCAATGTTGTATTTATCAGCCAGGTTTGCCAACCTCTGATGCACCTTGCTCACTTCTCTAGTTATTTTGGGGCACAGATACCTCAATTCTGCTTTCGTATATGACTCTAGTCTGTTCACCCCCATTGTTCCTTCCACTAGTTCCATGGCTTCTACACCCAGTCTCACAAAATTCTGATATTCTTCCCTTTCTGACCTCTCAGTGGTCACTGTAGTAGTCTGCGGAGTGTTCAGTTTGTCTAACCATTCGTTCAATTGTTGCGCTGTTAAGCCTTGCAACTAAATATTTCCAGACTGCACCATTGGTGTCTGTGTCGTATTTGTACTCATTACCTGTGGGGTTAGTGTTCCCAACCCTGCTTGTCTCATTGTCTCCAAAGGAACCCCAATCAGACTAAAGTCTAACAGGGATTTGGACCTTTCGACTGTCTGTTCTCCCTGCAAGTATCCTGTGGACCCTCCTCTTATTGCCTCTTGGGTCATTACTCCCTGATCACATACGCCAGGCTTACCTTGCGCATACAGCGGTACTGGTGGACCAACAGTAATTGGTAATGACATTGCAGCTGGTGTCTGACCAAGTCCCAAACCCTGGGGAGCATTAGCTCCCACAGCTTGATTCATCATAGATGCTGTGGGTACTGACTGCGGTCCTGCAACTGAAGTGTAACTCGGAATCAGCTGTTGCTGCGGCAGCAATAGCGGAGTTGGTTCAATCTGCACTAACTTTGATCTTGTGTATACCGGATCAGGCAGCAACATCAGACTCGTAGTTGTTTCCAATACTGGAACATCAGGATAAATCCTCTGAATCTGCGGTGGCTGCAACTGTATCTGTGTGTCTGGCGCAGTGGGTACACTGACACCATTCTGTATCAAAACTGTATCACTTGTCTGCACTGTACTTGCGATGCCCTTATTTTGTGCCAGGTCTTCAGAACTCACACTAGTGCTCTGTACATTATCATTTATGGCATATGATGGCGGGTCATCATGTAACAATTGATTAAGAAACTCTTCATCGTCTGAATCATATGCATCTGCCCAAGACTTCTGAGTCTCCTTTGGCTTACTAGAGCCCCTGTCTGTCTTACAAGTAGCTTTCTTACCCTGTGTCTCGTCTTCTTGTGTTATTGCCGGAAACATGTTAAGTCCGTCAACTACTCCCCTTCTCCACATCCTGTTCTCATCATCCCATCTAGCCTCAGCTAAAGTCTTTTCTCCTCTTTTCGTTCTCCTTTCAAATTTCTGCTGTCTCTGTCGTATGGCCATCAAATCCCAGATTGATAATGCCTCATACTGAGCTGGTCTCGGAGGCAGTTTCTGTACACTTAACATCATTCGCAAATTCTCCAAAATTCTTACATTAAACATCCCGTATTCCGGAAACGCTAAAGATCCCTCCTTCTCTGTCAATTTGCACCATTGTTTTATCCAAAGACATGGCGCGACTCCCTTCTCCTCAATTACAATATAAGCTGGAGTACCCTCAGGCGGTGTAGGCTCCCCCACACTCACTGTAATATATGCATCTCCCCTCAAAGCACTCTTTAGAGCCTTGAAAAACTTCATTTTTGCTTCATTTATTCTGCTTTAGAATCTAATCAGGAAGTGACTTTAATTCCCAGAACACTCTTCACCCACCTTTCTCAACCAATTGCCTCTCACGGACAGCTGCCAATCCGTGCGCGACCCCTCTCAGCAACTGACCTATCCCAGCGCGGCACCACTGACGTCACACTCACACACACTGCAGCTGACAAAGTCTTGCGGCTTGTCCTCCTCATACAAAACTAATGCAAAATATTGCGAGCACCTTTAACAACAAAACACAAAATTTGCCGGTTTACTACAGGAAGGGTAACACAATCGCTTCAGAACTTTACAGAGATTTCACTTGAAGCCTCGGCCGCTACTCTCTCCTTCTCAGCACTCGCACTCGCAAGCAGAATTCAACCCGCAAATCCTACTCTTGACTTGTCAATAGTTTGTTCTAGTGCACTTTAGAACTTGCCAAATCTCTATTGAAGGTTTCATTCACACAATTTGACTCAAACTCGACTTGTCAACCACGGCTGATCGACCTATTAAACCGCACAAATTACAACATAAACCAAAGTGTCTCCTACACTTGTCAATATATTCCGGAGTCTTAGACCACGACGGGTCCGTATATCACCAACAACCACGTGGATAATTTTTTAGCACAAAGCGCCACACTCACATGAAGTTCACCGACTTCCCTACTCTCATACTGCGGGGTACGCCCACTCCTACTAAAACAACACTACCTGACCTAAATTCACACAAACTTCCACAAATCACCTGGAATATGCATAAGCTGAGGAAGCGCAAATTCTACACCACACGTGCTAGACCGCCGAGAACATACCCAACTCACTTAGGCGAGCTCCGAGATTCTGGGAAAGTCATGGGGAATTTAGAAACGCATCATACCTCCAATTTGCATTATTTCGAAAAAAATACTTTTAAACAATGGTCCCTCGTCGTGGGGCCCAAAAGGGCCTAAACCGTCGCTCTGCTACCAGAACTGATAATGTGTCCCTTTATGACTAATTTACTCACTCTGGGACTCGTTTTAGGCCAATTAATCTTTTGACCCTGATTGAAGACACCTTAGGACGAAATAACTAATCAGCATGACAATCAATATGTCAATACCGTCATCAATATTTAGCACAATAAGACAATTCAAATTAGTCAAAGACATTAATAAAACTCAGAAACCACCATGACCTTGCAGTCATGAATAACCACACCAGTTTAGTACTATTATATGAAGTTTATTCCCTATTGATTACAATTCTACTAGCAAGTTTATTAGCCTCAAAACCAAGAAACACATTAGCATAGTCACAATATGGCAACTCTGATAAGATTTCATCAAAGCAAGAATCACGAATATTAGAATATAACACGACGTCAACATAGGTTATCAAAGAGTCATTATCACACTATTCAACAAAGTATAGATTCAGTCATTTGTCTGTTTGCGTCTGTTTAGTGTACCGTTCATCTAACCTCGAATTAGCATTGGCATGTTGGGCTTCATGCAAAACAATTTAGCAACACCCATTTAGAAAAATATATAACTATGGTCCCTGTCAAAAGAAGCAGTTGGTACCTAGAAAGGGAAAGCAAAC
Source organism: Pleurodeles waltl (assembly GCF_031143425.1). Taxonomy (NCBI): domain Eukaryota; kingdom Metazoa; phylum Chordata; class Amphibia; order Caudata; family Salamandridae; genus Pleurodeles; species Pleurodeles waltl. The sequence goes on from NC_090444.1 coordinate 1,324,889,815, forward strand.
AGACAATTTCATTTTCATATAGTTACCCTCCGTATTGGGTCAGCTTCCAGGTTCGGTCTTCGTCCTCAGGACATCAGTTGATTCGCCATCAGGAATTCAACAAGTCGGGTAAAGGGGCACTTCCCTCATAAGGAGGTAAAGTGTAAACGGGCAATATAAGGGCAAGGATGGTTTGAAGAACCAAACAGCAAGGTCTCTCTATGCAGAGTAACAAAGTGTCTGGGTCATAGCAAAAGGTGACAGCATCTCCCTCTCATCTATCTCCTAGTTTCCTATTCTGATTTACTTTCTTGTGTCAAGGGTTTCTATCCCTTTTCTGTTGAACAATCCCCTAAAATGTAATCGGTTGGGGTCAGTACCCCACTATCTCCCTCCAATAGAGTTTCAATGACTTCATTAAATTTGTCACCCCATAACAGTTCTCACGTAGTTTATTGGTCCTTATGATTGACGTCTTCAGCAGGTAGAATGTACGGTATGATTTCATACTCTCGTGGTCCTCTTTGCATCTTTAGTCAGTGGCTCTGTTAGAGGGAAATCTGTTAATAAAATAAAACAAATCATTTTGACAAAATAATGTAAGTTTAATCGATTTTCAGCTGGGAACAACAGGCAGTCTCACATAGAGACCATGACTGAAGTTCAAAGTTCTGGTTCAAACACCAGTAGCATTTATACTGTAAAAACCAAAAAAAACTGTGGTCAAGAGTTCAGCATTGACGTAAGCAACTACAAGCAGTACAGATAAGATAATGAGGTGCCTCTGGAAAGAAGCACTTGCACTTGTTGGCCTCATGGGTGGGTAAGTTACACTGACGTCATTCACCATATCTATCTTTCTGCACAACAAGAGATTATGGGGGTTATTACAACTTTGGAGGAGGTGTTAGTCCGTCCCAAAAGTGGCGGTAAAGTGACGGATATACCACCAGCCGTATTACGAGTCCAATATATCCTATGGAACTCGTAATACGGCTGGTGGTATATCCGTCACATTTGGGACGGATTAACACCTCCTCCAAAGTTGTAATAACCCCCTATATGTTGCGTGCTGCTCATGGTAGCCCTGCCTTGCAAATACTTATCTGACCCTTGCACAGTTCCCCTTACCACGATATGAATGACTTGTGGTTTTTAGGACCCCTGTGCTAAGGAAGGATACACCCTTTTTGTTCCACCCTGTTCGTGCTAAGTGAACATTTTGAAAGCAACAGTTGGTGCAGCTTTAAAGAAAAACTTTCATTCTAATGTGGCTTGGGCCTCTTGTGTGTTTCAGCACTGCTAACTTAACAATGCAGCATGTGCATAGGTTTCCTTAGTAATAAGTATATGTTTGTCCTAAATATGACCTGCCTTTTCTATTGAACCCACAGTCTTGTCTTTTTTAACATGTCATGTATTAAGCCTTTGACTACTTACATTGGTTTACAACTATCTCTAGCATAAAATGTTTGTATTGGGATTTGGGAATGTTTGTTTGTGTGTGATGTATTCCAATTCTTCCTACATCATTCCCCCCTCTAGTTGATTATTCAACTACTTTTCCTACCTTCCCATCTACTAATGAAACTAGGGGTATCACCACATACCCACTACTCTGTCCCTCCCAATTTAGCTGTCATCCTTTTGCAACATGCTATTATTACCTGAAAAATAAGACACATCAAAAGCAACAACACAATCAAAGGCAACAAGGCCTTGAACAACCCCAACATCCTTTTTTTTTTATTTTTATTGGTGGAAGAAAACATATTACATATACATCTTTAAATCATTATAGACTGAAAACTTACAGTAAGATAATCTATGGGGGTAAAGAGAAAAGATAAACGAAAAAGGGATAAAAGATAAAGTACAGAATAAAAAAAAAACATCACCAAATTAAATCATTCATATCAAATACAAAGCCTAACCACCCCACAAATACTAACTTGGGAATGGTACCCCTTAATTCGAAGATGGGTGACCCCAGCCGGTATGGGCCTGTACCCAGGCCTGAAACAGACCCCATATTGTCTTCCCCTTCCTCCTGGCCTGTCTCCCCTTCCGTTCATACAATGATTTTTCCAAGTAGTAAGAGGAAAGCAACCTAGCCAACCATTGTTGCCAGGACGGGGGTCGTGGATCCAGCCATGCCGTTGCTATACAAATTCGAGCCACCGCCATGGCTATGAATATAAATGCCCTACAAGGTCCAGCGATTTCGCCATCTGTCCCAAAGACCATAATTTCAGGTGTAAGGTCTATATCATAGCCCACTACTTCCTTCAAAACAGATTGGATCCCTTCCCTTAAAGCTTTTAATTCCCCAAAGGTAGCCATCATATGGATAATATCTGTTCCATACATCCCACATCTCGGACAGCTTGTTCCTGTCGTACATCCCCATTTGACAAGATGGGCTGGTGAATAATACAAATCAAATATAGTCTTATAATGCTGCGCTTGTAGGGAAGATGATAATAAAGTAGTGCATCCCAACTCCAATGAACTCAGGAAATTGCTACTACCCTCTGCCATTTTCTTACTCCACCTCTCCTTGTGTTTTTCTAAATCGTCAGCTTGTTCTAATAAAAAGATAGGGTAGGTTGACCTAATGGCTAAGCTGGGTTTTGCCAACATGTCGTCCAACAATTGGATACTTTTAAATCCCTGAGCCCCCCCTGTTTTTTTCCCTAAAAAATCCCTTATCTGTAAGTATTTGAAAAAATCCCTTTTCTGTAGCCCATACTGTTCCTGTAGGTCTCGAAATGTCTTGACCCCCGAGTTATCAAAAAAATTTCCTAACCGAGTTACACCTAATGTACACCACTTCGCCATATATTTATCGTGAAATATTTCTGGGAGTAATGGATTCTTCTTGATCATAGTATAATAATTATATCTACCTAGTCCTTTTTTTTTACACCAAAATCGCCACCACTTGTGAGCGGCTTCTAACACTTTATACCTAGTTTTTTTGTAATATCCAGGCTCATGGTATGTTACTAGACACCCATTGGCAGCTTCTCCTATCTGCAGCTCATATATGTTGGGGCTGTCAACAATTGTAGTACCTTCCATATCAAATCCGAATAGTGGACGCATATATTGAAAGGCTGCTGCCAATTGATATAATTTTATATTCGATAAGGACCATCCACCCCTTTCCCGTGGAAGAGACATATATTTACTCGCTCTCCTGCACTTTCCATATGCCCATATAAACCTCATGATCATTCTGTCGATCTCTTTAAATTTTAGATTGGAGAAATACAATGGGATAGTGCGAAATAAATACAACAGCTTCGGAAGGAAAATCATCTTTATCATATTGCATCGTCCTACAATAGTTAAATGTAGATTATCCCATCTACGTGCATCTTCTCTAAATTTAGCAAGTATAGGATCTATATTTAAATGTACTACTTTATCTACATTCGGTGTGATATTAATACCTAGGTATACTGCATGATCCACCCTCCGTGTATCTTTAATATTTGTATATTGATTAGCCAACAGTTGTGTCTTGGCTCCATTTAACGAATATCCAGAAAACCGACCAAATTTTTTCGCCACCACTTCTATTTCTTTTAGTGCTGAATCAGGGGATGGGGTTAGTATGGCTATATCATCTGTGTATGCTAGAACTTTGGTATCCCATCCCTGCCTGTGAATTGGTGGTATCTTATTATTCGCTTCCAATTGTCTCAGCAAAGGGTCTATATACAGAGCAAAGAGAAGAGGAGAGCAGGGGCACCCCTGCCTGGTTCCTCTCCTAATCAATATAGTCTCAGATTGTCCTCCCATTAGTTGTATTTTCGCCGCTGGGGAATCTGTATAAGGCCCTAATTGCTATAATGAATTGCCTCCCTAGCCCAAGCTGTTCCATTACAAACCACAAGTACTTCCACTTTACCCGATCAAAAGCTTTCTCTGCATCCAGAAAGATAGCCGCCATAGGCTCTTTAACAGCTTCCGTGGAGTCGAAGAGTGCTAGGACTCTCTGAATATGATTAGTCGTGTCTCTCCCTGGAATAAACCCGTGCTGCCACGGAGAAACCAGCTTTTTGATCACCAATCACAATCGGGCGGCTAAGATCTTTGAATATATCTTGGCATCACTATTTATTAATGTGATCGGGCGATATGAGGCAGGATTTAACGGGGATTTGCCCTTCTTCTGGAATATGACTATGTTAGCTAGGTCCCAAGACGGGGGGATTTTCCCTCCTTTTTGTACCTGAACATACAACTCCAACATTACCGGAAGCAAAGGTGACTTAAAAACTTTATAAAATTCTAAGGGGATAGCATCAGGGCCAGTAGCCTTCCCTGTAAGCAGATTGTTCATTGCCATTTCTATTGCTGTAATGTCTATCTGTTCTCCAAGGAGTAGCTGGTCGCTCTTATCTAGTTTTCCTGTCGTGATAGGATACAAAAACTCTAAGGCTTCTTCATCCGAATAAGCCGCTGTATCATCATATAGTTCCTGATAATACCCATGAAACACCTTTCTTATTTTATCCACCTCTGATATTAGCTGTCCTTGTCGATCTATGATCTCCCTGATTACCCCAGCTGCTGTTTTCTGTACTGCCCGAGCCGCTAATAGCCGCCCGGCTTTTTCCCCAAACTCAAGCCTTTGTGCCCGCTGCGCTAAATATTTCTCCGCTATTTTTTGAGCTGTAGTCTCATTTGCTGCTGCTTTGATTATGGCAACCTCTTCCTGTACTTTCGTTATATCTGCTCCAGCTTCTATAGCCATGGCTAGCTGTCTCTCTGCACATTGCAACTTTAATTGAAACTCTATTATTCTCCCTTGAACCTCCTTTTGCCTATTAATACTAAAACTTAATGTTTCTCCACGAATACCAGCTTTCATAGTATCCCTAACCATTTCTACTGAAGCGGATCCCCTATTGAACCCCAAAAATTTGGTTATCCATTTGGTCATATGTTCACGGTATTCTGGATTTTTTAATAGACCTCTTTCAAAGGTCCATCTACTACTCTTTAGTTCTAGCCCCTCCAACTCCAAATCTAGCACTATAGGGTTATGATCTGAAACCATCCGGGGATATAATTCGATCCTAGCCTGCTTTAAGAAAACCGGGGAGATTAAAAAATAGTCAAGACGTGCTAATTTCTTATGCGGAGCCGAGTAATAGGTATAACCGGGATCAGGTTTGCGCAGCTTCACCCAAGCATCCACTAGCCCTAATTCTTGTTGCAAAGCACCCATGGCCTTATACACCCGAGGTTTGCGCCCTTGATACTTTTTAGTTGCGAGTGCTAACACATCCTGTAATCCCTCCCACGAGCCATTAAAGTTAAAATCACCACATATGATATAGGGAGGTACCCATCCTGTGAGCTCAATGGCTAAGGTATCAATTACTATCGGATCGTCCGTGACCGCCCCATATATGGAACATAAAGTGAAGCTGCTATGGCCATATCTACATTCTAAGATTGCCCATCTTCCACCAGCATCAGCCTTTTGCCGAGTAAATTGTAATTTGCTGGTCCGGTCTAAAATCGCCACTCCTTTAGTTCTAGCTTCTTGTTTGGACCAAACAATTGCCTTTAGGCCCAGTGAGCCAAAAATCCCGGAGTTTTTATATTCTATGTGCGTTTCTTGCAGGCATTAAATATCTGCCTTAAAGGTTTTCAATTCTTCAGCAACTCTCCTTCTTTTATGAGGATCGTTCAGACCACATGTATTAATTGATGCAATTCTGAATCTAACCATACCCCCTTTTTTTTTTTTTTATAATTTCGGATCTCTTTTTTTTGGGGTCACTCAAGTTTCCATATCTAGCTACACCATCCCTTAGGTTTCCTTTCCTTCCTTTTCCATTTCTTTCCCCGATATCTCTCGTCTCCATTAACTGTTCCCTTTCCACATTTTCCCCCAGTTTTACCATTATGGATCCTCCCTCCACCCTTCTTACTTTCCCTTTCCCTATCCCCTCCCCTTTCCCCTCTCCTTTGCCCTCCCCCCAGGCCAGTCGCCCCCTACCCCACCCCTGCCCCCCCCCCACTGACACTGGCCCCCCATTCTGTAGAGCAATCAGACCCCTAATGGCCTGAATGTTGATGTCGTGCGTATGTCAGCCTGTCCCAGCCCACCGGTACCCCAAGCGCCTATGTCTTCCCTATTTCCCCCCCCCCTTTATACTCTATACACTTACCCCCGTCAGATATTCTTTTGCTTTGATTTCTGATGTGAAAACTCTTATTTTCCCACTCATTATAGTTTTTAGCCTAGCGGGAGCCAGCAGATAGGCCTCACCTCCTTTCTCAAAAAATGGCTTGATAAGCTGCCGCAGCCGCCATCTCCGCTCAACTGTAGCATGGCAGAAATCTGGGCGGGTAAAAAATGTAACCCCATTATAAGTACACGGATTTCTGGGAGGGGTTTTATCAGCAATTTCTTGACGTACCAGATAGCTCCCTAGATATACCAGGACCGCTCTTGGGTATTTAGCGTCTGCCCGTTGGCTACCCTCCCGTGTATTTAGCGGGAACCTGTGAGCCCTCTGTACCTCATTGTCCCAGTCCCGATTCCCTAATTCTGGAAAAGCCCCGCGCAGAAGAGTAACCATGTATGTCTGCATATTGTCCCCTTCTAGTCCTTCTGGTATACCCAGAAAACGAAGATTGTTCCTTCTTTGTCTGTTTTCCAAATCTTCTAGCTTCCACATCACATCCGTTAGCTGTCCATCTCGGGTGGCATTCTGTTCTTTGAGAGTGTCCATGTCATCCTCGACTGCCACTATCCGATCTTCCATGGAGCATAGCTTCGCTTCGATTTCCTTGCAAGATTTAGCTACCTTGCGGACTGATCCTTGCAGTCTCTTTGTGGCAACCCTTGCCCGATGGCTATCGATCCGCGTCTCCGTTTGAAGCTCTTTGATTGAACTATAAATTGACTGCAGGATCCCCACATCGGTGCCTATCTCATAGTTTCTACCAGTGGCACCTATCTCTCCGGCTGCAGGTCCCGGATCACTTCCATTTTTATCTTTAGCGGAGCTTTGGTTGCCACCTGTAGAAGTGTCAGCCAAGTTAATCCCTGTATAGTCCCACCTTAAGGACCTACCATTCCTAGATGCCATACTTTCAGAGCCTTCTTGTAAACCAGAGCGTGATTTAACAGATTTCCTTTGGCGAGCCTTACGTACTGTGCACTCCCCACTTGCAGATTTGTTGCCTGTTTCAGATATCTCGCTCTCGTCAGTTTCACTAAAACTACAATCAGCGCTACCAAGGTCGGACTCCTCTGTCAAGGAATAAAACTTATCACTACTTTCTCTGCCCCAGTCGATTAGTTGGAGATTTCCCCCCCCCCCCCATAATTTGGTCCCGTATCTTAGGCCTGCCGGAAGGATTGGCATGTTCATTCTCCTCTGCTGTATATCCTGATAGGCCGCCAGGTTTCCCCTTATTTTGGAGGTCCGCCTGTTCGCATTGCTCCACCTGTTGGGTTTGTAACTGCCAATTTTCGCAAAGACTGAGCACTTTTCTAGTTGCTTCCCGACTGATATCTTGATTTTCTGACATGTTTGCTGTAGGATTATCACCGTGGTCTGGGTTTCTAGTACTTGAGTCTAGTGAAGAGGATCCTTTTACTAGACAGTCAGTTTCAGAGGAAGAGGTTGCCATGACAACATAGGTTCTTTGCATCCCTCCAGCCAGAAAGGCAGTTATAGTAGATTGGTTTTTACCTTTCACTTTGTCCTCCAGCAGGGGGGTAGTACTATCACTTGCCTTAATACTCATCTTTGCGTCTGTCATCTGTCCTAAGATAGAGGCATTCTCCCCAACCGCTTTTCCGGTTGTAGACGCTAGACGTTTATTAGAGCCCAGTGGTTCTCCTTTTCCTCTGCCAGAGCGCACAGTCTTGGCACCTTCGTTTTTATCTCCCAGATGCCGATTAGCTTTGGGTGCCATATTTATTAAAATGGCCTGAGATAGTGATCTAATGGCTCTCGTTATGCCCACTGCTGCCACAAGTACCTCTATTATTGTTTGCTTAATCACGCTCCTTAATGACCGTGCAGGAGTAGGCATATGCCATAGTGCATTTCTGTATGTGGCTACGAGCATTTGACGCTTCCTAAGATACTACACCTTCCTTCCTAGGAAGATAGAGTCTTTTTTCTACCCCCTGTTCCGAATTGTTTCTCCTCTCTCTTCCTACCGCACCTTCTATTTTTTTGTTGTAACAAAAGTGACAGCCCAAACTCATGTAGGATGCGCGGAGAACTATCAGGAAATATTGATATCCTAAGGGGAATCCTCTTTATGATTACATCCGTATTGCGCAGTTATTACTGCGGAACATAGTGTATAGAGCGTCAATCCATGCGGCTGTAGCTAGCTAACTTTATAGTTACTGCGGCTTAGCGCAGACTTCTAAGGTATCCGGACGTAGTACAAAAGTCATGTATAGACACACTGCAAAAAACTATCGGTCTGTGCTTTCCCCCATTAGCAGTAAGCAAGTCATATCACGTTGCTACTTTAATCATTATTGGTCCTGGCCGGCTATAGAGTTCAATGATACTCGCCCTTCATCCGGATTAAACCACTTCAAAATAATGCAGCCACCATCTGCTAGACGCCTCTGCTGCTACTGCCAATCTCGCCTTTTTAAAGCCAATAAGACCCTCTTTTCATTTCGGGGGGTTTTAATCTGGATATGATGCCTGCATTTTTAGCCCCAGGTCCCTCAACTCCTTAATTCCCGGATAAGAAGTCAGAGTAAATCTTATTTCCTTGCTTCCTGTACAGCCACAAGGGCTACAGTTTGCTAAATCAGGATAGCGTCCTTGTGCCAAGCAAACAAAGTTTTTCTTTTTTTCCCTTGCAGTTATTAATAGTTGATTGTAAAGCCTCCTCCTCCCCCTTACCCCAAAGTTACCACTCTTTGCTGCGAGGGGGGAGGGGGTCCTTGTTGTGGTTGGGCCGCTGTCCTCCAGCCGCGAGGAACACAAAATCCGCTTCTGAAGCACAAAGCCTACTGAGGCGGCTGCCGGCCGTGCGGGAAAGGGCGGCAGCGGCTCGATACGAGCGCGGCCAAGAGCGGCCGGTGCAGCGGCCGGTACTGTGACCGTGCGGCGTCTCCGCGGTCGATTTCCTCTTCGCGCTGACTTCACGCTGACTGCCGTCGCCGTGGCGCTTGGTTCCGGTGGGTGTGGCTAATGGGCCTCACTACGCCGACACCATGTTGCCCCCCGAACAACCCCGACATCCAGGACGGCACCCATTCGATCCAGCCCTCGAACCACCCATCAGGGGCACACCCCTCATTGATTATTTTCTTTTGTAGATCATGCAATGTCTGAATGGCCTGAGTTAATGTCCCATTGTCCGCATCATTGGCCGGCACATAAAGATCCAATCTTCTTACACACCCCTCCTTCCATGGCCGTCATTAAATCAAATACATATCTGTGTTCCATTAACATCAGCCTAAGGGCTCTGAGTTCTTCCTTGATAGCGTTGAACCCATCTTTGGTTGCATTTATGGTCTTCATCCATTCAAAGTGGGTGATCTGCAGCCAGCGTGCAGTTGCCTTCGCCTGAATAAATGGTAGGATACAACCAAAAAGATTTGGGCATCATTAAATAGTCTATGTTCCTGTGGAACGTCTTTCCACACTGTAGTACCAAAATGTTCAGCAGCTCTTTTTGTCTGGTAATGGTGAAGCAAGGTTGTTGGACGGCTCATGGGATGGTCATGTAACTGAGAGATGTCCACACCTGGTATTACCAGGGAGGGGGTGTGCAAAGTCATTATGGAGCAGAGGCCATTCCAGTTCGGGGGTAGTTGCATGTGGAGCCGGGCCCCACACATCCAGTAATGATCCATCAGGCTGCAGGTGCCGCCCTGCATATCAGCGTTGTAGATGGTGATGTTGCAGTTGAGGTTACTCCCCACCTTCACTGTCCCTTTCCCTCTGAAACAAAGAGAAAACTGTGTTAATTTCATTGCTATTCTAGGGTGTATGGTAGTCCCTGTCCATGTATATCTCTGTATGTTCGCATCCCATATTTCCTGACACTGCCTATTATCTTAATAAAGCTTAGTGGACCTTGTGTCTTGGTACCATTCCATAATGATATTGCTCTACATGAGAACTTGGCCTCGGTATGCCATTTATCATGGGCAAATACTGATCCTGTGATACTATGAACTGGCCGGCCTGCGCAATCGGGGGCAGGGGTTTAGCTAGTTACTACATTCAGATGATGGGTAAGACCTTCCAAAAATACCTCAGCGTAATACCCATTTTACCCAATCTGGGTGAAACCTTGTTTGCCCTGCTTCCTTCATTCTTGCTATCTCTTCTTTTATCTCTTGTTTTTCTGTCAGGACTTGTATGACTTCTGGGGTGGTGTCAAATCTAGTTGTGTTGTATGCAGTAGCAGAACTAACGTGAGTTGGCTGTAGCTGTGCTCTTATTCTGCATAAAAATAGGTGCAGGAGACAATGTGTAATGTTTGGGGATACCTCTTTAGGGAGATGCAATTTATCTACTCCAGCAGCATGGGGGATGAGAGCGCATACATAACAACTGGTGTTGGATGTGGATGTGCCTATAATGTGCATGTGCTGATACCACACATTGTCAAACAAAGCAAAATGGAGAGGGTGATGGTCAGTATCATTATCAACAGTTCTACGCATACGTGTAATAATTGATATAGGATCAAAAAAAATTAAATATCCAAGGGCTAAAAGCAGCAATATCAGTGCAACGAGGAGGAAAAACAAACATAAAATACATAACTTAAAAGAATTGTCTAAGATTGAAGCTTTAGAGGGAGGCTTTACTCTGGTTGCTTCTCCTGTTCTCCCCCCTCTTTTTCCTGCTCGGTGTCCAAAGGGATGGATGGCACTGGGAAGGGTCCATTAAATTTGCAGTTCTTCCATTGTCTTGCAAAATTGCTAAAGTTCCCAAAGGTAATGGTATTTGTTGATCCTTTACAGGAGATGCGTTGGCGCGCTTCTTGGCTGCACGTGTAACCTGTTTAGAAAATAACTTTGTAACTTTGGTTAGCTCAGACATGTATTCATTCATTTCAGTTTGTACAACTTTAGGTGCACTTTCAGTCTCCAATTTATGTCTAGTTGATGGCACAAATGTGCTCATTGTTCTACCTGCCACTATTTGATGAGGAGTCAAATGGTGCTCTGATCCTGGGGTATTTCTCAAAGCAAAGAGGGCTAACAGACTTGGCATTACGGTGAACACAAGGTCCTACTTCAATCCACCTTGAGAATGGGCAGACTACAACTATAAGATAGCAATAATGATTGCATCTGTCAATCTTATCAATGTAGTCAATGTGCAGTTCCTTAAAGGGACCTTATAGGCTAGGTATTGTGGAAGCTATTACCTTAAAGGTGGGACTTGGTGAATACTGCTGGCACACTGTGCAGGTGTGTATGTACATTGTAATCATCTCATGTAAGTTAGGGACAAACCAATCCTGACATATTTGGAGGGACATATTGTTTCTAGCAGTATGTGAAGGAAGATGTAGCTGGTTTAAAGCTATCAGTAGCAATGCTTGGGGCATCACAGGCTTCCCTGTTGATATTTGTCTGTATATTAAATCTGTTCCTATCTGTGTGCATCCTCTGGCTTCCCACAACTTTTTCTCATGCTCTGGTGCATTTTCTTGTATCTCTCTTATATGCAGATGAGCTGTCTCTGTGTAATGTCTGGATGCATTCAAAGGGTCTGAAGGTGTCAATGATTCACTAGCTAACAAAACTGTGGTATGTGTATCACTAAGAGGGCGTGTTGCTGCATCTTTGGCTGCCCAATCAGCCAGAACATTTCCACAGGACACAAAATCCTGAGCATTAGTGTGGGCTGCACATTTCAGTACTGCAACTGCATGTGGCAGTGTTAAAGCTGGTATCAAGTCCTTTAAAAGGGGGCGGTGCATGACAGGGCTTCCATCAGATTTGAGAAATCCCCGTCTATTCCACCGCATAATGCTTGAATGCACTGTTGTAGTGACATAGGCTGAATCAGAGTATACTGTTATTGTTTCTCCTTCCCCTTGTTTGAGGGCTGCCCCTAAAGCTACTAATTTAGCAGCCTGGGCTGAATATTGAGATGGCAAAGTTATCTGTTCAGTTATCTGCAGTGTGTCTGAAGAGTTGTGCTACATCGCTCTGACCACTGCAGCACCTGTATGTCTTACCCCTGTGTCCTGATCTATTGTGGAAGATCCATCCACAAAATATACAACACTACCTGGAATGGGGTCTTCTGTTGCTTGGCTACACTCATCTGGAGTATATGTGGCACAATCATGGGCATCATCGTCAGTGTCTGAAATGGGGTGTGCAAAGAAGGTAGCAGGATTGACTGTGTGGCATTTAACCGCCTTCAAGGATGTTAGTGATAATATTATCTCGTAGCCTGATACTCTCTGTGTTGTTAGTGTTGTTTTAGCTTTCTGAATTATTGCAAACACAGCATGTTCAGCATACAGGGTCAAGGGTGCACCCATAACAATGGGAGCACTTTTCTCTACTGCAAAGGCTGCTGTGGCTAGTGCTTGTTCACAAGGATAATGACTTTTCATGACAGAATCAAGTAGGCCACTAAAGTATGCAATTGGTTTGTGGCCTAAAGGATACTTTTGGGTGAGGACAGCCGTCATCACCTGGCCATTACAGTGGCAATTCCTTCCTCTGTTTTCTTGGCTAGTTTCTGCTGGACCAATTTAGCTGCTTCTTTCTCTATTGTATCTTTCTCGCTCTTTTCCTTTTCTTGTCTCTTCTTACAAAAAATATTATGTGTGCTTGTATCCCTGTCCATGGTTTGGCCTCTAAGGCAACTATATTATCTAATTTATCCTGCACTTCAGCTGGCAGACGCTTTTTCACTATATTGAAAAATAGTATTGCATTCTGTCCAGTTACAGCCCAACTCTCAACCACTTCCTGTGTCCATTTTTCCTTCATTCTTCTAAGGAATTGGGCTGGGTCCTCATTTGGCTGCATTGTTTGTGCCATAAGGGACCCAATGTCTGGCCTGTCTGGATACATTTTCCTCAGGTGTTTCCAAACAATTCCCCTTATTCTATTAAAGGGTTCCCCATCACATTTTGGGCTGGTCAATGTCACATCCTTTACTCCTGCTTTTGTGAACAGTAGGTCTGTCTCATCTCCTATAAGGAACTTAGTAAACTCTTAATGTCCCCTATTGCAAGAGTAATCCCTGCAGTATGTTTTTTCAGAGATTCTATCCATTTCCCAGCACCCTCAGCAAGTTGTGGCAATTGTTTTTTAAAGATTTTCTTTGTCCATCTGGGGCCATGGTATATATTGAGGTGCCCTTGAATATCAGGGGCAGTTGTGACAGGACTGTAGTCCTATTGCCAGTAGGGTGACGAGAGTCATACTTACAAGCATATGTCTGCCACATTCTTAGACTTTTCTGCATATAGGGAGAATCCCAGTAAGGATCCCCTGTGCCCTAAAAAATGCACATTTCTGCATTAGCCATGTCTCAGGGTTCAAAGGAACCCTCTCGCGGCCATGGTGTCATCTGTGATGCCAATCCTTCTGTCCAACCTGCTAGGTTGTCAGTAAAAGGGACAACATTATACCAACTATTTTCATACTTAACTACTATTTAATTGGGCGTCAAATTATTGCCAGGGTATACAGGGAATGCATGTGCCATGTCTTTCCTCAGTGTCATTTTTCCTGCCATATCAAATGTTCCCTTTCTCTCATATGGGCATGCATGCACCCCATCAAATACTAATCATTGTAATTCTCTTAGCTTCTTTTGTAAAGTCTGTCCTGTCTTACTGTTTTCTTCTCCCTCACAGGCATATTGTGACTGTTCCTTGTTATGGTCCTCGAGAAGGGACATTCTTTTAACATGTTCAGTGATGTCATCTAATGCCCCCTCTGATCCTTTGTAGGATTTTTCTAAACCCATATCTTCTTCACCTAAGCTGCTATGTGTGGAGACTGTGTCATCTAGTCCTTCTTGTTCAATTATTTGTGGCCTAGTGAGGGCCCTTGACTGCCTCAGGGGCCCTTCCACCTTTTCCCAAGTCGCTCTTTGGTCTACCCCTCCATCTTCCTGCTCTGTGATCCACTTGCCTACACTATTCTCTTCTGCTCCTGAGTGCATGAACCTCTAGCACTATGCGGGAGGACTTTCTGGTGTGAAAGCTAACCTTCTTGTCTCATTTTTAATATTGGTACTCGGTTTTTTCAAAACACCTTCCTTTTTTCTAGCCCCCTCCATTCTCTGTACCCCTCTTGATCCCTCATTAGATATACCTTCATTCTTCCTAGTGGGGGACATCTCGTCCTCCAAATGAAGTGTAAGTGTGGCATCTATTGTCCCTATGTATTTAGTACTGTCCCAACCTGACATTTTCCATGGTGTACTGGCCATTTGAGGAGATGGAGATGGGTGAACATATTCTCTATGTTTAGAAAAAGATTCTAATGGTGCGCTATACTCTGGGTCTGTATATCCCACAGCAGTGGGATGTGAAGAGGTGGGTAGTGAGTGTGGGGCACCAGGTTGCAATGTATACATGCCCTGTACCTTAGCACTGCCTAACCTTAATTGCACATCTTGATAGGGGGGTGGAGGAGCCGAAGGGAGGGTTTGAGGCTTTGTATTTGACTCATTCATATTTGTTTCACAAAAGACCCTCCATAGGTCTAGTGTGATCTTCCTTTTCTCTAGTTTATTTCCCTTGTATTTACTCTGTAGGAAGGTGGCCATGTGTTCTATTGTTGTATTATCAAATGTGCCCTCTGTGAGGCCACGCATGTGCAAGTTTTAATGTTGCTTTGTGCCCGTCTTACAGTATTTTCCTATCCTGTCCCTGTCTCCTGAGAACACTTTAACCATGTGTTCTAAAGGAGAGCCCATGTCTGTTTAGTGAACTTAATCCTTTATACTATATGGTTTACACTCTAAATGGACTTTTATTTACTTCCTAGGGTATTTACAGACTTCACATAAACTGTTATTAGGCTGTGAAGGTGAACATCATATATATATATATATCCCTAATCTCTGAAAGACGTTGTTCATTTATACATAGATATATATGGTAGGTGCATTTATGTGTGGCCTAAGTGGTTTGTTTGCCTGACACAACAAACAATAATGTTATTGTGATATATATACATGTTTATAAATTACTCATATCCTAAATTCCACGCTGGGAGGTCCCTAATAAATGCATACAGTAGAAGGTCTAATATCAAATATGAGTCTGTTATTATTGCAGGGAATTCACATGACTGTTGCCCATGGTTCCACTGAAAAATTGCAGTAACTTCAATATATTCACTTTCCGGCCAAAAGGTGGCTCCAGTGTCACACATGAAAAAATTAAAACAAAATGTATTTATTTTAGAGGCCTTCAAATGAGTGCCTTACTCTTGGAAAGACAACCGCAACAGGTTTTGTAAATTTCAAAATAAACTCTTTTATTCTAATTATGCGAAGATCCTGTTCACATCTATCTGAAAGGTAGTTAAATATATTTGTATGTATAGTAGCTGATAATTCTCCTTCTATTTGTATACCTTCAATATATGTGTGTATGTCCCAGTCTATACTATTTGATAATTCATCTAGCCTCCAATCTTGAGGCTCTATAGTTTCATAATGGGGATAATAGTTAGTAGTGTCAATATTTGTTATGGGGTTCATGAGGCTACTACACCACTTTTAACTTGGAGGATAATGTCCTTGTATTAGTTCTTTGAATAATTATTTATAGTTGTCTAACAGGCATTTCTCTTATGTCATTATAGGTTGTTTTAAGGCCTAGAGGTGATATACTATAAATACTTAGGCATTCATAAACTTCTGAGTTAAAAAATGATTTTAAGGTATTGATATTGCTAATCTACTAAGGTCAGTTCTGTTGCAGAGGGCAGCAGCCTGACCATTATAAAAATGAATAATTAATTCAGGGAAGTGGAATTAATTAGTTGACTTTTTTGGGACCTGCCCAATCCAGTCAATTACTTTACTTTTGAGTATACTGTTATAACTTAACCTTCATAAGAATAGGAGGTCTGATACTTATTCCTAAATTATACACTAAATAACAAACTTATTTATTGACATTATTATGTGGCTACATTTCTGTCTATACATGCATATCCATACACAGTAAATTTTAATATACATACACAGTAATTCTTAATTTCATACTAGGGCAAACAAAATACTACTGGTCACTTCCCTCCGGATTCATAGAGGGGACAACTTTTCACTATTTTCAACTAACAAATTGTGACTTCCAGACTTAAGATCTGGGTTAGGTTGACATGAGTGTTCTTTAGAACATACACTGATTGCTCAGCCCCCAAGTCCAACACTACTCCTGACCACTTTTGACTTACTTAGTCAAGCTCCCTGTATCTTCCGGACTTACCACCGGGATCCCTTAATATCATCTCAATTCATACACAATCTTGCATGCAAACACAAAAATTACATACATTACAGTGTCAAAATTGTAAATGTCTTTATAAAATAAAAGGAACAGACCTCGTACCATGTCCACCTCACTACCATCACCTGAGTCCCATCCGTCCCCACGAAATCAGAGATTTTTACTTACATGTAGGCATCTCCCTTACCTCTTTAAAATGTGCACAAATCACCTAGTGGAGACAGGCAGGGCCCCCAGTCCAGCAGTTGGTGAGATCAAAGTAGAGCTCCTAGGCTTTTAACTCGCCAATATGTTAGAGGGAAATCTGTTAATAAAATAAAACAAATCATTTTGACACAATAATGTTAGTTTAATTGATTTTCAGCTGGGAACAACAGGCAGTCTCACATAGAGGCCATGACTGAAGTTCAAAGTTCTGATTCAAACACCAGTAGTATTAATACTGTAAAAACCACAAAAAACTGTGGTCAAGAGTTCAGCATTGACGTAAGCAACTACAAGCAGTACAGATAAGATAATGAGGTGCCTCTGGAAAGAAGTACTTGTTGGCCTCATGGGTGGGTAAGTTACACTGACGTCATTCACCATATCTATCTTTCTGCACAACAAGAGATTATGGGGGTCATTCCGACCCCGGCGGGCGGTGGGCGCTGCCCGCCGGGCGGAAACCGCCCAAAGACCGCACTGCGGTCAAATGACCGCGGGGGTCATTTCAACTTTCCCGCTGGGCCGGCGGGCGATCTCCAAAAGATCGCCCGCCGGCCCAGCGGGAAAGCCCCTGCAAAGAGGAAGCCGGCTCCGAATGGAGCCGGCGGATTTGCAGGGGTGCGACGGGTGCAGTGGCACCCGTCGCGATTTTCACTGTCTGCTAAGCAGACAGTGAAAATCTTTGTGGGGCCCTGTTAGGGGGCCCCTGCACTGCCCATGCCAGTGGCATGGGCAGTGCAGGGGCCCCCAGGGGCCCCATGAAACCCGTTCCCGCCAGCCTCTTCCTGGCGGTGTAAACCGCCAGGAACAGGCTGGCAGGAAGGGGGTCGGAATCCCCATGGCGGGCCTGGGCCAGGGGAAAACCGGCGGGAAACCGCCGGTTCCCCTTTTCTGACCACGGCTTTACCGCCGCGGTCAGAATGGCCCGGGAAGCACCGCCAGCCTGTTGGCGGTGCTTCCTCTGCCCTCCACCCTGGCGGTTTCAAACCGCCAGGGTCGGAATGAGGGCCAATATGTTGCGTGCTGCTCATGGTAGCCCTGCCTTGCAAATACTTATCTGACCCTTGCACAGTTCCCCTTACTATGATATGAATGAGTTGTGGTTTTTAGGACCCCTGTGCTAAGGAAGGATACACCCTTTTTGTTCCACCCTGTCCGTGCTAAGTGAACATTTTGAAAGCAACAGTTGGTGCAGCTTTAAAGAAAAACTCTCATTTTAATGTGGCTTGGGCCTCTTGTGTGTTTCAGCACAGCTAACTTAACAATGCAGCATGTGTATAAGTTTCCTAAGTAATGAGTGTTTGTTTGTCCTAAATATGACCTGCCTTTTCTATTGAACCCACAGTCTTGTCTTTTTTAACATGTCCTGTATTAAGCCTTTGACTACTTACATTGGTTTACAACTATCTCTAGCTTAAAATGTTTGTATTGGGATTTGGGAATGTTTGTTTGTATGTGATGTATTACAATTCTTCCTACATCAGCTCCATTGTCTGTACCGGTTCAGGCGACCTTGTACCTGCGAGTAGTCTACACTGTTGCATTCAGCAAGAATGTTTCACTAAGCAAGTCGAATTTCATGAGAACGGATCTACTACAGTTACATTCATCTTCTAGCTTTGGAAAAAACACAAGTTCATGTCCTTCAGCAAGTCAGCACTCTGCACGTTAGAAAAACACATTTAATATGAAACCAGGCAGCTATGCCTTGACTCATGCTAACTAAGGCCTAATGATTTATTAGCAGAACTTTAACATATAACCTTTTATTAATAGTGCAAAATTATATTCTTAACATAACATTTCAACATAACTAGTAAGTTTCATTAGTCATTGTATATATCGGTGGCCACTCCCCGTGGGCACATTTCAAGCGCACGTTTAGCAAATACATTAATTAAAAAATGTATGCGGCATTATTACGCATTAGTTCATGAACATTTCATATTAATTTCGAAGTGAATAAACTGCGCTCTCTCACTCCCACACTATTGAGTTTAATAATTTGCTCTCCAAGAGTTAATTCAACAGTGCAGGATTAGGATTTGTTTGACAGAAGTACCAGTTAGACGTCACAGTGGGGACTGTTCTTCAAAATGAGAAGAAATTAATTTAATTTGTCCAGATTGTGGAGGTACACAGGTGCCCAGTGAACCTCCTTCTATATGCATAATGAATAGTGATTAGAATTATACTTGTAGGAAGTTGGCTCTGTATGTGCTATTTCAAAGTAAGGAATAGCATGCACAGAGTCCAAGGGTTCCCCTTAGAGGTAAAATAGTGGTAAAAATAGATAATACTAATGCTCTATTTTGTGGTAGTGTGGTCGAGCAGTAGGCTTATCCAAGGAGTAGTGTTAAGCATTTGTTGTACATACACATAGACAATAAATGAGGTACACACACTCAGAGACAAATCCAGCCAATAGGTTTTTATATAGAAAAATATCTTTTCTTAGTTTATTTTAAGAACCACAGGTTCAAATTCTACATGTAATATCTCATTCGAAAGGTATTGCAGGTAAGTACTTTAGGAACTTCCAATCATCAAAATTGCATGTATACTTTTCAAGTTATTGACAAATAGCTGTTTTAAAAGTGGACACTTAGTGCAATTTTCACAGTTCCTGGGGGAGATAAGTTTTTGTTAGTTTTACCAGGTAAGTAGGACACTTACAGGGTTCAGTTCGTGGTCCAAGGTAGCCCACCGTTGGGGGTTCAGAGCAACCCCAAAGTCACCACACCAGCAGCTCAGGGCCGGTCAGGTGCAGAGTTCAAAGTGGTGCCCAAAACACATAGGCTAGAATGGAGAGAAGGGGGTGCCCCGGTTCCGGTCTGCTTGCAGGTAAGTACCCGCGTCTTCGGAGGGCAGACCAGGGGGGTTTTGTAGGGCACCGGGGGGGACACAAGCCCACACAGAAATTTCACCCTCAGCAGCGCGGGGGCGGCCGGGTGCAGTGTAGAAACAAGCGTCGGGTTCGCAATGTTAGTCTATGAGAGATCTCGGGATCTCTTCAGCGCTGCAGGCAGGCAAGGGGGGGATTCCTCGGGGAAACCTCCACTTGGGCAAGGGAGAGGGACTCCTGGGGGTCACTTCTCCAGTGAAAGTCCGGTCCTTCAGGTCCTGGGGGCTGCGGGTGCAGGGTCTCTCCCAGGCGTCGGGACTTTAGGTTCAAAGAGTCGCGGTCAGGGGAAGCCTCGGGATTCCCTCTGCAGGCGGCGCTGTGGGGGCTCAGGGGGGACAGGTTTTGGTACTCACAGTATCAGAGTAGTCCTGGGGTCCCTCCTGAGGTGTTGGATCGCCACCAGCCGAGTCGGGGTCGCCGGGTGCAGTGTGGCAAGTCTCACGCTTCTTGCGGGGAGCTTGCAGGGTTCTTTAAAGCTGCTGGAAACAAAGTTGCAGCTTTTCTTGGAGCAGGTCCGCTGTCCTCGGGAGTTTCTTGTCTTTTCGAAGCAGGGGCAGTCCTCAGAGGATGTCGAGGTCGCTGGTCCCTTTGGAAGGCGTCGCTGGAGCAGGATCTTTGGAAGGCAGGAGACAGGCCGGTGAGTTTCTGGAGCCAAGGCAGTTGTCGTCTTCTGGTCTTCCGCTGCAGGGGTTTTCAGCTGGGCAGTCCTTCTTCTTGTAGTTGCAGGAATCTAATTTTCTAGGGTTCAGGGTAGCCCTTAAATACTAAATTTAAGGAAGTGTTTAGGTCTGGGGGGTTAGTAGCCAATGGCTACTAGCCCTGAGGGTGGGTACACCCTCTTTGTGCCTCCTCCCAAGGGGAGGGGGTCACAATCCTAACCCTATTGGGGGAATCCTCCATCTGCAAGATGGAGGATTTCTAAAAGTCAGAGTCACCTCAGCTCAGGACACCTTAGGGGCTGTCCGGACTGGCCAGTGACTCCTCCTTGTTGCTTTCTTTGTTCCCTCCAGCCTTGCCGCCAAAAGTGGGGGCCGTGGCCGGAGGGGGCGGGCAACTCCACTAAGCTGGAGTGCCCTGCTGGGCTGTGACAAAGGGGTGAGCCTTTGAGGCTCACCGCCAGGTGTCACAGCTCCTGCCTGGGGGAGGTGTTAGCATCTCCACCCAGTGCAGGCTTTGTTACTGGCCTCAGAGTGACAAAGGCACTCTCCCCATGGGGCCAGCAACATGTCTCTGGTGTGGCAGGCTGCTGGAACTAGTCAGCCTACACAGACAGTCGGTTAAGTTTCAGGGGGCACCTCTAAGGTGCCCTCTGGGGTGTATTTTACAATAAAATGTACACTGGCATCAGTGTGCATTTATTGTGCTGAGAAGTTTGATACCAAACTTCCCAGTTTTCAGTGTAGCCATTATGGTGCTGTGGAGTTCGTGTTTGACAGACTCCCAGACCATATACTCTTATGGCTACCCTGCACTTACAATGTCTAAGGTTTTGTTTAGACACTGTAGGGGTACCATGCTCATGCACTGGTACCCTCACCTATGGTATAGTGCACCCTGCCTTAGGGCTGTAAGGCCTGCTAGAGGGGTGTCTTACCTATACTGCATAGGCAGTGAGAGGCTGGCATGGCACCCTGAGGGGAGTGCCATGTCGACTTACTCATTTTGTTCTCACTAGCACACACAGGCTTGTAAGCAGTGTGTCTGTGCTGAGTGAGGGGTCTCTAGGGTGGCATAAGACATGCTGCAGCCCTTAGAGACCTTCCTTGGCATCAGGGCCCTTGGTACTAGAAGTACCAGTTACAAGGGACTTATCTGAATGCCAGGGTGTGCCAATTGGGGATACAATGGTACATTTTAGGTGAAGGAACACTGGTGCTGGGGCCTGGTTAGCAGGGTCCCAGCACTCTTCTCAGTCAAGTCAGCATCAGTATCAGGCAAAAAGTGGGGGGTAACTGCAACAGGGAGCCATTTCTTTACACAAGCCCCCCCCAGCCCACAGGCCAGGAGACTCAGCCCAAGCTGGGAGAGTCTTCCTAGTCTGTCAGGCGAGGAAGAGTAGGAGAAATAGGCTGGTTAGTTGCAGGGCCTACTCTGCCTTACATCCTTCTGTTCAGGTCATTCCCTTTGGGGAACTGCCCTACTTCCACAGTGATAGGACCTAGTCTGAATTGCCTCTTGTCTGCCTCTTCAATGTCTCCACCCATTCTTTCTATTTTGGTCTTAGAGGTATCCACCTCTGCTAACCTTATCTTGGCCAGGGTTACCCCTAGCTTACCCAGAGAGGTTACCCAGAGCTGGAGTAACCCCACCATGACCAATAGGGTCAGGGGGCCTAACTTGCTATTTGGCATGGGGTCAGACCACCATGCTAAGGATAGTGCAGCCATAAAGGCTAACACCCAGCAGAGGCCACTGACAGCTGTCAGTGCCCAGAACCACACCTTTAGCTCTTCACCTAAAAGGGAAGGGGCTAAGTTACAGGCTTCTTTGGGTTCAGGTTGCCTGTCTGCTGTATTAGAGTGGGGGGTTACCACATCTTGTAGTAAACACCCTTCTTCCACTCTTTCTTCTGTTAGCTGAGGAGCCACCCACTCAGGTTTAACAGTTGCCTGACTAGCCAGGACTTCTTGTGGGTCAGGTTGGACTTTATCAGGGCCATTTTTGGAGTTCTCCCCTACTGGAGCAGAATCTCCTTGGCTTGCTGTAACCTTGGCTAAAGGTTGTCCACCCTTCCTACTCTGTTTTCTTTTCTTCTTCTTCTGGGGCCTGCTTGCATTTACTGCAGAGGCAGGACTTCCAGAATCCTTGGGAGAGGACTGGCACTGGACCAGTTCCTCTCTTGGGCTCTGACTAACCTCTGGGTAGTCATTTCCAAGGAGACAATCAAGGGGGAGGTCTGTACTGACTACTACCCTTCTCCAGCTAAGAGTGCCACCCACTTCTATGGGCACTAAAGCCACAGGCCTCTTAGTGACCCTGTCTAGGCTAACTCTTACCCTGGCAGTCTCACCTGGGATGTACTGGTTTGAGAGCACCAGCCTGTCATGCACAATAGTGTGACTGGCACAAGTGTCTCTCAGGGCAGTGGTTGGGATTCCATTCACCAGTAGGTGGTGGAAGTGTCTACTTCCCTCTGGAATCTCCAACTCACCTGTTGGGCCCTGTTTCCAGTTGAAGGCTATGAAGACCTCCTCATCTGAGGAGTCATCTCCCATGGCTACACTGGTTACCCCTGGAATCTTGTTCTGGGGTTTGTTTTTGGGACAAGAAGTGTCCTTGGTGTGGTGCCCAGACTGTTTACAGTTGTGGCACCATGCCTTAGTGGCATCCCAGTTCTTACCCTGGTACCCACCTTTGTTTTGGGTTGTGTCTTGGGGCCCACCCACCTGTTCTGGTTTTTGGGGGCCTACAGAGGACTCTTTTTCTTTGTTTCTAGTGTCACCCACTTTCTCCTGGGGAGTTTTTGTAACCCCTTTCTTTTGGTCACCCCCAGTGGAAGTTTTGGTTACCCTAGTCTTGACCCAGTGGTCTGCCTTCTTTCCCAATTCTTGGGGAGAAATTGGACCTAGGTCTACCAGATACTGATGCAACTTTTCATTGAAGCAGTTACTTAAAATGTGTTCTTTCATAAACAAATTATAAAGCCCAACATAGTCACACACTTCATTTCCAGTTAACCAACCATCTAGTGTTTTTACTGAGTAGTCTACAAAGTCAACCCAGGTCTGGCTCGAGGATTTTTTAGCCCCCCTGAATCTAATTCTATACTCCTCAGTGGAGAATCCAAAGCCCTCAATCAGGGTACCCTTCATGAGGTCATAAGATTCTGCATCTTTTCCAGAGAGTGTGAGGAGTCTATCCCTACACTTTCCAGTGAACATTTCCCAAAGGAGAGCACCCCAGTGAGATCTGTTCACTTTTCTGGTTACACAAGCCCTCTCAAAAGCTGTGAACCATTTGGTGATGTCATCACCATCTTCATATTTTGTTACAATCCCTTTGGGGATTTTTAGGATGTCAGGAGAATCTCTGACCCTATTTAAGTTGCTGCCACCATTGATGGGTCCTAGGCCCATCTCTTGTCTTTCCCTTTCTATGGCTAGGATCTGTCTTTCCAAAGCCAATCTTTTGGCCATCCTGGCTAACTGGATGTCCTCTTCACTGGGGCTATCCTCAGTGATTTCAGAGGTGTTGGTCTCTCCTGTGAGGGAACCAGCATCTCTGACTATTATTTTTGGAGTCAGGGTTTGAGGGACCCTGTTCTCCCTAGATAGGATTGGTAGGGGGGAATTTTCCTCCAAGTCACTATCCTCTTCCTCTGAGTTGCCACCCTCAGAGGGGTTGGCCTTTTCAAACTCTGCCAAAAGCTCCTGGAGCTGTATTTTGGTAGGTTTGGGGCCCATTGTTATTTTCTTTATTTTACAGAGTGACCTTAGCTCCCTCATCTTAAGATGGAGGTAAGGTGTGGTGTCGAGTTCCACCACAGTCACATCTGTGCTAGACATTTTGCTTCTAAAAGTTGGAATACTTTTTAAGAATCTACAACTGGTTCTAGAATCTAATTCAAACTTTTACAAACTTTTAAACTCTAAAAGAAATGCTAAACAGGATCTAACACAAGGCCCTAGCAGGTCTTTTAAGAATTTAGAAAACTTTTCAAATTGCAAAAATCAATTTCTAATGACAATTTTGGAATTTGTCGTGTGATCAGGTATTGGCTGAGTAGTCCAGCAAATGCAAAGTCTTGTATCCCACCGCTGCCACCAATGTAGGAAGTTGGCTCTGTATGTGCTATTTCAAAGTAAGGAATAGCATGCACAGAGTCCAAGGGTTCCCCTTAGAGGTAAAATAGTGGTAAAAATAGATAATACTAATGCTCTATTTTGTGGTAGTGTGGTCGAGCAGTAGGCTTATCCAAGGAGTAGTGTTAAGCATTTGTTGTACATACACATAGACAATAAATGAGGTACACACACTCAGAGACAAATCCAGCCAATAGGTTTTTATATAGAAAAATATATTTTCTTAGTTTATTTTAAGAACCACAGGTTCAAATTCTACATGTAATATCTCATTCGAAAGGTATTGCAGGTAAGTACTTTAGGAACTTCCAATCATCAAAATTGCATGTATACTTTTCAAGTTATTGACAAATAGCTGTTTTAAAAGTGGACACTTAGTGCAATTTTCACAGTTCCTGGGGGAGATAAGTTTTTGTTAGTTTTACCAGGTAAGTAGGACACTTACAGGGTTCAGTTCTTGGTCCAAGGTAGCCCACCGTTGGGGGTTCAGAGCAACCCCAAAGTCACCACACCAGCAGCTCAGGGCCGGTCAGGTGCAGAGTTCAAAGTGGTGCCCAAAACACATAGGCTAGAATGGAGAGAAGGGGGTGCCCCGGTTCCGGTCTGCTTGCAGGTAAGTACCCGCGTCTTCGGAGGGCAGACCAGGGGGGTTTTGTAGGGCACCGGGGGGGACACAAGCCCACACAGAAATTTCACCCTCAGCAGCGCGGGGGCGGCCGGGTGCAGTGTAGAAACAAGCGTCGGGTTCGCAATGTTAGTCTATGAGAGATCTCGGGATCTCTTCAGCGCTGCAGGCAGGCAAGGGGGGGATTCCTCGGGGAAACCTCCACTTGGGCAAGGGAGAGGGACTCCTGGGGGTCACTTCTCCAGTGAAAGTCCGGTCCTTCAGGTCCTGGGGGCTGCGGGTGCAGGGTCTCTCCCAGGCGTCGGGACTTTAGGTTCAAAGAGTCGCGGTCAGGGGAAGCCTCGGGATTCCCTCTGCAGGCGGCGCTGTGGGGGCTCAGGGGGGACAGGTTTTGGTACTCACAGTATCAGAGTAGTCCTGGGGTCCCTCCTGAGGTGTTGGATCGCCACCAGCCGAGTCGGGGTCGCCGGGTGCAGTGTGGCAAGTCTCACGCTTCTTGCGGGGAGCTTGCAGGGTTCTTTAAAGCTGCTGGAAACAAAGTTGCAGCTTTTCTTGGAGCAGGTCCGCTGTCCTCGGGAGTTTCTTGTCTTTTTGAAGCAGGGGCAGTCCTCAGAGGATGTCGAGGTCGCTGGTCCCTTTGGAAGGCGTCGCTGGAGCAGGATCTTTGGAAGGCAGGAGACAGGCCGGTGAGTTTCTGGAGCCAAGGCAGTTGTCGTCTTCTGGTCTTCCGCTGCAGGGGTTTTCAGCTGGGCAGTCCTTCTTCTTGTAGTTGCAGGAATCTAATTTTCTAGGGTTCAGGGTAGCCCTTAAATACTAAATTCAAGGAAGTGTTTAGGTCTGGGGGGTTAGTAGCCAATGGCTACTAGCCCTGAGGGTGGGTACACCCTCTTTGTGCCTCCTCCCAAGGGGAGGGGGTCACAATCCTAACCCTATTGGGGGAATCCTCCATCTGCAAGATGGAGGATTTCTAAAAGTCAGAGTCACCTCAGCTCAGGACACCTTAGGGGCTGTCCGGACTGGCCAGTGACTCCTCCTTGTTGCTTTCTTTGTTCCCTCCAGCCTTGCCGCCAAAAGTGGGGGCCGTGGCCGGAGGGGGCGGGCAACTCCACTAAGCTGGAGTGCCCTGCTGGGCTGTGACAAAGGGGTGAGCCTTTGAGGCTCACCGCCAGGTGTCACAGCTCCTGCCTGGGGGAGGTGTTAGCATCTCCACCCAGTGCAGGCTTTGTTACTGGCCTCAGAGTGACAAAGGCACTCTCCCCATGGGGCCAGCAACATGTCTCTGGTGTGGCAGGCTGCTGGAACTAGTCAGCCTACACAGACAGTCGGTTAAGTTTCAGGGGGCACCTCTAAGGTGCCCTCTGGGGTGTATTTTACAATAAAATGTACACTGGCATCAGTGTGCATTTATTGTGCTGAGAAGTTTGATACCAAACTTCCCAGTTTTCAGTGTAGCCATTATGGTGCTGTGGAGTTCGTGTTTGACAGACTCCCAGACCATATACTCTTATGGCTACCCTGCACTTACAATGTCTAAGGTTTTGTTTAGACACTGTAGGGGTACCATGCTCATGCACTGGTACCCTCACCTATGGTATAGTGCACCCTGCCTTAGGGCTGTAAGGCCTGCTAGAGGGGTGTCTTACCTATACTGCATAGGCAGTGAGAGGCTGGCATGGCACCCTGAGGGGAGTGCCATGTCGACTTACTCATTTTGTTCTCACTAGCACACACAGGCTTGTAAGCAGTGTGTCTGTGCTGAGTGAGGGGTCTCTAGGGTGGCATAAGACATGCTGCAGCCCTTAGAGACCTTCCTTGGCATCAGGGCCCTTGGTACTAGAAGTACCAGTTACAAGGGACTTATCTGAATGCCAGGGTGTGCCAATTGGGGATACAATGGTACATTTTAGGTGAAGGAACACTGGTGCTGGGGCCTGGTTAGCAGGGTCCCAGCACTCTTCTCAGTCAAGTCAGCATCAGTATCAGGCAAAAAGTGGGGGGTAACTGCAACAGGGAGCCATTTCTTTACAATACTTAATAGTGTTTCCTAAAGGCTATTCCTGTGTAATCTGAGAGTTGTAACTCTGGGCTGATATCGGTATGAACTGAGCTGAATTTTGGCTTCTACTTCGACAGCGTTGGGCTTGGAATTGGTATCTGGCAACCCCGGCTGAGCGTGCGCAACCCCGCACCAGATCCGAGCGCGTGTCAATGCGCGGCCTGCGGAGAACACACTTGGCCCCAACCAGTAGTGCAGACCCAGAACACACTATTGTAAGTCGCTTCTGGTGGCTCGGTGGACTAGTGCACTCACGCTGCAAATCTATAACAGACCTCACAGTCACGGTTTTGAATCTCAGTTTCTCTGCTCGGGCTTTCTTCCTTCGGAGAGCCAAAAAATGGTTATTAGTGAGAGAGCGTAGCTTACATAATCTATATTAACATGAAACGTTTATATTAAATGTGTAATGATGCCGCCTAGAAACCATAATAATAGCGATTTTGCTTAAACATGCACCTGAATTGTGACCACGGTGAGTGGTCACCAATGTATACGCAACCTAATAATGATGAATAAAATGTTTATGTTATGATCAATTAAGCTTATATTAACCATTGCATTACTGAATCTGTATTGAAAATCCTCATAGGCCTTAAGTTAGCGTGAGCTGCTGATTAGCTGCTCGGCTCTCATATTAAATGCGTTTCTCTGTTTTCCAGTGTGCTGACTCACGAGGGGCCATGACCCCGCAATGTTCTTTTTCTTCTAGCTTGGAAGATGAATGTAACCATGTTAAATCCGTTCCCAGGCGCATCTTCGGTGCCCTGGAATAATTGTTATAAATGAATTGAAACAAGTGTAGATTAATGTAATGTACAAGGTCATTCAAACCGGGACGACGAAGAACTGCTGACCAAGAGATATACAAAGAATTGCCAAGAAAATGAAGTAATGCTGGATGTGCCACCTCTGAAGACTTCAATTATGAAGACCAATCAAAAGCTCATAAATAATATGGGGTGAAGATTTGGGATTACCTAATGTGTTATACGATAGGTTAAAGATAGTGGGGTATAGCAAATGTCCAATAGAATTTTGGGGGAATGTACTACGAAAAAGGGATAAAAACCCAAGTCACAGAGGGGTCATTAGAATTAGGTAGGGAATGCTATTGATTTTATCCAGAAACTCGGTCACTCTCTTTGGTGACTTTGAGATTTATTAAAACCAACCTCACCCATAGACTGCCCATTTACGCTTTTCCTCCTTATGAGGGAAGTGCCCCCTATGTCCTTTAGCTGAGTCCTGACTGATGGCGTTTTGACTGATGTCCTGAAGACGAAGACTGATCCTGTGTGCTGACCAAATCTTTGGAGGGTAATTATGACAATGCATTTGTGATTTGTCTGTTTGCTTTTCCTTTCTAGGTACCAACTGCTTGTTTTG
Organism: Pleurodeles waltl; assembly: GCF_031143425.1. Classification (NCBI taxonomy): domain Eukaryota; kingdom Metazoa; phylum Chordata; class Amphibia; order Caudata; family Salamandridae; genus Pleurodeles; species Pleurodeles waltl. The sequence goes on from NC_090444.1 coordinate 1,324,918,272, forward strand.
ACAGAGACCATAGTTAGATGTTTTCCAAATTGGTGTTCTAAATCTTTTTGCATGAAGCCCAATATGCGGATGCTAATCAGTGGTTAGGACAGGGGTTCACTAAAACTGACGCAAATAGACAAACGACTGACATTATGCTATGTTGAACTGACGCATATTTGACACTCTGCTATCTTGATCTATGTTTACGCCGTGCTATGTTTTAATGTTTGTGATTCCCGCGTTAATGAAATCTTATCACAGCTGCCATATTGTGACTATGCTCTTATGTTTCTTGGTTTTGAGATTAACTCATTTACTCGTAGAGTGTAATCAATAGGGAATAAAATTAATAAAATTCTACTAAACTGGTGTGGTTATTTGTGACTGAAAGGTCATGGTAGCGTCGATGAACTGATTAATGACTTTGACTAAAGTGAAATGTATTGTTGTGATAAATGTTGATGACATTATCGATATATTGATTGACATATTGATCAGCTATCTCGTCCTACGGTGTCTCTAAACTGGGTCAAAAGATTCATTGGCCTGAAACAAGTCCTAATGTGTAATAAATTAACATAAAAGGACGCGTTATCAGTTCTGGTAGCAGAGCGACGGTTTGGCCCTTTGGGGCACTAGGACGGAAAATCTTTGTTTAAATTGTTTTCCTGAGATAATGCAAATTAGAGATATGATCTGTTTCTAAATTCACCATGACTTTCCCAGGATCTCGGAGCCTGCCTAAGTGAGTTGGGGATGTTCTCGGCGTCATAGCATGTGTGGTGTAGGATTTGCGCTTGCTCAGCTTATGCATTTTGCAGGTGATTGTAAAATCTGTTTGTATTTAGGTCAGGTAAAAGTTGTTTATTAGGAGTGGGCGTACTCCGCAGTATGAGAGTAGGGAAGTCGGCGTACTTCATATGAGTGTGGCGCTTTGTGCTAAAAAATTATCCACGTGGTTGGTTGTTTTGTACGGACCCATCGTGGTCTAAGACTCCGGAGTATATTGACAAGTGTAGGAGACACTTGGGTTTATGTTGTAATCTGTGCGGTTTAATAGGTCAATCGGGCGTGGTTGACAAGTCGAGTTTGAGTCAAAGTGTATGTGTGAAACCTTCGATGGAGATTTGGCAAGTTCTAAAGTGCAGTAGGACGAACCATTGACAAGTCGAGAGTAGGATTTGCGGGTCAAATTCTGCTTGCGTATGCGGGGACTGAGAAAGAGAGAGTAGCGGCCGAGCCTTCAAGTGAAATCTCTGTAAAGTTCTGAAGCAAATGTATTACCCTTCCTGTAGTAAACCAGCAGATTTGTGTTGTCGTTAAAGGTGCTCGCAATAATTTAGCAATAGTTTGTGTGAATTTAGTGAGGGGCGGACGAGCCGCAAGACTTTGTCAGCTGCAGTGGGTAAGTGTGATGTCAGTGGTGCCGCGCTGAGATAGGTCAGTTGTCGAGAGGGGTCGTGCATGGATTGGCTGCCGTCCATGAAAGGCAATAGGTTGAGAAAGGTGGGTGAAGAGTGTCCTGGGAATTAAAGTCACTATCTGATTAAAATACAAATAAGAGAAAACGCAAAGATGAATTTTGTCAAGGTTTCTAAGAGTGCTCTGAAAGGAGATGTATACATTATGGCGACTGAAGGGGAGCCTACACCGCCTGAAGGTACTCCAGCCTACATGGTTATGGAGGAAAAAGGTGTCGCGCCTTGTTTATGGATGAAGCAGTGGCGCAAATTAACAGAGAAAGAGGGATGTTTAGCGTTCCCAGAACATGGGACATTCAATCCGAAGGTACTAGAGGATTTAAGGTGGATGTTAAGTACACAAAAACCACCTCCGAGGCCAGCTCAGTATGAGGCTTTAGCGATTTGCGATTTAATGGCCCTTAAACATAGACAAGAAAGATTCCAAAGAAGACTAAAAGAGCAGAAAAGTCTTATGCGGAAGCCAGATGGGATAATGAGAACAAAATGTGGAGATGGGGAATAGTTGATGGACTAAAATTGTTCCCAGCAATAACACAGGGAGAAGAGACGCAGGGAAAGAAAGCCTCCTGTAAAACAGACAAAGACTCTAGTAAGCCTAAAGAAACTAAGAGACCTTGGGAGGAGGAAGACGATTCAGGTAACAAGGAATTCATGGACCGATTATTACATGATCGCCCGCCACCTTATGCGGTGAGCGACAGTGTTCCGAGCTCTAGCATGGGTCCTGGGAACCAGACGCAGGAGAAGGGAGTTACTGATACGGTTCAGACTAGTGATACGGCTTCGACACAGAATTATGTCAGTGTACCCACTGTGCCAGACATGCAGATACAGTTGCAATCTCCACTGCAGATACAGAGAATCTATCCAGACGTCCCAGTCGTTGAGACTACTACAAATCTGATTGTGCCGCCAGACCCGATATATACAAAATCGAGGTTAGTACAGATTGAGTCAACTCTGAAATTACTGTCCCAGCAGCAACCACAACTGATACCAGGGTACAACCCAGTAGCTGGTCCTCCATTAGTACCGGTCCCGGGTACTTTGGAACAGACCTATGGAGTTATTGCTCCACGGAGTTTGGGACCAGGTCAGACACCTGCCGCGATATCGTTACCAATCACTGTCGGTCCACCAGTGCCATTGTATGCACAAGGCAAATCTGGCGTATGTGATCAGGGAGTAATGACCCAAGATGCGATAAGAGGAGGGTCTATAGGATCTCCCCAGATAGTGGCCCCAGGAGAACAAGCAGTTGAAAAGCCGAGGTCCTTAATAGACCTTAGCCTAGGAGAGGCACCCTTGGAAGCAATGCATCAGGCAGGATTAGGGGTTTTAACTCCACAGACGATAAGTACGAACACTTCACAATCGCCAATGATACATGCAGGGAACATTTCACTGCAAAGTTTTACAGTGCAACAGCTGAATGAAAGGCTAGAAAAGACTTATGCTTCACAAAAGACTACAGTAACCGCAGTGGAACGGGAAAAGGTAGGGCAAGATGAGTACCTGAATTTTGTGAGACTGGGAGTGGAAGCTGATGAACTAGTGGAAGGAACCATGGGGGTAAACAGATTAGAATCATGCACCGAAGCAGAACTGAGATTCCTGTGCCCTAAGATTACCAAAGAAGTGGGCAATGTGCATCAGAGATTAGAAAACCTGGCAGATAAATACAATATTAACATTGAGAACACTAAACATTTGAAAAGAAGTTACAGATTAGACTTTGATTCGAAAGACTTTGAGCACATGAGGTCTGCCGGAAAGAAGGCGCATTTAAAGGAACTATTGCAAAGTGCTCAAATCTGGGGCGCGTTAGAAAAATGGGAAGGCAGATGGGCAAAGAAAAGAGATAAGGAGAAAGGAGACAGCCCAGGGTCAAGTCAGACTAAAGCTTCACCCGATACAGAATCGGTAAAAATACTACCCATGAGAGAAACAGCTGGTGGTGTTTTAATTCATGTGCATTGGTCCACAGGAGATATCCTATCTTTTACAAATGATTATCCCAGGTTGAGGGAGAAACCGATCGAGTGGTACCAACAGACAGACAGATTTGTGAAACTTGCAAAATGCCTCTGGGAAGACTTGAATACTTTGTTTGAGATCATTGATCCGCCTGATTTGTGGCTCGAGTGCAAGAGAGGGGTAGATTGGCCGACGAAGGAGCCGGCAAGGGATAAGGTGACTGGAGCACCCTCCGAGGAGGTGATGAAATATTATCATAAGGTGATTGAGTTTTTGAAGCAGAAAGTGTCACCAAAGGTGACCGATTGGCAGAAGATCGACCGGACCTCGCAAGAGGTTAAGGAATCAATACATGCTTACTATGAGAGGTTGTTAAAGGCATTCAAACACTACAGCGATATCAAGACCATTGAGCCAAAAGATATGAACCACCTTGTATTCAGATTTGTTGAAGGGCTGAGACCAGAGGTTAGCCAGATGATTAAGAATCATTTGATTTGTTGGCAATCGAAGCCGATTGATGAGGTGTTGCAGTATGCAAAATATTGTAGTGACAAAATTGAGCTGAAGCAGAAAAAGCTGGAAGAAAAAGTGATTGTGATGCAGATAAGGGCTGCACAGGCAGGAATACAGGGAAATGGAGTCCAACAGATGATACAGCAGCAACCGCAAATGAATGGTGTGTTTCAGGCACAACCGAGAGGTCGAGGGTTTGTAAAGCGCGGTCCAGGCTTGAATACTGTTGTGGTTCAAAATGATGCACAAGGGATGAAAAAGATGTCACCATGTCACGCGTGCGGGGGCGTGGGGCATTGGAAACGGGAGTGCCCAAATGTGGTGCAGGATGGTGTCGTTCAACAAAGCACTAATGTCGGTGCATTCCAAAACATGAGGGGACCGAAAATGAGAAACCAAAACCCGAATTTTCAAAATAACATGGTACAAATGCACGGGGTACAGCCCATGCAGCAGATACAGATGCCGCTTATTCAGCCAGCACAAATGCAACAAATACAGCAGCAGGTTCCCATGGTACCTAGACAGCAAATGCAATTACCAATGGCTCCAATGGGACAGCAACAGGTGATTCTTCCTCAGCAGGTCGCAGGTCAGGTAATGAGTCAAAATAATACAGTACAACAATTCCCATTGCGAGGTGGAGATGGAATGAATGAGGAGTGGTCGGATGACAGCTCAGGTAGCGAAGAGTGCAGGCTTGCAGCGTCCTTAGAAGTAGATCAGAGGGGACCCTATGTAGAGGGAAAGGTAATGGGTCACAAGGTTTTGTTCCTGGTTGATACCAGAGCTACACGCTCTACAGTCAGAAGCGCAGAGGTTCAGAAATTACCACTTTCAGGGCGTACCATAAGGGTGGTCGGAGTGGCAAACCAGTACCTGACAAACCCGATTACAGATCCTGTACAGGTTGAGATCGGCAACTTCCAGGGACTGCACAAGTTTGTAGTCTGTGATTCAAGTCCGGTATCCCTACTGAGAAGGGACTTAGGGCCAGATGTAGAAAGATTCCAAATTGCGATTTGCAATTTGCGAGTCCCTGCGACTCGCAAATTGCAAGTCGCAATTTGGAATGCAGAAAGGTGTCTCAGACACCTTCTGCAACTCGCGATGGGGTCGCAAAGACCCACCTCATAAATATTTATGAGGTGGGTCGCAGTTTGCGACCCCATAGCGAGTCTAGGCACTCACAGGGATGGTGGCCTGCTGGAGACAGCAGACCACCATCTCCGTGACTGCTCTTAAATAAAGCAGTTTTTTTTTTTCTCTTTGCAGCCCGTTTTCCTTAAAGGAAAACGAGCTGCAAATAGAAAAAAATACCGAAACCTTTTGTTTTGGTTTTTTTCAGAGTAGGCAGTGGTCCATAGGACCACTGCCTGCTCTGAAAAAATAATTTTGTGAGCATTCACAAAGGGGAAGGGGTCCCGTGGGGACCCCTTCCCCTTTGCGAATGAGTTACCATCCACTTCAAATGGATGGTAACTGTAAATTGATTTGCAACCGCTTTCGCGGTCACAAATCAACTTAAATCGCGGTGCGAGTCGCAAATAGGAAGGGAACACCCCTTCCTATTTGCGAGTCGGAAACACATTTTGCGAGTCGGTTCCGACTCGCAAAATGTGTTTCTGCATCGCTTGAGGGCTTTTGCACCTCGCAAACAGCGTTTTTCCCCGTTTGCGAGGTGCAAAAGCCTACCTACATCTGGCCCTTACTGTGTAAGACAAAATGTTCGATTACCTGTTCCAATGATGGAATCGAAGTACAAACAAACAGTGATGGTGAAGGGGATGATTGTCAGTTCTCAGAGTTAGAGACAGGAATTACAAATGAGGATTACCCCTTGATTACATTGTTCCCGATGCTTACCGTGATTGATTTACCTGCCGATCTACAAGGAACAGTGACAGAGAAAGTGTGGGATTTGTCAGGAAAGGAAGTCGGACTAATAAAAGGTGTGGAACCAGTTAAAGTACAGGTGAAGCCAAATGCAGTGTTTCCCCAGGTGCCGCAATATCATATGGCACAAGACGTTCTTATTGAAGTGTCACAAATAATTGCAGATTTTATGAAACAGGGAGTCCTGAAGGAAGTGTTGAGCAGCCCATGCAATTCACCGATAATGGGTCTGAAAAAGCCTTGTGGGAAGGTTCGAATTGTGCAGGATTTGAGGAAAATAAATGAGATTGTGGTAAAATGTTGCCCCATAGTACCAAATCCAGCGGTAATCATGTTCCAGGTTCCATGTGATGCTGAATGGTTCACCGTTGTAGACCTATCACAAGCCTTCTTTTCAATACCTCTTCACGAGGACAGCCAGTTTTTGTTCAGTTTCAAATTCCTGGATAAGGTGTACAGTTGGTGCAGAATTCCACAAGGGTTTTCTGAATCACCGTCCATTTTCAATCAGATATTGAAGAAGGATTTAGAATCCTTAATACTGCCTTTTAATTCGACGTTAGTGCTGTACATTGATGATTTGCTGATTGCATCTAAGACAAGGGACAACTGTAAATATGACACAATTGCCTTACTGAATCATTTGGGAAAGAACGGGCATAAGGTGTCACCCAAGAAACTGCAGTACTGCCAGAAAGAGGTGAAATATCTAGGGCATTTGATTGAAAGAGGGTCCAGGAGAATATCGAAAGAAAGAATAACAGACATTTTGCAAATGAACCCCCCAACAACGAAGAGAGATGTCAGGATGTTTTTGGGAATGGTGGGCTACTGTCGCCAGTGGATACCCAACTTCTCGATTATATCAAAACCATTGATAAAGCTGACAGGTAAAGAGATCAAGGATAAGCCGTATACTATAGCTTTGTCCAAAGAAGAGCTTGAGGCATTCATGGAGCTAAGAGAGTGCATGTGCAGGGCACCAGCTTTAGGTATGCCTGATTACATGAAGCCTTTTCTACTGTTTTGTCATGAACATGATGCTTGTTCTTTGTCTGCCTTGACACAGGTCCATGGAGATGCAAATCGCCCTGTAGCATATTTTTCAGCTACCTTGGACCCCGTCGCAGCAGCCTTACCGGGTTGTTTGCGCGCAGTTGCAGCAGTTGGTCAGAGCCTTACGCAGTGTGAAGGCATAGTCATGGGATACCCACTAACAGTAATGGTTCCGCATTCAGTTGAGATTTTGTTGACTCGAACCAAAACTCAGCACATGACAAATGCTCGACTTACCAAATATGAGACAATCATACTGGGGTCACCTAATGTTTCGCTGAAACGATGTACAGTGTTGAACCCGGCTACTTTACTTCCTGCTGAAAATACTGAAGTTAGCAATGAGGAAGAGGTTGAGCATGACTGTCTTGAGGTAACGGAATTATGTACCAAGCCACGTCCAGATATTCAAGATACAAAGCTGAAAGAAAATGACTGTATTATGTTTGTCGATGGGTCCTGTTTGAGAGACTCCATCGGAACACTGAGAGCTGGTTACGCTGTATGTACCATAGCTGGTATCATCAAAGCCTCCTGGCTCGAGAGAGTATTTTCTGCACAAGTGGCAGAGATGATTGCTCTTACTAAGGCATGCCAAGCAGCTGTAAATCTAAGAGTCACTATCTATACTGACAGCAGATACGGATTTGGGATTGTACATGATTTTGGCCAATTGTGGTCACAAAGAGATTTTATGACCTCTTCTGGTTCTCCTGTGAAAAATGGTGAACAAATCAAAGACTTGTTACATGCGATTCAGTTACCTCTTGAAATTGCCGTGGTAAAATGCAATGCTCACGTTAAATCACAAGATTTTTTGTCCATGGGAAACGGCTATGCAGATGAAGTCGCAAGGTTTTGCGCATTGAACTGTATATCGTTCAAGGAACAGTGGGAATTGTTACCGCAAACTGAAAATGACACATGCTTGAACCTTGCATTAAGGGTAGTCGACACCCTAGACGAGCTAAAGACATTACAGGGTCGTGCTAGTAAAGAAGAAAAACGCTCTTGGCAAAGGATGCAGTGTGTACAGAGAGCTGACGACTTGTGGGTCTCAGAGGAGGGGAAATTAGTTTTGCCCAACAGTCTTCTATCGCAATTCGCTAGGCTATACCATGGACAGGCTCATCTTGGAAGGGATGCAATGATCAGGTCATTCAAAATAGATTGGTTCAACCCAAAATTCAGACATGCTGCAGAAGTCACCTGTCACAGGTGCATCATCTGTCAACAGATGAATGCGGGAAAAGGGACTGTGGTAACTTGCGGTCCATTTAGCAAATTGCAAATGGATTTCATTGAAATGCCTGTTTGCGGAGGATTGAAATATGTGTTGGTGATTGTGGATGTTTTCAGTCACTGGACTTAAGTTTACCCCACACGTAGAAATGACAGTCTCACAGTTGCAAAGCTGCTGCTAAGGGAATTAATACCCAGGTTCGGGTTTCAGGTCTCTATAGAATTGGATAGGGGCAGACACTTCGACAATGAGGTGATTAAACTCCTGTGTGCCGCATTAGACATCGAACAAAAGCTGCATTGTAGTTACCGCCCTGAAGCATCAGGACTAGTTGAGCAAATGAATGGTACCTTGAAATCGAGAATGGCAAAGATGTGAGCAGCTACCAATATGAAATGGCCAGATGCATTACCCTTAGTGCTGATGTCGATGAGGAACACCCCTGATAAGAAGACAGGACTCTCACCCCATGAGATACTCATGGGCAGAGCTATGAGGTTACCCACAGTACCTGCAAATGCTCTAGTGAATATCACGGATGATATGGTGTTGGACTACTGCAAAGGTTTGGCTGATGTGATTCGCTCTTTCTCTCACCAGGTAGAAGTTAACACATTGCCACCGATTGGGGATCCAGGTCACACCCTGCAAGCCGGTGAGTGGGTGGTGGTCAAGAAGCACGTGAGAAAGTTGTGTTTGGAGCCTTCGCTGGAAGGGGCCATATCAAGTAATCTTAACAACAACCACTGCTGTGAAATGTGCAGGTGTTCCGAATTGGATACATGCCAGTCACACAAAGAAGGTAACGTGTCCAACTGACGAGGAACTTGAAGTTTCCGGCACAACAATTCCAGAAAGGGAAGTCTCAGGGCCAGAAAATGGCCAAGAGAGAGCTGAAACTGCAGGAGAGCCCACTGAGAACAGCCTAGTCCCTCAAACAGTGAATGAGTTTGAGAGAGGTGACAGTGTGCCTATCTCAGTAGAGGCAGCCGGAGAACTAAATCAAGGAGAGGTTCTCCCAGAAGTACACGGATACGGGTTAGAACTTGAACCCGTTACAGATCAAGAAGAAGAAGAAGTAGGGGAAATAGTAGAAAGAGACCAAAGTGTACTGGCATCCCCTGAACCAGTCGCAGGTCCATCAAGTGAAAACACCATACTACAAGAGGAGGGTGCTGTTCAATGTCCTGAAAAGACAAATTGGAAAATGACGCACAAAGGTGATAACTGGCCACAAAAAAACAGTTTTAAGGATAAGAAGCATACCAGGTGAAACCATAACAGAAGAAACTGATGCATCCCGAGTGGAAGATCTAAGTGAAGGAGAACTGCAAGGTGAACGACGATTGAAAAGGAAGAGAGTCGCAAATAGAAGGTACACGGGTCCTGAATGGGCGTATGCTACCACATCTGAATGGCAACAAGAATTCTTAGCGTTCTGTTTTGATCGAGAAGTACCAGGCCAATACTACGGTACCTGAACTAATCCAAAGAAAAGACTTTGTTAAAATCAAAAACTGAAAAATGAAGAAAGAGACTTATAAATTACCGGATGCGACATTAGAACCTGATTTGACTCTGAGAAACCTGATTGTGACAAGCTGCTAACCTGATTTGACAAAGGGGTCCTGGAGTGAGTGAAAACGCTGTAAATACACGCAGAAAGCAAGAAGAAAAAGAATTTATATCGTCCTCAAGTTGATTGTTATTCTGCTATCTGATTCTATACAGACATGGCTTAAAATAGAGGTAGTAACAAGAAGGGTAAGGTGTGTGGTTGGTTAAGCGTTATAATAGGTATTGTGTGTGCAGTCATAATTGTAGGAGTGATTGTGGGAATGCCGTGGTTAGATAAGAAAACGACTAACGCTACTTCAAAGCCCGAGACTACCACATTAACACCGTGGGAAAGATTTGAGCAGGATGCAAGACACTTGCATGAGGGGACTAATTCAAAGGGGGAGCTTTCTACTAACATCTTCTATCGCTTGTTGAATGAGTATGTTGAGACCATGGATGCGAAAGACTGTTATGTGTGTAGAAAGATTCCTTCATCAGTGCAAGAAGGGGTCACTTATCACAGCCTTCCGTTGACTTACGGAATAAGCTGTAGCTTACTAATAACACGATTCTATAATCAAGAGCATGTGCAATACTTTTATTCAAATCTGGATGTTGTGTTTTCTTTTGTGCCTGTGATTGAGTTTCTGAACAAGCTAGCTAAAGAGCATAATATAAAAATAGTTAGAGGTTTCTTTGAACCCACACTTACATTTGGAACAGCTTATGCACACCGCAACAATTTGACTTGTTTATTATCACCTGTAGAGAAAAGCTTCTTAGATCACACTGATGATAGACGCAAAGCATTAAAGGAAAGATTAGAAAAGGGGTTAGAAAAGCACACATACGCAAATGATTACGCTTACACTGCAATCAAGACACAAGGCAAATTAGCTATAGATGCATTACATGTAGGGAGACTTTGTGTATATAAGCCAAAATCTGAGCAGGACAATTTGTTTGTGGGAACGAGTGAATGCAGACATGTTTTTGTTTCAGGGTAAATTGACATTTATTTTGAATGGACAGGATCCAGCGATCCCTACGATCTATTACATCTGTGGGCTTAATGCTTATTACTGTCTCCCTAAGGAATGGTATGGGACATGTTATTTGGGAATAGTTTTCCCAAAGATTTACCAGATTGATGACTTAAAGCAAATACCTAAAATGTCTGAATTACAACATACTAGACAGAAACGAGAATCAGTGGCAGCTGTCATTGGTGATATATTTGGAGCTATAATCCCTTCAGTAGGGGTTATCTTGAATTCCGTGAAAATTCAAAAGTTGTCTACTATTGTGGATAACATGCTGACAAATTTTACAGGGGCCATACTCCTGATGGATACTGAACTTGCTGCGGAAAGAGCTATGACTCTTCAAAACCGGCTTGCTTTAGACATCCTTTTGGCAAAGAGTGGAGGGGTCTGCAAGATGCTCACGAGCGTCATTGTTGCTCATTCATTCCAGATAATAGTAAAAAGATTAGAAGTATGCTTACTAACTTAACTAGAGATAGTACGGATTTGAAGGAACCTGGAGTTTGGGAGAAATTTGGAAAGGGAATTGCCAGAGTAGGGAGCTGGTTGACCAACATTTGGAATGGGGTACTTGCAAAAATACTAATGGGTCTATTAATTGTTCTGGCCTGTCTATTAGGATTGTGTGGGGAGCATGCAAAATTAATGATAAAATTAAAAGAAATTGGACAAAAAGAACCAGGAGAAATGAAGAAAGTGAAAGAGAGAAGATTTTCAATGAAATTTGGGAAAGTTCACATAAGGGACAAGATGTTGAAATGCGAATCATGCGTAAAGTGACAAATTAAAATGAAAGGTCAAAAGGGAAAGGTTTGTGTGATGACGAGCGTCATCAGAGGAGGGACTGAGAGAGCGTAGTTTACATAATCTATATTAACATGAAACGTTTATATTAAATGTGTAATGATGCCGCCTAGAAACTATAATAATAGTGATTTTGCTTAAACATGCACCTGAATTGTGACCACGGTTAGTGGCCACCAATGTACACGCAAACTAATAATGATGAATAAAATGTTTATGTTATGATCAATTGAGCTTATATTAACCGTTGCATTACTGAATCTGTATTGAAAATCCTCATAGGCCTTAAGTTAGCGTGAGCTGCAGATTGGCTGCTCGGCTCTCATATTAAATGTGTTTCTCTGTTTTCCAGCGTGCTGATTCACGAGGGCCCATGACCCCACAATGTTCTTTTTCTTCTAGCTTGGAAGATGAAAGTAACCATGTTAAATCCGTTACCAGGCGCATCTTCGTTGCCCTGGAATAATTGTTATAAATGAATTGAAACAAGTGTAGATTAATGTAATGTACAAGGTCATTCAAACCGGGACGACGAAGAACTGCTGACCAAGAGATATACAAAGAATTGCCAAGAAAATGAAGTAATGCCAGATGTGCCACCTCTAAAGACGTCAATTATGAAGACCAATTAAAAGCTCACAAATAATATGGGGTGAAGATTTGGGATTACCTAATGTGTTATACGATAGGTTAAAGATATTGGGGTATAGCAAATGTCCAATAGAATTTTGGGGGAATGTACTACGAAAAAGGGATAAAAACCCAAGTCACAGAGGGGTCATTAGAATTAGGTAGGGAATGCTATTGATTTTATCCAGAAACTCGGTCACTCTCTTTGGTGACTTTGAGATTTATTAAAACCATCCTCACCCATAGACTGCCCATTTACGCTTTTCCTCCTTATGAGGGAAGTGCCCCCTATGTCCTTTAGCTGAGTCCTGACTGATGGCGTTTTGACTGATGTCCTGAAGACGAAGACTGATCCTGTGTGCTGACCAAATATTTGGAGGGTAATTATGACAATGCATTTGTGATTTGTCTGTTTGCTTTTCCTTTCTAGGTACCAACTGCTTGTTTTGACAGAGACCATAGTTAGATGTTTTCCAAATTGGTGTTCTAAATCTTTTTGCATGAAGCCCAACAAGAGGATGCTAATCAGTGGTTAGGACAGGGGTTCACTAAAACTGACGCAAATAGACAAACGACTGACATTATGCTATGTTGAACTGACGCATATTTGACACTCTGTTATTTTGATCTATGTTTACGCCGTGCTATGTTCTAATGTTTGTGATTCTCGCGTTAATGAAATCTTATCACAGCTGCCATATCGTGACTATGCTCTTATGTTTCTTGGTTTTGAGATTAACTCATTTACTCGTAGACTGTAATCAATAGGGAATAAAATTAATAAAATTCTACTAAACTGGTGTGGTTATTCATGACTGAAAGGCCATGGTAGCATCGTTGAACTGATTAATGACTTTGACTAAAGTGAAATGTATTGTTGTGATAAACGTTGATGACATTATTGATATATTGATTGACATATTGATCAGCTATCTCGTCCTACGGTGTCTCTCAACTGGGTCAAAAGATTCATTGGCCTAAAACGAGTCCTAATGTGTAATAAATTAACATAAAAGGACGCGTTATCATTAGTTTGAGTTAAAAATCTATTAAACTGCCCAAGGGGCGACGTGAACTGTTTAAATACAAGTTATACGTTGACTAGTTTGCTAGACATCGAATAGAGTAAAAAGTAGTTTGCTGTTCAGGACGGAATTGTCAACAAAACGTACAGCACAAAGAAGCAGAAGAGACGCACAAAGATGGCTGAAATTAATTGGTGCTGCTCTAGTCCTTTGTCACTTTCTTTGGCCGGAATCGGCGCGTCAGGAATATGAGGAGGGAGGGTGGTTTAGGAGGGGCTGTCAAACCACCAACACTAGCTCGGCTGTGGGCTCAGGTGCTCCGACATAATGTCAGGGTCACAGGACTCCCCAACACGGGGGACAGCTCTGAAAGAGCTTCGGGAAACCCTGAGACAAAGGCTGCGCGTAGACGCCATCAGGGAAACATGCCGCCAGTATCCGGTATTCTGCTGCATTCTCTTCTTCTTGGCATTCTCCACACTCTTCTTCAATAGGTAGGTGGCATGGGTGACACTCTGAAGTCCCTAGAAAGGCATCTGATTCCAGTTTAAATGCACGGCCACTGGATCGTTTCCCTCGCTTACAATTAAAACATGTTATGTACCAATACCGGGGGTGAAACTGGACTCCTTAATAACCGTGGCCATGAAGGAGTCAGGCAGCGCTTTGCTGATTTATGATTGGCCCACAAGTTAATCCAATTGAGGGACTACCTTTTCTGCCCAATCGCATCATCTCAGTGGACTACACTGCCAAATTGTGTGTTTGTCACGCGCTGTCACATTCGACTGTGTTCATATTGATGTTTTGGTATATTTTACGATGTTTACATTAAGATTCTTGTAGACCGCTGCTCTTAAATAAAATGTTGTTCGTCTAACTGTTTTACTTGTATACCCCAGAAAGAGACAGACACTGGTCGAAACGCGAAAACAAGGGTGTATTTTACGTTTGCTATAGGGATTAGGAAAACTCACGTAAATTCTGTTCTTGTATAACACCTGGGCTGTGGTGTGTTTTAAGCCCGACAGTGCGCACTATGGGCGATGGTAGTTTCGTCAGCTGTGTATACCATTTGCGCATACTACCCCCTCTGTCACTAGCTGCTTTCACTTACACGTACGACTCCCAGTTTTACGGTATTTATTTTTTAACATTTTCGTCTGTATTTATACATATTTCTTTTTTTTCAGTCTTAATGGTATTTATTCATAATTATTTAGTTTTTTGAGAATGGACTCGTACTATGGTATATTTCCAAATTGATTTAAGTGATAAACATGCCCTCATTCTTTGACACCTGTCTAGTTTTTAGCCATTTAAGCAGCCAAATATATATATATATATATATATATATATATATATATATATATATATATATATATATATATATAAACACACAGGTAAGTCTTAGAATTATTTAATAATATATGTTAACCTATGTCTGTATTTTAGAAAATCTCAGCCCGTTTTTTGTTTATTTAACCTCCCCATGCTATCTTTCTGCTCAGCTGTTGGTCTGGAATTCATGAAGGATAGCATGGACAGTAACTCACTAGAAGCACAATTTTCTGTTTTTCCCACTTTTAAAAATAAATGCAACAGACAGGAAACACGTTGTTTTCTGTTTGTATGTATATGTAAAAATGTAAAACTGGGACCCTTATTTAAAGTAATCAGTGCTGTTAGACTTTCTGTGAACCAGGTACATCCATGGACTTAGACTGATATGCCTTGTTTTGATATGTGTTATTTACTTTAAATGTTGGCAGAGACAAATACTTAGTAAAATGGCGTTGAGTACAGGGCAAATAAAAAAAAAAGAGTAACATAATTGATTTGTAGTTCAAGGGATACTTACATACCCAAATATAGATGTGTGGCTTTACCTTCATTTGCGAGGGATACCGTCAAGAATTATGTTATCCAGGAAACACACATTCAAAAATATGTGTTTCGGGAAATCTTGTTTCCATTGTAGATGTTATGCCCTAACAGCCTGCCCTGGAGCATTTCAGTTATCAGAACCAAGTAAATGAAATAAACGGAAATTAGATATGCCCAGCGGTGGGTTAACTGTTGCAAGAAGTTGAAGATTAGTTGAATGCATGGTATTTTGTCTGGATATAAGGTAGCATAGAGGAAGGTAGGCCAAGGATTGCTTATAGCTCTAGACACTACAGTGAGGGATTTAAACAATGTTTAGTTGATAGATGACCAGTTTGCATCCTTTAAGTAGGACTGAGATGGCAGCGAATGAATCAGAAAATAATACAGGCGGCAAAGTGTTGTGATATGAGCTTCTTTTGATAACCTTTATTGACTTGGTTCCTTCCTTCACATCATGTCTTATCCTCTTGTCCCCTTACCTTGACCTTCAGAACTGTTAGAGTAAATTTATTTACTAAAATAAGGTTGTGTTGTTGTTTTAAGTTTTCTTAACCAGGCCTTGAGTTGACATAATTAGACCCCCGTACTGCTGCTATTAACATGCATTTTTTCAGTTATGAAAGACATGCTATTTTATTCTTCATATTTAGGCAAACCTGCTGGTGTTCTTTTCCATTAACATAACATAGCAGAAATAGGATTTATTTTGTGATGTTGTGCTGAAACGAAATGCCATTTCTTTTGTAGTTTCGTTGGAAGATGTATCCTAACTGTACTCACTCAATCAACAAACCAAGGACTTGTACTAGTCCTGCGGATGAAGTTTAAGGGTCCATAGAATTGAACACATTCAAAGACGTAGTGTCATTGTCTTGTTTTTAGTTAAGGGGTTAGTTTAAATAAAGTATGTGTTCTGAAGGTATCTCTAAAAGTGTTGCAGTTAATGTACCATGCTTATGAAAATCTCTTGGTTTTTGTCATTATTGACACCCCATGTCGGGAATGTGTCTTTTACTGCCTGAAACCCTATTTAAAAAATACCCTTTTGGGGATGTGTAGCAGACTATTTCTTGCTTTCATACCGAGCAGTCCCCATGTCAGACTGTTATTTGATTATTTACTTAGAATATTTTTGAGTACAAGAACATTTTGCCTAGTCTTCAGAAGCAGACTTCATGCCAATTCCCTTTCTGACTTTGGACTTAGTGATTTTTATAGACCTCTTACTTATTATGAATTATTGATTTACCAGTTCAACTATATTTTTCCTTCTGTTATGATTCTAAATTTTATTAAACCTTTATGGTTTTACTTTGAATCCTTGTCTTGTGAAGGGTTAATTTAGAATCTTAGTTCTTGGAATACGGTCTGTATTGACTCGTTTGCCCATAATCCTGCAAACTAGGAGCCGGTAAATAATTAATGAGATTTCTGTGAAAACGTCAACAGAATGTTGAATCGCCAAACAAGATTTCTGTGAGGCACTGAGTTTCCATCTGGGCAGTTGGTGGTGTTTGTCTTAGTGTCAGTAAACTGTTTTTATTCTCCTTCAGCACATTGTGGATATTCATATTACAACATTGGTAAAGAGACTAGGAAGCTGGAGTGGTGGAAGAGCACCATGCCCCTTAGGTATCCACACCTACTCAGTGTTTAGTGTGCTACTGACTGCACTTGATGCAATGGTTTCTTCTCACCAATATGTGCTGAACTGTGCCTCCTGGTGTTCCCTGGAACTCCCCTGTTCGCCTGGCTGCCTGTCTTTCATCTACGTTGCAGCTTTGCTCTGACCCTGATGCCTTGACCTATTCTATGCCTCAAACGCTCTCTGCTTGAGACAAGCTGCCTGCCTCCATCAAACTGGCCGCAGCTCCTGAGGCTATCGGAGAGCGGGAGAGTGTAGGAGGCTGGCCTGGCTTGTAGTGGGTACCAGAGGTACTTACACTCGGTGCCAGGTCCAGTTATCCCTTATTCGTAGAAGAGAGGTGTTTCTAGCAGCTTAGGCTGATAGAAGGTAGCTATGGCAAAGCAGCTTAGGCTGAACTAGGAGACATGCAAAGCTCCTACTATACCACTTATATCATATGCACAATATCATAAGAAAACCCAATACTCAGAGTTACTAAAAATAAAGGTACTTTATTTTTATGACAATATGCCTAAGTATCTCAGTGAGTACCCTCAGTAAGAAGGTAAGCAATATACACAAGTTATATGTACACAAACCAGAAATAGGTAAGTAAGAGTCAGAAAAGTAATGCAAACAGTGTAGAATTACAATAGGTTGCAATAGGCAAGCATAGGTCTAGGGGCAACACAAACCATATACTCCAAAAGTGGAATGCGAATCACAAATGGACCCCAGTCCTATGGGAGCTTGTACAGGGTCGCTGGGACTGTAAGAAAACAGTCAGGGTGCCCAAGATACCCCACCCCAAGACCCTGAAAAGTAGGAGTAAAGTACACTTACTACCCCAAAAGGGCACAGTAGTCGTGATAGGGGGATTCTGCAAGAACAACAAACACCAGCAGTGCACTGAAAACGGATTCCTGGACCTGCAAAGCAAGGGGACCAAGTCCAATAGTCGTGACAGTGTCCGGGGTGGCAGGATCCCAGGAAACCCCGGATGAAGGTCTAAGGAAGCTGCCTCCGGATGGAAGAAGCTTGAAATTCTGCAAGAACGAAGAGGACTAGGAACTTCTCCTTTGGCAGGAAGATGTCCCACGTCGCTATGAAGGTTGCAGAAGTGTTCCACGCAGAAATACCGCTAACAAGCCTTGCTAGCTGCAAGGGTCGCGGTAGAGGTTTTTGGGTGCTGCTGAGGACCAGGAAGGACCAGGATGTCGCCCCTTGGAGGAGGAGACAGAGGGGGCGCTCAGCAACTCAGAGAGCCCTCACAGAAGCAGACAGCACCAGCACAAGTACCTGACCAGGCACTTGGAAGATTTGTGAACTGGAGTCCACGCAGAGTTACAAAAGAGGGTCCCACGACATCGGAGGCCAACTCAGTGGGTTGAGCACTGCAGGGCAGAGTGCTGGGGACCCAGGCTAGGCTGTGCACGAAGGAAATCCTGGAAGAATGCACAGAAGCCGGAGCAGCTGGAAATCACACAGTACACAGGTTTGCAGGCTAGCGTGGGGAGGAAAGGACTTACCTCCACCAAACTTGGACTGAAGGGCCACTGGACTGTGGGAGTCCCTTGGGTAGAGTTCCTGTGTTCCAGGGACCACGCTCGTCAGGATGAGAGGGGACCCAGAGGACCAGTGATGCAGTCTTTTGGTGCCTGCGTTAGCAGGGGGAAGATTCCGTCGACCCACAGGAGATTTCTTCTGAGCTTCTGGTGCAGGGTGAAGGCAGGCGACCCCCAGAGCATGCACCACCAGGAAACAGTTGAGAAAGCCGGCAGGATGAGGCGCTACAATGTTGCTGGTAGTCGTCTTGCTACTTTGTTGCGGTTTTGCAGGCGTCTTGGAGCAGTCAGCGGTCGATCCTTGGAAGAAGGAGATGCAGAGGAACTCTGGTGAGCTCTTGCATTCGTTATCTGAAGAATTCCCCAAAGCAGAGACCCTAAATAGCCAGAAAAGGAGGTTTGGCTACCAAGAAAGGAGGATTGCCTACGAAGAAAGGTAAGAGCCCATCTGCGGGGGTCTCTGACGTCACCTGCTGGCACTGGCCACTCAGAGCAGTCCAGTGTGCCCCCAACACCTCTGTTTCCAAGATGGCAGAGGTCTAGGACACACTGGAGGAGCTCTGGGCACCTCCCCTGGGAGGTACTGGTCAGGGGAGTGGTCACTCCACTTTCCCTTGGCCAGTTTCGCGTCAGAGCAGGGCTGGGGGATCCCTGAACCGGTGTGGACTGGCTTATGCAGAGATGGGCACCATCTGTGCCCATCAAAGCATTTCCAGAGGCTGGGGGAGGCTACTCCTCTCCAGCCCTTCACACCTATTTCCAAAGGGGGAGGGTGTAACACCCTCTCTCAGAGGAAATCCTTTCTTCTGCCTTCCTGGGCCAGGGCTGCCTGGACCCCAGGAGGGCAGAAACCTGTCTGAGTGGTTATCAGCAGCAGCAGCTGCAGTGGAAACCCCGGAAAGGCAGTTTGGCAGTACCCGGGTTCTGTGCTAGAGACCCTTGGGATCATGGAATTGTCCCCCAATACCAGAATGGTATTGAGGTGACAATTCCATGATCTTAGACATGTTACATGGCCATGTTCGGAGTTACCAGGTAGTGACCTATGTATAGTGCACGCGTGTAATGGTGTCCCCGCACGCTCAATTTCTGGGGAATTTGCCCTGAACGATGTGGGGGCACCTTGGCTATTGCTAGGGTGCCCACACTCTAAGTAACTTGGCACCCAACCTTCACCAGGTGAAGGTTAGACATATAGGTGACTTATAAGTTACTTATGTGCAGTGGAAAATGGCTGTGAAATAACGTGGATGTTATTTCACACAGGCTTCACAGGCTTCACTGGCAGGCCTGTGTAAGAATTGTCAGAGCTCCCTATGGGTGGCAAAAGAAATGCTGCAGCCCATAGGGATCTCCTGGAACCCCAATACCCTGGGTACCTCAGTACCATATACAAGGGAATTATATGGGTGTACCAGTGTGCCAATGAGAATTGGTAAATTTAGTCACTAGCCTGCAGTGACAAATTTAGAAAGCAGAGAGAGCATAAACACTGAGGTTCTGGTTAGCAGAGCCTCAGTGATACAGCTAGGCATCACACAGGGAACACATACTATGAGCACTGGGGCCCTGCCTGGCAGGGTCCCAGTGACACAAGGACTAAAACAACATACATACAGTGAAATATGAGGGTAACATGCCAGGCAAGATGGTACTTTCCTACAGAGAGCAAGACATTAGTGCAAAGATTTAAGTTTGTCAGACCTGGTGGGTGCCTGGTAGCGCTGCTGTGGTGCACTCTGAAATCATTTCTGCCAGAGAAACTGGGCTGAGGCCCTGCAGCATGACATTACTTTGATCTACAACCTACTCCGAAGAAGATGACTGAAAAGTCAGACCTGCATATTAAGATGTAGATGTCTCTCATAAGCAGTCTAACTGGCTTCAAAGTGGCCCAAAAAAGTGGGTGTGGGAGCCTTCTCCTGTATGTATTCTTAAGAGAATTGATCTCCAAATGTTTATATTGACTGCTGCCTGCTTCCCAGTGTTGGGGTGGGGGGTGTTAGATCTGTCAGCCTTTGGATGGTCTTCCCACCAAACCTTTTGCCTTCCTTCTCTTATTTTTGCTGATCTTATTTTTGCTGGCCTTAGGACTCTTCACAATTTATTCCTGCTAACCATTACTAAAGTGCACGTGCTTATTACTTACAATGTGGTAATATTGGCTTATCCCAAATTGGCATATCTAATTTACTTGTAAGTCCCTAGTAAAGTGGTACTGCATGTACCAAGGAACTTTAACTTAAATTCTATTAGTAGGCCTGCAATACTGATTGTGCCACCCGCCCTTTAAAAATGTCTCAGATCTGTCACTGTATCCTGTCTGTGCAGTTTTAAACTGCCCTTTCAACCTGGCAAAATAAACCTTTTGTCAGGCACAAACCTTCCTTTTTAATACATGTAAGTCACCCCTATGGAAGGCCCTGAACAGCTCAGAGGGCAGGGTGCAGTGCATTTAAAAAAACGAGACATACGTTTTTAGTTTTACATGCCCTGTTAGTGAAAACCCTTAAGTTAATTTTTCACTATTGCAAGGCCTACCTTTCATTGTTGTTATCTTATTGCATTTAATAAGTGATAATTTCTAAATGGGAGCAGTTAATCAGTTTATGCTTAGTGTCTTTGAAAATGTAATTTAAATCCTGTCTGATGGTGAAGTCAGATTTTACATTACAGCTTTGAAAACGCCACTTTTAGAAAGTTGGCATTTTCTTTCCTTAACCGTTTAAAGCCTGTAGCCTGTCTCTGGGTCACATGACTGAGTGTAGCTGACAGTTGGGCTTTGTGTATTCCTCCTAGACAACCACACACAATAGAGAGCTTAGGTGCACCTGTATGGGCAATTACTGGCAGGATGGGTGGGTATAGCTATACACAGCCCTGCGTACACTTGAGTAGGCTGTGTCCTGCCTCCGCACAAAGGGCTGCATACCCTCTGTGGTTAGTCTGGACCCAGAGCAGAGAAGGCAGGAAGCCTGTGCCATTTAAAGGTAATTTCTAGAAGTTTCTCCCACTTTCCAGAGGAAAGGCACCAGGTATAAATATATATGAGATACCAGTTTTTCAGTACAGGTCTGAATGTGTGGTTACTCTGCCAGGAAGAAGGGCTGATGTGCTCCTGAAAGGTCTACCGCCCTGCTGGACTGCTGCCCAGCTGGACTGCTGCCTTGCTGGGCTGACCTGTTGCCTTCTTGCCTGGGTGAGAAGGACTGGACCGGTACCGGTTGAACCCAGGACTCCAAAGTAAAACCAGGGACTAGTTGTCTGGCCTTCTGACTAGAGCCTAACAGCCAAAAGGCTCCAACAACCGTGAAGCCAGCACCTGGACTCAGCCGTCTGTGAGTCCTATCCTGCTAAGTGGTCCCATCGCAGTTCTGAACTTTGGAAGTGGGCCTGAAGGTGTTCTGCCAGTCCAAACTAAACCCTGCTTTGGTGTCAACTTGCCTAGAATATTATTGAACCTGAGAAGGAACTTGAGGGAAGATTTGTGATTGTCCTGATGGACTACCACAGTTGTAGTAAAGGTGGTGGATCATATTACTACACAGGTTCTGGCTTCATTTTTGAGGGACACTTTTTTGACAGAGTGTGAACCAGACAGAGATTTTGGTGACAGAAGTTGGTGCGCAGTTTATGTAAAATCACACGAGGAGGCTCATTGTAGAAAAGTCCATCTGACGCAGCAGACCTCTTTGTATTTCCCAAGGGAAACAGTACGGTCTAAAAGATGAATTGCATGATAATTTTTTTACAGCAATCATTGGTTAACACTCTGCCAGGTAAAGTGACACTGCAAAACATGTTGTGCGCTTATTGCACCACTCCACAATCAGTTACTGGAATTTCTTCATTAATGTCTTTAAATGGGAGAAAAGCAGGGACAATCTTGGCACCTTGCTGGTAAGGTTTGAACCAAATGGTAGAGGTTGTTAGAACATTTTGAATAGGGCACACACACACCAAAGCTAATACAAGACCTGTTATGATAACCACCAGGGATTGATAGGCAGAACTTGGGATGTAGTGCAAGTCAGAAAACCTAAGACAGTTAAAGGGTCGGTCTTCTGTCTGCCCATGGAAATTGTCTGGGTGAGTTCTAAAGTAGTACAATTTGGGAATGTACAGACATGGAGCTTATTGATGCGATTAGCAATGGACAAAAAGGGAACCACCTCATTCCAGGAAAGAAGTGGGACGAATTTCAGTCAAGGGAGAAACCATCATATTGGCAAACGGGTTTTGATTAGTGTGTAGTATTTCTTTAACCCCGCCTTGCTCTTTTCTGGGGATACCTGCCACATTGTAGCGTTTCCCATTGTATAGATTACAGCTTTTGGGATATTGGTGTGGCTTGTGTTTGCTTATTCTATCTTTATTTTTCGGTGTTTTAGTTTTCTACTTCTTTTTGTTTCATGTTGTAAGGGAATTTTGTGATATGAGCTTGTTTTGAAAACTCTCATTACCTTTGTTCCTTTCTTCCACCTTCTGGCCTTATTCTTGGTCTGTCCCCTTACACTGTCATTTGGAATGTTGATTCACCTGATGAGTCAGTTCGACTCAATGAAATGTCTGTTTCATTGAAGATGTCTGCTAGAAGTCACTCTGAGTACGTTCCTTTGCTGTTCTTGCCTCTCTCAATTATCCAGTGGTGTTTGGGTTACCCTGGTTGGAGCGGCATAACCTGTATTTGAAGCGGAGGACCTGGACTCTCTCATTATCAGTTTAATTCTGTCGTGAAAATTGTTACTTGGCTGGTGGTTGCTTGGAGGAGATCTCAGAAGCGAAGATTCTCCAGTGATCATCACAAGCTGCCTCTTCCTCCTCAATGGGGACTTTGTTTTCCTTTTGCAATGCACATGTCACTGATGACCACTTTGAAGGACTCCCAGCGCGCGGATGGGGAGGTAATACAGCCCTTGTTATGTGCAAAGTACTCTGAAATATTCTGGCGAAAAACAGCGTCTCGTAGTGCATGTGGGGGGAGTTGCCAAGTGATGGTGTGGGGGAGGGAATGAGGGGTGGATAGTTCTAAATGAACATGATTGGAGATGGTATAGGGGAAGTGCGTCACGCAAGTCAGCACATCCCGGGACAGGAGCCAGTAATATATCCTGGACCATATATTGCAGAAAGCTGTGATACATGTGCCCTCCTTGTGTGTGTTGTGGGTTTTCCACCATTCGTCATGTAGACAATTGTCCTGGATGATAGTGATGAGGGTGTGTACTGCACTTGCCCGTGGAGAGAGCCAGCGAGCAGGACAAAGTTGCAGCTTCGTCACATATTGAGCGTGTCGGTGGCCACTGTAATCCTCTACGGAGTAGTATAGCAACCCCAAGCATAATTGGACTACAGGGAAGTGTAGTTCTCCCCGCACCATCATGCATATATTCCAGATGCAGATGAATGTGTCAGATATAGCTCTTTGAAAAAGCAGACATCTGTGCTGTGTGTTTAGGTATGCATGCACCAAACACACCTTCCTGCGGTCATTCAGCCTTTGGATATTCCAGGTGAGGCAAGTGATGGTGGTCATGTAGGCCTCGGGGAAAGGCGCAGGAGTAGTACAGTTGTGTGTAAGGAGAGAACCTGCATGCAGCACTATAGGAGTGTAGTGAGTGACCTTGTCGGGGACGTGTGAGGAATGAAGATCAACCATAACAAACATCATTTTGCGACAACCCAAACCCACCCGCCTCCCACTCCAACCCAGCAACGAGGTTGAGTAGCTAAACCCCACCCCAGTTACCCTTGAGAAGAACAAGCCTGGGAAACAACCTTGGAGGCTGAATAGAGCTAGGCGAGCGACCTGGCTAGAGACTGGCAGCGTTGCCGAAGGGGCGCCAAGCACTCCAGGTTTCAGTCAGCTGGCTTGGGAGGTCTGATGTTGAACAGTGGAGATGTAGATGCCCCAAACAGCAGGTGTCATGGCTACAGCCATATTCAACAGTAGAGGTAATGAAGGTTTGTTTGCCATCTCACTGACCCAAGTAGTGCCAAGGGAGCACCTGTTTCAGTCATTGTCACTGGGGATTTTCCACCGGGTCCCAGAATGAGCTCCTGGGCGAGAACTTCTGTGTTGTAATGTGCTTGGTGAATTTCAGAGAGGATTTGGCGTTGGTGAAGAAGTGTGATTTCCCCTGGAGTGAGATGCAGGGTACAGGAGGGCGTATTAAATATCTGCATTTCGGAGCAGTTTCTTGGCTGGCAGAAATTCACGGCGAGCTGTTTGTGTGCCTGGATGTAGTCTGGGTGACATGGTGGAGCATTTCCCTGGTGTTTGAACCCTCAGCGCTCATGGGCGAGATGCAGTATGGGGTCCCTGTCCTTATAGTTCAACAGTCGTGCAATTATGGGGCGAGCGGAGGCAGCCGCGGCCCCAGCGAACGACGTGCCACTAGATGGCGACGTGAGGGGGAGCAAAGTTGAAATATCATTCCGTGTGTGGCCACATAGGAGCAAAGCGAGGTGTCCGAGAGTTTAAAAAACAAATAGTGGGACCATAGTACCAGATTGTGGAATCATCTGGGGCTCGCCTCACTCCCATTGATCACCTCAGCGGGGGGCATGAGCAGGACCGGAGTCCCAGATGTCCTGCTCGGGACCAGCAAAGTGTGTGCGATGGTGATAGCCAACTGATGGCCTCATAGGTGTGCAGTCCCACATCTCTGGGCAGCCCACACCTGTAGCCACCGGCAGTTCAATGTGTCTGTAGCCTTTGTGGGCAGAGGAAAAATCTTTTGGAATATGTACTCTCACCCTCTGTGGGACCTGCCTCGCCCCGAGGAGAGCGTATCCTCTGGGGGGAGGGGGCATGAGCAGGTCTAGAGGGCAACAGGCAGGGCAGATGAAACAGAAGTGGGAGGAGAGTGACATAGATTGTTCAGACAGTGTCGGAGGCTGTCTCGGCAAAGCCGGATAGTGTGAGTCAGTTGGGGCTCAAACCAGGTGACAGCACTGGGGAGCTACCAGTGCAGGCAGCGGTGGGTCCATGCGACCTGCCACTGAGGTGTGGTATCAGGAATGTCAATTATTAATGCCCTGGCCCATGTGGATGGGAAGGGGCCCAGGCCGCAGATGACGCTGGGGTGTACAGCTGCAGTGATTTAGTGTTGAGCCTGGGTGCGCTTGGCCCGGTAACTTCACCAGGCCTGATGCCAACGCCCCAGGCCGCCTATGTTGTAGCCAGCCTGAGGGCTCAGCATGTGGGCAAGTCAGTAAGAGGTGCGATACCAGCTGCCAGAGTGCTCTTTGTTCTTGTCTGCCTTGATGCTATATATCCAGGCCAGACCCCCCTCGTGGGCCGCAGCAGCACATGGGAACTCCACGCCGCACCAGGCCTCAATACATGCCGGGCCCAGTCTGCCAGGCTACGGGCAAACCTGTGGGTGCTGTAAAAGACACGGGCATCTTCACCAGCCTTCTCCAGAGGCAGTCGATATGTTGTCTGTCTGTAGGAGCCCACCGGTAGCAGATAAATGCAAGATGTTGTCATTGGACGGCAGAGCCCTCTAACGAGCAGCCATCTTGCTGCTCGGCTAAGCTCCGCCCCCTCCCCCAAAGGGAATTGATTGTACCATACCCACTATTTTTAATGAACTAGTATTGTTATGAAGAATTTACTACTTGTCTGAGCCAAAGAATTAAGTTATTGAGCAGTGTTTGGAAAAAATTGTACAAAATAGCTTTATTGCTACTTGTGTGTCTCCTGCTGGAGTGTCCATGTTTGTTTCTTATGGAAGCAGAGAACTTCGTCATTGCATTGATTATAAGGAGCTAAATAAAATCACCAATAAGGACCTGTGTCTTCTTCCCTTTATTAAGGACATTTGCAAGTAAGGCAAGCGGCTACGATCGTTACAAAATGAGACCTCCCTGAGGCCTAATCTCTTCTTAGAATAAAGGAAGGAGTTAAATGGAATGTGGCATTTCTTACCCCATTTTGAATACATGCAAGATGTTCTTTGAGCTGTGCAATGCGTCAGCAGTCTTCCAAAGAGGTGGGGTGGCTTATATTGTTGGACTCCTTGGAGTGAGCTCAGAGAGGTCAACCGCAACTGTACTGAGCACGTATTGGTAAACTCCAGCGGGTGGGCCCATTCTTAAGGAGGTAGTATGAGGCTTAACTACTGGGCCTTGGGTGGAGTCGTTCTTGCGTTCCCTCATTTAGTGGGGAGCTCGTGCTGCAGATCATACCTCGAGGCTACTACATTCACTTGAAGTATCCTCACCAGCCCTGCCAAGACCCATGCATCTCATGTTAGACTAACTCTTTTTAGGTCCTGCCTCTGCATCTCCGCAAGGATAAAGAGTGTCATGCAAATCCGCTGAGGTGCAGAGGTAAGCTTTATATATCTCTTTCCATGCTGTGAAGGCTATTTTAACCTTTTTTCAGAGGTCATTGACATTTGCCACAGCCAATTCAGGTAAAGGTATAATACAGCTTCTTCAGCCCACGCTGATGATTACATTGCACGCCACGCCTACCCACTACAGGAGCTGAAGATGCATGGCCTCTCGTTGAGCAATCCTGGGATAGTTTGCCATTGACCTTGCTGGTTGACATCGCAAAGACCGTCCTCTCGGGGCTCCTCAAGGCCCATATTGAGAGTGAAGAAAAGGCTGCTCTGTTTATCAGGCATGCGTGTTGGTGCGCCACTGACCCAGAGACATGCACAGCTTGGCTCCTGACAAAAGCCGTGCTGCCGCCCCAGGACAGCTCATGTTCTGCACCAGTGTTCTCAGGTAAGACCAGTAGCTATGGGGGCCTCCGGGGTGACTGTAGTGCTGCAACACCCTTCAATGTTAACTCTAAGAGATTGCTAAGGGTAGCTAACGTGCCCTATACTTCGAGCCTAAATTATGGACATGGCTTGTTTTAAAAGATCTAACAGGAACTTGGAATCGTATTCAAAACAAGCAAAGGGAAACAATGTAATTAATTATATGCAAGCGTATAAAAAGCAAAAAATGTCTTTTAGGAAACGAGGCCCAACGATAACAAAGGTGTGATAAGGTTGTGTTTGAAAAGTGTTCAGCAGCTGCTGCAGTTCCCTCAACGGCTTCCTGGCTTTAAAGTTTACTAACGCATATTGAGAAATCTGCAGAGTAAGTTACAAGATAATTCAGGCCCTCGACCCCGATCCCTCAAACATCCCTACTAGAGAGGTCAAGTTGTGGGGCATTTCTCTACCCGCGGCCTGCGGGTCTTATTGTAATTCTGTGGCAGGACCGGAGGCTTCGGAGTATGCTATCTCTTGCTTTACTGTAAAACACAGCAGCCAATCAAAACTTTACAACATTAAAACTACGTTTTCCATGAACAACAGTAATCCATACACTGACCAATCCTATGTCAGTCCCACTGTATATATGTCACTGCCAACACAATCCATCCTCTTTCTTTGCTGCTCGCAGCCTCCGTTAAGTGGACATTTTGCTTATACTAATTAAGCGTACATTACCGTATGTATATTTATTTGTGTTGTCAGCATGGAGTGGGAGCGAGGCTGATCAAAGCGCTCATTGGAGGACTTCGTCCTCTTTTTGCCTGGGCGGGCAGTGTGTGCGGTGCTGGTTATCGGTGCTCCACAGGCCATCCCGCATCCCAGTGACTTTTGGTGCTGTGGCGCCTTATTGATTTGAAGAACGCCCGATGGGAAGAGAAAACATGTAAGGGTTTAACCCTTTTTTAGTCTTTCCCGTCCAAGCGTTTTGGACGGGGATAGACGATAGGACATAGTCCATTCTTTGTCTCTAAATGCGCATGCGCGCCAACCGCTTCTGTCACTTCCAGTAGTGTCGGAGCGGCCCACATGAGCACATGGAGTGCACATTTGTTCTCGGCAGCCCTCTGCACACCTGACAGGGCGCAAAAGCGTTAGGGGATTGGCAGGTGCTCCTTCCACTTTTGCTGGCTGACTAAGAGATATTGTCTTCTGGACAATTGTATGTATTTATATTGTCCCAAGACCAAAGAGGACGATTACTACAGGACACTCCTGAAGTGCCTATGGAACATCAGATGGAGGAGAGACTAGTGGAGGCCCTGGGACATCACATCCAAGACTCTGTCAATCAGGCTCTCATAACACTCATTTACACAACCCCTTCTGCGATTTGGGCAGCATGAACTGTTGGAGAGAACCCCCCTTCCGAAAATGTAGCCAGAGATGGCCAGCTGACAGATGTGGGTGTTGCCCAGAGAGTCCCTATGTGTCATGCCTCTGACGAAATCCTAGCACACGTGGCGGCTTCTGTGCTCAAAGACCATGAGTACAAGCACTATTCTAACCTAGATTCCTCAGGGCCTTTTCCTCTGTCATCATCACTGGTCTATGAATCTTCCACTTCTCTTTTGTTGGAATCAGATAAAGAGTGTGAGGACCTGAAGCAAACGCAAGAAGAAAACACACCACAAGACAGAGGAGTCTCAGGCTTTACAAAATCTATGCTTTGATCCAAATAATATTATTCATCCCCGTTCTACGGAATGGATTCCCTGTCCTGAGGTTGCCCTTTACGTCCAAGAGAGATTGTGGAAGAGCTTTGACAAGGACATATCCAGTATGCTGCGTTCTGAGTGTCCCTGGCCTGCCCTCCTAGGTAAGGTTGCCGATACCCCTGAATTAGATGCTAGTATGTCCACGTTCCTAAAGAAATTTGCGGAGGACCCTAAGAAGGGCCTTTACAGAGCTTGGAAGGGATGCCAGGATGAGCTTCATGACATTGCAGCACCATTTAAAAAAATTCTCACTTTAGCGGTACAGGCAAAAGAATCCCAGTCACCTTTGGCCCCAGAGGTGGTCTTGGAATGGGCTCAAAGGGCCATTTGTATTCTAG
Source organism: Pleurodeles waltl (assembly GCF_031143425.1). Taxonomy (NCBI): domain Eukaryota; kingdom Metazoa; phylum Chordata; class Amphibia; order Caudata; family Salamandridae; genus Pleurodeles; species Pleurodeles waltl. The sequence continues at coordinate 1,324,947,415 of NC_090444.1, forward strand.
GCAACGCCAATTGTGCAGTGTCCACAGAAAGGCGAAAGTTTTCTTCATGCGCATTGATACGAAGTTGGCAGAACTGGCCTCTCCGGAGGCTGGCTCATGGGCGAGTGGTCTTCTTTTCAGTGACAAGTTTGTTAAAGACTTGGGGAAATATGTTGCTACTTTTTCAGCCCTGGATAAAGCACAGACGTCTATGAAGAAAATGTTCAGTGGGGGCCTTTTTTGCCAGGGCCGGACGCAATAGAGGTTGAGCGCCAGGACGCCATCCCTGTGATTGTAGCCATTCGTAATGGGTCACAAATTGTGACCTACCTCATTAATATTAATGAGGTAGGTCCAATTGTGAGCCCTTGCGAATCACTATATGAAACTCCTAGAGTTTCATACATTCCAATAGCGATTACTTAATTGCGATTCGCAAAAACTCACAATTTGGTAATCGCTGTTGTAAAGAATGATACATCTGGCCCCAAATGCCTTGTTTGTCTTATGATAAAATGCCACTCCTAAGGCTGTAAATGTCACACATAAGCACTCTGTAAACTTGGAAATGTCACACATATGCAAACCAGAAACCTGGCAGCTATGTCTCACTCAAATGGTTGTTTTGTGCCCAAGCCACTCCAAGGCTAACCAAATACTGGAGGTCTAACAAAAAGGCCAGAAAACTACATTTAGAAGAAATTATTGTTATAGCACAGTAGACTTGGAGCCTTGGAATAGTTGTGGAGTACAATGATTTAAAGGTGCAAGTGAGACGTAAGAAAACATGAAGAAAGTACTGTAGGTTTAATGATGCAAGAATAGAAGGAATCAGGAAGGATGCATGAAGGATTGCAGATTTCAGGGTCAGAACTATCTCAGTGAGAAATATGTTTGAGAAAAAGTACTAAGGGATGTTGAAGGTACATAAGAAATAGAGGCGGAGGAGGCGGGACAGTGAGGACTGTTGGCATGGTATTCTTTGCTAATGTTTTGATGATTGGAATTTAAGAGTGAACTTATCCAGAAGAGTTATTGGCCAAGAATCTGGAAGTTGTAATGATGGTATTAGGACCCCAAAGTAGTGGATAAATAGTGTGAGAAGTAGGGAATGATTAGTGTGTGAAAAGCTGTTTGGACCAGGTCAGAATGTCTCCATAAGTTCATTAAAGTAGGTTAATTTGACCTCTCTGAGGTTGGTATTTAGGCTGTTTTATATTCATCCAGATTATCTGGAGAGTATGACTTCTGCCAATTATAAAGTTGTTGTCACCATTAGCTTTAGGGAGCATATTTGGGGGAAAGATCCAGGTTTGAGCTGGTGGCCAGCAGCGGTGAAAGTGTGCATATGGTAATTTTATATCCAGTGCAAAGTTCAGCATGCAGTTGAAATCTACAATGAAAAGTAGAGTTGTCATGTTGATAGATTGGTGTGGGCCTGATAAATGTACATCAGGTGAGCATATTGACTAATTTTGTGTCTATTTTTTGGTGAGCATCCCGCTTGAATGGTTTGAAGTTTATGGGTATGCAAGAGGGTATGAGAGATGTGAACAAGATCAAATCCACTACCATTAACCCCTTGGTGCCCTGGACGAGCTGGTCTTGCCCTTGGCCATGGTCGCCGTGTGCCGAGGATGAGACCAGCTTGTCCTGCTATAGGCCCTCTAGGGGAGCGCTAGCACTCCTTACGAGGGCCTGGCATCCCCCTCCCCTGGGCAGGGATGCAAGGGGAATCACTTCCCATTCCACCCCCGCAACCCCAGTGGTGTCTGATGACATCAGCGTGCTATCGTGCGCTGACCTCATCAGAGGCTGCCCCCTCTGCGCTGGAAGCTGAGCAAAAGCATTTCTCCTCCGATCACGTGGAGAGGGCAGGAGAGGCATCAAAGGAAAGGCGATCGGGCAGCAGAAATGCCCACTAGACACCAGTTTTTTGTATTTTTTTATTATATGCATAAGGGGAGCAGCCCCTTAGACAAGGACCGCTTCCCAAGAGGAAAAATTATGTTCGATGGCATCTGTCGCTGTAGATACGCATGTTCTGCAATAGCTCGCCATCTGGTGTTGGGCCGGAGTGTTACAAGTTGTTTTTCTTCGAAGAAGTCTTTCGAGTCACGGGACCGAGTGACTCCTCCTTTTGTCTCCATTGCGCATGGGCGTCGACTCCATCCTCGATTGTTTTTTTTCCGCCATCGGGTTCGGACGTGTTCCTGTCGCTCCGAGTTTCGGAACGGAAAATTAGCTAATTTCGGAAGATTTTCGTCGGTATTGTTGCGTTCGGGATCGGCGTACTTAGATTCCACACCGCATCGAAGATCGGAGAGCTCCGGTGCCCTTCGGGGTAGTTTTTTCGATCCTCCGTCGGGGCCTGGTCGGCCCGACCGCGTGCTGAAGAACGCCGATGGAACGGACCCCGTTCCGTTTCTGCTCCAAATGCCACAATAAATACCCCTACACAGACCAACACTTGGTCTGCAACCTGTGCCTGTCACCTGAGCACAGCGAAGACACCTGCGAGGCCTGTCGTGCGTTCCGGTCCCGAAAAACACTCCGAGACCGTCGAGCCAGAAGACTTCAGATGGCGTCCGCACCGACAGCCCAACGGGAGTTCGAGGAACAGGAAGAAGAAGGTACCTTCTCGATCCAAGACTCAGACTCCGAAGGATTCGACGATACACAAACCGTGAGTAAGACGTCGAAATCCACTCAAAGGAACATTTACAAGGCCCAGGGGACGCCACTGCCACCAGGCCATGGGTCGACCCATAAAATCGGTGACCGACCGTCGGCACCGAAAAAGGCCCAAACAGTGCCGAGATCGTCCGACTCCGGTCGAGACACCGGCACGCAGCCTTCTCGGGACCGAGAAAGTGCTGGAGACAAGCCTCGACACCGAGATGCCGGTGTGGACACGGCTCGACGCCGAGACAGCGGCACCGAAACAGATCGACGCCGAGAGGTTTCGGCCCCGAAAAGGAAAAAAGTCACCTCGGAGCCGAAAAAACACGCAGACAAAGTTTCGATGCCGAAACAGACTGCAAGCGACCCAGCTTCAGGCTCTTATACAGAAGAGCACTCGCTAACCTCCCAAATGCAGAAGCATAGGTTTGAGGAAGAGCTACAAGCAACTGATGTGGACCATACGCAAAAGCGTATCTTCATTCAGCAGGGGACAGGAAAAATAAGCACCCTTCCCCCCATTAGGAGAAAGAGAAGGTTGGAGTTCCAGACGGAACAAACACCACAACCAAAAGTGGTGAAAAGAGTCACACCACCACCCTCTCCTCCGCCCGTGATTGACGTTTCACCAGCACAAACTCCATCACACTCCCCAGCTCACACCACCATGAGCCAGGGTGACCAAGATCAGGACGCATGGGACCTATATGACGCCCCAGTGTCAGATAACAGTCCGGAGGCATACCCTACAAAGCCATCTCCACCAGAAGACAGCACCGCGTACTCTCAAGTGGTGGCTAGAGCAGCACAATTTCACCACGTAAGCCTCCACTCAGAACAGGTCGAGGATGATTTCTTATTCAACACACTCTCCTCCACCCACAGCTCATACCAAAGCCTGCCTATGCTCCCTGGTATGCTCCGGCACGCAAAAGACATCTTTAAGGAGCCGGTCAAAAGTAGGGCAATCACACCAAGGGTGGAAAAAAAGTATAAGCCGCCTCCTACGGACCCGGTTTTCATCACTACACAGCTGCCACCAGACTCTGTCGTTGTAGGAGCAGCTAGGAAAAGGGCCAACTCTCACACATCTGGAGATGCACCACCCCCAGATAAAGAAAGCCGCAAGTTCGATGCAGCTGGTAAAAGAGTCGCAGCACAAGCTGCAAACCAGTGGCGCATCGCGAACTCCCAGGCACTACTTGCGCGCTATGACAGAGCCCACTGGGACGAGATGCAACATCTCATTGAACATCTGCCCAAGGACTTACAAAATAGGGCAAAACAAGTGGTTGAAGAGGGACAGACCATCTCCAACAACCAGATACGCTCCTCCATGGACGCTGCAGATACAGCTGCACGGACAATTAATACATCTGTAACTATCAGAAGGCATGCATGGCTCCGAACGTCTGGATTTAAACCAGAGATTCAACAAGCAGTTCTCAATATGCCTTTTAATGAAAAAGAACTGTTCGGTCCAGAAGTGGACACAGCGATTGAGAAACTCAAAAAAGATACAGACACTGCCAAAGCCATGGGCGCACTCTACTCCCCGCAGAGCAGAGGGAATTACAGCACATTCCGTAAAACGCCCTTTCGAGGGGGGTTTCGGGGTCAAAGCACACAAGCCAGCACCTCACAAGCCACACCGTCCAGTTACCAGGGACAGTATAGAGGAGGTTTTCGGGGACAATATAGAGGAGGGCAATTCCCTAGAAATAGAGGGAGATTTCAAAGCCCCAAAACCCCTACTACTAAACAGTGACTCACATGTCACTCACCCCCTCCACACAACACCAGTGGGGGGAAGAATAGGTCATTATTACAAAGCATGGGAGAAAATCACTACAGACACTTGGGTTCTAGCAATTATCCAACATGGTTATTGCATAGAATTTCTACAATTCCCTCCAAACATACCACCAAAAGCACAAAATCTAACAACACACCATTCCAATCTCCTGGAGATAGAAGTGCAGGCACTATTGCAAAAGAATGCAATCGAATTAGTGCCAAACACACAAATAAACACAGGAGTTTACTCACTGTACTTTCTGATACCAAAGAAGGACAAAACACTGAGACCAATCCTAGACCTCAGAGTAGTGAACACTTTCATCAAATCAGACCACTTCCACATGGTCACACTACAAGAAGTATTGCCATTGCTAAAACTACACGACTACATGGCAACTTTAGACCTCAAGGATGCTTATTTCCATATACCAATACACCCATCGCACAGGAAATACCTAAGGTTTGTATTCAAAGGAATACATTACCAATTCAAGGTACTGCCTTTCGGATTAACAACCGCACCAAGAGTCTTTACCAAATGTCTAGCGGTAGTCGCTGCACACATAAGAAGGCAACAAATACATGTGTTCCCATATTTGGACGACTGGCTAATCAAGGCCCATTCGTTCATACAGTGCTCAAATCACACAAATCAGATCATACAAACCCTCTTCAAACTCGGGTTCACCGTCAACTTTACAAAATCCAACATTCTGCCGCGCAAGGTACAACAATACCTAGGAGCCATAATAGACACATCAAAGGGAGTAGCCACTCCAAGTCCACAAAGAATTCTAAATTTCAACACCATCATACAACGCATGTATCCAACACAAAAGATACAGGCAAAGATGGTATTACAACTCCTAGGCATGATGTCTTCATGCATAGCCATTGTCCCAAACGCAAGACTGCACATGAGGCCCTTACAACAATGCCTAACATCACAGTGGTCTCAAGCACAGGGTCACCTTCTAGATCTGGTGTTAATAGACCGCCAAACTTACCTCTCGCTTCTGTGGTGGAACAACATAAATTTAAACAAGGGGCGGCCTTTCCAAGACCCAGTGCCACAATACGTAATAACAACAGATGCTTCCATGACAGGGTGGGGAGCACACCTCGATCAACACAGCATACAAGGACAATGGAACGTACATCAAACAAAACTGCATATCAATCACCTAGAACTTCTAGCAGTTTTTCAAGCACTAAAAGCCTTCCAACCAATAATAGTTCACAAATACATTCTCGTCAAAACAGACAACATGACAACAATGTATTATCTAAACAAGCAGGGGGGGACGCACTCCACGCAGTTAAGCCTGCTAGCACAAAAAAATTGGCATTGGGCAATTCACAACCAAATTCGCCTAATAGCACAGTTTATACCAGGGATCCAAAATCAACTCGCAGACAATCTCTCTCGAGATCATCAACAGGTCCACGAATGGGAAATTCACCCCCAAATTCTGAACACTTATTTCAAACTCTGGGGAACACCTCAGATAGACTTGTTTGCGACAAGGGAGAACGCAAAATGCCAAAACTTCGCATCCAGATACCCACACAAACAATCCCAAGGCAATGCCCTATGGATGAACTGGTCAGGGATATTTGCTTACGCTTTTCCTCCTCTCCCTCTCCTTCCTTACCTGGTAAACAAACTCAGTCAAAGCAAACTCAAACTCATATTGATAGCACCAACTTGGGCAAGGCAACCCTGGTACACAACGCTGCTAGACCTATCAGTGGTACCCTGCATCAAATTGCCCAACAGGCCAGATCTGTTGACACAGCACAACCAAAAGATCAGACACCCAGATCCAGCATCGCTGAATCTAGCAATCTGGCTCCTGAAATCCTAGAATTCGGGCACTTACAACTTACCCAAGAATGTATGGAAGTCATAAAACAGGCCAGAAGGCCATCCACCAGGCACTGTTATGCAAGTAAATGGAAGAGGTTTGTTTGCTACTGCCATATTAATCAAATACAACCATTACACACAACTCCAGAACATGTAGTGGGTTACTTGCTTCACTTACAAAAATCTAACCTAGCTTTCTCTTCCATTAAAATACACCTTGCAGCAATTTCTGCATACCTGCAGACTACCTATTCAACTTCCCTATATAAGATACCAGTCATTAAAGCATTCATGGAGGGCCTTAGGAGAATTATACCACCAAGAACACTACCTGTTCCTTCATGGAACCTAAATGTTGTCCTAACTAGACTTATGGGTCCACCTTTTGAACCCATGCACTCCTGCAACATACAGTTCCTAACCTGGAAGGTGGCATTTCTCATCGCCATTACTTCCCTAAGAAGAGTAAGCGAGATTCAGGCGTTTACAATACAGGAACCTTTTATACAACTACACAAAAATAAAGTCGTCTTAAGGACCAACCCTAAATTTTTGCCAAAGGTTATTTCACCGTTCCATCTAAATCAAACAGTGGAACTTCCAGTGTTCTTTCCACAGCCAGATACCGTAGCTGAAAGGGCGCTACATACATTAGATGTCAAAAGAGCATTGATGTATTACATTGACAGAACAAAAAACATCAGAAAGACTAAACAACTCTTTATTGCATTTCAAAAACCTCATGCAGGAAACCCAATTTCAAAACAAGGTATAGCCAGATGGATAGTTAAATGCATCCAAATCTGCTACCTTAAAGCTAAACGACAGCTGCCCATTACACCAAGGGCACACTCAACCAGAAAGAAAGGTGCTACCATGGCCTTTCTAGGAAACATCCCAATGCAAGAAATATGTAAGGCAGCCACATGGTCTACGCCTCACACATTCACCAAGCACTACTGTGTAGACGTGTTATCCGCACAACAAGCCACAGTAGGTCAAGCTGTATTAAGAACATTATTTCAGACTACTTCCACTCCTACAGGCTGATCCACCGCTTTTGGGGAAATAACTGCTTACTAGTCTATGCAGAACATGCGTATCTACAGCGACAGATGCCATCGAACTGAAAATGTCACTTACCCAGTGTACATCTGTTCGTGGCATCAGTCGCAGTAGATTCGCATGTGCCCACCCGCCTCCCCGGGAGCCTGTAGCAGTTTGGAAGTTACCTTCAATTATTTATATATGTATCATCTCAACCTTAAATAGGTGCATACTTAGTCACTCCATTGCATGGGCACTATTACTACAATTCAACTCCTACCTCACCCTCTGCGGGGAAAAACAATCGAGGATGGAGTCGACGCCCATGCGCAATGGAGACAAAAGGAGGAGTCACTCGGTCCCGTGACTCGAAAGACTTCTTCGAAGAAAAACAACTTGTAACACTCCGGCCCAACACCAGATGGCGAGCTATTGCAGAACATGCAAATCTACTGCGACTGATGTCACGAACAGATGTACACTGGGTAAGTGACATTTTCATTTACGTCTTTTTCTAGACACCGGGGATTATTATTATTATTATTTTTTTTTGTAATGTTTTTTAGATGTGGGGAGCGACCCCTTAGGCAAAGGTCGCTCCCCTGGGGACAAAATTAGCTTTAGGCCTATTTATATTAGGCCAATCTGGCGGAAACCACTAGACACCAGGGATTTTTTCTTCTAGGACATTTTCAAGTTAGGGGAGCGACCCCTTAGGCAAGGGTCGCTCCTCTGGGGAGGCAAATTTGTTTTAGGCATCAGCCTATTGTAATTAGGCTGATCTGCCCCTGGGGGGGGGAGGGGCAGAAACCTCTAGGCACCAGGTATCTTTAAAAAAATTTGTTTTTTTTAGACACGGAGAGCTACCCCTTAGTCAAAGGTTGCTCCCCTAGTGGACAATTTTATTTTAGGCTATTGTTAACCCCCTTGGGGGCAGATTGGTCTATTTTTATTAGGCCAATCTGCCACCAAGCGGTGCAGAAACCACTAGGCACCAGGGATTTTTTTTTGTTGCGCCAATTTCACACAAGGGGAGTGACCCATAGGTAAGGGTCGCTCCCCTGGGGTGACGAATTTGTTTCAGGCAATTTCTGCAGAAGCCACTAAGGCACCAGGGATTGGTGTATGTGTTTTGTTTGCGGTGGGGGGCAGCCCCTTGGGCAAGAATCGCTCCTCATGCGGGGGCAGAAAGCCAACCAGAGACAAGGGAAGATTTTTTTTTTTTTCAAAAAAAGAGAGTGGGGGTATGGCCATACCCCCACCCCAAATAAATGGGGCCAAAGTTGTTCTGCCCTACGGTGGACAGATGGGGCAATTACCCCCGATCCACTCCCCAGGAGGGGGGGTGATGCACCCTGCCCCATTTTCTTACCCACAGTGCCCTGCAAACCTCCAACTTTGCTGGAAATCACACTTTTTCCCACATGTTTGTGATGGAACCTTCCAGAATTTGCAGGAATCCGCAAAATTTCTACCATCCAGAATTGTCGCCAAAATGTGGATTTTTCTTTTTTAGCTAAATTTGAGCTTTGCTGAGGATTCTGGGTAAGAAATCACTGGGGGATCCATGCAAGTCACACCTCTTGGACTCCTTCGGGTGTCTATTTTTCAGAAATGTTTGAGTTTGGTAGGTTTCCCTATATGGCTGTTGAGCCCATACCAAAAACGCAGGTGCTCCCCACAAAAACAGGTAGTTTTGTATTTGATAATTTTGATGTGTCCACATAGTGTTTTGGGGTATTTCCTTTCGCCGGCACTAGGCATACCCACACAAGTGAGGTACCATTTTTATTGGGAGACTTGGGGGAACGCTGGGTGGAAGGAAATTTGTGGCTCCTTCCAAATTCCAGAACTTTCGGTCACCGAAATGTGAGGAAAAAGTGTATTTTTGGCCAAAGTTTGAGGTTTGCAAAGGATTCTAGGTAATCGAACCTGGTGAGAGCCCCACATGTCACCCCATCTTGGATTCCTCTAGGTGTCTAGTTTTCAAAAATGTGCAGGTTTGGTAGGTTTCCCTAGGTGCCAGCTGAGCTAGAGGCCAAAATCCACAGCTATGCACTTTGCAAAAAACATGTCAGATTTCAATGTAAAAATGTGATGTGTCCATGTTACGTTTCCTGTTGCAGGCACTAGGCCTACCCACACAAGTGAGGTACCATTTTTATCGGGATACTTGGGGGGGCACTAAATAGAAGAAAAGTTTTATTGCCCCTTGTCTTTCTCTAAATTTTTTTGTTCCAAATGTAAAAAAGACATCTATTTGGGAAATGCACTATAATTCACATGGTAATAGGGGGACCCCTGAATTCAGAGATGTGCAAATAACCACTGCTTTCTCAACATCTTATCTTGTGCCTATTTTGGAAATACAAAGGTTTCCTTGATACCTATGTTCACTCTTTATATTTCAGCAAATGAATTGCTGTATACCCGGTATACAATGAAAACCCATTGCAAGGTGCAGCTCATTTATTGGCTCTGGGTACCTAGAGTTCTTGATGAACCTACAAGCCCTATATAGCCCGCAACCAGAAGAGTCCAGCAGACGTAATAGTATATTGCTTTTCAAAATCTGACACCATAGGAACAAGTTACAGAGTAAAACGTGGAGAAAAATGGCTGGGTTTTTTCACCTTAATTTCACTATTTTTTTATTTCAGTTATTTTCTGTAGGAAAACCTTGTAGGATCTACACAAATGACTCCTTGCTGACCTGTAACCTTTTCAGAAATGTTTAGCTGTCCGGGATCCAGCATTGGTTTCATACCCATTTCTGTAAATAACTGAAAGGAGGCTAAAAGCACGAAATATAGTAAAAATGGGTATGTGCCAGTAAAATGCCAAAATTGTGTTGAAAATGATGTGTTTTTCTGATTCAAGTCTGCCTGTTCCTGAAAGCTGGGAAGATGGTGATTTTAACACCGCAATCCCTTTGTTGATGCCAGTTTCAGCGGAAAAAACGCAAGCTGCCTTCTGCAGTCCTTTTTTCCCCCTTTTGTTTTTTTTTTACTTTTTGGTGTATTTTGGCTAATTTCTAGGTGTCTCCAGGGGAACCCACAAACTCTTGGTACCAAAAGAATCCCTAGGATGTTGGAAAAAGGATGCAAATTTGCCGTGAGTAGCTTATGTGGACAAAATGTTATGAGAGCCTAAGCGCGAACTGCCCCAAATAGCCACAAAAAGGCCTGGCACCTGAGGGGGAGCAGGCCTGGCAGCGAAGGGGTTAAAGGCAGCTTTTTTTTAAAGTTCTTGTTTAAAGGTAACGGGGAATAAAGAGGAAAGATCAGCTCAAATGAAAAAGATGGTGTGTGTGCGTCTCTCTCTCTCTCTCTCTCTCTCTCTCTCTCTCTTTCTCTCTCTCTCTCCATATATATATATATATAGAGAGAGAGGGAGAGATAGTGCAGTTGCAACATGTTGAATAAATAAGGATCTTAAGAGTTCATGGAGCGTGGTACAAACTTTTCTGGATCGTGTGTGTGTATATATATATCTCCTTGAATACATTCGTAGTCAACAGCCATGCTGGTATTGAGAATGGGTATGCCATATCAAGTTCAATCATTAATCATGTTATCACAGAAATACAACATTAATCTTTAAACCATATATAATCTTGTTTTACCAGAAATGCATTATGGTACACATGGAAATGAGGAAAATTAATTCCACCAAAGGACTTGGGAACCTGTGGTTTAGTTGCAAAACACATTTTTTGTTCTGCCACATAGTGTGAACTCGGAGAACTAACTATTTTATATAATTGAGTTGGGAAACAAATAGGTAACATAGGGCCAGGTGTACTAAGTTTCCATTTGCAAAGTGGTCCCAAATTACGCACTGACTTTCTGTGAAAGGAATATGATTTTGGGAACTGACCTATGTATTTTTATGTTGGTTTGTAAAATGGCCATTTGCAGACGGTCGCAAAACAACTTACCTAATTAATATTAATAGGGCAGGTTGCAGTTTGTCACACCAACTCTTGTGATTGGCTGCAAACATTGAGATAGTGGCCTACATGAGACAGCAGAGCACCGTTCCTGTGTTAGCACTCTCAAGTAGGGAACCTATTTTGTTTTTCAAACCATCCAGAGTTCTTTAAAGGAACCAGTGCTGCTTTTAGAAAACATGAAGTTTCCCTTTTGGGAAAACTTCATAAGGAGTGGGAAATGGTGCCCTAGGCTACTGCTTCCTACTCTCCTGAGCCTAGCATCCTGATTCACAAAGGCAAAGGAGTCCCAAGCACTGCCCTGCCCCTTTGGAAATTAGTTACACTGTCCTTTGAGGAGTCAATAATAGACAAAGGTTTATGACCGGAATTGCAGTCGCCAGCCTTTGACACATACCAGACCGAATCATAATGTAAAAGTAATGCTTCCTTCATGCCCTTTCCAAATTGCGAGTCACTTATGACATTATTTATTGTAAACATTCTTACTTTGGTTTGTTTACTAGGTTTCTAGATACTTTACAGTAATCAGAAATTATATTTAAAATATAGGGAGTAGAAGATGAAGAATTCGAGAAATATAGTAAGATATCAACATAACATAACATTTTAAAATTAGTATTCTTGACATGTATATCTTGAAACTCTTCATCAGTACGGAAAATATGTAAAAAAAAAAAAAAAAAGGTTTTATTGTGAATAAAAAATAGTAGTGGAGAAAGGAGACAATCCTGTCTGGTACAGCTATGTAGCCTAAAGAAAAGACAACATCACATTGATAAGAATGAATGCAGTATAAGTAGCATATAAGCATTTGACCATATTAAAATGTTTTCACCAAAATCAAATTTATACATAACATTACATAAAAAAATTCCCAAGCAATTAGCTCAAATATCTAAAGCCAAACGTCTACATGGTATATCAACTTGTGATGAATGCACAAGAACATGGCATAACAGTCTTGTGTTTTCTGAAGAGTAATAACCTTTCAAAAAAACTGGTTTGACAAACATAAATTATTGACTGGCTCACTTCCATTAAACGAATGGCAAGAGCAATCAGAATAGGTTTTAAAATGTAAATTGATCAATGATAGTGGGTAATAGTTTGCAAATAATTTGGTTTATTCCAAGGTTTAAGTATGATTACAGTAATGCGCTAAAAAAAAAAAAAATCCAACACTTCCCTCATTAGGATAAAATAATCCATGAACATTTTAAGGCGTGGGACTAAACATCTAAAAAGGCCTTGGAAAACTCTGGTAGAAAATCATTCTATCTGGACGTTTCAGAAGTTTATAAGATTTAGTAACATTCTCCATTTCTGTTTGTGAATTTTGTTAATCAAATATGGTTTTATTTTCTTTAGAAAGTTTGGGAAGATACAATTTGGGAAGAAAAATGTTTTTTCTTAGCACATCATGTGGAGTAAGAGATATGAATTTCCTTAGTTGTAACTTTAGCAGAAGTAATTAAATAACCATCTTTATTTCAATTGTAAGATTTTGTATGTCTATCATTTTTAATCCTGTAATAGTTTGCAAGTGAACAACCAGATTTATTTAAACCTACGAAACTCTTTACTTTGTTACTGGTATTTGTTACCCATCAGTTATACTTAAATGGAACTATATTAATATCCAACCTTCTGGAGTAAATATAAGTAACAGAATCAGGCGTGTGGAATTGTTATAGCCCAACGCCGAGGACATATTGTTTGGGTTAAACAAGTTTTCATGTTTATTTTATCCTTGGGACAAGTAGGCCTAACCTCCTGCAGCACAAACACTTTGGCTGCCAGTTTATAGGGAAGGGAACTGTCTGCAGTTGAGGTAGCATTTGTGTCCCTATGTTAATGCTGTTCGAACTTGTATTTATGGTTCATGAATGCAAAGTCTTTATTATTAGGGTGAGCGCTCTAAATAAACATTGGAAGGGCACCCTGCACTACAGACAGTGGTTCAATGTAAAAAAAAAAGTGTACATATGTTTGAAAAGTTTTTAACAGCATGAGTCTGGATATAATGCTCACAGAATGTTCTCTGATTAGATGCATATGTTTGCAGAAGCTTGTAATCAAGACAGATGATTATTTGCTTTCAAAATAAAATGTTCAAAGAAATAATGCAACCAGGAAAAAAAGTGTTTTGCTAAATTACTGTGAAGTTTTAGGTAACAATTCAGGGCTTTTAGGACTTACTCGTGAGTTGAAAACAAACAGGTGTTCTGTTCAGTTGAAAAGTGGAGGGGCAATAAAAGGTGCCTTTAAATCTTGTTCTTATGTCACATTTGCTGTGTGGACAGAGGTCAAAAGTCAGCTTGTCTTACAATTAATTTTCCTTCTGACTGCAGAGCTCCAGGAAGCTGAACTGTGTGACCTACTGTTTAGAGTGTAAAATAAAATGATATTAGGTTTTTCCTAACAAACAAGTTTAAATGACTAAGTCAACTGTGCAAACATTTCAAAATATATTTCAATATTTGTGAAAGCCCATTTTTTATATTTCAGTGTGATGAAAAAATATTTTAATAGGATGAAAACAAATAAAAATACTTTACATGTTGATGCGCAAAGGATATGTTTCAGAAACCCATTTTTACAGATTGATAACACTATATAGTTTATTATAAGTAAAGCTGCAAGTTCATCGAATGCTTTTTGCACATTTCTGGAAAATTTACTGTGTGTAGATGACAATATGCTACCACATCATGGTTTAGTAATATATTTATTATAAACTAGTGTTTATACAAACCAAGAGAAACTCCTGCCCTGATGGCAATGCTGTTAGAAAACTAAAAGAAGTCATGGGGCATGTGTCCCCCATATGTGGGCTAGATTCTTGTGATATATGCAGCAAACCTTAGTCTTCTTCAACAAAAGAGTTTTTTTGTACTGCAGAAATGCTAAGCTCACATATTTGAAGGTGCAGTCATATGTGAGAATGAAGAAAAAGGTGACTGTAAACTATGTGCCTAGGATCACACAATTTGAGATGCGTTTACTGGTCAAGTACATTACTTAGGTTTAGTAGATTATTTAAGTTACTCGACCTGCAGGTCTAGTAACATTTTAATGATTTTTCGAAGCCTGCTATATTTTTTGAAGCGTCATTAAGTAAAATGTATTGATACATACTAGTATTTCCAAAAAATATTCATATTGGAAATCCAGTGTAACCATTTTCAACAAGATTATGGGAAGCAGGAAAATAAACAAGCACTGGCTAAGCCAACCGATCTAACATCGGTTGTCAGTCTTTTGGTGGTGTTAATACATGTCTCCTTTCAACATTGCTTTTGTAACATTTTATTGTTATGGGAGCTCCCAGGCCCTCACCCTTGAAACAAACATTGGCAAAAAGCAAATAAAGTTTTTTTTTTCTCAAAAAGCACACACTGCGTAGTAGTTCCTGGCACTGCACAACACTACTTTGTGTGCCAGTATGCTTCCGCCAGTATGCTTCTTGTGGAAGAGCAGAATGCTGTCACTCGCAGTAAAGCCAGCCGATAGATGAATAGAGAGGGAAATAGAATTTTAGTAAAAACAAAATGTCTTGTTTAACGCCAGACCTAATTAGGGGTCCAAGTCTTAAAGAAAGCCTCAAACGTACACCCATGGTATATGTCTTTGAATTAGTGGCTTTCATGAAACAAGAATCTACAGAGTAGACCAGGAAATCATACTCTGAGAAAATATTTGCGAACTGTATTTTAGCACAAACTAATACGCATGTGTAGATTTGTTCATGTGAAAATCTATTAAGCGTTTACAAGTTTACTTTCCCTCCAACCACTTTTTGCCGAAACCTGGAAGAACTTCTTTTTCTGCCCTCTTCAGGAGTAAATTTCCAAACTTTTTCAGTATGGGAAAGTTTAGAGAAGAGCTGGTGAAAATCCTTAAAACCTGCAAATTTGTAGGTTTTCACAGACTCAAAGGCATTCCAGCCCTGGAACTATTGCTTCCTCCAGCCCCAATATGTAGATCTGCGCAAAGGTTGCAAAATAATGAAATTGCTGGAGTAGGGCTTGAAATTCCTAGTATTTAAGCCTCAGTATAGTAGTAGCCCTGGCATAATCAGAGAGGATATTATCAGAGCTCTTACATAATGAGATTGCTGCTATAATTGCTCACTGCACTACATAGCACCAGGGGGACAAGATAATTGTTTACAGGGCAAGTAGATTTAAGAAGCAACCTGTCCCATGGACAAGTAGATATTTTATTAAATTCCACCCCCCCCTGAGATTTCAATCTCCATTTAGAGCTTGGCGATTTTAATGTCCAATAATTTAAGGGTGCAGGAGATCAGTGGAAGGAACTGAAATATAGAGTGGTTTGTTAGTTGTATGAGTCAATACAATGTGTAGAAACTAGCAGCTAATACATGACTAAGAGTGCTGAGCATTGGGGAAAAAAGTAAAATATTTAATAGTGGGATTACTTAGACACCAAGGATCAGATAATTTAGTACTATAAATCAGATTATTCAAAGTCTTGGAACTTGGTTGCTTAAAAGAAAAGTTGGGTAATCTGTCTAAAAGTTGGTATTTTATTAAGTTGAAATCTCCACAACAAAGTGTTTGATGATTGCAGTCATTTTTGTTTCTGAAACTGGGAGTGTTCATGGTTGGACCATAAAAATTCAAAAGGAACAACTGGTAGATTTGGACCATAACCTTTGCCCAAACCCACCAATCATCTAAATCTGATTTGTGGTCTAGTATGTATAGGTTAAGTGATTTATGGTATAAATGGTTACATCACTTTTTACTACTACAAGCTGGAGAGGCAACACAATTAGAATAGCAATATTTACCCATAGATTACTTTCCATTGTTAGGAAAATTAATTTCCTAAAAAATATATATTATTGACTTAAAATATTCGAAAATTGTGTGCCAGGTGAAAATAAATCTGCAGTCTGATCCCTCAACCCCCTCTTTCAGACCAAAAAGTCCAAGATTATACTGCCTATTCCTATTCTCCATATAAACTTATAATCTTATTGCTGAAACAGACCAAGTAGTGTTGTAAACCTTAATTTCTAAGTCCGATACTCTTGAATGGCCAGATGTAGCAAACTGTTTTACCAAATATGTGACTATGGGAAAATATGTTCGCACATATGGCCTGTAGCAATTTCAGTCATAGCTTTCCTGAAAGTAGCCATGTCCTTTTTTAATTTGCTCTGTATTTTCTTTAATCACATTTGTTTCAGCTAATATAGTTTCCATTGTAGAGTTTTTACTGCCTCCCATTTTTAGCATTGGGTGGGGGTAAATAGTGAAGAATTCTTATCTTATCTTCTCTTAGGAGTCGTAGGTGGATTTCTTTGTTTGTTAACCATGCTAGTTGCCAGACTTCATATTAAAATTCTTCAGCACAATCAGCAATATTTTTTTAACATAAAAGTTTACCCACACATGATTTTGTTGCCAAATATTTTACAGAGTAGTTCTCCGGCATACTAAGTAAACACATTGCATTCAATGAAGAAGGGATTTGCTTCCTTCAGTCAGCACGTTGACACTGTATGTTCTTTAACCCCTTAGCAGGTGGGCCTAAATCTTCACCCACCTCCCCACCCCCCAGCCACTGAGCCCTTATTTGTCTATTAGGGGTATTTCGCACTTAGGGCTCCATAACTTTTTTCCACATAATAAGGTATCCATGCCAAATGTGTGTCCTTTTTCCCCTACATCCTGGGGTTTCTAAAGGTATCCAGGGTTTGTGGAGTCCCCTGGAGGGGGCAGAGAAAATAGGAAAAATATACCACCTGAGTGGCCGCCATTGTTCACTAAGTGTACTTATTATTGGCTTATTAATATGAAATGTTGAGCTTATCGTTGATTAATGTAGTAATTTGTCATATTAAGGCTTATGCCTTATATATTAGCTTTATTAACTGTAGGCCTTAACTTAACAAGGTCTTGGCCTAATTGCACAGCCTCACGTCAAACTGCATTTTCTTAGGCGTTTAATAAAATGGATGCTTAGAGTATTAATTTGTGATTTTTCCACTGTGCTGACCAAGTGTTTGTATCTAAAAGTCTTTCTCATGAGAACTGCTTGCCAGGAGATGATGTACTTGCTAGTGCAACAGTGTTGAAATGAATGTGTGTGAGACGGTCTTTCCCAGGAGAAGACAAAGAACATACTGACTGGTGTATAAACTGCAACAATATTGTTACCTGATGAGCGTAATGACAAGAACAGAAGAGATGAGAACCAATCATAGACATGTGAACCATGTGCTAATATAATTGTAGATTTGAAGTTTTAGTTTCATTGGATTAAATGTAAACATGCGATTCTTGAACCAATCAGGATGTGGAAAGTAGTTTTAGGAAATCTAACTTAGCTAGACTGCACTGGGAAGAGGACACCATTTGTCCATTCTTCCGTCTTGAGAAGAGATGTGCTTAACTTCATCGCTAAAAGACTTTGCTTTTCTGCACCTTGATGCTGAATCCTGATACTTTGCTGACCAGACTGATGTCCTGATGACTAAGACTATCTTAGCTTGCTGAACCTGTTGAGGGCAGGTATACACTGACTTTACTGATTGCTATGTCTGTTTGCTTTTATTTCTAGGTACCAATCGCTATTTAGAAAGTACCATAGTTAGATGTTTGCCAAATTTGTGTTGACTAAATTGTTTTGCATGAGGTCCAAACATGCTATGCTAATCCGGTGTTAGTTAGTGAGCTCACTGATGAAGTTCGCTACATGTAATAACAGTTGATGTCTTTTCTTTGCTGAATCTAAATGTATGTAATATCGTTTGCACAGTTATTCTTGTTATTAATTTGCACTGTAACTTTAGAATGTGTAGTAGCTCAAGATTTGATTAGATTGCAATTCTATCACCGTTTTGGTCAGCCAGTGTTGTTTCTGCATGTTTATCAATTGATTTTGAGATTAATTTACGTGACATTAGCATTGTTAATATAGGGAAATGTAACATTCTAACTTTTACATAAAGGTGTGGTTATATATGCCTGCAAGGTCATGGTGTGTGACAATTACTGACTCCTATTGATTACTAACGTTATTGATTGTTAATGGTTTTTGATCTGTGCATGTACGGGATATATGGTGGGAAAACCTCGAAGCGAGTCAAAAGGTTCATCGACCTATTTGCGTCCCATTGTAAGTTTACTTATTAAGGCCTGACACACTAACAGAAGTACAACAGGAACATATTTTAGAACTCACTTAAACTGTGTCCTAATTTTTCTTTCTACAGCACTAATCATAATTTCTATGACAAAATGAACCTCCTCTTTTTGTTCCTTTCTAAATTGAATGTTTTAAGGTTTACCAGTTTTATGCAATCAAGATGTCTTCAGGTGGGCCACACTTTTGTTATAAATAAGACTGTTAGCATTCTAGTTCTTTAGAACACTCTGTGAGGCTGCAGTAGAACACAGTAGAATCAACTGATCAACTGACAGGCTGTACCTATTGGAAGTAAATGTTTTACTGAGAATGGGTAATTTCATTCCTATATGGCTGAGAAAAATAGTGCAAATTTATAGAAAATATGCTCTTATTTTAGATTCTGGAGCATCTTTCATAACAACTTTTGGGAAAATCATGAGAAAACTGTTTTCTCTCAAACATGATTCCTGAAATCCCAGGAGGGTAAAATCACCTTAGAATACACCACAGTTTCTAAAATTAGTATGGTAGCATCAACAAGTAATTTATACTGTAACTAAAATGTGTTATCACCTTTTTATACATTATCCTTTTTGGGACCCTCAAAACTTGCCATTCACTACAATGCATTTCAGTTGGCTCTATCATGTATATTGGTCCCAAGATGGCTGCCAGCACTTTCTAGTTGAAATGCTGACAGTCGATCAGATCTCACCATGAGATCTGTGGTTAGGCTCTGCCCAGATATACAAATTTGGTTTTCCATTAATATCTCAAAAACTACTCAACTGATTTACACAAAATAAGAAAAAGTGTGATTTGCAGAGCAAAATCTAGCTTCTGCCAAATTTTGTGTAATTCCCTCCAGTGGTTCGGGCTGTAGTCATGTTCAAAAGTCTTATGGGAAATAACATGGGACATGCACTATAAAGGACTCCCCACACCCCCAGCTTTTCTCAGCCCCTGTTTGACACATCACCCTGAAACTTTCCATGCTCAACAAGAATGACCGGCACACTTTTTTTTGGAATTTTTTTGTGAAGATTCGTGGAACGACACTAAAGATATAGCCAAGTCATAAAATGCTTTTCCTATGGAAACATGGTACTAACTAGAACTACCTACTGGAGACCGCCAGTAGGTTTTTATTTTATTTTTATATAATATATATATATATATATATCACTCTTTTAGATATGTGTGGTTTCCCCTGGGGCCGATTGTGGCCCTCAGGGAAACCAGACTTTTGTGAAACCAAGCATTTGCAACGCAATAGGTCTTGCGTTTGGTGGAGTTAAAGCTATTAGCGTTTGTAAATTCCTAAGTGGACTTCTCTTGCCACTTAAATTGAAAATGAAAAGTAAAACAGTTGGCATAAGCGAGCCAATTCAAAGTGCCATGGCTGCCATGAGCGCAAAGGAGAGACACAAAAGGAAAAACGTTTGCTCCCAGTCAAACGCATCAGCAGCCATGCAGTTATTCATGTAATAGGGGCAGTCCTCAAGGCGGTAACAAAACCACCCCAAGGAGGGACAAATGTGAAGTATTTACCAATGATAACAAAGGGTTTTTGAAATGCAA
This sequence comes from Pleurodeles waltl, assembly GCF_031143425.1. Classification (NCBI taxonomy): domain Eukaryota; kingdom Metazoa; phylum Chordata; class Amphibia; order Caudata; family Salamandridae; genus Pleurodeles; species Pleurodeles waltl. The sequence goes on from NC_090444.1 coordinate 1,324,967,496, forward strand.
GCCATCCACAAATGAGTGAAAGTGATGGACGTGTGGTGGGCCTGGTTAAAAGCCCACAATACTTACAACAGGTGAAAGCGCTTGACCTAAAAAACATGCATCGCCAAGAATGAACACATCTTTCCTGCACAGAAGAGATTCCTTTAACTCCCATTTGGGGAATATATTAATTTGAAAGCTCTTGTTCCTATGTACATGTTCTTGAAGCACACTCCTGGAAGCTAGGAAGAAAAAGGATTCAATAGTAATCTCAAAACAGTCCCTTGAGTTCGATTTTCTTGGGAATGGCCACAGTCCCAAACTTTAATTGGAAAACAGCTGGCAGTTAAACCAGGTAGGCAGTGAGGCTCTAACTTTAAAATAAATCGACGCTGTTAACAGGGCAACCTCTTAACCAAGATAGTTTTATGTAGAGGCTGAAAACCAACCTATTTAACTCTGTCTTTGCAGCCTTTTTAGCTGTGGTTGTGGGTATCAACACTGGTTTGGCTCAGGCGATTTGCAAATGGTTTTGAGTGATCAACCTTCATGGTCACATTACAGAGAGGATTGTGAGAAGCTTTTGTGGGGCTAGAGTCACTCATTTCTCATACCTCTATCTGGTGCATTAGTATTTCGATCAAAGGGAAACAAGCTCCTGGGACACAGGCAGCTCCAGTCTATGGCACCACCTGGTGGCCACCGACATTAGCTTCCTCTTTGTGAATATTTTATAAAAGTGTGCAAGTCCTACTTTTGTGTTTCATAAATGCATTTTCCTAGGTCTACTTTTGTACGATATGAATACATTTATCAGTTTGGCAGAAACTGGTCCCGAAAAAAGCAAGGCATGGCACAAATAGACTTGGCTTAACCACTCTCTACTATCCTGATTAAAGGGCTAATCAAATGAAAGTCAGGAATGGATATATTTTTGGAAGAGGAGATCTTCAAACAGGATTGGCTAAAGGTAAATGGTTGCTGACTTTTTAGGTTTCCTAAAACAAAGTCATGCTTAAGAATGGTTTTAGAACACAACGCTCCTATAAATACCAGATTGGATATTAATTAGTCCAACATATTTTTGACATTACCTCGAATGACAAGCACTTTCCTGTCCATCCCCTCATGAAACCGCTGCCCAGATGGGCTGGAGTGATGCACGGGTATCCAAAATGCTTAATTGTTTAAGAGGACCCTGGTTTGAGGCACCAGGTCCGTTTGACCCGTACATGTTTATTTAGACCCATTTTTGTACTACAAGAGATACTGTTCATAATATCAGTATATGATTAACACATAAGTGACCTGTTTCCTTTAACAGCGTGTTTCTTTGTTTAGTGTGCACACGTCTAGCGCCTCCCTTCTGTCGACAGAAACAGCATTCCTGACTTGTGCTGGCGCTGGTTTGGTTCTCTGCAGCAGTTGGGAGAGTCAGACGCTGCATGTGGGATATGTTGGGTGGAAACGGTGATTGCATCTCGCAGCTGTTTTCTCATGCGCGACCATATGTTGTACATCCTTAATGAGGTTTCCTCTGCAGATTCACAGGGGGACGAGAATAGCCTCACGACTTGATTGCTAATTTTGTAGAGGGGCTATATTTACCATGAACACAATTTAAACAACACCCTAAAGCGTGCTATAGCAGGTCTGCGCACTGCATGTTTTCAAATTACACACATTTGCCCAAAAAATGAACACAAATCCAACTAGGGTCTTGCGGAAAGCAGTTCATTGTGTTTTTGGGACGCAGCCGAAATACTTCAGCAGCACGGATTTAGAGCGCTGAAACGCATCGAACCTTCTCCTCCTGTGAAAAATGAGACGCAAGCCTAGCTGCATGTCTTACCAGCATTGCCGAGCTCATAAACCTGTGGGTTCAAGCCTTCCTCACTGAAATCCAAATTAATTGTGTCACTTAGCTGCACATTTATTAAAATGTAAGCTTAACTAATACTTAAGGAAAAGAGGCACGGAATACACATCGGGGTGCTTAAGCAAATCAGCCAGTGGGAAGCTAAGGTTTAGCGAATCAGAAATCAAACGCATCACAGTGTTTTAATAGGTCCAAAATAAATACCTCTGTAAGGTTAAAATATGTGTGTTTGTGGGGGGGTGGTGGTCTCGTTTTATAGCCACAGCTGTTTTAACAAACTCATAGTTAGGCTGTTTGTAGTCATCTGTTCCTGTAGCATAGCACTTAGGGAAAGTTATGTCTTCTAATCTTGTTTGAAAACATCTGTTAGCAGGATTAAACATATTAGATTAAGAAGCATTTGTAATGCAATAGGTTTCGCACATTTGAACAAGTTAATTGTCATCTTTTGACAACAGCACCCACCAGCAAAAACAAAGCTCTTATGAAGTTAGCAGAGCAGCCTGAGAAGATTTATGGCCCCCATAAAAGAGATAAGCAATGCCCTGTGTGCGATGTCATGAGTGCTGACAAGAGAGAGAGAGAGAAGAAGAAGAAGAGAATTTTTTTTTTTTTTTTAAAGATAAGTAAGCAAGCTTATTTTAGGAGCCTTTAGTAAAATAAACTTATTTTAGGAGCAGGGTAGAGGACAGCACTGGAATAAAGCCAAAACAAATGTCAGCAACATGGGAGGAGGTGGGAGGAACGGAATGCTGCAATAAAACGCAGGCAGCTACCAGCTTAAATCACCCACAGTGAAAGGGGAGCACCAAACAAATGTCAAAAATAGTCCGTCACAGCAACAGATAAAGAAACCAAACTGGAATGATACCGTAGTTGGTGACTGCTCTGAAACCGAAAAAGGAGGGAGAAAAAGGCAGAACTGCCCACAAACGAGCAAGAATTTTTAAAGGAGAGGGGAACCGTTAAATGAAATTGCTTTAACCCACAGTATAAATATACTTAAGTATACAACCAGGTCAAACGCTAATGCTCGACCTAAACAAGTGATATATATCCCCATCCATCCCATGAAAAGTTCTGCAGTTTGCCAGCCTGCATCTTGAACGCTGGTGGTGCCGTGAATTGTGCTACAACTAGCACCTAACAAACAACAGAAATCCACACTCCAAATAGTTTTTGCATTAAGGAAACAACGGAACCTGTTTTAAAATCGCTAAACTATTTTAGATTTTTATCATGCAGATGCAGTTTTCAGAATGTTCGTGCTATTGCGAGGTACTTAACCTTTTAGGTCACTTTAAGACAAGTCAGTGACAGAGATTATTTTTATGTTTATTCATAGTAAAGTATTTAACACATTGTGAAAGGCGCTACAGGCTGACAAAGGCTGGGCTGTTAGCCGTTATGCATTCTGTTGTTCAGTTGTTGCCTTAATCAAAAGTATATTTTTTTACATTCTCGGGTGCCGGACCCCTCTTATTTGGAGTGTGGATTTCTGTTGGTTCACTCACTCACACTCTCTCTCTCTCTATATATATATATATATATACATATATATATATATATCTATATCTATATCTATATCTATATCCAAACACACATACAATGTCCTGCTAAACTGTCGAGGCGGATTCTTAAGCGGTCCGGTGCGGGTTCGAGGAGCCCAAAAAAATCTCAATTTAAAGCAATTTCTCAATCCAGAAAAGGAAAACCGGACACCATGGCCATGCAATCTTACATTTATTGACGCATTTCGGCCGTAGCCTTGCTCACAAGTGAGAAATTGCTTTAAATTGATATATATATATATTTATTTTATACATGTGTTGTTTCCTTAGGGGGGGTGGGAGTGGATCTTCGCCTCCAGGGAAACCACACATGTTTTAAAAAAAAAAATTAGCTTCCAAAGGGGATGGGTCCTTGTGTTTTAGGACCGACCGCCAGACTATTTCATCACCATTTTCCTTAAAAAAAAAAAAAATAGTCCTCTGGGAGGCCCGATAGTGTCCCCAGTGGAAAGAAAAGCTTAGATAAAAAAATTGCATCCGGGTGGGTTCTGGCCTGGTACATTGAAGCCCCCACCTTGCGGTATCTCCAGTGGCCTAGTGGGATTCCTGCTCGTGGATCGTGACTCACTGCAATCCACGAGTAGGAATTGATTTGTGAGAGGCATCGCCAGAAAGGAGAGACTCTCCCCTTTCCAACGATGCCTCCCAAAAAAGTGGGGGGCATCTAAAACCCCAAAAGTGGCACTGGGGACTGGAGAAGGTCCTACCTGCTCCCTGTAGCCGGTGTTGTGGGGATTTGTGACATTGCGAGGGACAATATGATGCTTTCTGAGCCTAGGGACGACGCCTCCCATGTGACAGGTGCAGAGTTTTCAGAGGTAATGCTATTCTTTTAAGAGAAAGTACTGACACCTCTCAGCTGAACTGCAAAACGCCATTAGGATAACTAGAGGCTTTTCTCAACAAAGCTGACTCCTACAGTACCCATATTAATCTTTTAAGTTGGCGTGCTATTAATGGTCATTTTGTAGAAAGGTTGCTATACTTTATTTACTTCACTTATGTTTTGAGTAAATAGGGCTACTATACTTTATTCATTTATTTATAAAGTATAAACTGTACACCAGAGACCATTATGGATGTTTGAGCTGTGTCCACAAACAAAAGAATACATGAAAAAAAAAACATTGATTACATTAATTTTGAGATGTCCTGGCATTTATGAGCAGGTCTGGTGTACTTTGTTTATGTCAGCAGTTGAAATTCTCAGCCTGAATACCTCACTGTTAGGGCATGTTTTTGGTACTTCTTGGCAAGGCTGCTATGCTACCAAGTCAGTACTAGCACTTTTCGGCAGCACTATAATACTTTGAGCCCCTTCTAACACGCTTCAAGCGAGCTGCTGTATTTTTCGTTGAACAGTAAAACACTGCTGGGTGTTCCTGGTACTTGTAACCTGCACTGCTGTTCTTTTTTTTGGGACAGTTCTTCCACTTCTCTGCTTAGCTGCTATACTTTTGATGCAGCATTGCTAGTCCTTCTCAGCAAGTATTTGCTGCTTGTCAGGAGGCAGATAGGGGAACAGAAGATGAGAGTGAATTTGATTTGCTCCCGATCATTCAGTGTGGTAATGTATCATATAGTATTGCCCTAGTTCCAGAGCAGATTGAAAAACAGTAATATGTTTGCTTGCAGAGAGATCTCCTCAGTCCAGGGCTGGGACTCATTTTTTAATGTATAGGAACATGAGGCAGTTTAGCAAAATCTGTCAAGTTACTGAAAAATATTTTCATTGATTTATATATTTGTTTGCGATGTACCATAGTACTTTCTCAAAAGTATCTAGGAAGTACCACTGTAATGATTGAAATCTTTAAAAAAACTATATATGATGAAATACCAGTAGACATGATATAGGGGGACTCTTAAAAGAGCCGTTGCTTTTTTTTCTCCAAGACAGTTGTATATATGTTTGCGAAGTCAGGTTTTTAGGTTTGAAATGAAAATATTGTTTCTATAGGTTTAAAAATGTACTCCATCAAGTCTATACCATGCTGCATTGCCAAATGTCAAGCGAGTACTGAAAGGCATTTTATGATCACAGAGGAATGTTGACACTGCCTTGTACACTTGTATTTAAGTATTTTCAAACTAAGCTTTATTTACAGTGGACCCTTCCACTTTTGTCTCTGACAAATATTTGGGAACACAAAATGTGTGTTCGGAAACATAGACATTAAGTTGGAAAATGTTTCCTTTGTCTCAATTTCCAATTTAACTCAAGCTACGTGTCCTATATCATTGCTACCACAAAGGATTCCCATAAAGTGGGTATGGTCACAATTACTAGCTAGGAAGAGGGCGTAACTGATTTCATTTCAAACCTCTTTCACTGCTCATTATTAGCTCAGATCCTTTCAAACATAAATCATTTTCAACACCTACTTTGTTAGCATGCTGTATCGCCCAAAAAATGAAATGGTACCCATTCAACAAAACCCTACCCATCTTGCACATACACTGACATACAAGAATAAGCAACATAGAGTCAGACAAACAAAAATACAAAGAGAAAAATGATTGAGTATTAGGAAGCTACATCATACCAACAATTTAATTTTGAAAGGAGGAAAATCAAAGGCTTGAATAAAATTCAGTCTAGTAATATAGCACAATACTATCAAAACCCAGAATGATCAAAGAAAGTAAGCTAGTCTTCAGCAATGACTTTTAACAAGTATTAGAAAGATATTTAAAACACACAATTCTGGTCAGATGACAATGAAAACAAATAGAAAACTAGATAAGATATACAATTAAAAATGAAAGCTTCATGTGATTGGTTAAAAACACTAAGTGGACTATAAACACAAGCCAAAACTATTAAACACCACCAACAACCATATAGACTCTGCTGACTGTTGGAAAGCAATAGAGCTCTATTTCATCTTCAAAGATATAACAGAGAAATTAAACATTATACCTCATCAGCTCCATCTATATATTTCCACATAAAACAAATACATTTCTATATGGATTTGTAAGGTTGTTCTAGGAAATTGTGCATATGAGTTGTTATTCGTTAATTCAGGATATAGCTCATTATGTAGCCTGTCATGGGTGATGACATTTGTAAAATTCTGCAACAAGTATTGTTGTCTTCTATGCTTTCACATATATATTAGATTACTTACTTAGATATATTGACAGTTGAACATGCGCAGGGTTTTTTCACAATCCAGCTGATTTTGTTTTTCTCCAGTGTTTCATGATGACTACTACCAAATGATCATTTTTCAATTGTAAATGTCCTAAATGATGATAGTAGTGTAACAGAAATTATAGTTTTGTCTGAAAACACACGGAAAGGAAAATATATCACTTTAGTATTGTGTTATTGACTTACCATCTACTGTGAAGCCACCATAAGACACATGTTACACTTACCATATATCAGAAACTGTGCCTTTCCCCATGCACTGCTTATACCGTTTCATATACATCACTTATAGCATGTTAAATCGAAGCATTCGTAACAAAACTCATGCCAGCTGAAATTACTTCATTTATGAATAGAGACTGCATGGTGGAGGGCCGAGTTATAGTTAATTTAGTATTGCTAGTGAGTTGACAACACTGTAAGAAGGTGCGCAAGTTATAGTAAGAGTTGAGCGGATGTTAACTTTGTTATAACTTTAAAATGTTTAGGGTTTGTCTGGTTTAAGTTGGTTTTATCAAAAAATTATAAGTTGAATTTTCCTAACTAAAACTAATCTTAAACCGGTCTCTTAAAAAAAAGGTGAGTTTTTACTCGTCACACGGCTGCACCATAAAAAGGTTTCACAACTGCCATCACATAAAAAGGACAATCCTCCATTTATTGATGCTTGTTCATTTATTTCAAATAAAGTGCAAAAATAGTGCTACTTCCAAACAAAATTGAAATGTCAATACATTTCGGCTGATGCCTTTTACTATATTCACCTAAAAAAAAACAAAGATCACAGGGATGTTATAGTTAGGTTCTGAATTTACACACCCAAAACCATGGAAATTCAGCAGTTATAGTTATGGCTATCTCAAGTAATTATAACTTGTGCCCTAAGGTAACTATAACTATAACTCGCACCCCCTCCATGCACAGTTTTCTTCTCAATAATTTTACTGCAAATGTTGCAGTGATAACATCAGTGATGCAATAGAAGGTGTCACAGTGTTGTAATATGTGGGGTAATTAGTTGTGCAAGGGCCCGGGTTATAGTTACATGCGTGGCTTGGGTTCGCCACAGACCACCTAAAATGACCAAACCCCTGCACCACTCACATCTTTTGGCCATGTGAACTGCGGCCTACCCCCTATATTATCTGTAAGTGCTTCTATTGAGGTTCGATTTCTGTGAAATGAGCATCATGCTAAAATGAATGCTGCCTTGTGTGTTTATCCAAGAAGAGGCCGCCGTTTTGTGCAGAATGTCTACCCAACTGGAGTATTTTCAGTTGGCTAATTAGTAAGTGCTACCTCATTGGGGGAAAAGGTATGGTGCATCTCCTACATACAGCTGCTAGAGGACCAGAGGGAAAGTATCCACTAACCTTGTGTGTCTGTAGCTTTGCCAATGTGATTGCTCATCAAGCATTTTAATCAGCTAACATTTCGAGGTGGAACTGCAGAGAAAACACACTTAGGTGTTTGCTATTTTTGTTAATCTTGTAGGGGACTTGGGGGGGATAGCCTCAAGGCTCTTGCGGCCCCAGCCACCTCCCTGCCTCCTGCGGGAGCCAACATTGCTCCCGCACACATGGAACTGCTGAAAATGTTGCTCCCCGTGCAAGAGCAATGCTATCATCTCTTTCCCTGCAAAAGAGTTAAAATCTCTGCTTCCAACACGTGGGAGCATTTTAACAGCTCCCGCTAGCTGGAAGCTGGGTGTTTGCTTTTGTTTGGTCCACGTAGCCCACCTCCCTTCTTCAAATATTTAAAAGGGCCTGGAAAGGTGATAGTCCCCAGGGTCCAGGTGGTCTATGCGGCACCCCTATATAATTTTTGTATATATCGCCCTGGGGAGGTGGTGGTTGCCGGCACCTGGTGGGTATTCCTCCCCCCCCCCAAATAATCTTGACTTCAGCCCTGGGGCCTGGGGAGGTGGTGGTCCCCGGGGCGTTATAAGTCCTTGGAGGGCAGCCTAGTGTGCTCCCTACATTTTAATTAACTATTTTGGTGCCCCCAGGACCTGGCCCACCTGGGGGCTAAATGGAAAAACAAGCGTGGAAGACCAATCTTGTTTTTGTAAAAAATGTTGACAGATTTTGCTAAGAGTTTAAAAAAACTAAAAAAAAAATATATCCTTTCTTAGCCCTGGCAGGGTCGCAAGGGGATCCCAGCACAAAGGCTAGGGGACTAGGGTATTCCTTCCCTGCCCCCGCTTTTTTTTAGGTTGAGAATACCAGCATGCGATCACTGCTTTTCGACATGTGGTTATGTGTCTGTGGGTTTTAACCACGCCCACCTCACGCCCATCACTTTCATTCGTTCCTCGGCTTACCTTTCAAAAATCCTTTGATGTTCTTGGTAAATGCCTTACGTTTGTCCCGCCTTGAGGCTGGTTTGTTAAAGCCTTGCAGACTGACCCTGTTACATGGCTTATTGCGCGATCACCCATATACGTTAGTGTGGACAAACTCCTTTTCTCTTTTGTCTCTCCCCTTTCGCATCGCGCGGCCATGGCAGTTTCAAATGTGAACTCAATCTGAGGTATTACAGCGCTTTGAATGAGCACTAGCTACGTTGCAAAGCTCTTAAAATTTAATTAACTCGGCGTCACCAATGTACATAACAAGGAATCTGATATTGATTAATGCTACCCCACATTCCTTTTTTGTTAACGTTATCCTTAAAATGTACTTACTAGTTCAAAAAGAAGCATTGATTGAGCATTTCAATAATTTTTGTTTGTGTGTTTATTTTTTTGTGTCCCTCCAGCTCCATACGAATATGTTTAGTACCTATGGGTTTGAAGAACTGGTATATATAAACACATATTTAGGGATGTCCTAATGCATCACCCACATGTACGTCATTAACAGGACTGTAATTACAATGTCGACTGGAATTCCCCGCTCTCCCCTATCTCTGAGCTCCTGGACATTGTCATCCGGTAATAGATGCCCAGTTTTCAAGGCCACAAAGGGAACTGCCTGCAGGTTTCCTGTGCTCTGAAGGGCCCTGCCAACTCAGGGGAATTGAGCACCATGGTTACAAGCCATCACTCTTACAGCTCCTGGTTATTTTCAAGCAGAATGGTTTGTGCAGTCAAATTGATTGTTAAATATGTGCTGTGTGCTTAGTTCAAGAGTCAATCAGGGCTGTGCCTGGCAGGAACAAAACCTTCTTCCTAATGCTGCTGGAACCTTTGTCATGTTTGTGTGCTGGTGTTTTGAAATATGTGTGAGTAGGTCGTGCTAATGAGTCGCTGTACTGAAACAAAAAAAAAAAAGAGAGAAGCAGCTTCCCTTTAGAGAAAATTACTTTAATGAGGTGTCCCTGAATGGTCTGAGATATTCATGCATCTCCCCTGCCCCCCCAGTTATGGGCAGGGTTGACTAAATTATGTTGCAAGGAAATTCAAATTATGCAGTGCACTATAGCACATTTGATGTCAGTATTTTCATCCCTGTATTATCAGTTTAACTGAACATTGATGTAAAACTCATCTGAATGCCATTCTAAGCACTAAGCTTTCTTAAGAATAAAATGTATGTGCATCCACCAGATTCGATTAAAACGTTTTTCACCACCAAACCATGATTTGGTCTTGCATGAAAGTTCTAGCACACTCTTCCAGGAATGATGTTTATTCTAAATCCCAGAGTAAAATAGTTTGTGTAATACATAAATTGTTGTGCTCAGCAGAAAACAGGTTTACAAGCATGCACCTCTTGTAATGAAAGATGTGCCGCTTTTTGGTTCTATATATACTTTGTCTTTGGGGAGGAATTTGATGTGTCTATTTCTCTAGAATTGCCCCTTTCCTTTAAGAATCAGCTCTACAAAACAGTAGTGGTCATTATATAAGTATAATGTAGGAGGCAATTTAAAGAACACATCAGACCACAAAATGAAAAGTAAAATATTTAATAATTTTCTGTATGCAGAGGGCCTTCCAATTTCTGGGTTTCGTTTTGGGGGAAAGGGAAGAGTGATTTTGCACGACTGTTGACGCAAAATATATTAAAGACCTTCAATAGGTTACCCAACATTTGATATTTGAGTGTTACCTTCCTTTTAGGTCGAGCATAGCAAAGCACAAGCGCTGCTTTTTATGACCTGTTGTAATGTATTTGGGTGGTTTAACCACGCCCACCTCAGGCCCATCACTTTCATTTGTTTCTGGGCTTGCCTTTCAAAAATCCCTTGATGTCATTGGTAAATGCTTGATGTTTATCCCGCCTTAAAGCTGATTTGTTATGCCCTGCAGACTCACCCTGTTACAGGGTGAGTCTGCTGGTCGATATACTTGAGTGTGGATTAACTACTTTTTCCTTTTGTCTCTCCCCTTCGCGCTCCATGGCAGCCATGGTGCTCACAGCCCGAACTCAATCAGCGGTATTGGAGCGCTTGTCACATTGTTCACACTGTCACCTAATATGAGTTCTTTCAGTTTTGCTTTAGGCTCTCCCCTACGCGCTCCCCACCTTTAAAAAAAAAAAAAAAAAAAAAAAACACTTCTTATTCGGAAATGTGTTATGTTAGAAACAGAGAAATCCTCAAAGTGGCTCTCCCGACACAGCGTGAGAGCCAATACTACAATATTTACTGCATTCTGGAAGCTCGCCATTTCTTTTACAAAATATTTTGGATCCGTGGAGCCTCAGGTAATAACATAAAAACATTGGCTTTTTTTTTTTTTTAAATAAAACTTTAAAAAGCTGCAGAAACTTGGAGCAAAACAGGATACGTATTAATTTAAATAAATATACAAGTGTGGTCGGGATCTTACAGTGTGTACTATACAGTGATACATTTGTCTAAAATATGTTGTTAATCATACAATATAACGCACAAACTATAAGATTGCTTTTCCCACTACCAATGTGTGTGTGTGTGTGTGTGTGTGTGTGTATATATATATATATATATATATATATATATATATTTTTTTTTTTTCACACACACATATATTCACAAAAAAAACCAAAGGTTACAGGGACGTTATAGTTAGGTTCTGAATTTACTCGTACAATAGCATAGAAATTCAACAGTTATAGTTTTTTTTTATCCATATTTTTATTGTTTACAGTAGGTATGCATCATAAACATTATAGCTTGTTATTGCGTTAAACATATGTATTACTGACAAATCTCATGAATTACACTTGTCGTCTGGCGTAGACATAATTCACACATGGCAATCACCTGTTTGCCAGTAAGGGAAACCAAGTAAGATTTTAGTAGCGAGCATATTCAATGTATCGGTGATTCGAGCCAGCCTCGTCAGCTAGGTTCAGTGGCAGTCCACATGGATTCAACTGTTTTACAAACCAATAGCATTTCAAATCAGACTGGGGCCCTTTCAGGGGTGTCTATTATTATCATGATCATGTACGTTCAGGAGACCCTTTGTCTTAGGGTTTGTTCTGGTTCTCACCTGTCTGTGTAAGTCTAGGGGGGCCTGTGGATGAAGAGGGTCCCGCCAGTGTGTGTTTTCTGCCTTGTGACTAGATGATATCAGACCCTTCTATGTGTGCTTTAAGAACTACCAGACTGCGGACATGTGGCTCAGAGCTCACTGTTTCAATTCGGGTGTTCCAGCCAGCTTTGTCTCTTAGGCTTTTAAGTGGGGGAGGCAGCAGAGCTTATCCCCGTCTCTGTGTCATCCCCCTGGTGCTCCCATGTTCCTAAAATATCTGACCATGGCCCCACCAATGGCCACCTCCTTATACCCCTCTTATCTTGGATTAATGCCCATTCTTCAGCTCTAGCCCATTTTATTACAGCCTAACAATTGTGGGCCCATCCAGGACTTCCACTGTTTGGCTATACTTCGTTTAGCTATTATCATGTCCATATCCACAAATCCATTGCCCACTTGCTTCTGTTTAACCCTTGGGTACAGTCTCAACAAGCAGGCTTCTGGGGTACATTCGAGATCACAACCTAATACCTCATTCAACATGTCCACAACCGCTTCCCAGAATTCGTGAATTTCAGGACAGGTCCACCTCATATGGCCAAAGTCTGCCTCTACAGATGAGCATCTCCAGCAATGTTTTAGGTACCCCCCCCCCATAGATGGCCTGCAATCTGTGCAGTGTTAAGTAGGTCATGTGTAAATAATTGAATGGAGTGTACTTTAATCTTGTATTCCTGGAAACCTTACGTATTTAAGCCAACATTTTCTTCCAGTCAGTGTACAATATCTCTCACCCCAGCATCTTCTCCCACCTCTGTGAGCCCTCTCCCTGGTCCAGAGTAAGGGCTTTTGGGTTACGTGCAGGAGTGCCCTATATAACCACCTTACCAAATGGGTAGTCCCTCCCAGTGTCAGTAGGCTCTGTAATACTGGGTGCATGTCTGGTTCCTGGCCCAGTACATTGCCATAGATCTTTAAAAGAGTATAAAAGAGCACGGTGCGTCAGGAACTGGCCTGGGGGTAGGCCCCGCTGCTCCCTTAGGTCTGCAAAGGGCAAAAGAGTCCCTTGTTGAAAGCAGTCTCCCACCATCATTAATCCCACCCCAGTCCAGGAAGCCATCTTCCTGCGCATGAGCACGACTGGCGGTGTCCCCTTACGGTAGTCCAACCAGGGGCACCGCGAGAGCTTACACCGGAGTCCCCCTCGATCTATTTAGGCATCGCTTCCAGCCCCACAGGGCCACCTCCAACAGTATTCGTGGTCAGGGGCCACCACTGATCTGCCGAGCAGTTTTGCCAGGAGAGGCCACTGATCTCGTCAGCCCTTCATGTCTCCCAGCTCAACTAGGTTAGTGCCCCCCAGCCATTCCGCCACCCATTGCAACTGCGCCGCCACGTAGTATAGCTCAAAGTCCGGCACTCCCAGTTCCTTCTCATCTAGAGTGTTGCAGAGGACCTCTAGCTCTACTCTATTCCACTTACCATCCTAGACCAGATCACAGAGCAGCGAGTCTAATTGTTTAAACCATGCAGCAGGTATCTTAATCGGTAAATTAACAAAGTAATATAGCAGTCGGGGCAGCATTATCATTTTGGCTAAGGAGATCTGAGCCATTATCAGTAACTTCAGAGACCTCCAGAAAGATACTCAAGATCTCAATGACCTAATGGCGGTGCCCAAGTTAGCCTCCTTTGTATTGTGTCAGGGAGTGGAATATCCGAATACCCAGGTATTTAAAGGAGACCGGGGCCCAGATCAAACCACTTGGGATTACAGATGGCTGGGGGTGTCTGCCCGTAAATTTTATTAATATTAACACGCAGGCGAGAGTACCTAGCAATTTCTTCCAATATAGATATCGCACGTGTGAACCGTTGTTTAAAAAAAGAAGCAAGTCGTCCACATAGAGGGATATAGTAGGATATTGACCATCTAGTGTGAGTCTCTGTTCTACCCCTCGGTGAGAAAACATTGTCACCAGTGGCTCAATCGCTAGGGCAAACAGAAGGGGCAAGAGAGGGCACCCCTGTCTGGTACCCCTGTAAAACACTTCTTTATCAATCGGTGTATGCATATGCTCAAACAGGACTCCTGCCCTTACCCACAGAAGCACTTCCCTTGAGAAGGCCGAATATGTAGTGGCATAGATATGACCCACAACAGGCATTCTCTCCTCTAAGGAATGTGAGAGCCCAGAGTTGGACACACTTGTGCCCGGGTCTGATGCATCGTCTGATCTGTCCTCTGTTCGGAGCATCGGCGCCAATTCCGCCACAGCCCGCAGCGCCGCCTCTCTCCCCGTTCGGTCAGCGAGGGAGAAGGCCGGTCCGGAAGTTCCCTTCAGGCTTGCCTTTGGGTTTAGTCTTTAGTCATCTGGCAGATACTCGAGGTTTGCTTGTGGGCGTCGGGCATGGTGCTTTCACCTTGTATGCTTCAAACCAAGACCAGGCTTCTTCGGGTGAGGCGCAGAAGTGGCTGGTTCCATCCTGGATGATTCGTAACTTCGCCGGGAACATCAGCGAGTATTGCAATCCTGCCTCTCTAAGGTCCTTCTTAACCATTTGATACAATGCCCTTTATGCTTGCACTCTAGCAGTATGGTACGGGAACACAAACACCTTCCTGTTCCCCAGTGTGTGTGGTCCGTTGGTGTGTGCTGTATAGAGTATGACTTCGCGATCTTTGAAGTGTAGCAATCGCGCCAATACCAGGCAAGGCAGACGGCCCACTGCCAATGGTCATGCCGGCACTCTGTTTAACCATTGTCCAAAGCAAAGAAGGGGTTTAGGCAGCCCGGTGCTACCTCTGTTTGTATCCCCTGCTCCACTATGTCTGTACCTTCAGACCCCTCCGTTAATCCTACTAGTCTAATGTTGTTGCAGCGATTACCGCCTTCAGCATCCTCTGCCCTTTGTTCCGGGACTTTCACCCTCTCAGCTAGGCCCCCAATGGTTCGGGTCAGTTCAGTGTATTCTGGTATAATCATGTCCACTGAGGTCTTCACTGTTTTGACTCTCTTTGCCAGTTGGTGGTGCTCCGCCCGCAACAGACCTACCAACACTGCACTGATGTCTTACTGCAGTGTCAGTTTGTTGTCTGCAATGGCAGCCAGCTCTTTATCAAGTTGTTTATGAATGGAGGCCTCATTGTAGTCCTGAGTATCTTCCCCCGGCTGCTGCTCCAGGCGAGATTCCTCCAGCTCCAGGGCAGCCATGGTCACTTTATCCCATGCCTTGCCCATAGCGGCCTCTTCCACATGGTTTTGCCTCAAGTTTGGCTCGCTCTTCTCAGTGCCTGCACCCGGGCCTGAGGGCGGAAGGGGACCACCCGCTACTTTCC
This sequence comes from Pleurodeles waltl, assembly GCF_031143425.1. Classification (NCBI taxonomy): domain Eukaryota; kingdom Metazoa; phylum Chordata; class Amphibia; order Caudata; family Salamandridae; genus Pleurodeles; species Pleurodeles waltl. The sequence continues at coordinate 1,324,982,835 of NC_090444.1, forward strand.
TGCCCGCTGGTCCACTGCCAACGTGCCTCTCCCCCTTACCGTTGTCACAGAGGAGCGTCCATCCAAATTCAGCCACCCCTCTCTAGTCAGTCTATCATTCCCACAGTCTGTGGGGTGTGCAGTGGGTTTTGCAGCAGCTCATGTGGTCTCCAGACCCTCTGCGCGCTGTCTTCTTTAAATGCTTCCACTGGATCGCAAGTTCAACTGGGTTCCCTGCCGCTCCCGGGCACCAGTCCTTCTCCCCCCCCCTATGACCCGACCCTCCCGCCCTACAACTGATTGTGGCCTCCGTCTTCCACAAGCAGCAGCCGCCCTGGGTCATGGAGGCGGTCCTTTTCTGCCACTCACACACAGCACGCGCAACGGGGAATGGGCAGCGGCCCACTCCGCGCCTGCCGTTGCTCGGGTTTCTGGCCTTGTGTACCGTTCGTCTGCTGCGCCGTTGTCTTGCATCGATCCCGCAGCCCAATCCTCTCGCAGGCAGTCACTTCTCGGCAGGAGCTTCCTACCGATTTCAGTGCTCCTTCACTCCTGGGCAAGCTGTTGTGTCGTCCTTTTCTCCCCCTGCAGCGAGTCAGGGCGGCGCTCCTCGGGCCCCCGTCCGTACCAGCCATGGCTCGGGGACTGCAACTGTTCAGGTGCTTCGGGCTCCCACCGGGGAACCCTGACGTACCGGGGCACCTCCTACGCCAGCCTGTGTCCCCTCTGTTTGGCAGGAAAAAGGTGTAGACCGGAGCGGAGCTCTCTGCTCACGCATCCGCCATTCATGGCTTCCAAGCCACGCCCCAGCAGTTATAGCTAGAGTTCTTTCAAGTAACTATATCTTGGGCCCTAAGGTAACTATAACTTGCGCCCCCGCCACGCACAGTTTTTTCTTCAATAATTTGACTGCTGTTTCAGTTATATTTTTAATGATGTTATAGAAGTTGTCATGAGTGCTATACTATCTGGGTAACTAGCAGTGCATGGTACCCAAACCCCTAGAACCACACAATCCTGTGTCATGAGTTGCTGAGTGCGTTGTGAGTAGGTGCATGATGTGAGTGGGTCTGTGAGTGCGTACGTAAGGGTCTAAGTGGGTCTGTGACTGCATGCTTGAGGGTCTGAATGGATCTGTGTGGATGCATGAGGTTGTGAGTGGGTGCATGAAGGTCGGAGTGGGTCTGTGAGTGGATGTATGAGAGTCTGAGTGGGTCTGTGAGTGGGTGTATAAGTGGGTCTGAATGGGTGCATGAGAGTGTGAGTGAGTGCATGAGGGTGTGAGTGGTTCTGCAAGTGTGTATATAAGAGTCTGAGTGGATCTGTGACTGTGTGCGTAAGGGTGAGAGTGGTTCTGTGAGTGGGTGTGTGAGGGTCTAAGTGGGTCTGTGAGTAGGTACATGAATGGGTCTGTGAGTGCATACATGAGGTTCTGAATGGGTCTGTGAGTGGGTGTGTGAGGTATGAGTGGGTCTGTGAGTGGGTGCATGAGTGGGTCTGTGAGTGCGTACGTAAGGATTTGAGTGGGTCTGTGAATAAGTGCATGAGGTTCTGAGTGTGTCTGAGAGGGTGCATGAGGGTGTGAGTGGGTCTGTCAGTGCGTATGTGAGGGTCTGAGTGGGTGTGTGAGGGTGTGAGTGTGTCTGAATAGGTGCATGAAGGTTTGAGTAGGTCTGTGAGTGGGTGAATGAGGGTATGAGTAGGTCTGTGAGTGGGTGCATGAGTGTGAGTGAATATGTGAATGTGCGTTTTTAAATTTTGCATCAGGGCATACGTGAAAGAGTCACGATGTTACATGGTGGGCTGCGCTGAGCTCCACGAGGGAGTCCCAGCTCCACAGTCGTGGAAAAAAAGAGTTTTTAACCATTTTACAGTCATAAGGGGTCCCTAAAAAAACACTCATTAATTTACATCATGGGGTCAGAGTACCTCTACCCTGACCCCTTGTATTGTTTTGAGGCCTAATTTCCATCCCCTAGGACTGTTCACTGACTCATAAGATAGTGGCTTCAAATTCTCCACAGCTTGCGGCTAGCCAATCACAGTACCGCATCTGTCGCACGGAGCCGCATCTCTATATGTGTGTGTGTGTGTGTGTGTGTGTGTGTGTATATATATATATATATATATTTGTTTTTCACTTAATAACTAAAACACTACTGAGCAGATTTACACCAAATAACTAAAAGGCCTCTTCCTGGACTAAGAGCTACCTTTTTGCCAAATTTGGTGTAATTTCGTCCGTGGATCGGGCGCTATTGCTGTTCAAAATCCCTTTGGAAAAAAGAATGAGGGATATGCGTTTTGGGACCCACCCCCTTTTTCTCAGCCCCCCTTGATGGTTCACCCTGAAACTTTCCAGATAGCAGCTGAAGTGAGCGTACATTTTTTGGGGGGAAAATTTCATGAAAATTCGTCAACTTGCACCAAAGATATAGGCAAGTCAAAAAACGCTTTACCTATAGAAACTAGGTCCAAACTATAACTACCTAGTGGCGACCACCACTAGGTAATAAATACACATATGTATTATGTTATCCAGTGGCAGCCCCCGCTGGGTAGTTATACTTAGGCATGCGTTTCTATTGGAAATGCTTTTCTTGGTTTGCTTATAACTGTGGAGCCAAAACCTTTCAGGGGTGAATTTATGTTGGGTAATTGGCGCTTCTCTCTATTCGAACTCACAATTTGCTTTACGTGTGGTGCCTGCTCTCTGGGAAATCCCCCTATAACCCAGAATGATAACTTGTACTGTTATTCCAAATGCTAAAAACGAGCGGCACTTCACAATAATCCTATCACAAAACAAAACGTTTTTGTCTCTTTAACAACAGATAGTGTCAATAAATCACATATTATTCCATAGGTTCGACATTCATGTTCTTTATTCTTCTTTGAAGTTCTTGTGTCCAAATTGTTCACAACATTGTCCCTTCGTACTGTCCCAGTCAACACGTGTTTCGTCTGGGGAATACCCCTTGACTTCATCAGGACTTTCTACAACAAATAATACTTTATAAGTGATACATATCAAATCCATAATATATGCGTAAATAAACTATCTCCAATCAGTGTGATAAATATCCATCTATTTGTGAAAACCGTGGTTTAAAATATATTGGTCACCACCAAGTTACCAATTCCAAGAATCCTACCCTCATAACTTATTAAGCACCAATCAATTCAAGTGAAACCAACATGAAACCTTTTTTCTACACACATCCCCTACCGTTTGTACACAGAAAGATCCCGTCGTGAGAGTCATGCTTAGTAATATTCATAAATATTTAGAAGAATCAATCAAACAAAGCTTCAAAAGGAATCACATATATCTCATTTTGAAGTGAACCCTCTCCAACAAATGGAAACGTATTTTACTGGCGATCTATCTGAAAAAATATATGTTTAATGAGATGCTGTTATCGTTATTCACCTCAATTTATTATACCGATAAGTAAGGTGAAGTTCACCTATAAGGCTTACCTTTCTCGTACTATGAGTGCTAAGTTACGGATGCCCCTAGTGTAGAGGGAGCGTATCCTAGAAAGAATGTGTAAGGATTACTAATCATCTCCTTGTTAGTGAAAAAACACTTTTTCGTATAGCACTGTTTCTATATGTTATTATATTACAAGGAGCCTCATACCTGCTATTGGTGATTCTACACGCCGCGTGTGTTTCGGTGAACTCTATTAAAAGAGAAACACGTCTTACTTCTGCGTTTATAAGCCCGCCCCTTGGAGCCATAAACATGGAGGACAGACTTCCCTTAAAAGCGCGCTTGCATTGCGCTCGTATCCGCCCGTAAAGTATGCAATTGGTAATTCTATATTCTAAATGGTCAGAGTAGTGCATAAATCCCATAAGTGCAAAGGGAATGTAGAATATATATATTTAAATATTTCGCGGATATATCCATTCTTCATTAAATTCAACATGGAAAAAATAGACCATTCCTTGTGTACTGACCAACTTAACTCGATAAAGGTTTTAAAATAAACCATACCTTATACCTTAATCTTGTTGGCTAATGAGATTTACTAAAATTAAAGGATACCCGCTTATTAGTTACCATAACTACTCCCTTGTTTTTGCAAACATTATGTTATTATAACTTCCAAAAGGAATTCTACGGTATCCATATCTTATACCCAAAACGCACTAGCTCAGTTTGGTGCAACCATTCCCTTTTTTCCAATGAATATCAAGTATTGATATCTATAAGATTCCCTTCTTACTTGTTTGGTGTTACAAATAGTCCCTCTATATATTAATATTAGTTTTCTAACTGTAAGTATTCGGATTATACCTGCCTATCTGTCACCCCCAAAATATTCCAACTCATGGTCAGAGTTTAAACCACGTTCCACCGCTTCTAAGCGCATGATCCACATTGATTCTTTCCTTCTCAATGCCAGCTCCCGATTACCACCTCTTGGGTCCATTTCACATTGTTCAAATCCAAAAAACATAGTCTTTGTGAACTCCCTGTGCCTTACAGGATCTCATATGTAAAGCTATGGGATAACGCTCATCCTTTTGTCTTATAGCTCTCCAATGTTCTGCAACCCTCACTCTGAGGGGGCGAATAGTACTCCCCACATATATCTTGTTGCATTTACAAATCATCATATAAATGACAAATTTAGTATTACAATTGATATGAGTTTTTATAATGAATTTCTAATTATCGGTCCCTTGGAATTCCTTTTGCATGCCACGCCCACCTACACATTGCGCAGTTACCACATTTATAAAAACCTAAACTATGTATATTCAGCCAATTTGGCTTAGTTTTCTCTTTCAAATAACGAGGGCTAAAAATATTATTGAGTGTAATTCCTCTTCTGTAAGTTACATCAGATTTATTTCTAATATGTCTCTTTAACATTCAATCTTGTAATAAGATTGACCAATGCTTTCTCATGACTTTAAGTAATAGACCTGAATTCTCCGTATAGTCCAGTATTATCTTTATCTTTTTGTCACCCACATTCCCTTTGTTCCCCGCCTTAATATGTTGTGACAATGTGTGTGACCGTGGTATCTTGAGTGCTTTAAGCTGAGATCTTTTGACAATATCCAGTGAGTAACCTCTGTCTATAAATCTCTTTCCCATGTCCTTAATACACTTATTGAAATCCTCATTTTTGCTACAATTACGTCTGGCCCTGACCATTTCTCCAAACGGTATTGCATCTACCTGTGTCTTAGGATGTGCACTGGTAGCATGTAGCAAAGTATTGCATGCTGTTGATTTTCGATATAATCTACTCTCAATCCTGTTACCCTCTATATATAGCTCCACATCTAAAAAATCAATGGATTTAGTACTATACTTATAGGTGAACTTAATGTTGGCTTCTTTATTATTAAGATAGTTAAAAAATTCCTTCACAGTTTTCTTCACTTCCTGTCCATATCATAAAACAATAGTCTATATACCTTCCCCAGTATAGGATGTGTGTCTGCCACTCCGCTGCTCCCAGACCCCACACCCACTTCTCTTCAAACCATCCCATAAATATGTTCGCATATGAGGGAGAAAATCTCAACCCCATTGCTACCCCTTGCTTCTGTTTATACCAATCCTTCTTAAAAAGAAAATAATTATGATTAATAATGAGATCGGTCATTTGTACAATCATCTCAGTGTGTTCCATCAAACTCGCTGATCTCCTATTTAACATATATTTCATGGCTTGAGTGCCTAACTCATGTTTAATAATAGTGGACAGAGAAACCACATCTAAAGTAACCATTAACTTGTTCGATTCCCATTGAATATCTGAAAGCAAGCTTAATATGTGTTTCGTATCCTTTATATATGAGGGGAGATTCGTTACAAGCGGTTGTAAAAACGTATCCACAAATTCTGATAATCTTTCCGAGGGGCCTCCTATACCTGATACTATTGGTCTTCCAGGCGAAAAATCACATTCCTTATGTATTTTGGGTAAAGTGTACAAACATGGATATCTAGGACGATTCACTTGTAAAATATGAATAAGCATCATCATCCAACAAATTGTTATCATGCCAAATTTTAAGCAGTCTATTAATCCTACTGACCAACAATATCATAGGATTGTGCAATACTTTCCCAAAGCAACTTTCATTGTGTAGCTGTACATATATTTCCTTCTCATAATCTTCACGATTCATAACTACTATATAACTGTGGAGCCATTTGACAAATCTTCACAAAACTTGTTTTTTTCATGGAAAACCAGATGAACCGTTAAGCAGAGGCTGAGAAAAAGGAGGGGGTGGGGGTCCTTAACATTAAATTCCTATTCAGTTTCTGTAGGGTTTTTTGATAACAGCTCTAGCCAAAACAACTCAGTGAAATTACACCAACATTTGGCCAGAAAGCATTCTTTTTTTGTGATTTGGTGTAAATTTATTCACTAGCGTTTGTAAAATTAAGGTTCAGAAATATTTGTATATCTGCATGGTTGAGTTGGAGAAACTCTTGCAAGGGTCCTGTGCTCACAATTTAAAAAACAAAATAGTGTTCTGATTGGCCTAAGGGGCTTCTTTTCTCAGCAGCTCCCACCGGCGTAAGCACTTTCTATGGCTATCATTGGTCTCCCATTGCTGTTTCTATTTTTTACATGTTATAGACTTGCTTGAAATACCATATTTTCCAAACGCAGTTTTAATGTATGTACTTAGTCCAGTGACGACCCTGCTTTCCATCTGATGGGACTTCTCCTGTCAGATGTCATTTTGCAAGCTGTTGTTTGTATTAACTGTCATGATCTTGTGTAACATAACTATTGAAAACAATTTAAAATAAAAGTATGAGCCTGAATTGGACATGCCTCTGAATAGGCCTCTACCACCACTCTCTCTTCATGCTAGTCAAGAGGGGAAGAAGTTTCTGAATCATACCTAGTCTTATTATTGTCCCCTCTTTATATATTGCTCTCACTGGGGAGTGTAGTGGAAAGGGTGCCAAGCCCCAGAGAAAACCTTAGTGGCAAATACCTTTATAGATGCTTGCGCCTTGTCTAGGGAGGTAAAAGCGGATATAAACCTGCCCAGTTCTTTCATAAAGGGATCTCCAAAGAGGCCTCCTTGAACAATGGTGCCTGCTTCTGACTACGTCAAGTCCCCTAAATGGGGGTCCACTTCTATGGGAACGGACCTGTGACGTTCTATCAAGATTGTACAGATAGCGTTACTTAGAAAGATAATGCCCAATTGTGCCCAGCCAGAAGATGTCAGGTGAAATGAGGGACCCAAATTGTTTGGCTCCTTCTACCATATCCCACATTTTTGGTAGGGGGCAGGAATGACTGATGCCATGCTTAGGGTCTTTAATGTATTTGGCTAAAAAAGTAGACACTTTGACTTCAATCTCTGGGGTAAGTGAAAGTTTTTCCTCTATGGAGGGGCAAGGGTATTCATCTCCCAGACGTTTACGGGCCTCCTTGCCCAATGGTTTGTGAAGGTGTCCTGCCACATAACGCACCACCTTCTCTGCTGGGACCCATTCTGGGAAGCAGGATGGTAAGTATCTTTGGGACGAGGCATGTTTAAGAAAGTGGTGGTAACATCCTTTGGGGACATGTCCGCCGGAGTGAGATCATAGTGATACAGCCTGGGACAGCAGGACCAGATGAGTTCTTATTGCCATTTGAACCAGGAGGAGAGTCATCAGCAGTGTTGTAACTCTGAAACTGAGATTGTTCAGTGAAGGAGGAGGGGTCTGAGAACCCCGAGTTTCCCTGGGGTTCTGTGCTCCTGGTGGGTTGCCCTTCCGCAGAGAAGTAGTCTCTTGCCAGGAAGACCTTCTTTAGGTGGCTGTGGTATTGATATAGAATACTCTAATACTCTTCAAAACTGATAATTAATTTCGCTAGTTGCTGATTTTGGTCCACAAAAGAAATTAAAAAAAAAAAATATATATATATATATATATATATATATATATATATATGTGTGTGTATGTGTATATATATATGTATATCGTCTCTCGCGAGTATCTTGTGATGTTGTTCTTCCTCCTGGGCTACACACCTTCGTGCTCTCAGCTTAGGGTTCTTCACATGCCAGCAACTCGTAAGATAGTAGGTTCCCTGGCGGGGGGTGGGGAGGAAGAGAAGATCCTTTCAGGGTCTGTATGTGAGCACTTTTATGTATTTACCCAAAACTTCTACTAGACACTGTGCATGTATGTTATTTAGTAAACACTTCCATCACTCTCCTACTGTGTCTTTATTTAGGAGGCCAGGTGTCTTTCCTTCACACCACTACCTCGTTAGGTTCCAATAATGCATAAAAGGCACTTGCCTGAGGACTCGGGGTTATGGCATCTGGGATCTCTGCCTTTTCTGTCCTTGGCAATCATACTTGGGACTCCTTCTGTGCTTCTTTTGGTCTTGCTCTCCTTCCTTGATCTTTTCTGCACTGTCCCCAACATGCTTTTAACTCACTGCGTGTCCCCTGCAGCCCACAATTGCTGTTCCCCTGCGTCGCTTTCTTTCTGGCATCTAATGTCTCCTTCCCAAGTTGTCTCTCTTCCTGGTTATTTCCTCGGTTTTCCTTCCTCCACACATTGTATTCCACCACCTCTCTTCCTTCTTCCCCCGGTGCGTGTCACGACGGATCTCTGTGTGTCTTTTTAGTTCCTTCTAGCAACGTAACTAGACCACTGCTGCAGCTTCTGTTTTCGGGATTTATGGCAGCCATATTGAAGTTCTCGGCCAATTTGTCACGCATATTACGGTGGCCAAAGGCAACTCCAGTGGGGTTGGTGCCCCAGGAGCACTTGGCCTTGGGTTTCTTGAAGGCAGCCTCAGAGGTTGTAGTAATAGGGGGGAACATCACTTACAACGCAGTAAATGCAACAAGATGAATTTACCACAATGCCTTTACAAAGCACATGCATTTACCACGCATGGCTTTATCACTAATATACCTTTATCATGCATGCCTTTACAACAAGTTTTGTTGGAAAGGCATGAATGGTAAAGGTGTAAGCGTGGGAAAGGTTTTAAAGGTAAGTACAGGTAAGTATTAAGTGGGTTGAGTGAGATATATATATATATATATATATATATATATATATATATATATATATATATATATATATAATGTGTTTATTGTGGGTAACGGTTATTGGTGGTAAATGCATTTTTAAGTTTTAAAGGTCATTTTTAGGTTTTAGTGTGGGTATGTGTTTTGGGGTGGTAAGGGCATTTTTAGGTTTAGGGTGGGTGTGGGTTTTGGGGAGGTAAGGGTATTTTCAGGTTTTGACCTTTTTGGTGCGGGCCACACACCCTCCCTGGTGCGGGTCACGACCAGTAGCCGACACCAGGAAGGGTATTAATAAATCCTCGGGTGCGTTGCAACCGAGGATTTTTTATTTTTTTTTCCCTTTCCCCAGGAGACACGGAAGCTTCCGTGTCTCCCCCCCACCCCCACCCGCCCCTTTGTGACGTCAGTGCGCCGCAAGGCGCGCTGACGTTACAAAGTTGTTTTCCCCATGCGGCCGCTTCCTGCTTCGATGGGGAAAACGGCCTTCCCCACGTTCGGGAAGGCCTCGTAAGAAAGGGGAGAGTCTCCCCTTTCTTACGAGGCCTTCCTGAAAGTGTTTCCTAGCCCCCGGGGGCCCAGAAACACTTTCAGGAAGGCCTCGTAAGAAAGGGGAGAGTCTCCCCTTTCTTACGAGGCCTTCCTGAAAGTGTTTCCTGACCCCCGGTCGCAGCTGGGGAGACTCACCTTTCTTACGAGCACTTCTGAAACTGTTTCCTGGCCCCTGATCGGGGGCCAGGAAGCACCACTAGATGCCAGGGATTTCCCTTGGGGGGGGGCGGCCCCCTCGGAAAACGCCCCCCCCCCGGGCATATTTTTTATTTTAAAAAAAGGTAGGTGCCCCCCGGGGAATTATTTTTTTTTTCTTCAAAAAATAAAATAAAAGGACAGGGGGTCGCCCGTGGGCCCTGTGGGGGCAATTTTTTTTTTAGATGTTGTAGGGTTTCCCTGGGGGCCATTTTGGCCCCCAAGGAAACCATACAACAACTAAAAAAAATAGATCTATATATATATATATATCTATGTAGATATATCTATCTATGTACATGGATATATCTATAGATATATCTATGTAGATAGATAGATATATATATATACCTGTGAGGTAGATCTATATATATATCAATCAAAGAGATTTATAAAGCGCGCTACTCACCCGTGAGGGTCTCAAGGCGCTGGGGGGGGGGGACAGGGGGAGGGAAAGGGGCTGGGAGGTTCACTGTTCGAAAAGCCAGGTTTTGAGGCCCTTCCTGAAAAGAAGTAGGTTTTGGGTCTTGCGAAGGTGGGTTGGGAGGGCGTTCCAGGTTTTGGGTGCAAGGTAGGAGAAGGATCTGCCCCCGGTGGTGGTGTGTTTGATGCGGGGGACAGTCGCGAGAGAGAGGTCAGCTGAGCGGACGTTTCGTCTGGGGGTGTGGAAGGTGACTCTCGTTGAGGTAGGCAGGGCCTGTGTTGTGGAGTGATTTGTGTGCGAGGATGAGGATCTTGAAGGTGATCCTTTTGTCAATGGGGAGCCAGTGGAGGGATTTGAGGTGTGGAGAGATGTGTTCGTGTCTGGGGAGGTCGAGGATGAGTCGTGCTGCTGAGTTCTGGATGCGTGTAGTTTGCGCTTGAGTTTTAGAGTGGTGCCGGCGTAGAGGGCGTTTCCGTAATCAAGCCTGCTGCTGATGAGTGCGTGAGTGACAGTTTTTCTGGTCTCTGTGGGGATCCATTTGAATATTTTTCAGTATACGGAGTGTGTTGAAGCATGAGGAGGTGAGAGCGTTGATTTGCTGGGTCATCGAGAGGGAGGAGTCTAGGATGATGCTGAGGTTGTGTGCGTGGTTGGCGGGGGTGGGTGCAGGGCCTAGCGTGGTGGGCCACCATGAGGGGTCCCAGGTGTTTTTGTGTGGGCCAAAGAGGATTATTTCGGTTTTGCTTGAGTTGAGTTTCAGGTGGTTGGCTGTCATATATATATCACTTTTGTCAATATGTGTGTGGTTTCCCTGGGGGGGGAAAGGGTCCGACTTGTCTATTGGCAGTTTTAGTGCCATAAAGAAGCGTAGTCGGTCAATATGCCTACTGCAAAGAGCAAATCTGTATTTTATGTAAATAGCTGAGTACATTAGTAAAGTCAGCCATTACCTGCGCTATAATACCAATGAAATGTATGTGCGGGGTGGAGGGCGGCTATGGAGAGATCAAGGGCACTTTTGCTGGGTGGTAATGAGGGAATCCGAGGAGGAGGGAGTGGGAGCACCAATAATGATTGTTGGACTGGGCGCAGGAGGTGCTAAAGACTGTGACGAATGGTATGTGACAAGGTGTTTTTTGAGTGTCTTGAAAGTACGTGCTGATTGAGGGAAGAAGCGCAGGTAAGGTGGCCTCTACTGTTGCACGTATCTCACACACCCCATCGATTTTGTGACTGTCTACGTAGGCTAGTGTTTTAGAGCAACAGTTTAGCCAATAGCAGAGATGGCATCTTGATGGATGACTGCTCCCTGCACTCGGGTTATAGAGGACCGCTCTGACATAGGATCAGAGACTGAGACATCAGATACTGAGACACCATCTGAGGGATAGGACAATGGCGCAGACTCTGGGAGTGATTTTTCAGTCAGAGGAGTCCCATTCGATAACTCCTCTTCCAGTACATTATGAGGGAGGTGATGAGGACAGTCCTGCTGTCCCTTCGCAAGCTGTTCGTGCAACTGGGTAATAGTGGGTTAGGCCAACCCAGAGAGCAGGTGAATGCGGTGGCAAGCAGAGAGAGAGAGAGAGAGAGAGAAATTCCACCACCCAAATCATATTGTGGAGACATCAAAATTATCTATGGCAAAACAAACTGGTTTTGTAAGGAAGGCACCTGTGTTTTTGGTCCTGGATTCGGCGGCCATATAGAGAAACACACTAACCCAAACATTTCTGGAAACTAGACATTCGGGGGAGTCCACAGAGGTGTGACTTGTGTGGATTCCCCAAAGTTTTCTTACCCAGAATACCCTGCAAAGCTGAAATGTTGAAAAAATACTAAATTTTCTCGCATTTCTGTCACACAAACTACAGGAATATGCTGGGATCCACAACATTCCTACCACCCAGTGACTCCTCACCTGTCCTGATAAAAACACTACCCCACTTGAGTGCCTACACCTAGTGCCTGTGTCAGGAATGGATCACCCCAGGGTCAACAGCTGCCTCACGTAAGGACCAACATTGACCGTTGTGTGATCTATTCCTGTCGCGGGCACCAGGCCTAACCACACAAGTGAGGTATCACATTTATCGGGAGACTTGGGGGAACGCTGGGTGGAAGGAAATTTGTGGCTCCTCTCAGATTCCAGAACTTTCTGTCACCCAAATGTGAGGAAAACGTGTTATTTTAGCCACATTTTGAGGTTTGCAAAGGATTCTGGGTAACAGAACCTGGTCAGAGCCCCACAAGTCACCTCTTCTTGGATTCCCCTGGGTTTCTAGTTTTCAAAAATGTGCTGGTTTGCTAGGTTTCCCCAGGTGTCGGCTGAGCTAGAGGCCAAAATCCACAGGTAGGCACTGTTTTCTATGAAAAAATGTGATGTGTCCACGTTGTGTTTTGGGGCATTTCCTTTCGCGGGCGCTAGGCCTACCCACACAAGTGAAGTATCATTTTTATCGGGAGACTTGGGGGAACGCTGGGTGGAAGGAAATTTGTGGCTCCTCTCAGATTCCAGAACTTTCTGTCACCGAAATGTGAGGAAAACTTGTTTTTTTAGCCACTTTTTGAGGTTTGCAAAGGATTCTGAGTAACAGAACCTGGTCAGAGCCCCACGAGTCACCCTATCTTGGATTCCCCTAGGTCTCTAGTTTTCAAAAATGCACAGGTTTGGTAGGTTTCCTCATGTGCCGGCTGAGCTAGAGGCCAAAATCTACAGGTAGGCACTTTGCAAAAAACAGCTCTGTATTTTGTCAAAAAATGGGATGTGTCCACGTTGTGTTTTGGGGCATTTCCTGTCGCGGGCACTAGGCCTACCCACACAAGTGAGGTATCATTTTTATCGGGAGACTTGGGGGAACATAGAATAGCAAAACAAGTGTTATTGCCCCTTATCTTTCTCTACATTTTTTCCTTCCAAATATAAGAGAGTGTGTAAAAAAGACATCTTTTTGAGAAATGCCCTGCAATTCACATGCTAGATTGGGCACCTCGGAATTCAGAGATGTGCAAATAACCACTGCTCCTCAAAACCTTATCTTGATCCCATTTTGGAAATGCAAAGGTTTTCTTGATACCTCTTTTTCACTCTTCATATTTCAGCAAATGAATTGCTGTATACCCAGTATAGAATGAAAACCAACTGCAGTGTGCAGCTCATTTATTGGCTCTGGGTACCTAGGGTTCTTGATGAACTTACAAGCCCTTTATATCCCCGCAACCAAAAAAGTCCAGCAGACAAAACGGTATATTGCTTTCAGAAATCTGACATTGCAGGAAAAAGTTACAGAGTAAAACATAAAGAAAAATGGCTGTTGTTTTCAGCTCAATTTCAATATTTTTTTATTTCAGCTGTTATTTTCTGTAGGAAAACCTTGTAGGATCTACACAAATGACCCCTTGCTTAATTCAGATTTTTGTCTAGTTTTCAGAAATGTTTAGCTTTCCGGGATCCAGCATTGGTTTCACACCCATTCCTGTCACTAACTGGAAGGAGGTTGAAAGCACCAAAAATAGTAAAAATGGGGTATGTCCCAGTAAATGCCAAATTTGTGTTGGAAAATGTGGTTTTCTGATTCAAGTCTGCCCATTCCTGAAAGGTGGGAAGATAGTGATTTCAGCACCAGAAACCCTTTGTTGATGGCATTTTCAGGGAAAAAACCACAAGCCTTCTTCGGTAGCCCTTTTTTCCCATTTTTTTGGGAAAAAACGAAATTTTCACTGTATTTTGGCTATTTTCTTGGTCTCCTCCAGGGGAAACCACAAACTCTGGGTACCATTAGAATCCCTAGGATGTTGGAAAAAAAGGACGCAAATTTGGCGTGAATAGCTTATGTAGACAAAAAGTTATGAAGGCTTAAGCGCGAACTACCCCGAATAGCCAAAAAGGGGCTCAGCACTGGGGGGGAAAAGGCCCAGCAGCTAAGGGGTTAAGGTGGGTATGGTTTTAGGGGTGGTAAGGGCATTTTTAGGTTTTTAGTGTGGGTATGGGTTTTGGAGTGGTAAGAGCATTTTTAGGTTCTAGGGTGGGCATGGATTTTAGGGTGGTAAGGACATTTTTAGGTTTTAGGGTGGCTATGGGATTTGGAGTGGTAAGGGTTGTTTAGGTTTTAGGGTGGATATGAGTTTTGGGGTGGTAAGGTAATTTTTAGGGATTAGGCTCGGTAGGGTTTTTGGGTGGAAATGTGTGTGTTATATATATATATATATATATATATATTGTACACACACACATATATATATATAAAATGTATGTTATTCTTACCTCTACTTTTTACAATGCATATGCCTTTACCGACTATGCCTTCACTACGACATTTTTGTGGTAAAATAATTTCGTGGTAAGTGCATGCATTGTACTTACCGCGTTGTAAAGGCATGCGTTGTAAGTGCATGCATTGTTCCATCATACATCCCTAATACCGAAGCACCTGCATGATCCTTCCTCCAACAGAAAAGTTCTGGGCAGCTAGCCATCAATTGGTGTAATTTCCTCTCCAGAGAAACCAAGATGCTACAAAAGTCTTTTTCAATTAAGCATCCACTGCCACTGCCAGGTGATCATCCCAAGGGATGATTTCTGTTGCCCCCTCCTGGAGGAACAAGGAGCCACTTGCATCTTCAAGCATTGTCAGTCTAAGTTCATTAGTGCTGGGAGGGGCACAGTGGACAGAGGACAAAGTCCAACAGAGGGCCCACTAGGGATATATGATAGCAAACTTCTGGGTTTTATAGGGAACCAGTGGTCCTCTTGTGGGTAAGGGTGATATACAAAACATTTATTTCTACACAGGCTGTACCTGGGCTATCCCCTGAAATATAGGTGACTATAAACCATCAATATGGACCCCTGGTGGGACATGAAGTTTCAGGCCTTTTGGGTTGGTTCTTGCTCACAAATGTTCCACAAACCACTGAGTGGTAAAATTCCCTAATGGAGCATTTGCTGCCAGTTTCCTGCCTGATGGTCGTCGCAGTGCAGCTTTTGACGTAAGTATGATCAGGCTCCCCTCCAACGTTCAGGTAGAAAAGAATGATTCCAGACCTGCACAACAAGGAGTTCCCTCTCTTAGCAGTCGTGAGATTGCAACGTGCAAGCATGCAGCCTCAGGGGTGTGGGAGAGCTGTCCTTATTGTTCAAAACTATGGGGAATAAAGAACGTAAGCAATAGCAAATCAGATACTGTGGGTGAAGAAACCCCAAGATTAAACTATTTTAAGGGCAGTACAGTGATTCACAGAAACATATCTGCTGCCGGGGCAGTGAAGAAAGATGGGGGACAGGAAATACATGCCCCCGTTCAATGGATAAAGGACACAGGATTGGTTGGACTGGTTGTTTACATTGCCAGTGGTCTTAGTTTTTTTGCTTGGTTATAGGATGCTACAGGAGAAAGAATGAAGAAGAAGGATACACATAATTTTCACCTCTTTCCTGACATAGAATTAAAAATTAAATCACTAGTCTATAACAGACTACAGCTAACAGAGGACCATGGAAAATGTAATATATGTGAATATTGGCGATCGGAAACCTATGCTTAAGAGCGATTAAACCTTACAATTACAAATCGGGCCATTAGCTAGGGCGTAATTGCAGTCTGTCTGCATTCAATTTGATGTGTTCTTTGCCTTTGTTAGCTTTTTGGGAAAAGGACTAGAGCAGAATTGTGCTTGTTTAACAGGCCAAGCTACAGACAGCATTAGCTATGTGAAAGAATTCATCAACACACAAAAGGCACGCATTGTGGGTTCTGCATCAGTCCAGTTCAGCCATTTGTTTTTTTAAGTGGTTTTCACAGTTCGTATCAAGCCACAGAGTCCTGACCAAATATATGTTTTAAAATCGTCTGTAGATAGCAAACTGCCTGAAAGTATATAGCAATTAAGCAGTGTTATATTTACAGCTATGACCTCAAAATATTTCAGATAATGGGTGGCCTTGAGAATAGAAGGTGCACTACCATGCAGATTTGCCCTGTCTACTTCACTCTTTGAAATATTTCATTTGTGAGTACATATGACATTGTTTGCATGCTTGTAATGTCCTTGGATCTTTTCAAACGTTGGCATGACTTCTTTCCAGACAGTGCTGTATTACGGCCTACTCATAGAAATGAAACAAAGTTCTGAGTGCTCATACTGGCAGGCAGCTTTAACATATTGAACACTGGTAATATGTTTCTCAAGTGGTTGGTTGCATTTTGACCATACATTAACTTACAGGCAATTTTAGAAAGACAAATATATAATAATGTTATGATGTTTTTTATGTTGATTTCCTACATACTGAGTCTGATTCATTAGAATGCAAAGCTATTTCACATTACAACTTCACATTTCTGCAACACACAGAGCTTAATATGTATTACTTTCTGTACAATTGTGGACAAAAATGGTTGAAAAACAAATTAACTGTACAAATGTGAATTTGATAACGATTAAGGCCCTCATTACAACCCTGGCGGTAAATGACGCTTACCGCCGCGCAGAAGACCGCCAACATACTGCTGCGCCTGCGGAATTCCGCTACAGCTATTACGACCCACAGCTCGGAATCCGCCATAATACAGACACCCACACAAGTCCGCCACACCAAAGGTCAGTGATAAACTGGCAATAACAAAACAGACACCGTCATGCCAACAGGAATACGCCCACACTATCACGACCCACGAATCCACGCAGCAGTCTTTCAACTGCGGTATTCCATTGACGGTACACACTGCTATGCTCAAAATACACATACATTTACAAAACACAACCGCATTGGACAATTCCAAATATACACACACCTGATAAACATACACACACCACTCCCACACACCCAATACAATATAAAACACACACCCACTTCACCCACAAACCCTTACAACCTAAATTCAGAAAGAAGGCCAGAGAGAGACACCACCATAAACAACACCAGCATCCACAGACACACAACACCATCACTTACACAACAACCACACATCTCAAACAACACACAACACATCCTCTCAAACATCACAACACACACCACCACACACGTCACCCACACCACATCATGGCATCTCAACGACGCCCCAGGTTCTCTGAGGAGGAGGTCAGGGTCATGGTGGAGGAAATCGTCCGGGTAGAGCCACAGCTATTCGGATCACAGCTGCAGCACACCTCCATTGCAAGGAAGATGGAGCTATGGCGCAGAATCGTCAACAGGGTCAATGCAGTGGGACAGCACCCCAGAACACGGGATGACATCAGGAAGAGGTAGAACGACCTACGGAGGAAGGTGCGTTCCGTGGTCTCCAGACACCAGATTGCTGTACAGAGGACTGGCGGTGGACCCCCACCTCCTCCCCCACAACTAACAACATGGGAGGAGCAGTAGGAGGAGGACTTGACTCTAGTAAGTCAAAGCTTTACTATTATATCCCCCACCCTACCTGCATGCCATCACATACTCTCACCCTCATCCCCATCACTCCAACACCTCACATATGCCCCACTATCACAACCCACCCATCCCAACCCCAAGCCCTGCATGCAACACCAAAGCATGTCCACTACAGATACCCACACAGACCCCAACCCAAATATCACACAAGGACCAAGACAAGAATGCAAGCACTGGAGTACAGGGTCACTCACCCATTTCACACAATGGCACACACAGATGCAATAATCATGCCTTTACACCCCTGCAGGACCCCAACCCAACGTCACCGGACAGGAGGTACCATACATGTCCAGTCCCCCCACAGAAGAGACCCACAGTGATGACAGCAGCTTTGAGCAACTGGATCAAGATGACCAGCCCGGCCCATCAGGGACCTCGGGACAGTCTATTCCCCTGACACTGGCACAAGCCACCACAGAGCCTCCCCCTAAGGAAACACCAGCACAGCACCCACCCAGCGGGCCCATCCCTCTGTCCCCAGGACACATCAATCAGCAGTGTGTCCACCACTACAGGGAACCCAGGCAAACACACCAACCCAAGAAAATCAGGGTCCTGGGGGCAGTGGCAGTGGGCACATGGTTCAGGGTACAGAGGCTCAGGAAAACAGGGAAACTGGGAGGACTACTGTGCGACAGGGGGAGGACAGGCCCAGGGAACCCACTCTCCACAAGGCCCTCTCCAACATCATGGGAGCTTACCATCATTCCCAGGAGACGATGGTAACGGTACTGGCCAAGTTTCAGGAGACCCAGCGGCTGCAGTAGGAACACTTCCTGGGGATCAGGGAGTACCTGAAGTCCTTTAACAACACCCTGGTCACCATTGTAGGGGTGCTGCAAGACCTTGTCAACACCAGGAGCGCACAACAAGGGGCCCCTGACACTAGCCTGGACGATGAACAGCCCTCCGCCGGCGCTAGTGGACAGGAGGCACCGTCACAGGAACACAACACCAGCACCCCACCCCCTGCAGATGGAGAACCACCCCGCAAACGGTCCCTGAGATCCAGGAACAAGACAGAGAACATTGCCAAGACCCCCGCCACGAAATGAGACCCCCCTGAATGTCACCCTTGTGTCCCACTTTGTCACCCTGTCCATCCTTAAACTGCCATTGCTCCATTTCCTATGCCCCTTTGGACAATGCACCTGTGAAACAAATAGACTGGACTCTGCCATGGACATTCCTCCAGCATCACCCCGGCCCATTTTACAACCCCCTCCACTTATTTGCACAGAAATAAACACACTTCAATCACAAAACATTCTGGAGTCAGTCTGTGCTTTCACAAACATGTAATTGCAATAACCATGGAATATAGCAATGTCAATTTAATTGTTCACATACCGATGAGGGCACAAAAAGGGACCCACATCTGTGAAATGGAAAGGCAAAGTGGCAAGTCAATACACTGAGTGAAAATGACAGACTTATGCTAGCTCCAAAAATAGTATGAGATGTGGGAGGCAGTGACATCTTCTTACCTGTGTCTCACTGAAAGTATTGCATGATTATGTTGTTTCTGTTGTCGATAGCCTCTTCTTCTACCTCCTCCTCTTCTTCACTGTCCACAGGCTCCACAGCTGCCACAAGACCACCAGCTGGACCATCCTCCTGCAGAAAAAGCACCTGCCGTCGCAAAGCCAGGTTGTGCAGCATACAGCAGGCCACGATGATCTGGCACACCTTCTTTGGTGAGTAGTAGAGAGAACTACCTGTCATATGGAGGCACCGGAACCTGGCCTTCAGGAGGCTGAAGGTGCATTCAATCACTCTCCTAGTTCGCCCATGTGCCTCATTGTAGCGTTCCTCTGCCCTTGTCCTGGGATTTCTCACTGGGGTCAGTAACCATGACAGGTTGGGGTAACCAGAGTCACCTGCAAATATCGAGGGACAACTGTTAGACACACACTAACCCGTAGGGACAACCCCATATTCAGACAATTATTCACACTGTATAGGGTCCTTGTCCTCACCTATTAGCCGCACACGGTGCCTCTGGAGTTGCCCCATCACATAAGGGATGCTGCCATTCCTCAGAATGTAAGCGCCATGTACTGAGCCAGGAAATTTGGCATTCACATGGGAGATGTACTGGTCGGCCAAACACATCATCTGCACATTCATAGAATGGTAGCTCTTCCGGTTTCTGTACATCTGTTCACTCCTGCAGGGGGGGTACCAAGGCCACATGTGTCCCATCAGTGGCACCTATGATGTTGGGGATATGTCCCAGGGCATAGAAGTCACCTTACACTGTGGGTAAATCCTCTACCTGAGGGAAAATGATGTAGCTGCGCATGTGTTTCAGCAGGGCAGACAACACTCTGGACAACACGTTAGAGAACATTGGCTGGGACATCCCTGATGCAATGGTCACTGTAGTTTGAAAGGAACCACTTGCCAGGAAATGGAGTACAGACAGGACCTGCACTAGATGGGGGGATTCCTGTGGGATGGCGGATAGCTGACATCAGGTCTGGCTCCAACTGGGCACACAGTTCATGGATTGTTGCACAATCAAGTCTTTAGGTGACTATTACGTGTCTCTGTTCCATTGTCGACAGGTCCAGCAGCGGTCTGTACACCAGAGGATGCCGCCATCTCATCACCTGCCCCAGCAGACGTGCCCTATGGACGAGAACAGCGAGCAGAGAGTCACGCAGTTAATATTAATGCCATGTGGCCCCATGAAATGGTGGCTGCCTGACCTGTAAGGTGGGACAAGGGGATATGAGGTAACTGCGCTGGCATTGTACACCGTCGCGATAGGGGGTCGAAGACCGCGGCGCAACCCTGCATTGGTTAACATTGGACCCTATGGGTCTGTGGAGCCAATGACGATGTACGCCGACGGCGACGGTACGCACCGCTGCGGACGTGACCGCCATTTTCTGTCTGTTCACTCACTTGATACCTGACCTTCAACAGGAGAGGACCTACACTGCAAGTGCTGCTGTGACCTTAGTCTGGAGCGATGTCTGGGGAAGGGGCCCCTGCCTTCACTTCGGAGGGTACTGGGGGTCCTCCCACAGTACACACAACTGTGTACTGGGTCCTCCCCCAGTACACACAACTGTACGGTCCTCCAGACAAACAGGTGAGTACACTGTGAGCATGCTGCATGGGCAATGCCTGTGTGGAGTGGTGTGGATGGACGATAAATGGGGGGGTGGACTGAGGCCTGCATGTGCGGACGGTGAGTGTATGTGCGTCAGGGCAAGGGTGGGAACGTGGGCCAATGAGTATGACGGTCCAGACGGGTAAAGATTTTCATTTTCCCCTGTACTATTCCTCTAGGTCAACGCCCACCAGAAGAAGGCAATTTGGTGGCCCATCACCAAGGACGTCCGGACCCTGGGGATCCACCACAGACGAAGCACCCACTGCCGGAAAAGATGGGAGGACCTTCGCCGCTGGAGCAAGAAGGCGGCGGAGTCCCAGCTGGGGATGGCCTCCCAACGTGGGAGGGGTGCCCGTTGCACCATGAACCCCCTGATGCTCCAGATCCTGGCGGTGGCGTATCCGGAGTTTGATGGGCGCTTGAGGGCATCACAGCAGCCACAATGGGGTGAGTACACTCTCATTCAGCTGACTCTGCACGCATTACGAGGTGTCTGGGTGGGGGAGGTGGGCAGTGGGTTCCCCTAGCCAGGGCGATCTTGGTAGGCAAGGTCCCTTGTGAGGCAGGCTCAGTGGCACCCCAACCTGACTAGTGGTTAGTGCCTTCTATACCTACTCAGGCTCATGTGACTTCCATGTGTGCAGCAATCGGGCTTAGGCCTTGTACCCCATGGGCATGTGAGTAATCTAGGAACTATAAGTGCATGGCATAATGCAGAGGGCTGCTGTGTCTGTTGTGTCCGCCAACGGTAGCGGTGTTGCATGTACTGAACATGTCTTTCTTCTGTCTCCACCCCCCACGCCCCATTTTTGTGGTCTCCCTGTTCTTGTTTGAATTAGCATCATCAGGCAGAGGAGCACCGGAGCAGGAGGGAGCTGCATCCCACTTGTCCCTGGAGGGCGAAACAACGGAGTCTGAAGCCACCAGTGGGACGAAGGGCGAGGGGAGCTCCACGGTGGGGACAGGAGCAGACAGCAGTGACAGCGACTCGTCCTCTGATGGGAGCTCCCTTGCGGTGGTGGACCCCTCTGGGCCCCCCGCATCAACAGGTACAGCCGCCGCTCCCCCTTCCAGCACCGCCCTCCCAGCAGCCCCTCAGCGTGTGTCCCGTGCCCGCTCACCCAGGAGTGTGGGCATCTCCTTCACCCCAGGCACCTCAGGCCCTGCCCCAGTCAGCCCTGCTGCCCTCAGTGAGGAGGCTATTGACCTTCCTGAGACCCCTCACTGTTGGGCAGTCTACCATTCTGAATGCCATCCAGGGTGTTGAGAGGTATTTGCAACAAACAAATGCATACCTGGAGGGCATTCATTCTGGCCAGGCAGCCCAACAGAGAGCATTTCAGACTCTGGGCTCAGCACTGGTGGCAACAATCCATGTATCCAGCCTCACCCCTCCAACTTCCTCCACCCAATTCCCTGTACCTCAGCCTATCCCAAGCACACCATCAGACCAGCATGCACACACCTCAACACACAAGGGTGGCTCAGGCAAACATCAGCACCACACATCCCACAGGCACTCACACAAGCATCATACCAACATCCACTGCCTCCACTGTGTCCCCCTCCTCCACGTCTCCCTCCTCCCTCCCAGTCTCGTCTTCACTCACACCTGCATGCACTAATTCCTCAGCCACTACCTCCATCACCAGCACGCCCATCACCACACACCGCTCACGTGCACTCACCACCCCCACTACCATTCACACATCACCTGTGTCCTCTCCCAGTGTGTCTGTGAGCCCTCCTCCCAAAGTACACAATTGCAGGCACACACCCACCTCACAACAGCCTCCAGCCCATGCACCTTCACCCAAATTCAGCAGACGTACACCTCCTACAACCAATACCTCTATCTCCACTCCCAAACCCCCATCCACCCGTCCCAGTGTGTTTAAAAAACTTTTCCTGGCTAATATTGACCTCTTTCCTACACCTCCCCCCGTCCTTCCCCTAGGGCCAGGCTTTCCAAGTCCCAGCACAGCACCTCAGCCACCACATCCCCAGGCACAGTGGTGCCAGCAGCTGCGGGGTCATGGAGTGCGCCAACCATCAGGGCTGCCAGTGTGCCACGGAGCGAGGGCAAGGACATTCTGCCACCTGCCAAGGTGAAAAAGGTGCCCACATCCCGGAGGGAGATGCCGAAAACACCTGCCACCAAGGAGTCGGGGAAAACGAAAGGGGATAGTAGCAAGCCAGCTGCGCTACCATCAAAGGTGGGGCAGGGCCAAAAACTGAAGGGCAGGTCAGGAGAGTGCATGGTGGCACCGACTGAGGGACCAGTGTCACACCCTCTGTCCACGTCGACGCCAACCTGTACGGCAGAGAACACCGCCACCTGCACTGCCACAGACCCCGCAGCCAGCACCGCCGCCACAGACCCCGCAGCCAGCACCACTGCGACTGCCACTGCCACCGCCGCAAGAACCGCCAGCGGCCCCGTGACATCCTCAACCAGTGGCACCACCGCAGTCATGACTACCATCCCCAGTGGTCAGTCGTCTGAGGCTGGTGGTGAGTTCCAGGACCCTGGGCAGCTTCATTGAAGCATCACTGTCATCACAGTTGTCACCTGCATATGGAATGCGAAGCCGCAGCAGTGTGGGGCATGTCGCTGCCTCAATAGCGTATCATGCTACCTGTACCTCGGCAATCTTGTGGCACACACACCCAGGTGTGGGAATTGTACCGGCCACACTGCACGTGGAGCACTCTGGGCACCAGGCCACCTCCAGAACCAGTGGAGTATCTCATCCACTACCTCAGTCCTTGGCAGGATGAAGCACTCTGGGCACCAGGCCCCCTCCAGAACCAGTGGAGTATCTCATCCACTACCTCAGTCCTTGCAGGATGAAGCACTCTGGGCACCAGGCCCCCTCCAGAACCAGTGGAGTATCTCATCCACTACCTCAGTCCTTGGCAGGATGAAGCACTCTGGGCACAAAGGCCCCT
This sequence comes from Pleurodeles waltl, assembly GCF_031143425.1. Classification (NCBI taxonomy): domain Eukaryota; kingdom Metazoa; phylum Chordata; class Amphibia; order Caudata; family Salamandridae; genus Pleurodeles; species Pleurodeles waltl. The sequence goes on from NC_090444.1 coordinate 1,325,006,544, forward strand.
CCAGAACCACTGGAGACTGTTATTCACTTTAGAGACCGTGGCTTTGTATTCCCCAGGATAAAGCAGTGGGCAAACCACCCACTGAAAATACTTGAGGGACTGTGGCTTCCCACTGCCCAGGATACATCAATGGGCATGGAGCCCCCTTGTGGAGCAGTGGCATCGTGCGTTCATCAGGCTGAGGTGCCTGTATATTTTCTATGTGATGCCCCTCCAGTGTTCTCTCCGTTTGGAGTCAGGTATCATGTGTGGGCCTTGCCCATGCATTTTGGGCCCAGTGTTCCACGGACAATGATTGGTGCGCTATCCGGACTTGTGTAGTTGGTGTACATATTTGTATATACTGGATTTTTACTTTTGACTAATGGATTTTTATTGATTACAATCGTTACAATCATTTCCTTTTGTCCTTGCGTTATTCAAAGGGGGGTGGGGGGCGTATATGTAATGTTGCAGCATGTATTTGTGTGTATGGTGTTGTGGATGAGGGTGGGGGTGTTGCGTGTTGCGTGTGTGTCATTCTCTTTTCCCTCCCCCCTCCCCTGTGTTGTAGGTGCAGTACTCACTGGTCGTCGCCGCCGTCGTTGGAGCTCCTGATAGAGGAGCAGGAAGACCATCGCCGGCAGGATCTGCAATTCGGGCTCCATGGCGTCCTGGTTCCACGTGGGTTGTGGAGAGGTGAGTGTTTTCCCTTCCGTGTACTGTTTCTGCTGTGTTTATATTCGCTTTGGTTCCACCCCGGAAAAAGTGGCGGATAGCCGTGTTGTGATAGGGTGGGCGGTACATTATCTCCCGCCAGTCTATTGGCAGTGTCCGCCACGTTGTTTGTTTGTACTGCTGTGGCGGTCGGAGTGTTAAAGTGGCTGTCTATGTTGGCGTTTTCCACCATGGTAGTAATCCCACTTTTTTTTCTGCTGGCCTGTTGGCGGTATTACCGCCGCTCTAACACCGACCGCCAGGGTTGTAATGAGGGCCTAAGTCTTTTCTGTGTACAAAGACTTTGGATCTGTATTCAGACATCCTCCAGTAATCCTTGGATCCTTCATCACTGTCACAAGGTCTACATAAATACAGGGAAAATACCAACTTTCTCTTCCAGATGAACTCACATTAAACTGTTGTCCTAAAAGTAAGACCCCTGCATTGACAGAGATCAATGACTGGGTAAACTGCAGCCAAACATGGTAAAGCGGTTTGCACACCATCTAGCACAATAAATGCCAATTTTCTCTTTTCTAATGAAAAGTAACCTAAAGGATTAATGATTGTGCAAAAGGATTGTGGGTATGCAGATTTTACATAAAAGATTCAAATTCCTGTCCCTACTCACATCTACCATTCTGTTTCTGTCCTCTACTAAATACATTTGAAATGTAGTCTTTCAAAAAGTATTATTAGTCCATCCAAACCCTACCAGCTGTTGCAGGGTAACTGAAAAATAAAGAAAAAGACAGACTCCTCTTGGCAATGTAAAAACAGCTCTTTACTGTCACAACAGGGAGAGTGGCAAGTCCACACATGTAAACAGACAGTCTCAATCTGCTGCTTAACTGGCAGCTTCTTTTACACAGAGTCAGACAATACTTTATTACAAAACGTCAAACAATGAATCACTAGATAGCTATTCATTAGTTATGATATCATGCCACTTGTGAGCATATGACCCTAAACTTTAACCTTATTCACTACACATCCTTTATTGCGGGTCTAACAATGCTTAACAAACTAACCGTTCTCTATGCCTGAATATCTTTGTTTAAGTGCTTTATAATTTTGCTCCCAAGACCTTTTATCAGATTTTGTGTACCCTTTGGCTAATTCAATCTCCTGCTGCTATTCTTCAGTCACCTTCAATCGTATTCTTATTAAACTAGGACAAGATAATATGTGCCTGTGTGCTAAGGCCATAAATTCCTTCAAACTTGCCACACACGGGTTTTCCTTTAACTACAAAATTGTAGGTTATGCATTCTCTACTTTCAAGTGACTTTTTCACCTCCCTCTCATCAACACGGGTTTTGGCCCGCACTGTTATTCCACCACATATAGCTGCGTGATGCGTTTTACTATTGTCTGCTGCAGTGCCATGTTTTTCACATTTTCTGTAACAATTCCCCCGCTATTTGATATTTTAACTACTGAACCTAAACCTTGGTCTACACTTGGCACAGATGATCTGTCACTTGTGTTGATATCCTAACTGGCACATGCCACTTCATTACCTTCACAGATGGTGGTGACAGTACCACCTTATATCCTGACACTCTCTGTGTAGTTAGAGTAGTCTTAGCTTTTTGAATGATAACACTGAATGCCCTTTATTGAGCATTAAAGTTGCCCCCATGAGAATGGGGGTGCTCTTCTGGACAGCAGGGACTGCAGTGGTGAGAGCTTGCTTGCAAGGATAATGTCTTCATCAATGAATCTAACTGCCCACTAAAATATGCAGTGGGTTTGTGTCCTAAAGGATATTTCTATGTAAGGACAGCTGTCATCACTTTACTATTGTAATGACAAAATAGATAATACTCCTTGGTATAATCGGGGGTTACCAAAACGGGAGCATTTGTTATCTTTGTCTTTAATTTCTGAAAAGTCTCCATCATCTCTGGTGTTCACATTATCCTGTCCTTTCTGTCTTTTGCTTGTTTAATAGAAGCCAGCAAAGGCACTATTAAAGTGCTGTAATCGAAAACCCACTGTCTCACATACTTACAGAGACCAAGAAACATCTGCATTCCTTTAACAGTTTCTAGCTCAGTCATTTGGCGTATTGATGCTGCTCTGTCGGGGTTACTCGTCCACCAGAAGCTTACAGTAATTGCCCTAAATAATGTACTTCATCCTTTCAATACTGGACTTTGTCTCTCTCTGCTTTGCACCCTGTCTGTGCAAGAGTAATTAGAAGTATGCTGTCAACATACTGCAACAATGTACTGTCACACTGGAAGTTTGACAAATCATTTTTCCCCACTCTATTAAAATTCTAGAGGACTCACCATACCCTTGAGGCAAATGACAATACAAATACAGAGTCCAGCGATAAGAGAACACTGTCAAAAAGTGACTATCTGGATGAAGAAGGATGCTAAAAAAAAGCATATTTCAGATCTATAACAGAGAAATATTTAGCATCCTGAGAAATATTTGTCAAAACGATGGAAGGGTCAGAAACAATAGGCAATTCTAGTATCACTACATTGTTCAGGGGCCACAGGTTTGGAACCATACGCCAAGTATTACCCTTGAACTTAATAGGGTAAATCGGGGTTTTGCAAAGTGATACTGCAGGATAAATTACTCCTTGTTCTAGCAATGCCTGTGTAGTAGGGGCAATGCCCTAATCTACTTTTTTGAAAAGAGGTAAGATAGAACCTTCCTTTAATCTAATTCTGAATGGTGTAGTGGTGCATATAAGGCCTACATCATGGTGACCCTTAGTCCATAAGGTATCTTGTACTTGGAAAGGATCTGCTTCCCTAACAAAATCAAAAGCTGTACCTGGTGTGGGCATCCTTACTTCCATCACTGTCCTCAGTGGTGTGTCATCATGAAGGACTACAACTGTTTTCTCTGAATCATCATCATCAAACAATTGGTCATCCAATATCTCTCTAATCATTTTTCCTGGCTCAATGAATATAACACATGCCCATAAGACGTTGTTATAATCACCGGCTGTCAGAGCTCCATAAGTTGATGTTACCTCTAAAGTCTTTATTTGTAATATTAACTCAGTATCAGGCATCCACAAATCTTGCCCTTGCCGCCAAAAAAGGAGTTATTTAGGTAACTGACCCCCCTTCCCAATAGCTGTGGTGTCTCTGCTATGATTGTAAAAACTACTGTGGGAAATGCCTCCATATCAGCAGGTCGCACTCTGATTATATCTCTAGTAGTGAAATGTACTGTTACTGCCATAATTTTAGAAGATTAAACTCCAGGAGTAGAACACATCATAGTGCTATCAGATTCAAAAGGAATGGTCATATTTAACTTGGCCATAAGATGTTTCCCCAACAGATTGGCTGGGGCAGCTGGAGAAAACAGTAAACAGCCAGCAATGTACCTCCCTCCTACTTCCATCTCTACTGGTTTAGTAAATGGAACTCTCATTACTTCCCCAAAGAGACCTTTTGTGTCCATTGTTCTATGAGAAACTAGAGGGTCTGCCTCTCGAATACAAGCTTGAGTTGCCCCTATATCTATGAGGAATGCATACTTCTTGTTATTGATAGCTACCATCACAGGGGGTTTGTCATCTGGCCTGTGAGTAACTGGCAATACTTGACAAATAGAAATGTTCTGTGGGCACCCTCATTGTATATATCCTCCCCCATAATTCGTCTGGAAGGAATTCCTCCCATCACAATTACACCTCCCTGTCCACTTTGAGGTGGAGTCACCATTGGGTGTGCTTGATAGTTTTGCTGTGGCAGCCTTTGTGCTTAAGGCATTACTGGTTGCTGCTCATTTTGCAGTGGTGTCTGAGGCACATATATTATTTGCAGGTTTGGCTGTGGCTGACTGTTGTATTTCCTGGTTGATTTTAGACTCCTGTCCTTCCATTTTACCCGTCCCATCTCTCAGTTTTGAGGTCTCTAATAAAATGTCCATATCTCTGACAATAATGACACACTTGATCAACCCTTTTGGGACCTATCCTACCTCTTCCTATTCCTCATCATTCTCCTCTACTACTTCCTTGTACCCGTACATTATCCTGTTGCTGTGGGTACTATTGTTGGGTGGTCCCTGGGACCGATCCTACAGACATTACAGTCATCTGAGTGGTAGCGGCTACACTGCTCCTTTCTTTGCCAACCTGTGCTGCACTAACTTGGCTGCTTCTTTCTCTGTCAACTCCAGTTTGTTTTTTCTTTCTCCTGCTCTTTCTCAGAAAAATGAATTACATGTGCCTGTTTCTCTGTCCAGGGCTTGGCTTATCAAGATTATCCTGAACATCAGAGGGTAACCCTTTCTTTACTACATTGTAAAATAACACAGTATTTCCTACTATTACTTCCCAACCCTGACCCACTTTTTGAATCCATTTTTCCTTCATTCTGCTGGGAAACTGAACGGGATCCTCATTTGGTTGCATTGATTGAGTCATGAGGATCCAATGTCTGGCCTGTCACAATACATTTTTCTCAGCTGATCTCAAACTGCTATCCTAACCAAGTAAAAAGGGGGACCCATCATACCTAGTTTCAGTGAGGGTAACATTTCTTACTCCAGCTTTTTGAAAAACATTGCCTCAGAGAGCTAAGCAGACTCTTTATGTCTCCTACTGCCATGATGATGCCTGCAGTTTGCTTTTCAAAAGCTCTAATTGATTTCCCTGCTCCCCCTGTAAGCTGTGGTAACAATTTCTTGAGATTCTCCTTGTGCATTTTTGGCCAAGGAACATAATGGGGGTGTCCCAGGACCCTTGCGTATCAGGGGGATCTGATATACGTGAATGGCAGAATTTTAGGGATTGTGCTGCCTGGCATTTCTGCATATAGGGATAATTCTAGTCTGACTCTCCCTCACCATAAAGAATGCAAACCTCAGCACTCGTTACATCACGTGGATCAAAGGACCCTTCTTGTGGCCATGGACTCATCTGTAGAGCTAGCCTTTCAGTCCATTGGTCCAAGTTATCCACATAAGATACAACACTGTACCAACTATTTCCTCTCTCAGCAACTCTCACTTGTGGGTGAAATCTGTGATGTGCAGAACTGATTGTATACTCATTTGCTGCACTGGTCTATCATGCAGTATCAATCCTTTCATAGCCTCACAAGATCCCATCCTAGGGTCTGGCTGGCCACATGTTCCCTGAAATCGCAACCGCTCAAGCTCTGTCGCTTGAGGTTTCCGAACTCTAGAAAACATATATTGCTGTCTTTCTCTACTGTTAGTATGATTAGGCAATCTGATTGCACCCCTTGTGTGATCAAACTCGATAAGGGGCCTTTCTTGAGTGCTAATATCATGAGTGGGGTGCCTTGCCTTGTGGGGCTGAAGTATTTCACTCATGTTATCTACACACCTATGTATGGACTCTAATCTATTTGCTGTCATCCCAAAACTTCTCTGAATCTGTCCTGAAAGGTTGTCACAATATCCTTTTCTCCTTCCTTCTCTTGCATCTCTCCCACACTCACTTCGTGACAACCATTCTTGAACACTTTCTGGTGAAACTATTATGTCCCCCTTTTTCTGCCAATGTGGTAGATTTTCTGCAGTCCTATCTCTTTCTTGGGATACTGCCATCACATCGTACTATAAGCCCAGTCCACATATACACTCCATCTAAAATCATCTGCATCTCTTTGCCGTGGAGTAGACATTCTCTCCCTAGCTACCTTTTCTGTTGTGTCACTTCTCTGCAACAAATTTGATGTTGCTGATGAAACATGGGACTGATCATCACTATCTCCTGGACCTTGCTCTTCACCTCTATCCTGTGAAGAGGTTGAATCTAAATGCAGTGTAAACTGCCCTTCTAGTTGTCCTGAAAACTGGGAGGAACCCACCCTGACTAGCTGTCTGGGAGTGTTTGTGTACTTTGGACATCTGTGAGTCGACATTAGGAATTACTTTTGGGGATAGTGAAGGGGTCTCATTTCAGGATTCTCAAATCCTATTGTAACTTACTGTAGCTTCATCACTGGATAAATGGTCCCATTGAGATGTACTCATAAGATCATATGGGGGTGGGGGAGCAGATAGAGTACTAAGAGTATCAATAATTTCTCGTATTGCCAACATTTCTACAATTTAGCTTTTATCTGTCTGGTCAAATATTACTCCTGCTTTAAAACTTTATACTAAACCTTATAAACAAGAGAATTCAACAAGTGTATCTTGTCAATCATATATTAAACATTCTACATTACAGTAACATTATGCAACATTATGCAACAACATTACACATCAACATCACTCTGTGGCCACATTTCCATTCACAAGCACTCACCCATTAACCATCAACATTTTAAAAACACTCCAATTACTTCTAAATTTGAATCTCCATCTTTCTAACTCTAAATGGTAAATACAGCTGACAACCCATGGTCACTTTCCACCGCGTTTAGAGAGGACAACCTTTCAAACCATGCATCTCTCAGACCATGGAATGACTTCTGGACATTAGGTCTAGGATCGTAATTTGATTGATCTGATCGTACTTAGAGGTAAACTTTAGCCTTTCAGCTGTTCCTCTGTGTCCAACACTGAAACACATATTGGCACCCCCAACTACTAATAACCCACATTCACCACTTCCAACCTTATATTGGGGATAACAAGTTAACTGGTTATGCAGCACCATTCCTGATATTGTGCAACACAAGTACACAATCTTACATGACATACCCTTATGTCTCTTAAATCTTTAAACCTCTTATATCTTTATGTCTTCTATATCTACGTCTGTGTTTACCATTGTCAAAAGAGATGTCATACAATATATACAAAAACATGGAAGTAGTCTGCATTGTCCTCACCTTTTAAAAGACAGCAATCCCTGAATGCTACCCGTCCCCATTAAATAGTTGGAAATTTAGAAAACATGGTGTCTGCTCACTTCATCAAAGATGCGCAGTGATCTCTGCAGCAAGGGTAGGTGGTATTCCGGTGTTAGCAGTAAGGTGAAGGCAAGAGGGCGTCCTGGCTGGCTCGCCAACTGTTGCAGGGTAACTTAAAAAGAAAGAAAAAGATTCCTCTTGGGAATGTAAAAACAGCTCTTTACTGTTGCAACAGGGAGAGTCGCTAGTCCACACACGTAAACAGCCGGTCTCGATCTGCTGCTTCACAGGCTGCTTCCTTTATACAGAGTCAGACAATACTTTATTACAAAACATCAAACATTGAATCACTACATAGTTATGCATTAGTTATGGGAAAAACATCATTCCACCTGTGACCCTAAACTTTCATCTAGTTCACTATACATCCTTTATTGCAGGTCTAACAATGCTTAAACTATTCTCTATGCCTGATTACAAGACCACAGGTTTTTAACCTGCACTGTTCTTTAACCACTTATAGCTGTGTGATGCTTTCTACTATTGTCTACGGTTATGCCATTTTTTCACATTTCACAGTTCCCATAACACAGCTTTGACTGGGCCAGTGTTTTTGCAGAAAAAGGTTCTCATAGTGCATACATGAATTATTTCAGAGCATGTAAATGCTGTAAAAGGGATAAGATTGTATACCTAGGTAACTGACATGGAGCACAGTCAGAGACCCTGAAAGTAGCATCTGTACTACCATCATTACAACTACCTTCGTGCATATGCCCCAGGCGCTGCTGGATGGTCCTCCTACCGTTCACTCTGGACCTTTTTGAATGACATCTGTTTTAATAAAAGCACTGTGCACAGAATATAGAATATGCAAGTTATGTTCCGTGCTAAACTAGTATATCAGTGCAGATCTGCCCACCGTTTAAACATTACAACATGGGAGGCACAATAAAGTGCATGGATGGCTTAGGCTTCTCCCTCCCCAGAGAATCTGGTAACTGATTAAAGTACTTTATCATTTTGCTGACTTCAAACACACTTTGTGCACCCTTTAAGGCACAAAGACTCACTTCTATGAATCTGGTATCTGTGCATTATTGAGCATGTATTGGAATTCTATGTTTTCTATATTATAAAGTACTTGTCCTTTCTACGATTGAAGTACTGGGCTGGACCATGCTCTTACTGAACTGCTGGGCAGTGGTTTTGATTCTTGAAACTAAGTATTCTTACACTAACCTCCCTAAGAGGCCTGTGACTGCTCGACTTGCTACCACTTAGGGTCAAGTGCAGAAAGGGTTTGCTTGACCTAGTTCGCAGAGCCATATTAAGACCAGTCCATGGACAGGAAAAGCAAAAGGACTCAACCCAGGTGGTTGTAGCCCAGTAGGACCTGCCTGCGTCTTGGCCTCCTGAATGGGGGCTGACCTACTTGTAGCAATGACCTAAGGTACTGCACCCTTTCAGCTGACTTCAGAGAGACCTTAGGAATGAACTGTTATATGTTTCTCCCAAGCCATAGGCCACAACATCACCGCACCATTAGTGTAACTGCGGGAACAATGGGAAAGGGACATACCATACCCGATCACAGAGCTGAACTGGGCCAAAATCCTTATGAACACACACATACTGTGTCCCGCAATGGTAGATTCAAATTGATAAGCTTTTACTACCTACACAGGCCCCACCTAACCCCAGGGACAGTTATCAGGCTCTTTGGGACCCCTGGGGCAGCCTTCCCACGTTGCTGCCAAATAGGAGCAGAGATGTACCACATGGTATGGGCCAGCCCCACCCTAGTGGATTACCAGAGGGAGGTGGTGACTTGCAGCAGCGACATGACACAGAAGTCGATCCTATACACCCCCGTGGCCTGTCTGTTTGGGGGGATACCCGAGGCCTTCTAAACATAAAACGACCACCAGGTTTATAGACTTAGCTCTGACATAGGCGAAAATAGAGATCACAATGAATTGATCCTAGCCTGACCAAATGGAAAGAAGAACTCACTTGGTGGGCGGGATAGTAGAGAGCAGTCCTACTCATAGAGGTGAGAAGAGACTGGGTTTAAATATATGGGGTCCGAGCCTGGGAACACCTGGTGGTCTGTCTAGTTGACCCTGAACAGGATACCCCGTCTAGTACACCACTGCATGCTGACACATAACGAACCCCACAACCATATCTTCCCACTTAAGGAAATGGGAGCAGGAGAAGGATGTGTGCTAAATATATCTGCAGCTTATTGATGGGGGGGGGGGAGGAACTGACCCTTACTTTTGAGCTTGGGGATGTGGGCGGGAACTCAGCTCGGAGGGGATGGGAAGGGTGGACTTTTGTTTGCAGTTACAGGGTTCAGGTCATGCAAATGTATTATAGCATTGCCTCTGTACTACTACTCATGACAACCACAAAACGTGTTATCACACTATAATGCAACTGTATCCATATGGCACTACTTTCCTGAACCCTGTGGGTTGTGTTTGTATTGTTTGGAAAATAAATAAATCTTACTTACAAAAAAGGTAATGAACTGGGATATTGAATCATCTTTGCTTACTTCAGTGGGACATCTGGTAACAACCTGGGGTACTGCACACTTGTGCAGCTCACATAATGAGGAAGGAGCAGATTAAGAAGTACGTGTTGAGGAAGGATGGGGTTGGGATGCTGTGTCATCAGCAAAAAACTGTTTTTACAGATAAAAAATGATTATTGTAGTGTTAACGAATGTGCCTTTTTAGGGCTTGCTACAGGCAGGTTTAGTTGTTGGCAAGATGCTTTATCAGCATTGCACACTCCATACACATAACAGTAACACCTAACCCTCCATGCTACAAACAGCATTCAGAAAGGGGCATTTTCACTGACTTCTTTAGGGTAGTTCCCTTAATGCTTTGGGTCGATGTGCATCCTATTTTGAATGAACCAACGGAATATTGTAGAAGATTATATGGAAAACTAATACAGCCTTAGAACCCGCCGTAGCGGGCTCTACCGGCTATTAAAGGCCCGCTCCCTGAGTTAAATGCCCGAGCCGAAGGCGAGGGCATTTAACAAGGGAAAGGGCCTTTAATAGCCGGTAGAGCCCGCTATGGCGGGTTCTAAGGCTATTAGAACATTCTGCTACTCAGGGCAGAATGTTCTCTTAAAAAAAACAAATAGTTCATGGAGCCCGAGGGGATTAGAATCCCCTCGGGCTCCGTGAGGCTTTGTTCACAGCTGCTACTGTGAACAAAGCCCATTGGAATGTTGGCGCTGCGGGCCTTTACCGGCCAGTAAAAGCCCGCAGCACTCCATTGTTTTCAATGGAGCTGCCAACTTCCAATGTTCTAATTCCAGTTACTGTCTGGTTCATAACAAATGCACTGCTCTGCTTGTGCGCACCGGTATTAGCCACAGTAACTCTGAGCCACTGTTAAAACCTGCACTAGACCTACAACGCAGTAGGACTCCAGTGACATGCTTCATAACTGGCAAGATGCATGTGCCTTGCCAGTTACACAAATCTCTCTTGTCATTTGCTCCAGAAGATCTCACACATACGTCATAGGAGTCGACGCTCCATACTGGTCTGTTGCCTCCTTCTCTAGTAACATTGTGTGGTACTTTGCAATGCAGATGTAGAGGGCAGAGAAAGCTGTTCTGGGACTGATGTAGTCCTGTTGCTGAACTGGCATTTCTGCAGTGTGAGGCGAGGAGAAGCTTATTCTCTTTTCTGCCGGGACATGTACAGGAAGTCTCTTTTCTCTTGTGTTGGTTTTCTTGGTCAGGGAGCAGCAGTTCATTTGTTTGCTTTAACCATCATTAGAGTGACATCACGGACTGTACACTCTAGCTACAAAGACCCACTCATACCAAGCAATACAACTTGAAGATTGGTAGCAGTAACCTTCTGGGCTTGTTGGAGGGACCTTTAGTGGATGCAGAGGCAGGCCTTTTGAGCGGGGCTCTAGCCTCCTACAGTGTTGCCGCTCACATTGCTGCTTATGCTATTCCTGTTTCTTCAGCAGGAGCTGCTGCTCTGCAGCACTTCTCCGCATGTGGCATTCTGCTGAAGTTCCTCCTCCAGCTGTTTGAGCACCTTTTCACACTCAAGAGCCCCCAGGTTGTTAAAACAGTTGAGTTTGTTGGTGTTGGACCTCCAGCTGCAAGAACCAGCACCGGTGGCCTCCCACTCCTCTCCCTGCCTACAGTATCACCTACTTGACTTCTGCAGTTAGATAACCTCGCAGACCAGGCCCTCTGCATCTATCAGCCGACCCAGGAAGAAATGCACATCTGCATTCTTGATTCTCAGCCACAGCTACAGGTCCTTCACTCGCTCCAGGATGCCAGTCAGCACTTTCTGGAGGTTCCATTCATGCCACAGCTTCTCTTACAGCACAATGGAGGTGCCCTACGGCAAGGTTCACCTCCTTATCTCCTTTCAGATCAGACTGTTCCTCGTGTGTCATCTGCTGCAGCTTCCTGATTTGGGCACATGCCTAGGTACTGTGGCTTTCTTGTTCTCGGGCCCACTCACTTGCTGCTCCTCCTTCTGTGCCTGCAGCATTACTAGGTGCTGGTACAGCTCTGTTGCAGTAGTCGTATTCCTGGATGAGAGTCGAAATCGGTGTCATAGATGAGGAGGAATGAGCACCTTTGCCCAATGGCTGCTGGAATGACTGCTTTGGAGTACTCCTCTTTGAAGATCATACCTTCGCTCATACACGGCCTAGACGCACTGTGTCCATCGCTCCTTTGCAATGTCCAGGGTACACTGTTTACTACTTATGAATACAGCACATCACCGCAATACCAGCCTATCTACTGCTCTACTGTTCGATCTAGTGACATGTTTAATTTTAGTGCGCAATGGGTTACCTCTCTTATGTGAGTGTTGTGTTGTAGATTATACAACAGTCTTCACCTTTTTCCCTTGGAAGTGAGGTTTCAATGATCTGGTTATTGGTCGCCACTGAAAAGCTAGACTCACAGTTGTGACATCTCTGCATTATTGACCATTTGCCATATTTATTTCTCCTGATGACATCACAAAATTCACAATGAGCCTGGCTCATGACTCACACTTGAAGCGTATGACTGCCCACCAAGGGTAAAAAAAACAACACAGATAATATCACTGTAACACATTTACAAAACCTAAAACGCTTAGGGCATTCTGTGTCATATTACCGGACTGTAATCCTCCTTCCTTCAACAAATTCAGCCATTCATTGTAAGTCTTACCTCAGGGGATTGAGGAAAGTACCGTGAGATGGCAATTGAACAAGATGTTGAGTAGTTGTTCTGGAAATTGTGGGAAGATCTCTCCAGGGGAGGCATCCTCCTCTAGCAGGGTCACAAAATATGATGGAGCTCCCTGCCGGGCAGGGGGCTCTTGAAGAGTTGGGGTCCCTGCTTTGCCACAGGGGCTTCTGTTACATCCATGTCCTTCCCTGATCTGGGAGACGCAGAAGGTGCATTTTCTGTGCCCTAGTTTGTTGTTTGTAACCTTGTTAGTAGTTGTCATTCAGTCTGCTTTAAGGGGCTTTTTGCACCAAAATCCTTTTGTCTAGCGTCACAGCGATCATCTAATGGCAAGATAGAGCTCCAGAACCCACTCATTCAACCTCTTATGACAACTATATATTCTACAGTTTGGAGCATATTTTCCAATTTCATTCATGTTCAAGGTTTTAAAATGACTACTCCTACTACTTCAATTGTCTAGCTTGCCCTTCATTAACAATCACAATACCCTGTGGTGCTTCATGCTGAACGTCTGTTGTTTAAAGTAAATAATATGCATTACTGATATCTAGTTTTTGGGCCTCAATTTGCCGACCTTGAAAGGAAGCAAGACTAACCCAGCGAGGGATTAAAACTCATGATCTGCAGATCATAGTGTATTTCTAAGGCGAACATGCACCTCACTGAGCCACTCTGCTGGCTCAATTATGAATCAATATTAGGTGTTGTAACATAACTGGTTGAATTGAATAGGACAACAACTTCCACAATGTCCACTGAAAGCACTGGGCTGGAAAAAAGAATGTCCCTTGAGCTGAAGTCATCTTACAACCCTACTCAGGTTAAATATCCGTTTGTACAAGGTCTGTACACCTGGTGGTCGTTGAACTTTCATGCCCTTTACAACCACAGTTCATACTTTTCCAACTGTTGTTGGGTTTGTGATTTTCACCTTGGGAAATTTAAAAGTTTAAAAGGGGATATTCCAGTGCACATACCTCTCAGCTTTAGAGAGGTAAAAATGGTCATGGTATAGATGCACACCACAAGAATCTGCCATACTCCATATAGATGTGAACGTGTCTGTTCAGCATTCTCTGGTATTTTGAGATTGAGGGGATAGCTTATAATGGTGAAAGTTAGCGCAGCATGTATTTGTGTCTGACTGAAGGGGCCTGTTCTGATGACCTTAGGAACTATTTTTAAGTGCACCTAAAAGTGCTGTTTGGAAAATTGAGACCTATTGACCTTGTGAAAGCTTGTTTTGCATGTTTACAAATAGAATGTGGCACCATTACTGTGTGGGAGGGGGAAATATGCAATTAGGATTAGGATTAATGAGTGATGCTGAAACTCCAATGTGCACTAAAGAGTATTGAGTGATGGGACAAATAAAAAAGCATAATAGTAACAATGCTTGACATTTGGTGGCACTCTTGGAACGACTATTCTTCGTCCTATGTAAGGTTTGCCCTGGAATAATTGTGGTATTTCTTATTATTGATAGAATTTTATCACTGCTGTTGACATCAGCCCGTAATACTCTAGTGTAACTTGTCTACCTACATCCATGGACCGAAGAAATTCATGCACTCATATTTCCTCCCCACCACTCCCACTACTACGCTCACTGATTCAACCATTTATCCATCTAATCACTCACCTTATACTTTTCGCTGCACCCAGTCACTTACTGGTTTGTCTATTCATGCACTAATCATCTACCAAACAGTGTATCAAAATAACCTTTACCATCCATGCAACTACACACTCAAGTTCCCCAATAAATGAAGAGTTGTGTTCACTTGAAATTAGCCTGAATTAGCGGATTTGCTTTTCTAGTAGTTTTTTTAAATATACTTAGCCATGATGAAATACCAAACTTATCACCTACTCCTAGATCAGGATGACACTTTACCAAAATAACAAGTATTGTCCCCTTAATAAACTTCTTGCGTTTTTTCAATCCTTCAGTTGCTAGTGATATGATGTGCTTTAATTTGTGATGTGTCTACCTTCATATATTTTGTGTTTTCTTTCTCCCGTAATAGGTACCTGCACATTTTGATGATCTTCTGGTCATTTGTGGCTGGTGTTGTTACCTTTTACTGTACTCTTGGCCCGGATACCCTTTTACCAAATATCCTATTCACTCTTCAATATAAGCCCAAGGTAAATAGTCCTGATTTAGCCTTATTGCCTTGCCATTGGTCTGCCTATATTTAACCTTAAGATGTCTTTGTATCCAGCCTTTTTCTGTAAACAGAAATATGGGGTTTCCAGCATACTGTCATGGTGTTTGGAAAACAGGTATACATTTCAAATGGTTAGTTACAAATATTTCGCTATAATGTAATCTTGTATGATTGAGAAAGACATAATTTACTTTGAGCTCTTCCAATCTGTACGGTATTTTAAATTGCAAAATGTTCAGTATGCTGGTGAAGTGCAAGGTAAGACTGGTCATGTCATCTTATTCATTTATTAATTTACTCACTTGTGAAGTGCCTCTCACCCCTGGGCATCATGGCACGCCTGACTAAGAGAAGGAGCTAGATGCTTCTTGTATAAGACCTAAAAAAGAGTAAGATAGAACAACAGAAAAGACT
The DNA here is from genome assembly GCF_031143425.1 of Pleurodeles waltl. Classification (NCBI taxonomy): domain Eukaryota; kingdom Metazoa; phylum Chordata; class Amphibia; order Caudata; family Salamandridae; genus Pleurodeles; species Pleurodeles waltl. The sequence continues at coordinate 1,325,021,917 of NC_090444.1, forward strand.
TATAAAAGAAGCATGCCTTCATGGTTCCACTAAATTGACTGTTATATTCAGTGTGTCAGCGTCCACTCAGCAGACCAGTCCATGGCTCGGGTCCAGACATATTGATAGCTCTGTTGCAATGAACACACTTGAAATTAGGAAACTTTAGCAGAGCCAGCAAGAGCATATGGGCCCAATGTGACTTAAGCCATTAACAGGTTGGCCAGAAAGGCCATCTAGTCTTTTCTAGGCCTGGATAAGATTTGCATAGTTTCCTTTGCAAAAATTATGAGAAATGCCCCCCAAAAAACGGCAAAACTATGTGATATTACACATAATGCCATCTTTTGCTAATTTTTTATTTAGTGTAAAGTGTAGTCTCATGTCCAGTCTTGGCACAAGGACGCAGTTTGCACCAACAAAAAAGAAAGCACAAAATTGCATGTGATGTGAATAATAGCCGCTCGCGTTCAGTTCGTTCACATTTTTCCTGTACTACCGCAATAGGATTTTTACCCAAACAAAGTCCAGCCACAGTGCAAAATGCAGGAAACTACATGAGATTATGCCAGCATAAGTGAAATTTCGCCCGGGCCTATTCTTATAATATTCACAGTAAACAAATTATAGAGGTTTGAAGAGCAAACTTTCTTCCCCTGAAGCTCTGGGAAAACAAAGTACCACCTACGTTTGGCTGTTTTGTTGCTATTTTGATTCAGTTAGACATTTTGGTGCTGAGGCCCATCTTAGATTAAATCGGCCACCCTGAGCACTGCACAGGTGTAAAATGTGTAACAGAATCATATGGTCCATAACCACTGTGGTATTCAAGGGCGAGGTACTCGACCTCCTACGTCGAAGACCCACTTGTGGCTCCCTCCCCCCAGGACCCCATCCATTTCTCCACACCGTTCCGTGCTTAGCGGGGCAGCCCCTCGCTTCATAGACCTGTTTCTCCTGTTGGGCGCACCAGTCAACCCCTCGGTGCCACTTCGCCTGCACTGGAGCTGTCTCTGTCTTCCAATTCGATGCAATGTCCCTCTTGGCCACCAAACAAGCCATCCCCTCAAAGGCTCGATCTGCTCTGCTGGATCCCACCCCCTCAAGAACCCCCAGTAAGAGTGGTAACGGGGCAGGCTCGATCTCCACCTGTAGGACTCTAGAAATTTCTGTCACCACTGCTAGCCAATAGGTTATAATGTGGGGGTATGTCCATACCATGTGAAAAAAGTCCGCATTAGGGCCTGCACACCGGGGACAGTCCGCCTGAGGCCGAAGGCCCGCCCCATGTAGCCTGTCGAGAGAGAGGTATGCTGTGTGGAGAAAGTAGGTCTGCACCACACAGAGACGGGAGGTCATGGTCAGCATTCTCAGGGCCATCAAAGCGTACCTCCAGTCCTCGTCCTCCATCGGACCCACCCACTGCTCCCACCACTCTCGAGGCTTATCAAGCGACCGCGCTTAGAGCGCTTTTTTTGTGTGTTCCCCCTAAGTGATACCATTTCACGTCTTTCCACATTTGTGATGAAATCTACCGACATCGCTTTTTTGAGTGTTCCCACTGAGGGGGACCATTTCACAACTTTCCACATTTGATTCCCACCTGTCACGCCCCCCCCCATCTGTGTTGGCAACAGAGACATAGCCGGACTGGGAACCAAAACCAGCTTTTCCATCCACTCGCTGTTTCTCTTCTTCTCTCTCTTCTCCAGGGATGATTTTGTTCTGCCCCCAGCCCTCTCTCGCAGGCTGTCTGCTGCTTTTAACCTCGTGGAGCTAGAGAAAGTGACAGACTCCAGCGTTTATGTAATTTTTTGCTTACTTTGTTCTTTGCGTCTGTTAAAGTTGTACCTCTCTGCCTCTATCAAAGCTGTACATTTTCACTTTTTCAGCAGTTCGAAATACAAGAGTTATTTCCTCAAGGTCACAGCTGCGCAGTGTGTGGAAAAAACAAATGCAAAAGGCACAGGCAAGTAGAATTCGTTTTCTTTTTAAAGAAGTACTCTTGCACTCTGCTTAGTATCAGCGTTGTTATTTCATATAATTCTGTTATCTTGCACTCTGTAGGCCTACCTTGCTGCTGGAAAACTACCAGCCTTGGCTGGATTTGAAAGTGCCTTCAAAGGTGGACGCATCTCTTGCAGAGGTACTTTCATATTATTTAGTAGCATGCACATCGCTATATGTTTTATATCTAAGAAAGCTAAAAAGTCTTGACCTCTGAGTGAACACCCTTTTGGGGGGCAGGGGGGGCAGAGGGTAAGGTTTCAGATAGGAGTGGAAACCCTTCTGATGGCTTGTAACGCCAACCAACAACCCCAAACCTCAACTTCTCTGATGAACATTGAAGCTTTGATTTTAAGGGAAATGAAGAAATGTCCGTGGCTGCGAGTTCGAAGAACTAGAGTGAGAGAAGAATGCTGGCCACCTGCACATGTTTCTTTTCCTCTTAGTCGTTTACTTTGAGAAAACAAAAACACGGTCACTCCATTTCTCAATTTGAGAATCTTGTGTATTTTTTGAAGAATTTATTTGATCAGGGTAAAAGGCATGCATTCGCGATTAAATGTTGTATTAAGTAGCACTGCATGGAAGTGAAATGTCTTTGTTTGCTGTTGATGCTTGTCTAATCTTTTTCAATAAAAGATGTATTTCTTCAGGCCTCCTAAGCACAGCATTAAAATCAGTCCTTAAAGTGTTTCAGAGAGGATTGGGAACAGTGGGCATAGAAGGAGATGTCACTGAGGGTGACCTAGCAGGGGGATTCCCAGGACAAAGTAATTCCAGGATTGTAGGGAGAGGGTGGGGGGAAGGAATTGAGGAAGTTTTGATAGCTATAAGAAGTGAGAAACCTGGAGATGATAAACTATGCTCTGTGTTTTACTAGCTAAATAGAATATGTATGTTACATCATGACTCCTATTAGATATTCCTAGAATTAATTCCACATTGCCATATTTATGCTTGCATAATTCTCATGCGACTTGTATTTGTGTATTGAGTGAAGAAAATGTTGATATCAATACTATCTAATAAAGCCTTGCAGCTTTTGAAATACCTCGAAGTGTTAAACTGTTCCCAGTGGCTGTAAGGAGCACGTCTGCCGGGATCCTAATCTATAGCACAATTGATAATGTTCTCCATTCTTTTTTTAATTCATCCTTTCAATATTAAATGAATACAGCATGTCTTCTCCTCTTGTGCAACTGTCCCCCAATTGGGTATAGTGTTTGTGTGCACGCGGTGACAGTATGAAACCTTATCTCCAAGTCTGTGCACCTTCAGTACTCCTAACAGAACATCAGTACCTTAAATATTCTTGTTTGTTTTAGATTCAAACTCTACACCTTTTGTGTATTTGGTCCTTGTTTTCTTTCTGCTGTATGAGACCAATTCAATTAAATCTTTATTTGAACATAATACACACATGATCATAAAAGACAACATACTTCACAATAAAATATTTACAATTCTAAAAACAAATCTCCATCATAAAACAAATTACATAAACATCGTTCACCAAATCTTAGCCTAATGGCCCTTGTATATAAACATCTGCACTGTACAATGTCCTCGTGTTTGGCAATGGCCGCAGATAGTTAAAAGCTGCACTAGTACAATGGATATTAATCTGTTTTAAAAACGGTAAAAGATAACACTTCCTCAAGGCCACAAACAATTTACAGAAAAATATGAAATGTAAAGTGCTCCTTGCGGAACGGCCAGCGCATGGGCAAGCAGACAAATTCTTACAATAAGAGCCCTGGGTTGGAAAGGCTACCAGACAGTGAACTGTACTGAGCCTCAACCTGACTAACAGCGCGCCGTCCTCCCCTCTCAGCCCCTCCTTTTAGTAGATTTTAGTAGGCTCTTGTTCCCTTTTCGCCGTCTTGCCGCTTTTTCCCGCCGCTCCTACCGCGCTTTTCCCGCCGTTTTTTGCCGCTCTTTTTTGCCGCTCTTTTTTCCCGCTTCCAGCTCCCCTGCCCGCCCACCTCCCGCCTCCCAGCTGACCCCGCCTCCCCACCTACCCCTTAAATGGCGGCCGCTGCGAGGCAGAGGTAGCGACCACTGACCCTCGGGTAGGTCGCTCCCCTGCTCACGCAGCGCCTCCAGTCCCTGACTGCCTTCCTCTCCTGTGAGTGTGCCCCCCCCTTCTTGCCCGTGTACCCCGAGTGCTTGTGCTTATGCTGGTGCTGACTGAAAATCCCTTTTCTCTCCTTGTATCCCGTGCGTGTGCCCCCGAGTGACTGAAATTCCCTTTTCTCTCCTTGTATCCCGTGCGTGTGCCCCCGAGTGCCGTGCGCCGTCCTCCCCTCTCAGCCCCTCCTTTTAGTAGATTTTAGTAGGCTCTTGTTCCCTTTTCGCCGTCTTGCCGCTTTTTCCCGCCGCTCCTACCGCGCTTTTCCCGCAGTTTTTTGCAGCTCTTTTTTGCCGCTCTTTTTTCCCGCTTCCAGCTCCCATGCCCGCCCACCTCCCGCCTCCCAGCTGACCCCGCCTCCCCACCTACCCCTTAAATGGCGGCCGCTGCGAGGCCGCGCAGCGGACGCGCACAGCGGGCGCGCCGCTGGCGCGCTGAAGGCGCACCTAAGGCAAGCCCGTCTGCGCCCGTCCGCGCCTCGACCGCGCCCAGCGCCCGAACCCCTGGCCCCCGCGCCCCCCGCCTGACCTATGACTCCGCCACCCTCGCCAACCTCAACCCCGGCCGCGCGCCGGGCTGCTACCGCGCCACCCCCAAACGAACCCACGGACCCTTCACCTGCAGCAACTGCCGCTTCACCTGCCTACGGACCCACACCGCCACCACCAAGAACGACGCCCCCGGAAGCAACCTCGAATGCATCCTGGTCAACACCCGCTCCGTCCACAGGCACGCCATCGAACTGTGGAACCTCATCAACTCAACGAACCCAGACATCGCCTTCCTCACCGAGACCTGGATGAACCCCTCCTCGGCACCCGACATCGCCATAGCCATCCCCGACGGCTACAAAATCATCCGGAGAGACCGCTTCAAACGCACCGGAGGAGGCATCGCCATCGCACACAAAAGCTCCATCAGCATCTCGACCCACACCGACAACTCACTTCCCGACGCCGAACACCTCCACTTCGTGATCCACATCGACCCCAAGACAACCCTAAGAGGCACCCTCATGTACAGACCACCAGGACCCCGCACCAAGTTCAGCGAAGACATCGCAGACTTCGTCAACCCCCACGCACTCTCATCCACCGACTACATCCTCCTAGGAGACCTCAACTTTCACCTGGAGAACCACACCGACAACAACACCACCGCCGTTCTAGACAACCTCGCCAACCTGGGACTGAAACAACTGGTCAACACCCCCACCCACTACGCCGGACACACGCTCGACCCCATCTTCTCCTCAAGCAAACACATCACCTTCAGCCACACCACCGAACTCACATGGTCGGACCACAGCTGCGTCCACTTCAGCTTCAAGAAAACCACCGTGCATCACCACACCCGGCAACCACCAAAAAGACACTGGAACCGAATCACCACAGAACAACTCGCAGCAACGCTTTCCCTGAACCAACCCACCAGCACCAGCAACCCCAACGAGGCCGCCAACAACCTCACCAACTGGATCTCCGACTGCGCCAACCTCCTGGCCCCTCTGAAGATCCAAACCAACACCAACAACCACAAGAAAAACTCCTGGTTCACCACCGAACTCAAAAACTCCAAGAAAGAATGCCGCCTCCGCGAGAAGACATGGCGCCTCAACCCGACAGAGGAAAACCTGACAGCTCTCAAGGACACCACCCGCCAACACCACCAACGCCTCCGCACCGCACGAAAAACAGCCTACCAGAACAGACTTGACAACAACGCCCACAACAGCAAGGAACTATTTGGCATCGTCAAAGAGCTCTCCAACCCGGACGCAGAAACCAACCCCATCCCTCCCTCTCAGGACCTCTGCGACTCCCTCGCGACCTTCTTCCACCGTAAGATCGCCGACATCTACAACAGCTTCACGACCACCAACATGAACCCACCCCCGGAAGCCGCAAACGACATCTCCACCATCCTCGCCTGGAACCCTACCACCACCGAGGAAACCACCCGCGTCATGAACTCGATCCACTCGGGATCACCCTCCGACCCCTGTCCTCACCACATTTACAACAAGGCCGACAACATCATCGCACCCCACCTCCGAGACGTCATCAACGCCTCCCTCACCACTGCTACCTTCCCTGAAAGCTGGAAACACGCAGAACTCAACGCCCTCTTAAAGAAACCTACAGCAGACCCCACCGAACTCAAAAACTTCCGGCCTATCTCCCTCCTACCGTTCCCCGCCAAAGTGATTGAGAAAATCGTCAACGCTCAACTCACCGCCGCCCTGGAAACCTCCGACTCCCTCGACTCCACTCAGTTCGGATTCAGGGCCAACCACAGCACCGAAACCGCCCTCATCGCAGCCACGGACGACATCCGAGCCCTGACCGACAAGGGTGAAACCGTGGCCCTCATTCTCCTGGATCTCTCTGCAGCCTTCGACACGGTCTGCCACCGCACCCTGATAGACCGCCTCTGCAGCGCCGGCATCAGAGGCAAGGCCCTGGAATGGGTCATCTCCTTCCTCTCCGGAAGGACCCAGAGAGTCCGCCTCTCCCCCTTCAGATCCGCAGCCACGGAGATCATCTGCGGCGTACCCCAAGGATCCTCCCTCAGCCCCACCCTATTCAACGTCTACATGACCCCCCTGGCAAACATCGCACGCAAACACGGACTCGACATCATATCCTACGCCGACGACACCCAGCTCATCTTATCCCTCACCAACAACCCCACATCAGCAAGGACCAGACTGCACGACGGCATGAAGGAAGTAGCGACCTGGATGACAGACAGCCGACTGAAACTGAACACAGATAAAACGGAGGTCCTCATCCTCGGCCCTACCCCCTCCGCATGGGACGACTCCTGGTGGCCCCCCGCCCTAGGCAGCACTCCCCAACCGACCAACCACGCACGCAACCTCGGCTTCATCCTGGACTCCTCCCTCTCGATGACCAGACAGGTCAACTCGGTGACCTCAGCGTGCTTCAACACCCTCCGCATGCTCCGCAAGATCTTCCGCTGGATCCCCATCGACACCAGGAAGACCGTCACCCACGCCCTCGTCACCAGCCGCCTGGACTACGGGAACACTCTGTACGCCGGCATCACCACCAAGCTGCAGAGGAAACTTCAACGGATCCAGAACGCCGCAGCACGACTCATCCTGGACATACCTCGCCACCACCACATCTCCGGACACCTGAGAAAACTCCATTGGCTCCCGGTCAACAAGAGGATCACCTTCAGACTCCTCACCCACGCACACAAAGCCCTCTACAACCTCGGACCCAAACTCATCAACTCCCGCGTCTCCTTCTACACTCCTCCGCGCACTCTGCGCTCCACCGGTCAGGCCTTGGCAGCCGTTCCCCGCATCCGCAAAACCACCGCCGGAGGAAAATCCTTCTCTTTTCTGGCAGCGAAGACCTGGAACTCCCTGCCCAGTCACCTTCGCGCCATACCCGAACACCTCCCCTTCAGAAGGCAGCTCAAGACCTGGCTCTTCGAGCACTGACCCCCTCCCCCCCAGCGCCTTGAGACCCTTATGGGTGAGTAGCGCGCTTTATAAATGTGATTGATTGATTGATTGATTGAGGAACCTGTGGTGCTGATTCCCACCCATGCCAAACATGACGCTGTTCCAGACCAAGTTGGAATCTCAGCATAGGCTTGGACCCGCGGCTCAAAATTCTCCCTCTGAAGTCCAGCATCCATGCAGTGAGCCAAAAATGTACTTTTCATTGTGGCCATTGGGACAGTGACAATACTACCAGGAGAAGCAAATATCTTCTCATATCCCAAGTTTCGGACAGTATTGTAAACATGCTTGATTCAAAGGATATTCAGGATAGTCCAGTTTTAAACAATTAGTGAGGTTGACCTCATTGAAAATGGTCTGTTCCCTCCTCCAGATACGGGTCCACAATAATAAAGGTTGCATGTTAACAATGCCTCCAAGATAGTCCAAGTCTACCTCTGAGTGACAAATAAGTGAGCTTGTGCTAGTGGGGACTGATAGTGACCTTTTGAGGAAGTCATTTTCAACCGACTCAAATCCCCCTTGATCACTGATCCCCAGACCCCCGCCCAATAAGAAGCTACAGCCCCACATTTAGCCCTAATAATGGGTATAAGTTCCTTTACTGGATTCTGGCCTAGTCTGCTTGCAAAGCTAAAAACTGCCTCAACCGCCTTCGAGAAAACCCCAGCCCTACTGGTCTTCAATGTTCTCCATGTTAGTCGATTTATCAAACAGAACCCCCAGATAAGCAAGATATGTCACAATGCACACTCTCCCATTATTCACCCTAAAAATTGGGGTCTCCTTTTTCTTGGCACATAAACCATCACATGAGTTTTAGAGTGATTAACCTTTAGATCTAGGTACAACATGAACTGACAAAAGCAGTCTAATAATCGTTTCACACCCTTGGCTGTCCTAGCTAACAGATCCATATCATCTGTGTAGATTAAAGCAGGGACGCTGCAGCCTAAAATACAGGGACATTCCATCCCAAGGTCCCCCAACTGTCTTTCCAACTCGTTTGTGTAAAGTTAAAACAGGAAAGGGGCCATCACACATCCCTGCCGCACTCCCCTATCCAGGCTAAAAGCCACCGCAGTCTCACTACCCAGGCCGTATCTTATACTGGCTGTGACCGCGCTATAGAGTTGTCTTCAATAATTCACAATATACTGCTCCACTCCCATCTCTATCCGAATGCCCCATAACCTCCCTCTATTTACAGAGTTGAAAGCGGAGCTCAAATCCATGAAGGCCAAGTCCATTTTACCTTTCTTAGCCACAGTATATTTGCTAATTAACAAGTATAAATTAAGCTCCTGGCCTAAAACCAAACTGAAGATCCGACAGCACATTATGTTCCTCCACCCAGGTCTGCAGCCAATCCAACAGGATACTCCCCATTACTTTCATGGTGAAATTAATCAATGATATTGGGCGGTAACAATGTGGTTCACCCCTAGAGCCTTCCTGGAATATGGGGACTATAATAGCATGTGCCCTTGATAATGGCGGGTCAGTGGCTAGAGTAGCATTAAGGACATTCTTCAGGAGTGGAGCCTATTATTCCACATGAGCTCTAAACAGATCAACAGGGATCCCATTGGTGCCAAGAGCTTTCTCAGCTGGACACCTATCCAGTGCTAAAATAACCTCATAGTGTGATATCTGCAAAAAAAATCTACCTCCTTTTCACATGTAACCAAAGGCTAAGGTGAGTATGATGACAAAGAGTTAATTGATGCTTTAGAAATTCCAGGAGCTGAACAGGCCCCCTCCTCAGCATCAGCATAAAGGCCTCTAAAATGGGGGACACAGGCATTTTCAGGAATCACTGTGTCCACCCCTGCATCATTGCTGCTTCTGAATTACTTCTGGTTGACCGTGGCCCAAAAGGCCTTGCTGTCCCTTAGCTCACCAGCCAGGAGCAGAGACGTGAATGCTTCCTCCCTAATAGTGGCTTTCCTTATTTTCAGAGTGTGCCTATAATTGTCCCTACGCTCCTGTACCTTATTCTGATCTGTAGGGGCCTCTATCAGAGCCGCAGGCAACTGATTATGAACAGCCGTATAGTCCACACTGAACCACTTTACGATCCTCCTCTCTGTTGTACTTAACACAGGGCCAAAGGTATGTTATGCCCAACATTACAGATTCTTTCAAAACAATCCATAACTTCCCATCCACTGTCCCCCTACAATCATCTTCTGATAAGCAGCATAAAAAAATCAGACAAGGTTGAGGTGATGAGACCTGACAAGAAAGAAGTTGCATCCACACTAGACCACTTCTTAACTAAACCCTTGTTTTTTTTTATATAGTCTAGTGGCTGCGGATAGGACTCCGCAGGAATCTTAACCAAGAAAGAACCATGTAAGGATATACAAAGAAGCCTTTGATCACTAAGTGGGAATACTTCAAATCATACCCCGTGACCCAGTCCCTAAATGATGAGGAGAACAAAATGAAGTCTGTCTGACTTGGAGCTCCCCTTCCTATATAAGTTGGCAACATTGAAAGAAGAGTGGCCAGGTCACACCAATAGCATGAATCCTGATCCTGATAATGTTCAAGAATAAATAGAAAGTTCGTTCTTGGAAGATGATGTGTAGATATTTATTATAAGTGCAGGTAGAAAGTAGAAATCTCAATCAAAAGACTGCGTTGTACAAAATGACCATGTGTCCAGAGCAGCCAGATTGTGATAAATGGTCAAAGTTATGATAGGATGTTCGAATGTAACAATAAATCCATACAGCAAAACAGCCAACACGTGTTTCGTCTTCAAGACTTTGTCAAGGCTGTGGAAACATAGATGAAAAATACATACATGTCGGTATAGTATAATTGCGCAAGGTGACTTCACAACGTCTAAAATTCTTTGTACAGAGGTAAAGAGAACAATCCGAGCGAAGGTGCAATAGAATTGTGTGAATTAAGTGCAGGGATGCGTATAGTTAATGTGACGACCAGAATGTAGTGTGAATGCCTCAATAGGTCTTATAGGTGACTAATTGAATCACGTTCCAGAAGAAAAAGGCAAACAAGTCAGTCTAGAGTGGAATAAAACGGCAACATCATGCGAGGTGAGATTGTCATAAATGTGTCTACACAGTGTGATACAGTACATGTGCTTTAAAATTTTTAGAAAACATTGAATCTTAGTGGTGAAGAAACAAGGGGGGATGCGAAGTGTGTTGTGATATGGATAGAAGATCTATAAATAGTGTGAAGAAAAGAGTAAAGAAAGAAGTAAGAAGTAATTGAAAGGGGGTAAGGTACCTTCAGATGCATATAAAACATTATATGTAAACACGAAAGGTATAAAGATCAAGCTGCTGGTAGTCATGAGTCCTTGGGAGAAATCAAATAGTATAGGCAAATGATGGCCATGATAAGCCTGGGGTATAAAACAACAAAAAATACAATGTAATGTAAAGCAGGTGTTATGCAGAAAGCTACTTGATTTTAAAGATACATACAGAGTAAATAATCTGGTATGATAAGTTCTATATTGTCCCTGGAGCGTTGCCCCATCACTAGCTTTTCCAAGGTTGCTGTGATTTTACATTTGTAATATTCTTTTCACTTTCTAGAAAAACTCGAAAAGTGAAGATGGAGCCTATCAAATTAGAAAGGTTTTCTCACAACGCAATCAAAACTTCTAAAGGAACTTTTTACTTAGTCTTTTTATGCCCATGCCATGCCCCCTAATGCCACTTTAACCGCTTATAAAAACCAAAATCTCGATCAGAAAAAATGTCATTCTAAAACTAGAGAACGTTTTATCACTTAGTCTCTGTCTGTGGTATAACTTTACTTCATGCCATGTTAAGACACACAATCGGAGCATGCAGCGCACTACCAGACTTCTACAGAAATTGAAAGGCTATTCTATTCACACAACGTGGTATGCTTTTGTCACATATTTATTTTTTCTAGCCGACACAGATTAGTAAAGCTTTCCTCGCCTGGCTGCCTTGAGTTCCCCGTAAGTGGGAGAAAGTAGTGAGACAAGCCAGCAACGCTGGCAGTACCTTACCTCAAGTATTTGTGGAGCGAATAAACCTGTGCCGTGCGCGTCAGGGTTTTGGCAGAGTGTTTGGCCCATGTGTGTGTCAGCCTCTTTTTATAGGTTGATTGGTTCAGGCAAAAGAGAGTCAAAATAGAAAAGGGACTCTAATTAAGACAGTGAGCAGTTTGAGCAGCCCAATGTATCTAAACTGCCTGACCAAAAAAGTAAAACGTCATCAATGTATCTGCCCCAGTATAGTATGTGTTGAGTCAAGTCCGGTGGGCACTCTCCATATATGTTGCCATTCATACACTTTTCTGCATGACTCTTACGTCTGATCTCCACACCCCTCTCCTTTTCTGAATGACTCTTACGTCTGATCTCCACACCCCTCTCCTTTTCTGAATGCCTCCATTGCTCGTAGCACTAGTCTCTATATGGACTCACTCCGTTTCAAAATGGCCCCCACCTTGGGCTGCTCAAACTGCTCGCCGTCTTAATTAGAGTCCCTTTTTCTTACGAAAAGCAATAATCAACAAGAAACACATTACATGGTAAAATCAATATTATAAATAATAAAGAATTAAAATAGCCTCAAGAGATTTACAAACATCATCTAAGAACGACAGTTGGGATCCTGTATAATACAGTATAGCAATATACATGACCCAACAGGAGAAAAAGAAAAATAGCTATGTACATGTGGCCATAAACAATAAAACATTAGACATAAGAGAATATAAAAGGCAAATTCAAAATCACACAACACTAGGAGATAATATGGATTCTCAATCATGCGACGCTAGGAGATAATATGCACGTCTGTTCCTGACACGTAAGGAAAGGTAAGAATCTAAATCTGACCAAGAGGCAAAACAATAGCTTTTTTACAAGCCTCTATAAAGTACAACATGCATAGTGCATTGAATGAAGGGCAAATGGTGCCTAATGCATTCCTGTGAGTAACCTCCATATAAAAATATGACGTAGCAGCATACGTTACCCAAGTGAAAATACCAATATTTGTATAGTTGTCACGTGAGTACATCCCCAGATATAACGATTCCAGATAGACATTACAATAGCTATAGGCACCCACATCTACTCAGCCAAGGTCTGAGGAGAAGATCATCATAATTTGGGCCCTAAAAAATGTTTAAATTAAAAAAAAAAAAACATTCGTAAACTTATTACAAATCATTTTGTTCAGGAGAGATGGTATAAATTTTCGCACCTCTGAAGCAGAATATAAGTTATTTTTAATAAACATGGACCTTAAGAATAAACGTTGAGCCTCTGACAACCCAGGACACACGAATAATATGTGATTAAGGTCCTGGATAAAAAACTGGCACAGCTCACCGTATGGGGATCAAATCCAATCTCAGCAGTAGTATCGTCCTCCGAAATCCTTGGGGAATATTAGATAAAGCTGGGGTTTATTCCCTAAAGTGCTCTTGAGCACCACTGATTACGCAGGTTAACCTGACTCAATGAAATATGTCTGACCAAACTTACTTTGAGCAAAGAGCCCTTTAGCAAGTGCTTCATGGCAGCCTTGGACATTTAAGAGTCTAATTTCAGATTACTCTCGAAAATTTTGTTAGCCCGCTGTAGGAAGATGGCCCTTTATGTGGTATGTGAATACCATGTAAAGGGTCCAGGGGTTCCCAAGTGAGTGGACAGGGCTTGCTATGCAATTCTAAAGTGCTCTATTTAGGGTTAGTGTGGTCGAGCAGCCTTAGGCTTAGCACAGAGGAGTGCAAGACATCTACAAATACTCACAATAGTCAATAAATGAGACACATGACTCAAGAAGGAAATTCACACCAATTTATAAAAATAGTAGATACCTTTATGTATGTTTAGTCATCAGTGAAAAATCGTTCAGGTAAGTACCTTTTAAAATAGGAATTCTTGTCACTTTAAGAAGTGAATACACTGCAATTTCTGAGTTCTGTAATGTTATTCTATTAGAGTAAGCAAGTTCTGCAAAACAAGTATCGTACTGGGACTTACAAGACCAGTCTCCAGGAGTTAAGCTGAGTAGTAGGCAAGGTCCAAGGCTGCACCCACAGTACCCCCTCAGCGGACCGGAGGTGGCTGGGTGCAGAGCCCAAAACAGTGTTGAGTGCCCAATGCTCCTATGGAGATTTGTCACTGAGAAAAGAAGCTCCAGACTCTGGCCAGGAGGCCAGTCGGGCTAAACCAAAAGAGGGGCTCAGGCCTCACGATACTCGGGCACATGTACCCTTTCTCCACGGCTCAGGGGTGACGGGTGGAGAGGTGTTATTAGGTGTCGAGTTTTTCTGACCGGAGGGGGTCTGTGTGCAGAGGCTGCAGGCATCGTTGGAGTCCGGGAGGGGTGAAACCACAATGGACTTGGCCTCTGGAGGGCTGGAGAACCTTGTTGGCACCGGTGGTCCACTTCAACTCTGGTTGGAGACGCGGGTGCAGTGGTGACTTCAGGTGATGGGTTTTGGTGGTTCCGGAGGTTTCAGAGTCCCTTCTTTTGGAGTTTGTTGGAGAACAGGTCCACTGTTCACGTGAGGTCTTGAGTCTTTTTTGAAGGCAGGCAGTGCCCCTGGGTTTCTGGAGTCACAGCTGCAGTACAAGCTGACTTTGGTGTAGATGTGGGGTTGCAGACAGCCCAGCAGGGTTGGTACTAGGTCAGCTACCTCTTTACTCCTTTTCTGCTGTTGCAGCTCTTTGGTGTCCTTGGTCTTCTAAGGTCATCAGGATCTGCTTCCCTGGTGCAAAGGGCTCCCCTAAATACTGAATTTAGGGGCATTAGGGATATGTAGGGTAGTAGCCATTGGGCTACTGACCTTTGGGGTCACTATGCCCCCTATATGACCACTTCCTGTGGGAAGTGGGCATAACCCTGTCCCAGAAATCCTAGGTATGCCATCTCAAAGATGGCTACCTCTGATAAATTGTATCTACCTCGCAGTGGTCCACCTTCGGGGTGGTACTAGTCTGGAGATGGCACCCCTACCTGACTTGGTAATTTTCCCACCTGTCCAGGTGCCAAATGACCTCTTAACAGGGGAGGTGGCAGGGGGGTGGCTTCCCCTCCTGTGAGGGGAGCCCGATTCGCATTTCAAAGATGGCAGCCCTTTAAGGCGTGCCGCCTTAGGAAGACTAATCAGCATGGTATCCTGTGGGAGGGGGTGTTGCACCCTCTTCCTAGACAGGCTTTTGTTCTGGGCCTCCTGAGAGTAGAAGGCTCTCACCCTATGGGTGCAGAACTGTGTCTCAGGTAGCAGGCTGGTAGAAACCAGTCCGTGAGCACACCAAAGACTGGGAGGGTTTCAGGGGGCACCTCTAAGGTGCGCTCTGGTTGCATGTATAGGTAAATCCAACACTGGCATCTATGTGGGTTCACCAGCACGAGATGTTTGATACCAAACATCCCTATCTTCAGTGAAGCCACCATGTAGCTGGGGAACTCGTATTGACCAGTATTTAAAATGGCTTCCCTAGTCACTTACTACGTCTGAGAATTGACAAAGATATAACAGGGGCATATCTGCTTGTGCAGATATGCCGTCACATGTAATATAATGCACCCTGCTTTAGGGCTGTAAGCCTGCTAGAGGGGTGACTTACATATATTGCATGCAGTTTTAGGGGACATGGCATTCAGGCTGTGTGCCATGTCATGTTTTCACTTTTGTCTGCACCAAGATTCACAGTCTGCAATGGCACCATGTTGTGGTTGGCTGGTGAAGGGCCCCCTAGGGTGGCACAATTTGTTCTGCAGCCTTATGGACCCTTCTTAGTACCTAACGCACTATGTACCATGGGTTCCATTTACTAGGGACTTACAGAGGGTGCTAAAGGTGTTGCCAATTGGGGAAACAACTGTGCAGCATTGGGAAAGAGCTCTGTCACTGGGGACCTGATTAGCAGGAACCCAGTGCACTTTCACTTGAAATCAAATCATCTACCAGGCAAAAAGGGGGGAGTAACCATGTCAAAAAGAGGCACTTTCTTCACCTACCTAAAGGACCTAAAGAATGCACTGTGCTCCTTTAACCAAAGGAAAAATTCAGCCCTCAGAGCAGCTCTTAAAGTTCCAACCTCACCACAAAAAAGGGAATTAACCCATCTCAGAACGGCTGCTAGTGACAATGCAAAGGGGGCTAGTAAACCAAATTCCAAGCGCAGCATGTGGGGAGCCGCAAAGGTATTCAAATTGCACAGCTGACGGAAAACTTGACCCTCAGTCCTCTCAAATGAATGTTCAAGGCTTCATGTCAACAACTTACCATGCATAGCACAGGAAAGGGGTGATTTTAGCCTCATACACAGACAAAACATAGTCCAAAGTGGCAACTCCCACACGATTTGCCCAATCATCCCTGCTCTTGGGTAGAGATGAGGCACTGCAAGTTAGCCGGAGCAAAACCCGGAATAGGGTGACGGTGTCACCTGTAGTGGGTAAGACTCAGTCTCCCACACCGCAGGCGATTCTGCCTCTCAAATCCAGTAGTCTCATTAGAATAATGAGAGCCTATGCCACATGGCATCGCCATCGTTTGGTCAGGCTCTAATTTTCGGGTCCTCCTGAGTATCTCTGTCTCACTATATACAAAGACACCTCAGTACTATATACGGAGATGTCTGTGGTATTGAGGATTTCCTCCTCAGCTAAGTAGGGAACAGCTATCTGACGCTGGGGGTTCTTCAAGCTTGAACTTTAAAAGGATAATCCCCATTTGGTGTGCCCTCTCTCAACAAATTGACCATTCAACATGGCGAGTCCACAACAGGTAGCAATCGCAGTCAATATGAGACCACCCCTTACTGCACATTTACTGGCACATGGCCTAACGGCCCAGGGGGGTCCAGTCATATTTGTTGTTGACGCACATGCAGCTTATAGAACAGAACTTTTCTATTCTTGGGTCACATTTCCAGCAGTTGATGTGAACACAAATGCATTTCAACGCTATACACTTGCAAACATACCTGGACAATACAGAGAATATGCATATTTAGAAATACCTTTATCTTAACAAGAACATAATAATTGGCTTGTTTGGTGTCCTACCTCACACAGTTTTACATGTTAGGTTAGGTCCTCTAAGTAATGATGGTCCTACCTGGTCTTTGTTGGCCACTCGTACACCTCATCCGGCTGCAGCAAATTTAAAAGCAGCTGAAGTCCGTCGCTTAAATGCAGAGCTGACGGCAATATACAGACGTTTAGTACAATTTGTAATGCACACATTAAATACAAACCCAGCACGTGGTGCTCCAGTGCAGTAACGCCAGGCATTAATCCTGCGACTGTACATTCGATTATGGGTAAAGTACCTGCCAAATGAGAAGAAATTCAGTTTTGGTTAGCTCAAAAAATAAATGCACTGGAAGCAGTATTTCCCCGTATGGGACCTCAGGATAAACACAGAATATTAGCAATGTGCGTGCCATTTGGGATGGTTCCCACAATAGATAACTGCAATCCATGGGGCACGGTATTTGCCAGGCTCTATACTACCTCACACGGTACACCGATACTTGCCAGTTTCCCGGAAGTGTTGAAACAAATTCAAGATGAATACGGGGTTGCCCCTGCCCTGGATTTGGGGATGCAATTAATGGGCAACTTTGCCACAGTATCCTCAATTATTTTAAGTAATCTTAAAGGGGAAGCAGTAGCAATAGCAGTGCATCTGCGACTCCGGGATGTTCCTCCACAGGATCAAGAACGTGCGCTGCCAAAGATTATTGCGGGGACCTACTCTAGTATCGTTCTATCTACAGATATTCTGGGGGCCAAACCAACAAAACCACAATTTCAAGGTAAATCTAATAAAGATTTTACCAAGTAAGCTCCTGAGGCTAATAAGAAATGCTGGGATAAAAAAACAACAAACTCCTAAAAAAGAACACCGCACACAGAGACCCCACAGAATAGATATCATCTCAGAAATAGAGATGATATTAAAACGCCTGACAGATATCAATATACTGATACAAGGCAATCTCGTTCCTTTCAGGACTCATTGGAAATACGTAGTGAGAGAGGTGGGCGGTCAGAGTGAAGAACTGAGTGCGTGAAACCAAGAAAGGAATCACAACGCTCAACAGAGGTTTCTGTTAAAAAGGAAGAGAAAGCTCCCCAACAAAAATCCCAATTTAAAAAGAAAAAGTGGCAGCAATTGCGGTGCGACATGCCACTCAAGAAGAGGGCTCTCTTGAAGAACAAGAAGTGGGCATTAGCGCTACTAGACATCGCAGCAGAGGACACAAAAGTTCGCCGGAGTCTTCTAGAGCATCTGGAGGTAAAAGCAACTGATGACTTCCTACAAGTAAAAACTGCGGACATGCGTGTCTCCGTGCCTGACAGGGTGTACAAAGTAACGCTACAGTTAGAAGGAGACATTGAACGCACAATCAATGCAATATTTTGTGACTGCGTCGTGAATATATATGATATTTTGTTGGCCGAACAGGATTGGCCAACTGAATTTGTCTGTACATGCCAATATGGGGAAGATGTCATTAAACCTTCTTTCTCGCCCCTTGTTCCAGAGGAGCTCGCAGAATTCTACGCCATCAATTGGGCATTGGCACAGGCACCCGCGTTATATCGCAACCACGTAGGATGGGACAAAGATTCTCCCTACAATGTAATTCCTATTAAAAACCAGCCCCAACCTCAGCCTCAGTATCCTATTAAATATGATGCTAAAGCACCAGTGAGAGAAATTCTCACACAACTGGAGTACCAGGGTATAATCGAACCCAGCGTAAGACATATCCTGATATTAGACCTCTGTTTTGAAGCATCGGAAATGTGACAAGATACAGACAGAATTTAAAGGCATCATTATTTATTGCTCAGACTATTCCGACCCACCCAAAATTGGCTTGTGACCAATAAGATGTTTTGCGACTAACAGTTGGGAAACACTGCTATAAGGCCATAGTTTATGGTGCAGAAGTACACTCATGTCATGGAAAGTTACGTTCCACTTGTGGACTGCAGCACCTGTTGTGACGTCCACTACAGTGGCAGTGCAAACATGGCTTTAGGCCTACCCAGTCTAGCCTGAGGGAAGCAGTTTGAACCCTTTTGCACAGACCTATCAAAATCAGCCTTTTGACTGGTAGGAAAAGCTGATTGTAAACATTAAATAAGTCAGCCCTAAGTGCACCTTGCTATATTCAAAGTAGAGTGCATAATATTTTAGAGTAGAACATGTGTGACGTTATAAATGACATGCTCCACCAGTGATTAGACCCAAAACAACATTGTCACTGGTCATGTGGTAACTGGTACTCAGGGAAAGTCAACTTGTAGATTATATACTTTATACTGTTTGACCTGTACCATCTATGGACT
This sequence comes from Pleurodeles waltl, assembly GCF_031143425.1. Taxonomy (NCBI): domain Eukaryota; kingdom Metazoa; phylum Chordata; class Amphibia; order Caudata; family Salamandridae; genus Pleurodeles; species Pleurodeles waltl. Next base: position 1,325,040,896 of record NC_090444.1, read on the forward strand.
CCATTCAAAGACTGAGTTTTGCATTTAATAAAAATCCAAGCTGATGGTGAAGTCAGATTTTTATTAAATAGATTGGAAATACAACTTTTAGTATGTTTCCCTTTACCTGCCTGAACCTTTAGAAGGCTAATTACCATTAACCTCTTCTGCCAACACCTAGTCTGCCCTCAGCCCTTCATGAGATGAAGAATTCGTCCTAGGAAGCATACAATAGGTCACTCTGATTGACAGATCTCCCTGAGTGGGCAGAGATGACCCAACTAAGCTCAACAGACGGGGAGGACAGCCTTCCTAATGGCACAACAGTGTTAAATCTCCCCAGATGGGTCTATCAGAGCCCAAATTAAATTTTGGCACACTTAAAAGATAGCTAACAGGATGCCAGGTCTATCTCTGTCTGGGGTTACAGGACCCTGATACTGCCCTACCAGACTACTGTCTCCTGACTTGTTGTGGGTACAAAGCATGCTTCAAACTAGATTTTAGTGTTAGATGTGGGAGGACACTAGTGATTACTACAGTGCCCTCGCCAACCCACCCGCAACCCTCAAAGCCCAAGTTTGCCATTGTGAAAATACCCTAACGCAAGGCATTTTGGGACTGTTTGCAGGAAGGCAAACAGGGAATGTGGGGGGTTGCCCCAGAAATGTTTTACCCCTTGGTTAATAATTGTCCCAGTAGTCACCCACTAGCTAATGCCAGGCATACATGTGGCGTACCCAGGAACCCTCCTCAGAGCACTTTATAAACCTGCATAATATGAGAAGAGGACTAGATCTGCTGACGTCGAATCCAAGGGTCATTTGGCTGACCTCCTGTGTGGCTGCCTGGACACAACAAGCTGCAAGGGGCCTTTACTTGGAACTACCCAGCTCCCCAGCCGCAACTTGAGCTGGGCTAAACTTTGGTGTGGGCCTCTGAGTGACCCTCTGAGAGTCTCTAAATGCCCTGGAGTCCTTAGAAGCTTACTCCTGTGGTTGTAAGTGCACCAGAAAAAAGTCAGGAAACTTTGAAAACATTACCTTCAGAACTTCAGGGGACCTTTAGAAAAAAGTATCCGACCAGCGGTTCCATGGCATCTGGTTGAATTTCAGCTTTGTCCTTGTGAACTTTCAAAAGATCTCTGAAAAAATTACAGAGTCCCATTCTGCCTTGGGGCTTAGACAATTTTCACCTAGAAATGTTCAAAGCTACAAAAGTTCTTTGGGAACATCCTGCTTAAAATATCTTGCTTGGTTCCACGGTTTGCGCCTACAATTTTGTTGGCAGCTGCTTTTTGGTGCCTATTCATTTAATCTTTAATAATTCATATCTCCAGTTCCTCTTATAGGATTATTGTCAATTTGGAATTATTTTACTAGTAAAGGTTTTTCTCTTTATTTTACAATTGGTTGTGTAATTTTATTGTGTTTGGTGTGCCTTTTTCTCATGTATATTCACTGGTTAAATACTTTACACTTTGCTTCTGATTTAAGCTTGACTGCTTCATGTCTGTTTACAGGGACTGAGCACAGGTTTGTTTTATGTAATGTGTATGACTCCTAGCACTTGTTCACCCCAAATAGTAATCTGCTTTCTTATATCCTGCCTGAGTTAGCCTGTCAGTACTGCTCGCAGGGCAGAGGCAATAGCTTGGGGCTAGTTGTATGGCTCGCAGAGTATTGTGACAATGCTTAATCTAAGAAGGGCAGTTAAGGAGGGTCCAGAAATTTTACTAACTTGAAAGGGACCAGCGGAAGACGTGCTTTTGTAGTTTAGTGATCAGGCAAGCCTGGAGAATGGGAGTGTATTGATTTATTGCAAAGTACACTTTAGCCTCCTGGCTTTAGTTTCATTGGAGGCGGCAGCAGGCCCCAGAACCGTTTTGAATTGGGTGAGTGGTATACCTTAGATCTTCCCCTAGGTGTGCCACAAGTTACCCCCAGGAGCAGAAATTCATGCAGTGTTGGATTTTACTGAGAAGGGTGCACCATAGATAGCTGGCAGTGAGGCAAACAGAATGTGCTGCAAAAGTGATGTTTCCCCTTGGGAGTCTTTCACCCATTGGTCAGGGAGTGTCCAGGAGTCACCCCCACTCACTGTCTAATAATTGAACGAAAATAGCACCTCAACCCCTCCTCCTCAGAACACTTTGGCGAATTGTGGCAGAACAGAAGAGGACTGGATCTGCTATCTGTAACCTGCGTGGAGAACTGTAAAGATGGACATGATCCCACCTTTACCTAAGACTAACAAGTGGACTTATAAGTTGCCTCACCTTCTTTGTGTCTACAAGAATAACACAAGCTGAAATAGATCTTTTCCCTGGAGTGACCAGTTGACCACTTACTTCTGAGCAGAACTTAACCTTGCTCATTGCCTCTGCTGGAGTGTTTCCTGGCACCTAAGTGCTTTCCTTGAGTTTCTGGAAGCCTTAAAAGCAAGTGATAGAAACCACTCTTGAAAGTCTGAAAAGTTGGGACTTCCAAGACCTCCGAAGCTTCAGCAGGACCTCATGGAAAAAACTGTCTGATTTCAAGAGGGCTTGGTTGGGTACAGCTTTGGCGTTACTACGCTGGAAGATTTTCAGCTCCAAAAATGAAGTCCAAAGGTTAAAATAGTGCTCGGGAGAAGGTAGAAAGGTGTCTGTCTGAGAGGACGTAAGGGGCTATAAAATTGTAATTTTATCTCTTGGAGCTTTTCCAAAATCAACAGCTTCGCGAGAGCGGGACCTTGTCCAGTGGTCTTCTGGCTTTAAGAGGACTTTGCCCGATACAGTCTTCACCCTTGCCCCACTGCAGGATTTCAACTTTTATAAAAAAAAAATTTTTTTTTAAAAAGACTTGAGAGCCTGGTTTTGATGCTGGTGAACGAGTACACAAACATGACGGATAGTCTGTCTGCCTTATTACAAGCGTGTTAGGGCATATTGAACTTGTAGTAAGGTGGATGGGATATTTGTTATGTTTGTGACTTAGGGCATGATTTAGTGTTTGGTGGATGGGATACTGCAGACGTGACAGATATCCCATATGCTGTATTACAAGTGCCATAGGATATAATGCACTTGTAATACAGTCGACCCGATTTCCCATCCGCCAAACTCTAAATCAGGACCTTAGTATTCATCTGCCAAACTCTAAATGGGGCCCTAAGTCAGTTGGTGAAAACTTTCTCCAGGATGAGCTGCTTAATGTATCCAACCTCTACTCCTTAGCGATCGGCCTGAAATTGTGCCTAGGTCCTGGTCAACTGTGATTTATGATTGGTGTTTTACATTTCTATTTGAGCTTTTTGCCAAACTACTTTAAAAATGTATATCACCAGTCGCCAGTATTTTGTGCTTAGTATATAGTTCCTAATTTCTTTATAAATACGCCTCTTTGTTGTGTTTACCTGTTTGCCTCCACTTCATATCTGTTCCATGTGTGCAGGTGGTCTGCATTCTGTAGCATCACCCCACAACTGTATTGGGTTTACACTTGTAATTGACCTATTGTGCTCTACCAATCTGTTTTTTAAAATAAAATAGTGATCATGAAGAGTTTATTCGCTAAGATTGTGCTGAGACACATAATCAAACAATGCGGTTTGTGTGTTTTCATGGTACTGAGTGTGAATTTATCCACAGAAAACACAAGCATTCTTGAAATTGCTTTGAAGAAATCCTATTTTTAAACCTGGATTTAATCTTTTTCTCAGTATGTTTATACTTTATAAATACTCCTTAAATGAAATTTCCAGCCTAGGCAGAATCTTATCTGATTAAATCCCAAAACAAAAACAAAAAATGTTTTGCCAGATTAGGTGTTACTTGACTAGTCTCCTGCAGATATTTTGGGGTGCCCTCTGAGTTTAGTAATTGCTCCCTGAAGTCTTCTTGCCAGAATCTTACTCAAGATATTAGAGACAAAGCTTATTCTAGACACCCTGTAGCTCACTGGGTCTCAGTTGAATAGTTATCAGTGCTTCCTTCATTATTCAGGGATGATTAGCCCTTAAAAAATGCATTCTGTTATACTCGAAGGACCAGCATTCTTTGTCATTGTTAATAGGATTGCTCATGTAGGCGATCATTACCAGTCATTTTCTGCCGGCTCATTGGCATTCGAGCTACCTATACCTGGTGTTTTGCCACTGACTCATGTAGTCCACGTTAGCCATCTTCTCCTTGGTCTAGGAGCATACGCTTCAAGACCTAGGACATTTGTGATGGAACTGGTAAGAGCAGTCTGTGAATGAAACGCGGTAGAATCTTTTAAGTGTTCCATTTATTCCCACCTTGGCAACGTTGACTCCCAACAGCAACCATGGACATATTGAACAACTTCTGCCCCCCTCCCTGTTCCACAGCTGTTACAGCAGTCTCTAGGATATGTTGCTATATTCATATATCCTAAAAGTGTATTTCTTCTTTTTTTTTTTAAACCATTTAAAGTTGTTAATAAAGAGGACAACCTCCAAAGGCTCCTGACAGGCAAAGCATATATGAACATCATGTGTCTCACACCTCCAAACCCAAATTTCTCCCATACATACCCCCACTAGTGACAAATTTGTGACCAGGCCCTCAGCTTCCCCTGACAAAAAATACTCAGTCCCCATCACAGCACTCCTGTCTTTTAAAATCTAAAAGTGTATTTCTTACATTAAGATTTTCAGGGGTTATTTAGAAGTCCTTTAGCCTGTTAATTTGCTCTGACAACTACTGCATTTTTACCGTCTTGAGGCAAACCTCTATGCCTGTCATCTGTCCTGTCTGCCAAAGGTACTTTTCTGAGGAGCACACTGGTCAGTGTTAGGCTTGGTCCATGAAAGGACCAATTACATTTATCACCACCTCAACCAGGTAAGAGATGACAAATTACTCCTGGAGATCAGTGGACTTCAGGCATTAGGTAGGTTTGTCTAGTGATTGGTCCCAGTAGTGCGCTGATTTAGAAACCCTGAGCTATGGTATTGCTCACCCTCATCGCATTCCTTATCATCTGGCATTATTGCATTCCTTCGTATTACAGACTTTCTTGGTTATGCTCTATTTCCTGTCTTACCCACACCTCTCTCTGTCAATCTCACCCTTTCTTTTCTGTGTTATGTAAACTCTTGCCATTCTCTTGTTTGGTTGTGGCTTGAATTAGATCCGTTACTTTTCAATAGTCTGACTTCCTCTCTGCCGAGTCCCAGCTCCCCAGACAAATATGAGAAAATGTTCTCGCCCCCCCATAGTTATCATCTTTGCTGCAAAATGATAATCACCATATTTGCATTTCAGTCAGTTTACCTTGTTTTTCATGTTACCTCCTTTAGGCTTCTTTTATATTGCCATCAAACTTTAAAACTTTTGCAGCATTAAGTTGTTGCGTTCTTTACTTGGTTCTCCCGAAATTTTATCGGTATATGGAAGTCTCCCTAAAGAAGACCTCCTCAGAGCTTGTGTACTCTGTGATTACGCTCTTTCTTTAAGGAACATTGAAACAAGCTTCCTATCCAAGCCTCTTAAATTAGCCCCCTGATGAATTGCTCCGCTTCAATTTCCGATTATAATGCCTACTCTTTAGATGATGCCTCCTTTCCATGTCCTCAGGGCTTTCTTGTAATTTCTTGCCGTAAGTCAGGTCAATTTTAAAGACTATGTTTTTGTGGTGGTATTGCGTCTTCAGGTTCAGAATTCATTGTTTCTGGCAGAAAGACTTAAGAGGATAGTTTGTGTTTTTTTTAATCAGGGATTCCTTACTTTCAAGTGAAGCAGTCACGCCCTCTCTTGATTCCATGGATTCATTCTGTGACCCCAGTTTATTGCTTCTCTCAACATGGCACTGCATTACCGTCCCCATGCGTCCCTAACACTACAACCCTGAGGACCCCAGTGCCTCAGCGTAAGCACTTCTCAGTTTCCTTTCACCACACACCATCCTATTACAGTGAAGTACAACCCCACACCACCACAAACTACCATGCTACATCCTTGTAACCATGCCACACTGCCTCACACACTACCAAACTGACATCTCTCCAGTACAGTTTTCACGCACTGCATCACCAGCTCAGTACTAAGATCTTCTTTTTTAGCTTCTTTTTGTAGCAATGCAGTGCATCCTACATTATCAAACATGCATATCCATCGCTTGGGTAACACCCACAGAACTGCATTACCACCTGACAATTTCACATCCAGCCTTGCGCTCTATCTACTGCATTCCCACTAATCATTACTGGCCCCTTCATTACTCGTTTGTTACAGCAACATATTATTCCCTACGATATGTGTAAACACATTCAGCTTTGCACAACCACTGAATAACCACTACCAGCATTGCAGTTCATGTCATATCACAAGCCAAACTACCACTTGTCACCTTTGGACTACCGTCTCAGGATGGCGGCAGTGCACTGCAACCCCACCACCACATTACCGCAATCCAGCTGTACACTTCCAGATCCTACATCACTCTACTACCATCTTTGGACACACACTTGACAGCCCAAGCTTTGCACTAACTTTACTCATAAGTGCAGCAATTTCACTAGGATTGCCCAGTACTGCACCACCACCTCTAGGATCATACTACCACAGCACTGTGCTATTGGCGTACACTTCCACTCCCTCGCATAAGTGCCCTCCTTCCCACAGTGCCTCACTTCCATACCACTGCACCACACTGTAACCTCCACAGTAATTAGTACTGTGGATCTTAACACATATATGAAACACATTTTCATGATCAACCTCCAGAAGGTTTTCTCTTTAATAAAAAAAAAAAGTCAAACCTATTGGTTTGCCTATTGCTTGTATTGGTACCTGCAAGGCATTAGTTATTCTTGAAAGTGGTATAAACATTCTCTGACATGTTTTTTAACATGAAATGTACTTCTGCCTACAAATGGGATTGGAAAATCAATCTCATTTGATTGGAACGATGTTTACATTCGACTGTTTGACAGAAATGTTCTTCAATAAACTGTTAAGCCCATTGTTTGTTGTTAGTAGTTTGTTTATTGTATACCGTTTTTGAATTCAGAATGAGTTTTACGTCACTTTAACTGTGTTTTTAAATCGATGTTGTTCTCCACGTGTCTGTGTTATAACGCGCTCATTTTTAGTTGAACGAAAATCACTTTCTAATGTGTTTTTCTGCAGGTTCTAGAACTGGTGCTGGAAAACTTTGTTTATCCATGGTACAGGTAGGTGCTTCCTGCATATATTATGTTATGTTGTTGGATGGATAATACAAGATTTCCTGCCTCGCTGGGAGGATATCACATCAGACGAGTGGGTTTAGCTGTGGTTTGCCACGGCTGCTGCATATGATTTCTCATATCCCTTTCCGACATCCCACCCCTCAGACCTGTCCTCACCATCTCCACCTTCTTGAGGATGAGGTACCAGTGCTCCCCAGAAAAGTACAATAGAGAGTATGCCTCCACAACAGCTGGCAAAGGGCATATTTTCTTTTGATTACCTCATCCCCAAAAAGGATAGCTCCCTCAGGCCATATCGTGGACCTGTAATCAAATACATCCTGTCGGAACATTTCCATATGGCTTCCCTGGATGGCGTCATTCCTCTGCTCCAACAATGTGATTTCATGACAGCACTCTATCTCAAAGGTACTTACTTTGACTTACCCATCCACCCTGCCCACTGCAGCACCTTGCCTTTATGGACATCACCACAAATTCAGAGTGCTTCCTTTCTGGGTCTCTTTGGATCCTATGGTGTTCACAATGAGCCTGGCAGTGGTGATCGCACATCTATGAAAGAAACGGGCACTTGCGTTTTCTCTTACCCAGAGGATTGGCTGATCAAGAGCTGCAGCAGGCCCACACTCAGTTTCCCTGCTCCACACAGGAGTAAAGCTACCAGGTTCCACTGCCAACCTCAACTGATCCAACCCTTCTTTTTCTCTTATTGGGAATCCTACCCCAACCCATCTTCACCTCTAGTTGGTCAGTGATCTTTGCATACACTTTTCCTTCTCCCCGCCTGTATGTGGTGAGGAAGATAACACAAACATCCCTGGCGCTCCTCCCAGTGGCTCCCTTGTATTCCATGGTCTTGGAAATGTCAGTCACCCCTGTCAAGAACCTCCCCCTCCCCCCCCCCTTCAGCTTGAACTTTTCACACATAGACAAGACCAGTTCAGACACCTAGAACCTAGGCAGCTCAGCCTAGCGATCAGACACCTGACTAATGCATGGCCATTCTCAGCAAAGAGCACACACAGCCATGTTACACAGACTGGCTGTTGTTTAGAGTGGAAGACGTTTTTCCACTACTGCATTTTTAAAGACCTGAACCCCCTAAAGCCTAACGTCCATACCATCTTCTGCTATCTTTTACATCTGCAAAAATCAGGCCTTGCCTTCACCTAGAGTCTGTTGCAGCCTAAATGCTAAATATTCATCCTTATTTAGGATCCTAGTAGTCAAGGCTTTCATGGAGGTCTTAAGTGGGTCACACCTCCCAGAATACTTTCTTCCCCTCTGTGGAACTTTAATGTAGTGTTCATAAGACATATAGGGCCACTATTTGAAACTCTACACTCATGACCCCTTCAGTGCCTTAACTGGAATGTGGCCTTTCTGGTGTCCCTAAGATGTGTTAGTGAGCTGCACGCACTCACCTTACAAGAACTTTTCATTCAGGTTCACAAGGATAGCATGGTTCTCTGAACCCATCTTAAACTTCTCCCCATGGTGGTATCCCCTTTCCATCGTAATTAGCCTGAGTCTTCTTTCTGTAGTAAGATTCTGCAGCAGAAAGAGCTCTACACATGTTAGATGTTAAAAGAGCTTTTATCTATTACTCAGTAGGACCAAGCCCTTTCCCAAGTCTGACCTGGTCTTTGTAACTTTTGCAAAACCTTGCACAAGCCATCCTATCTCAAAATTGGGTGTAGCAAGATAGTGCATTCAGACTGCCACCACAAAGATAAGAGAGCTCTACATGTTCCTCTTAGATCACGTTCTATCTGTAAGAAAGGTGCAGCATAGGATGTTTCTTGGGTAACATCCTGCTAGCTGACATCTGCAAAGCAGCTTTCTGGTCAAAGCCGTACACTTTTACCAGACACTACTGTGTGAACATCCTTGCCTGTCAGACTGTTTTGCAGACATCTGCATTTTCTAATCGCCAGCCATTGCTTATCGAAGGTACTGCTTTACTGTCCATGTAGAGCGTATGTATTGACAGCCACATGCGTAATAGAAAATGTTGCATACTATGTAAACTTCAATTTGTAACATGTTGTGCTGTAGATTCACATGCACCCACCATCCTTCCCAGAACAATATGTTATTTACAGATCGATTCTTTTTGTCACCTATTTGATACTGCACAATACGCATTGTGCACTATAGTAGGCTCACTCAGCACTCCATACACATTCACGCCTACTGTGCCAAAAATAATCTAAGATGGATTCAGTGCCAATGTGCATTGTCCATCACAATGTGCATTGGCACAGCACATATTGTTTCTCAAAAGGCTTCTTCAGCAACTAGCAAATGTCTGAGACCAACACTAAATGGCAAGAGTATGCAGAGCATTTGAATCTACAACACTACATGCTACAAACAGATGATTACAGGGTAAGTAACATTTTTGTTGTATAAAGAAATCATGCAGTGTTATTGTTGGTAATTGATAATCTTTTTTATCATAAATTATCTTTTATCTGTAAGTGCATTATATGTGCAGCTGGAAAACACAAAGCAAATGTTAGTCTTCCACAGTGTTTGAATGCCAATTGTAAAGCATGTGCAGAGAGCATAGCTTCTCAAGCTATGCTGGAGGAGATCGACACTTTGATTTTAAAAAAATGTATAAGTTACTCGGCAAGGGCAAGATAATGGCCAGTAGTGCCCCTTGTCTGATGGGAGCAATGACTACCCGTTCTGCTATCCCAAAGAAAGATGCCATATACAGGCCAGTGAAATAAAGCTACTGAAAATTAAACATAATAATAGTTTTTTTTTTTTTTAAAGATAAGAGCACCAACAGCATAGCTTGGAGCAATACAACATCTTTGGTGTTGAAACATCTTTACTCACTGAGAATATTGACAGAATAGTAGACTTGGTTTATGCGAGAATAGGTTAAATCCTTTACTTTCCTTTGCCAGAGAAAAGAGCAAGATGTAAGTTAATGGTGGGTAGCCCCTAGTCTGTTACTGCCCTGAAGCAGACCATCATGCTTGTGTTGGGTGTGCTGGTGAAAGAGTATGACTCTCTGTGAATTGAAATGGTGAGTCTGAGAGCCCTGGTGAAAGAGGTCAGTTTAACTACTGAGAATCACTATTCTGGCACAGAGAAAAGAAATGGATACAAAGGTGAGGATGGGGCACATCCCAGAAAGTTCTTGGCGTAACTTATTAAACTGGACCATGCTGGCCTCAAGAGAATGAACAGCAGAGGACCCTGGAAAATAAAATGCACCATGTTAAATAAAGGATATGGCTAGAGGGTTCCATGCAAATGGCCATAATGGAAATCAGTTTGAGCAAAGCAAAATCATTTATTAGAGGCTAGTTTGTCCCAGTAATGTAATTCAAGAGAAAATAGCAGATGATGTGTATCCTCCTATGGCTACTTCTAACGACAAATCTTTCATCTGTAGGATATCACCAGGTGTCATACTAGAAGTGGAGACTTCTTCAGCAATGCTTCTGCGTGCCAGTAGGCGGCCACATGTGGTTCCGCAGTGACTCTGTAGCACCCTGTAGGTGACAGTAGAGTCACAAATAAGTGCCACTCTTGTGTGCTTTAATTTCTTTCAGTGCCTTTTTGTGTGGATCTGAGGTTTCAACGTTTTAGTTTTTTCCGACGGCTCCAAAACTTTGTTTGCAGTGTGCTGGAAAGTGACAAACCTACCAGTGCAGAGACTGCTGGAAGCATCTGGTGATAGGCCTGCATGAGGTGTCAATGGTGCTTTTTGCTCTGGGCATGACTCTGTTGTGCAACAAGTGTGTCCTCATGCATCCGAAGGTGATTCAGGCCAAAGAGGTGAAACTCTTATGTCTGCATAGCACAAGAAGAGGTTGCAGTGAAAGCATAGGCCCTGCTCCTGCTCCAGGTCATGCAGGACCAATCTCAAGGCCACTCGTGTGAAAATTCTCTTCTAGGTTACAGTTGTCCGGTAAGCCGACACAAGAGCTCAAGTGATGCTAGAATCCATCACGACATTTGAAGTACAGTGAGGATGCATGAAGACATCATGATAAACATTGCAAGTTTCTGATGCCTCTGGTGTCTGAACCAGTTGGTCCAATTCCCCCCCAAATTCCCTGGGCCTTCATCCACCCCCTGGCAACTAGCTGTCTTCAAAAAGGCCATGCTGCAGATCTTTGGTGCAATTCTGGCTGCCTTTGGCGAGCCATTGGGCCTCACATAACCCTGTGGTTCTCTGGTTGAACTTCTGCAGTCTGGTCTGCCCTTGTTGGGGGTCCTGCCTAGTCTATATCATATCCGAAATCCACTTCAACATAGATGCCAAGGTCCATAATGGTGCTGACACCGTCTTCAATGGTACCAGTTGATGATCTGATCTCATTGCCAATCTCTGACCCCAAACTGACGTTGGCCTGATACAGACTTGTATCGCGCTATTAAATTACAAACGCCCAACTGGTGGTTATAAAACCAGATTCCAGTCCAGTATCTCTGCCCTAATGCGGGTACCAGCAGAGGGCTCACACATTTTTGGTCCTGATTCAGACTTGGTGCAAGTGGCTTTTGGAGGAGCACTCTGCAATTTTGATGCAGAAAGTCGACCTTTTGTTGTCCAAAGGTGCCATAGAACAGGCTCTGGACTTGGAGAAAGGATGAGAATGCTAATCGTTTTACTTCTGAAGCTCGAGAGAAAGAGGCCTCAGGCCTGTTTTAGATCTCTGTCCACTTAACACCTTTCTAAAGAAGGACAGGTTCTAGTTGCTCCTTAGGGCTCACATCCTATCAGCTCTAGACCTAATAGACTGGTTGGTGATGTGTGTTGCCATATACCCATTCTGCAATCCTACAGGAGTTACCTGCAGCTGAAAGTGGGAAGGGAACACTTTGAACCTACAGTGCCTTGGGTCTTTGAATGGCTAGGAATACATGTATTCCCGTACCTGAATGAATGTGTAGTAAAGGTGGGCTTACCCCATTCAATTGTAGATTACCTACAAACGACAGCTTCACACCTGACATTGTTGGCTTTCACCATCAACTAGCCGAAGTCCCATCTGAGTACCACACAAAGCTCTCCATTCATTGGGGTAGTCTGGACACTGTGGTATTGGGCCGAATGGGAGCCTGAGGATATCACCCTGATGTTTTGGGATCAGTCTTTGGTTGCTGTGAAGTTGGAGTTGAAGTTTTGTGATCTCCTGTCCTTGTGCTTCCTTCTCAGTTCGAATGCCGGATAGAGTTTATGGGCCCTGCAGTGGAACTTGAGATACTAGCAGGTCTAGCATCAGGAATGCCACTGTGATTCCATCCACATCTTCCAGGAGACTGCTCAGGATCTTCTGTGGCGGCAGACCAACACCAACTTGACTTGCGGTGGGCCTCTTTCCATCCCCTTCCCAGAGTTCACAGTGGTGACAGACACATTATTGCTGGGCTTGGGGGGCATTTGATAGAGGTGGACATCAGCGGCCTTTGGACTCTAGTGGTGTGCCAGTTCCAAATGAGCCTTCTGGAGTTATGGGTGATTCCTCTTCCTGCAATTCATCAAGAGGAGTCTGATGCCAGTCATCACTGACAACATGAAAACCATGTGCTACTGCAATATATAGGGTAGAGTAGTGTCCTGTATCAGAAGGCACTAGCACTCTGGTAGTGACCAACCACCTGTTGGAGTCTATCAGTGCCCAAGAGGACAAACTGAGCAGCCATCATCTAGACCACAATTGGAATCTTCATTCCAAGATGGTGGAGGGTGTCTTTGAGCAATGGGGTATTCCCTGGCTAGATCAGTTTCACCACCATTGAGAATGCACAATGTCAACAGTTCTTTGAGCTTAACTTTCCCCCAAAGAATAGATTAGGTGTTGAATTCTGGTTGGAATGAACAGAAGGAGACTTGTATGCATTTCCAATGCTACCTCTCTTGCCTTAAGTTCTGAAGAAGATCAAGAGAGACCAGACTCAAGTAATTTTATCTTCCTGGACTAGACCTAGAGAGTGGTATGCAGCCTTGTTGAGCGTGAGATTTTCCTTCGGATCAGGCTTCCTCTTCGGGAGGACCTCCTGTTTCAGCCACAGGTTGAAGGCCTGCATCTGAGTCTCCCCACCCCAACCCTCCAAGGCTGGAGATTGAGCAGTGGCAACTAAATGTTTTGACTTACTGACCACAGTGGAGGATGTCATCCCTGCCGCCAGATGTTCCTTCAATTATATCGCTCAATGTGGGTGCTGGGACAAGTTGTTTGTCAGGTGTAGGTCCTGAAACACTGACCCTAGATTTGTCTGATGTTCTTTTGTTTGTTCATTCGTTAGCCCAACACAACCTTGTGGTGGGCACAATGAAAGTTTTTTTTTCAGGCATTGCTTTGCTCACCTGACCAATTGTCTTTATGTCACTGGTTGTGGTATGTGTTATAAAAGGGTTGACTGGCATGTTTCCCCCCAAATCCTTTGTTGTGCCCAGATGGGATCTGAACTTGGCCTTGACATTTTTCATTTGCACTCTCTTGGAGCCTGTGCACAACAGTTATTTAAGGCTGTACAAACTAAATATCATCTACCTCTTGCCATTATGTCAGGCACTGTGAGAGTGACAAGCAGGTGCTTTCAGACCATCTGCCATCTACCACCTTCTTACTGGACAAACTGGTACTAAGGTGAGTTTTCTACAGGAGTTTTGACTCCTTTTGGCATTGGCCAGTCAGTTAATCTTGAAACATTTTCATGTACTCCCTCACCCCTCAAAGAAGGAGCGATTCTTCGTCTTGCCACTAGGAGGGCTTTGACCAAAAACAAAGATCATTGTGTGGATGATCAGCCCTCTGTGTTTTCTTGAGGCAAAGAAAGGGCAAGCAAAGCAGAAGAGGACCCTTGATGTGGATAGTTCTCTGTATTAAGACTTGCTATGTACTGACCAAGAAGCAGCAGCTCCTTGAAGGCCTGTAGGATCCACTAGGGCTGTGGCTGCAATGAAGGTTTTAGTTTGCGGGGTACTGGTTTTAGACTTATATGGGGCTCCGCTACTTTACTTCTGAGGTGGTATGAAGTCAACTTGGAGCCACACAACACCACCTATTAGCATGTGGGAAGATTGCTTAAGATATTTACAGATCCAGACTGGCCCATATAGATAGTCTAAAGGTAAAGAACCGCGGCTAAATAAAGTGTCCCCACTTTAGAGGCAGGTCATTTGGATCTGGAATTCCCTAATTGATCCCGTCACCGCTGAGGGATATACTCCTCAGTGCTGAGCCCTTTTTTGATGTTGAGGGAGTTTGTGCCTAGTCCTTCACAATTCTATCAAATTCTCCAAAGTCACAGATTCTGTATCCCCATTGTATGAATAGCATAGGCCCTGCATTGTCTGTGTTGAATCAGTTGATGTGAGTATATGAACAAATATAATACACTTGTAAATCACCACTATTAAACCTATTAAGTAGGTTGATTTTTGAGAAAACACAGACATCTTTCCTATGCAGTGTATAGTATATTATGTTTATATGTCTTAAATCCTATGCATGAATTTTTACACATTCTTTTCACTAGTCATGACAATAATTATCCCTATCTTATTAACAGCAAGATCGAGATAATTTTATGTGGGACTAAAGGGGCGTCTAACCTTACATCACTTCCAATTGTAGAGATTCTGAACCATAGGTTTACTGCTTTTTCGAAAGTAATAAAATAGGACCTCATGTAGGGTTTGGGATTGATTGAAAATCATTCAGTTGTTGTAGAAAACCTTAAATGTCGAGTACAATTGAGTGGCTGAATTTGCAGCATTCCAAAAATTGGAGGATTTTCAGTTCCCTCCGAATGAGACCCTTGAGCATTAACTTTAACACTGATAGAGCCCCTAATTCGCAGTTAGCAAGTTACTGTTTCTGTCCCATCTTTATACTCCAGTTGCAGACAGGCTTATTCCATATCACAGAAGGGCCTCCACACACGTGTGACTCACGTGCAGATGTGGGGATGAAAAACATTACAGCTTGCTAACTCAATATTGACTTGGGGGCATTCTTTCCAGAGCCTTACAGGGGACCTTTCCCTGTTCCACCAGGAGCTGGCATCAACTTATAGCTAGCTAGATCTCCCTCTATGGCCTAGTCAGTGTTAGGAAGCCATCATCAATCTTTTGTATTCCTGGGGTCAGACTTGAGACCAAAGAAGGCAGATCTTTTTTAGCTCTTAGTCCATCGATCTGAAACTCTTTATTCCAGAATACAAGGTACTGAATCAACCTCAACGCCATTAGAAAATAAATTAAAACCTAGATGTTTTAAGATAACTTTAAAGACCTTTGTCAAGAGACTGCTAACGCAATGAGTGCAATATAAATAGGCTTTAGCAGTCAAGCATTATTGGTATATTTACTTACCTTGCATATCCTTTTGACCACTCAATCCTACTTACACCACACATACACATTCACACCATTAAAGTATTTTGGTTAGTCACTTTAAAGCTGTGGAAGATCCATTGACACCCACCATTGTTACCCTTCCATACAGAGTACTTTAACAGGTTGTTCGAAGCATTATACTTGAAAATGCTTCTGGAGAAGCATGAGAAGTATTTTCTTTTGAACAAAATTCAGGATGCAAGGAAAGAGCTTCCTCGTGTCCAGAGTTGTTTATTTTCTCTGATGTGATGTGAGAGCAGACAGTGCCCGTAGGCGTAATCTACTTTCACTTTGGTCTGTGCAAGGGGGGCATAACTTTGCCCTCCTGAGCACTGATTTGAGAAGGAGCAGCAGTGCTAGAATGGGTAAAATGTCTCCTTTCGAGTTCTCCCTTTCCCTAGTGGATTCTTGCTTGGTGATTGCACCAGGAACATGAGCCTCAAACATGGATCCACCTAGTAGACACTAGGGAAAGCTCTGTTGTTGGCGGGAGTGTGACCTCCTCTGAGCATGGGCGTATTCTTCTTACAAATCCACACATTCCTATGCTCAACAGTCTTTCTGCTATCCCAGGAGCCACTAGACTTCAGGGAAATAATCAACAACAAAAATGAATGATGAGAGTGCCCCTGCCAGGATTGAGGCCGTGCACCCGCCTGGGAATAGGGCTAACAGTCTACTGACTGCCTTGCAACACAGAGGGAGGATACCCCCAATCCCGGGCAATAGAAAGCCTACATAGATACCTAACCTGAACCTAGCCCTAAAACCCCAACAGTCATTCTGCCTCCCCGAGGCCTAGTGCATCACCATCCCTATGGCGGGCAGGAGAACATTTGTATTTTTTGGGGTGTAGTTTTGACATGTGGGCCAACAGAGAGGCGGTAAATCACAATTTCATGTCACTTGCCTTGATGAGGAATATTTGGGCATAGGGTCAGCCGGCAACCATAAAACCCTACAGACCATGGGCATTTCTGCAACCAAGGGTTTAAGACGGATTCAGGGTGCCTTGAGTTGGGCTTGCATTGATCCTGCTTCATGACAGAAACTGACCAAACCACGGACCACACAAAGACCACATTGACTTCACATTTTCCATCCATTCCTGTCACAAGCACTAGGCCTCGCTGTGCAAGTGGCATATCGTTTTTACCAGGAAATGTTGGAAAGGTGAGAGATAAGAATTTTGTGGATCTGTGGAGATTTTAGAATGTCCCTCACAGAAATCTGTGCTAAATGCACAATTCCCACTTGGTGGGATCTACGCTGATCACATCACCCTGGACTTCCCTGATGTCTAGCTTTCAGAAGAGTCTGAATTTGATAGGTTTCCTCTGCAGTCTGTATTTGTTTGTGTCTGAAAGTGTGTGAATATGAGCTTCCAAATCCCAGGATACTAGTGTTGGTCAAAACAGCCATGATTTATGAATGGTGTCGTGTCCACCATGGAGTAACTTGGCAGCTACAGTATTACATTTTAAAAAGCTGAGTTTCATGTAAAAAATGTGCCTTCATATTTTTGGTTCCACTCATGTTTCTGCCGACGGTAACAGAGCAGAAATGTCCCCTTTTTAAGGTTCAGCCTGTGATAGCAATGCACTAGGCTATGCTTCTCGCTTGCGAGACACTATTGCCTACATACAATAAAGGAGATTGGATCTGACCTATTACTTACCGTTTCTTGGCTTCGGTGTCACTCTTCTAGCTGTCTTGTAATTGGACAGCACAGACCAGATGTCACTTCCTGTTTCTGCTCTGGTGCACGGACCTAGCACAAATGGATTCTAATTAGAATCTCTCCGCTGATTGTGCAGTGATTCAGGTACTTATTTTTTAATTTGTATTGCCTGTTCTTCTTTCTGTGTTGGTGCCCCTGTCGTCTCTCCACTTCTCGCACTGTGACTGTTTGAATTTATATTCATTACCCTTCTGCCCCTGTTGCTTCTTTCCTCACCCACCTACCACTTCTCTGTGTTGCTGCCCCACTTGCAGCTGCCATTCCTCGCAGCTTCCTGGGATTACAGCGTTGTGCAGACTGGTTCCTTGCCAAGCACTGATTCATAATCGGAAAATAATAGTAGTTGCAGTGGCTGGCTCTCTTCAGAGCAGACTAGCAGGGACCCGGGCACATCCAGCCATGCTCTATAACTCAACATGTGTTTTTTAATGCACGACGATCGTCTTTCTTCCAGGCAGCACCGTTATTTTTTCTCCGAGTTTGAAATACACAGGTAAGGTTAGAAAATTCTTCCTAGCTATGTAGAAGCCTGCTAGACTTGGATTTTAGTATTAAATACATGTTTTCCCTTGTTTTCTCAGGGCCTCAGAATGTTTTTTATACATCACACGGAGGTCGGAGTGTCTGAACCAAGACTTGTAATCATAATTTTAGCACACCCAGCCCCTTCCCCTCCCCACATCGTTCCACCGGAAAAAAGCACTATGACACTGCTAACGCTGGCGCACCAAAATTACTTTTTTTCCTTCCGTTCGCTATACTGTTACCACATGGCTGAAAGACATTGAAAAAGTGAATGTCTGTCGTATAGGAGAGACCTATTGGCTTTACTAATGCTTGTTTAAATGGGTTGAGCCTTCGTCTTCTTAGACTTGCACTACTGCAGTCTGTGCTGCACATGTAAGGAGTACACTAAAGTATACAAAAGGTTGATAGGTGGAATGCTTGAATTAATGTCAGCCACTGGTAATTACCCAGGGTGGCATCCCAATCCATCATTATTTTGCACATTTTGCTACCTCAAGTTGGACGCAGACATAAACCATACAGTCTTGACTCTGCTTCAATGGGAACAATCTAGACCCATCTGCCAGGCCACGTCCTCCCTGAACCGGAACACAAGGTGTGTGAATTAAAAAAATGGACTGGAGTGAGGGTCAAGCCATTGCCTGAGATTAATTCATGCTTTCTATACGTCACCTTGTTATTACAGTTGCTGCCCTAAAAGTGACTGATATGCCCAGACATTGGTCTCGTGCTCACTGAGTCACTGGAGCCAAGCTGCACCTGACTGAAGAGCCCCAATCAGGGGGTGAAACCTGTCATGGGTTGCTTATGTTTTTCACTGTCAGCACATTTGTCTTTGTTCTGAAATTGGGTAGCCCTCCCCTCTCATTCGCATCTCTGGCGGGTTTACTGTGGGAAAGTAAATTTAAGATTAGGATCATGGGAACACATGCTCAAACAATATCACTGTGTACACGACCTTGGGCTGTAGATACATGCCCCACAAATAGATCCATTTGGCAAACAGGAGGCAAAATGGCACTCACGCTTACTCGTGCGCTGTCGGTCTGGAGTGGGATGCAAAAAACAAGTGCAAACACCTGTTACAGCCCTAAAACTATTCCACTGTTTGGCCCCTGGAGTCATATTGTGGCATACACACACATTTCATTAGTTACACTCGTGTCTGGTTAATATGTTAAATGACCATACAAACTGACCATAATA
Organism: Pleurodeles waltl; assembly: GCF_031143425.1. Lineage (NCBI taxonomy): Eukaryota > Metazoa > Chordata > Amphibia > Caudata > Salamandridae > Pleurodeles > Pleurodeles waltl. The sequence goes on from NC_090444.1 coordinate 1,325,059,930, forward strand.
GCATTTCCCTTCAGACATAGCGTCACATGCATTCCCCCTCTCCTCAAATATTTAGCTTTAAAGGAGAAGGGCATTTGCATGTAAAGACTCTTCTTTGGTGAAATGGTGTACGCCAGCCGTTTTATTGACTCTGTGTAATCATTTAAAATGTTAATTCAGTCTCAGCCGTAAATAATGAACTTGTCTAGTGAGCTTTAAAGCAACTGAATATCGGGAGTGAGTTCTTGAGTGCAATGGGATGAAAGAGTGGGTAGAGATTAATGTTTGTGATGTGGCAGATGCTGTTGAAAATATCACCCTGTTGCTGTATTGTTGTTTGTGTGCCTGTGCAGCGGTCTAAAAGTAAATTAATGGGATTTACTGAAGGATTATGGAGCTCCTGGTGTGTCTTCTCCACTTGGACCTGAGTCTTTTCTTCTGAGATTTAAAATTCTTACGAGTGTTTTGGCACCCTACTAGCTGACTAGAGCTTTGTTGTTGCACAGTGGCACCTCTCAAGAACTAACCTTGCTGAGCATTGCTAAGCATTTTATGGAAGCAAATCAACGCAGTTCCATTCCTGCGGTGAAGGAAACAGTGAAGCAATTTTAAAACCAGGACTGTAACTATGTACAAGAACATAAGCTTGTGCTTTACTCCTAAATAAATCCGTAAATTATTATTTACTCAATAGTACTTTTCTTAAGAAGTCATCAGCTGGTAAAGGTTGGGTTAATACGTTGTTTCTTCTAATAGGAAAAGTTGTTTTGAGTTTTCACGCCGTTTTATAAAGAGTAGGTAGGTCATTCCAGTTGGTAAACCTGGGTTCTGTTCCTGGCTTCATCACTTCACCAAAAGTGTTTTTGGGAAAATCTCTTTAACTCTCTGTGCCTCAGACTGTAAATATTTTTAATGTAGTTGTGTTTGAAATAAACAACTGTCCAGTGTATGGTTGCAGTTGCTTGTTCCTATTCGCATACCCTCTTTGCATAACTTTTTTGCTTGTGATTTGTCTCTCAACCAGAATCCCCACCGTACCACTCTTTACCACTTCACTCACAGCACCTCTTATTTGAGATGATCCTTTGAGAATAAACATGTTCCATGGTGATGCTCAGTATGCGCTATATAGAATACATTATCAAATGATAAGTTAGAAATTTCAAAGCTATTTAACATCTACATTTTCTCGGCAAGCTTTATTAAAACATGTCTTCTGTTGAAATTGCCACTGAGTACTTTAATCTTCATTCATATAACACAATGTAAGACCAGTTGGAGAAACTCAGCCTTTCCCCGTATTGTTTAAACTCCTTTGTTGTGGTAAAGTACAGTCACCTCAGATAACATATTTGTCCTAATGTTCTGCAAAGTTTTCTCTGACAGGCCTCCTCTTAAACCCATATCTTCATTATCTGCCTCTTGAAAATATGTTAGTTCGATGGCATATGTGGCTGTAGAAACACATGCTCTGCATACTCCTGCCATCTAGTGTTGGGTCGGGAGTATTTTTCTTCGAAGAAGCATTTTTCAGAGTCACAGGATCGAGTCACTCCTCCTCGGTAATACTGCGCATGAGCATCGACTCCTTTGTTAGATTGTTTTTCTCTCCGATGTCGAGTTCGGACATGTGTGTCTTTGCTCCGTCTTTCCTTCCGTCTTCTCTTTATTGACGGTACTGTTTCTCGATCGTATATATTTTCATCTTCGCGTTAGTCTCCACTCATCGGTCCGAGCACCACTTCAGGCCTACCTCACCACGGGGCACCAAAAGTTATGCTCAGCTGATAGAACCGGCGCTGTTTTGTTTCTGTTCTCGATGCAACGCAAAATTCCCTTACACCGATCAACATCTGGTGTGTAACTTGTGCCTCTCCCCCAACCACCAGTAAGCTACCTGTGAAACATGTAAATCCTTACAGTTGAAGACTCTTCGGGACCGAAGAGCTTGTCGGTTGGATATGGTGCACAAGACTTTTGGTGACACCTAGGACATTTTTGGGGAGGAACACTCCCAGCAGGAGCCAGATCCGATCCAGGACTCTAACTCCGACGTACAGTTGGATATGACTTCTGCGCAGTCTGTGAGTACAGTGGCCCCTCCTTCCCACCCTAAGACTATTAAAAAAAAAAAACTTGCAGCGGTCCCCGGATCGTCACTGCCACCAGGCCATGGCTGGATCCAAAAGACTGTTTTGGCTGACACACCCTCTGGCTTGACTCTGAAAATAGGTAAGACCAAAACAGCGTCTTGAGCATCGACCTCCAGCACCTCGGTCCGAGACACCATTGCCCTGTCAGTCCGAACTTCGGCTCTGAGTACCTTGGCTCTGAGCTGACCAGCTTCCACCTCTGCTTCGGTGCCCACAAAAGGACACCAACTGAAAACTTCGGCATCAAACAAGGGAGCCAACACCTTTAGAGCAGAAAGACTCCAGCCAGTGTTCAGCTACGTCATCACCTATTGAACCTATTTTGGAGATGGACGCTCGACAATGCCGCCTCCATATCCAGGTGGGACCAGGGCGCATTATTGTTTCCCCCTCCTGTTATGTTGAAGTGGAAAGTGTCCTTCCAAGAGCCTTTGGACACTTCTCCAACTCCAAATAAGTTCAACAAGGACAACGCTACTAGCATAACTTACAAGCCTTCTCCTCTTCCTCCTCCTGATTCACCTTCTCCACTGCCTCCACTCTCTGCTTCTCCTCCACCTCCCTCCCCTCCTCATTCACTTGCCTCACCAACTGCAGAAGATCTGACACCTCTGGGTTCCCCTGTATATACTGGGGAAGATTTGGGTGGGACACAGCAGGGCCCAGATCCATGTGACACATATGACACTGACCCCCATGTTAAGTACTGACCCAGGCTTGTACCCAGCATGACCCTCTCCCACGGAGGATAGTACGTCCTACCAGTAGGTAGTAGCTCGGACAGCTGCCTTCCATAATGTTGAGCTGCACAGGGACCCCATTGAGCAGGATTTCCTGTTCGATACCCACAAATCCACACATAGGGATATCCACTTTCTCCCCATGCTCCCTGGCATGCTTTGTCATGCAGACAATTTTAAAAACGTGTCCACTCTATGGTTATCACCCCTAGAGTAGACAAGAAATATAAGCCTGCTCCCTCAGACCCAGTATAATCAGATCCCTCCAGATTCTATAGCGGCCACCACCGCATGAAACAGGCCAATAGTCAGGCCCCAGGGGACTTTCCTCCTCCAGACAAGGAGTGTAAAAAACTGGGTGCTGCCGGCAAAAGAGTAGATGCACAGGCAGCCAATCATTGGTGTATCGCCATCTCACAGGCCCTAGTAGCCAGATACGATGGGGCTCACTGAGATGAGATGGAGGTGCTCCCCCAATTTCTCCCAGATGAGCAATGCAAAAGAGTACAGCAGATTGTTGCAGAGGGGCAAACAACTTCATCCGCGGTGCCCTAGATTCCGCGAACACAGCTGCACATGGTATTAATACTAGTGTTTTAATAAGGAGGCACGCATGGCTTTGATGCGCTGGGTTCAAACCAGAGGTCCAGCAAGCAGTGCTTATTATGCCCTTCAACAAGGAACACCTTTTCCACCGTCAAGTGGACCCTACCTTCGAGAAGCTGAAAAAAGATCCAGACACCGCAAAAGCCATGGGTGCTCTTCTGTGCCTCCTCACAAAGGGGCACTTTTTGTGGCCCCCACATTCAGAGGTGGTTACAAATCTACAACCCCAGAGGCGTCCACTTCCCAGCCCAGACAGCCCTCCGCCCCATATTCTAGGGCTTTCTTCAGAGGAACCTATAGAAGCAATAAAAATCGACACAGAGGTAGGAGCACCACCACCTGAGGCTCTACCTCCACTGCAAAGCAGTGGCTACCTATGTCTTCCCTCTGCCCGCTCGCCACCTGTCAGGGGACAACTTCTAAATTTTCATCCATAATGGGTCAAAATCACTGCGGACCAATCCGCATTTCCATTATCCAACATGGTTATAGTCTGGAGCTCATTACCACTCCTCCAAACGTTTCCCTTCAAACTCACAGACTATCCCATGAGCACCTCACACTTTTCTCAAGCAGGAGGTTCAGTCCTTTCTTCTCAAAGGGGCCATCAAGCCTGTCCCCTTACAACAACAGGGATCGGGAGTATACTCCCTATACTTTCTCATTCCCAAAAAAGACGTCTCTCTCAGGCGTATTCTGGACCTCAGACCATTAAGCCACTAAATTTTCTCAGAACACTTTCATATGGTTACTCTTCAAGATATTACTCCGCTTCTACAACAAAGTGGCTTTATGAGGGCCCAAGATTTAAAAGAGGTCTACTTCCATATCCCTATCCACCCTGCACACCGAAAATACTAAGATTTGTGGTTGCAGGCAAACATTTTCAGTTCAAAGTCCTGCCTTATGGAGTCTTGACTGCTCCCAGAGTCTTCACAAAGTCCTTACCAGTAGTCGCTGCACATCTCAAAAGGCAAAACATACATATTGTCCTTTACCTAGACGACTAGTTTATCAAAGCCAGCACACGACCACAGTGCCAATATCACACTCAAATGACAGTGGACCTGCTTCATACATTGGTATTCACAATCTGTTTTGTCTAATCCCATTTACAACCTCTTGAGATACAACCCTATCTAGGAGCTGTTCTCAATGCTGAGTTGGGGTTAGCATACCCAAACTCTGCCCGCGTTCAGAGTTTTAAATCTCTGCTGTCCCGTTTCAGGAAAATTGTACATACATAGTCAGGACTATTATGCGCTTGTTAGAGATGATGGCGTTCTGCAGTGCCATTGTTCCCCATGCCAGGCTCCACATGCGTCCCCTACAGCAGTGTCTGTCTCATCAGTGGTCTCAGTCACAGGGTCACCTGGGGGATCTAGTGTTGTTAGATCGCCATACTCACTTCTCTGTGCAGTGGTGGAACACCACCAACCTGCTGAAAGGGCTGCCTTTCTGGACCCTGTGTCTCAAGTCATTCTGACCACAGACGCATCACTGACAGGTTGGGGCGCTCACCTTCAAGATCTCACAGTACAGGGCCTCTGGGATCTGTCACCAATCCCTCCATAACAAGGACCTCGAATTTCAAGCAGTATTTCTAGTCCTGAAATAATTTTTTCATCACCTGTCACATAAGGTTGTCTTTGTCTGCATGGACAACATGACAGCCATGTATTACCTACACAAACAAGGGGGGACAGGGTCGTCCCAATTGTCACAACTCTCTCAGACAATATGGAATTGGGCTGTCCACCCCCACATTCTCCTGGTGGCAGGATGCAGCTACAAGTCCACGAATCGGAACTCCACCCTCAAGTTCTTCAAATATACTTCCTAAAGTGGGTAACTCCTCAGATAGACCTTTTTGCCTCAGCAGAAAACATAAAATGCCTAAGCTTCACCTCCAAGTACCCACACCCTCTATTCAAGGGCAATGCTCTATGGATGAACTGGGCAGGGATATTTGCTTATGCTTTTCCACCTCTCCATCTCATTCCATTTCTGGTTCGGAGGATCAGGTAGACATCTCTCACCATGATCCTTGTAGCTCCCACTTGGGTGCGTCAGCCATGGTTCACCACACTTCTGGACCTCTCAGTAGTTCCCCACAAGAAGCTCTCCAACAGGCCGGACCTTCTGACTCAAAATCAAGGACAGATCAGACATCCAGACTGCAAGTCACTTAACCTTGCAATATAGTTCCTGAAGTTATAGAGTTTGGTTACTTAGGATTGCCTGCGGAATGTATGGACATTCTCAGGGAAGCTCGTAGACCCACAAATAGAGCATGTTATGCTGCAAAATGGAAGCGTTGTGTATGCCACTGCCAACCCAAACATAATATTCCAATTAAAGCTACTGTCCAAGACATCATTTGTTATTTGCTTCATTTACAGAAAGCAAATTTAGCTTCCATAAGTTTACATCTCACAGCAATAGCTGCATATCTACAGAACAGATAACATTCTTCCTTCTTCAGAATCCAAGCCATCAAAGCTTTCATGGAAGGCTTTAAAGGGTTATTCCACCCAGAGTGCCTCCTGCACCATCCTGGAACCTCAATATTGTGGTTACCAGGCTCATGCGCCCTCCTTTTGAGCCACTTCATTCATGTAATCTTCTGTATCTTTCTTGGAAAGTGGTGTTCTTAGTCGCTATCGCATCACTCAGATGTGTTAGTGAGCTCCATGCCCTAACCTTGGAAGAACCTTTCTTCCAGATCCATAGAGACAAGGTGGTCCTTCGCACAAACTCAAAGTTCCTTCCTAAAGTGGTTTTCCAGTTCCATAGCAACCAGTCCCTTGAACTACCAGTCTTCTTTCCCCAACCTGACTCGGTTGTGGAAAGAGCTTTACTCGCATTAGGTGTTAAACAAGCACTTATATTTTACATTGAGAGAACCAAAGACTTTAGGAAAACCAAACCGCTCTTTGTAGCTTTTTCACTAACTCACAAAGGCAGTCCAATATCCAAAAACGGCATAGCTAGATGCATAGTGAAGTGTATAAAAACTTGCTATGCTGAAGCAAAGAGAGAGTTACCAGTTACTCCTATAACACATTCTACTAGGAAAAAAGGAGCCACTATGGCTTTCCTCGGAAACATACCTATAGCTGACACTTGTAAGGAAGCTACATGGTCTATACCACATATATTTACAAAGCATTACTGTGTGGACGTACTAGCACGTCAGCAAGCCAATGTAGGTCATGCTGTGCTGCAAACACTTTTCCAGGCAACTGCAACTCCAACAGGCTAGCCACTGCTTTTATGGAGGGACTGCTTTACAGTCTATGCAGAGCATGTGTATCTACAACCACACATGCCATTGAATGGAAAATGTTACTTACCCAGTAAGCATCTGTTCATGGCATGTAGTGCTGTAGATTCACATGCGCCCTCCCTCCTCCCTGGATGCCTGTGGCCATTCCAGTTACTTTATATTTGTATATACTTGTACATATGTGGTTGCATCTGCATGGACAGCTCTTTTTCCATACTTTCTCTACACTCCTTTTCTCACCCGCCTTCAGGAAAACACTCTAACAAAGAAGTTGATGCCCATGTGCAGTATCACTGAGAAAGAGGAGTAACTCGACCCCCCCTGACTTGGAAAAATGCTTCTTCGATCAAAAACAATTTGCAACACTCTGGACCCAACACAAGATGGCAGGGGTATGCAGAGCATCTGTATCTACAGCACTACATGCCACAAAGAGATGCTTACTAGGTAAGTAACATTTTCCTTTTGCTACCGAAACATGGGCCAGAAGTGCAAATCATATTTGCAGTCACAAACACTCTGATTTGGAGTTTGCAACCGAAAATTGCACAAATCCAGTTTTAGGAGTCAGCAAGCTTTGACTGACTCCTAAAATGGAATTGCAAATGTTTTGCTAATTGTAAGGGGTGTTTTGTAGGTATCCCTTCCAAATACTGATGTGGTATGCAGTACATCATCATATTGCGACCATAATCTAGTCTCAAACATTGAAAAATTACAAACTCCTGAGTGGAATGGTGACCCACTAGCAAAGGGAGGGAGTCCACTGGGACACCTTCCCTTTTGTGAATATTCAAAACAACTATGTTGGGGAGGAAGCAGTGGTCCAGGGGATCGTTGCCAAATCTCAAACTAACGTTTACTAAAAGTACTTTTTTTCTTTTTAATCGCAGCCCCGTTACCTTTAGGGAAAACAAACTGCATTAAAAAAAAGCTTACTTTATTGAAAGGTGATCAGACATGGTATGATTATGCTTTTTTAAACAGTTTTTATTGGGTTTTCATATACAGAAAATCATAACAATTACATCAGGAAGGGCAAGAGTATCATTTGCGACAGATAGGTACAGTACATTATTGATCCATCAGTTGTGAAAGTCACAAGAAGAGATTGTGTGGAGTGTGTTGAAAAATAGGATGAGTGTGTGAAAATCTGGTACCAGACAGAATATGTTATGTGTCTGAGCAACTATTTGGTCTAAGAGGGGGATAGACTGACTTATTTGAGGCTGCAGAACTTGCAGTGGTGGCGCCTGAATCTATGTGTCACTCTGCTGCTGTACGATGTACTCCGCATGTTCTAATGATGCAACTGAAACTCAAGAAGGAGTATAGAAAACACCCATGAACAGGGACCCCAGTGGAACAGAAGAGAACTCAATGAGAAGGAAAGGGGGGAATAAGGAGAGATGGAGATTCAGGATTATAGGAAGCTTAACTAGGACGGGGCACGAGCGTTAGGGGGAACATGACTGAGCAGAAGTACTGTTATATGGGTGGGCCAGTGGGATACTTAAAATGGAAAGGATTAAGTTTGTGGGATCAAGGGGGCAGGAAGGGGAGGGGTCGCCTGCTATGAAGTCCTTGAGCTGTTACAGCATAGTATGCCACGCTGGTGCTATGGGATGCTTGCGTATCTACCGGGCCTCCTCGCAGTGTAGTGGGGAGCTTTCAGCTTCTCACCAACGGATTAACGCTACATGCCTTTGGGAGAGGGGTGGAGGGTGAGGAGCTCTCCAATGCATGGTAAGGAGACGCTTGGCCAGGAGTAGAGCAAGATTAGCAAAACAAGCGCCTACTTAGTTTTTTCCATCTAGGGAAGTTGTGCAAGGCTGTGGATTCCAAGGAATTAAGTGTTGGGAGTTCGGTGACACTTGCCAATGTGGAGTGTACAGCATGCCAGAAATTCTTTATATGCGGACAGGACCAGAGCATATGGCAGAGATCATCCGAGGGAGTATGACACTTAGGACAGACTAAGGGGGGTCATTACAACCTCGGCGGTCTTTTTATAAGACCGCCGAGGGATCGCCGTGCTGAAGACCGCCAGTGGTGGCGGTTTTCCGCTCGGCGTATTATGACGGTTGGCAGCTCTACGTTGTTTTTCCGACAGAGAGCTGCCAACAGCCATAGTGACGGGCGGTGGGGAAGTGGAGGTTGCTCCACCTCCACCGCCATGCCAACAGAACACCTGTGATACTGCGCGGGGGTGTTCTGTTGGCGGTGTGGTGTCGGCGGAGCTGCCCCCATGGCTCCCGTCCCCTCCCGGAGGATCGACGGAACAGGTAAGTCGATCGTCCATTAGAGGAGGGGGGTGGGAGGGTGTTGTGTGCGTGCATGGGGTGTGCGTGGTGTATGTAGAGGGTGTGTGTGAGTGCGTGTTTGCTTGCGGGGGTGTTGAGTGTTTTGGGAATGAGTGCGTGTATGTCTGTAGGTATGTCTATGGATGTGCGCGTGTATGTTTGAATGTGGGTGTGCATGTTTGAATGTGGGTGTGCGTGTCTGACTGTGTGTGTGGATGTTGGCATGTGTGTCAGTGTGTGTGCGTGTATGTGTGTTGGTGGTGCCTGCGTGCATGTCGGGTGTGTATGTGTAAGGTAGGGTCGGGGTGGGGAGGGGGGTCCTGCCACCCTTGGGGGGTGGCAGGGGTGGTGGGGGGTGCAGGAGATGGAGTCGGGGTGGGGGAGACCCCGATCAATGCCAGGGAAGGAATTCCCTGGCACTGATAGTACTTACTGCCATGGATTTCATGGCGGTTCCTACCGCTGGAAATCCACGGCGGTAAGCCGGGTCACAATACAGGCGGAGGTATTGTCACGGCCGCCGGGCTGGAGACCCAGGTCTCCAGCCCAGCGGTCGTCTCCGCCCTGGCGGGTGGAACGGAGAAGCGGCGGATGACCATGGCGGTAACCGCCATGGTCATAATTCCCCAAAAAAGACTGCCAGCCTGTTGGCGGTCTTACCGCCGCTTTAACACCATCCGCCAGGGTTGTAATGACCCCCTAAGTGTGTTGTGTGGAGCATGCGGTTCAAGAAGGACATGGTGAGGGAGGCCCTGTGAATGATCGTGTTTTGGATGTTTTTGAAACGGTCATTCCTTGATACAGTTTGTGGAGACTCAAGGGCCCTAGATCATTCAGCATCATGGAGGGAGTCTCTCTATGTCCTCTTCCCACAGCTGGCCATCCCGGTGTGCTCCCTAAGTGCGTTGTAAAATCATGTGATAAGGTGTCATCCCTCTTCCATAGTATACAGGGTATGCATCACAGTGTGTGTTGGTGGGTCTTCGTCCACTACTCTTCAAAGAGTGCAGGGAGCTACTGGTAGTTGCCCATGTGTCAGGATCTGGTCAGGGCAAATGGTGTAGTCGTAGCGTAGTTGGTCAAAGGTAAGTAGTTGGGAATTCTGAAAGAGGTCACCCACCGTTGTTATGAAATGGGAGTGCCGTTACTGATGCTGTTCAGCCATGAAGGTTCGCAGGGGTCCGGGAAGGCCCTGGAGGGGAATCAATGGGGAATAAGGAATGATCCGCTTAGTCAGCTGTAAGGCCGTGGCTAGACACTTTCGGGCAGCCCATACGTGGAAGGACCATGATTGCTGGATCCGAATAGTGGGATGAAGAAATTGATGTAGTACATGGAGGGGGTGCTCATTTCACATAGGTTCCTGCTTGCTAGCCATCGGGGGGGCCCACTTGCTCTGCGCCGCGAGGTAATCGGTTTGAAGGATGGCGCTCCCATTCCCCCTTGTCCCACAGGCAGTTGGAGTTTACAAAGAGACAAACGCTGCCTCCCACTGTCCCATAGGAGGTCCCCCAGTAGTTGGGTCAGGTTCTTGAAGAAGCACTGGCATGGAAACACTGGGACATTAACAAAATAATACAGAAAATAGGGGAGGACAATAACTTTCGGAAACACGATTTTTCCCGCTAGGGCCAGCAGCAGTTTCTGCCAGAAATAGTTTTGAAATTTAAGAGCTGTAAACGCGTGTTGTAGGTTAGCGTTGAACAGGTCCCTCTGAGAGTGATAGCAGTCTGCCTCTGTAGTCCTGGCCAGGGGGTGCCCCCCAAGTGGATCTCCCGAGGGGTGCCCCGCAATGCAGCAAAAAGGTACATGACTTCTGCCATTTTACACGTAGGCCCGTAGCAGCAGCAAGGTCTTGGCAGGGGGAATGCCCCATTGTTGGCCCTCCCGGCAGAACCGCTGCATCCTATAGGTAACAGAGGTGAGATGAGGTAGCCAGTACTGGTTCGGGATGTGGGTTATGTATACAATAGCTTAGTGTGTGCAAGGAGCCCCTGACCTATGCCTACATCATTCAGGACCTCAAAGAGATAGTTCCACAACAAAGATTCAAAGGCCTTCTTGAGGTCTAATATTAGGCATGCTGCACTTGGGAATCGGAGCGCGGCATGGTCCATGATATGGAATAGTGCCGGATGTTGTTAGATGTACTCTGCACAGGCACAAAACCATTTTGATTGGGGTGGAGCAGGGTGGTGTGAACCTGCATGTGGCGTTCCAACAGTACCTTGTCAAGGATTTTGGAGTCCGCACCCAATATCGCTATTGGTCAATAAGAGGAGAGGTGAGTAGGGTTCCAGTCCGGTTTCAATAAAGAGATCAGAAGCAATTCCTGCAGGGAAGACAGTAGGGTGCCTGTAGTGAGGGCCTTGTTTTCCACTAGTCAGTGGACCAAGTGGGTCAAGAATCAATATTAGTATTAGATGGGGAGTCCATCTAGACCTGGTGTCTTATTACGGGCCAGGTTTCAGATAGCCTATTTAACTTTGCTTGATGTGATGAGCCAGTCTAGTTCCTCTTGCTTGAGAGCACTTATGGATGTCAAGTGAAGAGGGAGTAAAAAAGGGTTGTGCTGCTTCGAGGGTGGAGGCAGCAGGTGCCCTATACTGTTCCACATAGTAGGAGCTAAAGGCTTGAAGTATAGCCAGTTGGGATTGCGTGATTTGGCCCTTGGTTGTCCGAATGTCAGTGATGGGGGGGGGGGGCTGTGCTTTTCTTGGCGGGCGAGCCATGCAAGGAGACGACACGGTTTATCACCCGTAGCATGGATGCGCGCTGTATATGTGATGAAATTATAGCACAAGAGGTGCTCCAATACCGTTGCTTGGTGATTTGTGGCACCTATAAGGGTGTGGTGTGCCATTTCATCCAAGGGAGGGCGGTTATCTATGGAGGTAACAACTGCATCAGAGTCTCCTAGGGCCCATGTTAGGTCCCTGCGGACTCCTGCAACGTTCTAAATGCAGGAGCCCATTGTGACTACTTTGAAAACATCCCACTCAATGGCTCGCGTGATGGCTGTGCCATTGTTCGTCTCAAAGTATCGATCGATTGATGTAAGTGAGTTGGGCGTCGCAGAAGGCAGAGTCTTCTAACATGTTCTTAGAGAGTCGCCAAGTGGGGACAGGCGGATGCGGATCACCCCATTCAATGTCCATTATATGAGCAGCATGCTCCTAAAGGACGCAGCCCAGGTAGTCAGGATACGTCCACTGTGGGAATAATTATGGGGAGCACAGGAAGCAGTCCAGACGGACATATAAATTGTGTGGGGTGGAGTAATGGGAGTTCAAATGCGTGTGTGGGTTATGGGATCTCCAAATATACTATAAGGACCACTGCTTGGCCCATCTAGCGAAGTGCTGTGAGTGCTGGCATGCCAGGGCATGCCTCCCCAACATCCCTGTGATAACCTCCAATCGAAGTGAGTAGCAGTTTTATAAACTACTTTATTAATAGTCATGAGATAAGTCAGATTACAACCCAGTTCAAATTGAAATTTTACAAAACGACCTAATGGTACATAAGTTGCTTCGTGAAATTCATTGCTGCTCACAAAATTACTGGTCGCAAATTGCAACCAGATTTTTTAAGACCAGTAAATAGTACATCTAGCCCTATGTTATATTTTGTCCAAAGTAGGTGGAAGCAGAAAGGACACTGTCACGTGACAAGAAGTCCCAAAGAGAACCTTCAACAAAAGAGAAAGTTCTCAAATGTCACACTATTCCTTCTTCATGTGTTTGTTTTCTGCAACAAGCACAGGACTTCAGCCATGTTTATATCGAAGTAGAAAAACAAACCCTGACTTCTTGGATTTGTCAGTGTGTATGATTATTGTCAAATTTTTTTTTTTTTACATGTGTGACTTGTAATCAAATGTCAGTTTCACAGTAGGCACTATAGGCCTGGTCCTCAAGAAAGCCAAAGGTTTACTCCTCTGACTTGCAGTTACGTTTGGTGTAAATTTTCAGTTTTTTCAGAATTCATAGAAGATTCTAGGAGCAGTCATAATGTATTGCAAGCGTCACAGTTTTTGCAGAGGAGTTCTGAAATTCATTTGTGCATGCAGAAGCGTTTTAGCATTCATAAAAGCAGCAGGGGTGCATTTGTTCTCATGTCAGTGTGTTAACCATGTGATGTTGTATTTATTAGCTTTCTTTCTTTTCACCACAAGGGAATCTTTTTCACCATGGAGAAAAAAATGCTTCACCCACATCATCAATACTTTTGCAGGTGTGTCATCCTCATTGACACTATAGATATACAATTACAACTGCCCTTTCACAGGTGTTATTGTCTGACCTGCTGTGTACAGCATAACATTGTTAAAGGTTTGTAAATAACTCTAACAGGCACATTTGTGGGTATTCACCAATTCTCCAGGCAAGTATTGCTGTACTGGAAAACTCACATTCTTTCTATCTCCTCCCCTCTGTTGTTAGCAGATCCATTTACAAGTTTAAGTGGAGTTTTTTTGTGAATACAAAATTTAGCTTTACATTTGTAAATGGATTTATGCATCCTGAAACTCCTATCAAGAGGTTGAAATCCTGACTTAGTAAAGTTTTTTGTTCTTGCTTACAGGCAGCTTTTAACTGTCTGTAGTTAAAAGACTTCTTGTGGGCCATAGTGTGTCATGCACTCCCTCTTGTGTGCTGCTTCCTCTACACAAATACTGCGCTTCATGTTGCTTCCTTTTCCCCAAACTCCTGTCTTCGTTCATTGCTTCACCCACCCATTACTGGCTTTTTTAAATTTACTTTTTAAAATTTCTAACCCCTCCCCAAGCATCTTTGTTATGCTCCCATCCACTACTTGTTAGTTCTCACCACTCCCTATTCGCTTTTTCTCGAAGCACTCCTCTGTTGCTCCCCATCCCGACACTTCACATCTTGTCTTTTAGAAATAAAATTCTTTTTACATTTTTTTAATGATCCGGCAGATACTATTTTCTGCTGGGCTGCTCCTTTTCCAAATGCCATTTTGTTCACCTTAAAATATATATATATTTTTAATTTACCTCTCCAGGATCGATGTCCACAGTCTTGGAACAATGCATTTAAAAACAAAATGACGGCTGCCTCATGCCGTGTGTGGGTGCATTGGTCGTGATGCATGCATGCTAATATCTCATCATGTTGGCCCACGGAGAGATTATAACATGAACAGATTCTTTTTTACAAAATGTCATAATACCCGACAGAACAATGAGGAGGCCATTGGACATGCAGGCATGATATAAAAGACAATGGTCACAAAACAAGGGGAAGTGGTATGATCTGGTAATTGTTAGGGACAGATACAAAGAGAGCTAACACATTGTTAAATAATAATTTATCATCAATGGTAGCACACACAGTGGAGCCGCAGTGATAAGCAACTTTTCAAAATGCCACTGTTTCTAGGGGGGTTAAGTAAATGTTCCCACCAAAATCGAACCCACCACTACTGGAAAACATAATTCTAACACAACTATCAAAATAACTCAGTGAACCTGTAGGTAAAGCATATATGAAACACATTCTGATAAAATAGCATTTTTTGCTGCCAGGTGAGCGAAATACAAGCACATACAATACAGGAACTGTACTTCCAAGTCCATAGAGATACAATAGTTATGAGACCTGACCAAAATTAATACCCAAGGTGATATCCAACGTTCATGTTAATCAAACCATCTAGCTTCCAGTACTTTTCAAAAACTCTAAAGCAACTGCAGAAAAAGTACTAGACATGAGAAGGTCTATTGTGTTCTATGTATAGGTTACAAAGATAGAAAACCACAATAACTATTTGTAGCACATACCTGACAATGTAAAGGACAACCAGTGTTATGGCTTTTTTAGCCCATGGATAGTGCAGGCAGTTCAACTATGCTATTCCATGGTGGGAAAACACTTCAGTTTAGAGAAAGGAACTTTCAACCAGGAGAAAAGGAGCTAACTTAGCATGAATAGGAAGCATCTCAATGAAGGACATTTCCACAGCAGCAACATGCTCTTTAACTTTATTGTGTTAACATTCAGGTAACGAAGGAAGCACAAGTGTGCTGATCAGCACTACGACATCTTTTCAGGGCTGCCCAACCTTCACATACATCGCAGTGAGAGGGAAAAGACCAATATGAACTACGCAAAGTATGGTAATAAAGAAAAGGTTCTCACTCCACATAACAGCCTGATTACTTACCTGAAAAATAGTTTCCAATGTGAAACTCTTCTAGTTTTACATCCTAACTCTACCCCCAAATCCCTAGTAAAGAGGGTAGTAGAAAGAAGATATACAATGAAAATACAAATAAAAAAAGTATTTGAAAATAGCGGGGACTCATATGAGAATTGTGGGCTTGCACTTGACTAGATCTCCTGTGATCAGCAGCCAGTCAAAAAGCTTTACTTAGTCAGGATTTCCAGGCCCAATAACTAGATGGCAGAATACTGCAAAACATGTAAATCTAGAAGAGTTCTCTGTTGGTACAAAATGTTATAAGTAACCAGTTTCATATAGGCGTACCATTGTTCCAGTTAAGCAGACAAATAACTTTGTGAATCAGGTTCTGAGTTATTAAACAAGTGAGCCATTTGATGTAGTATATATTCACTGGTTTCATGCCTTCCATAAACTATTATAGATGCAGAAGTTGGTGAGCTTGACCCTCCCTGGTAAAGAAATTACACAGATTATACAGTATGTTTTGTTGGTATGAGGAGTCACAGTATAAATGTAAAATTATCCTCAAGTGGTCGAAGTGCATAAAAAAAAAGTATGGTAACTGTGATGCTTCATGCAATGGGTGGGCAGGGGCAGTGAACGTGGGGACGGGGTCAGTGTTGTGGTTAAAAAACAGAAATATTGTGTACTTTTTTGGTCTTTTACCTTCAGATACTGCATATAAAATAACTTGCAACATAAATGAAAAATACATTAATAAAAGTTAAGTTAATCAGTGGGAAGCACACTATTGTGCATTATGAAACCTCTGTTAATTCACTGAGAGGTCTGTGTGTATCCAGAACGCCTCAGAATAAAATCTTGGTTGGTGCAGTGGAGAATAGTGGCTTTGTGCATTGTTAGTGCTAAACGGGCCCAGTCTGTGATAGAAAGCACTGAGAACATGTAAGTCATTATACTAAACTTTCATTACTCACAGTATAAGATATACTGCTACCAAATGTGCAAAAAGGTTTAAAATAAAATGGTACTTCCAAATACAGATTTTAGTAATACCCAGATTGTTCGTAATAGTAAAGTGGTCAAAGTGCATTAAAAATGTATGGGAACTGTGATGCTGCATGCAATGGAACAGGGTCAATGAGTGTGGGGTCGGGGTCCAACGTGTGGATAAAAAAACAAAGTATTCTCATTCAGGTACTACATATAAAATAACAGCTAAAATGAAAAATACATTAAAAAAAGTTAAGTTAATCAGTGGTAAGTGTACTATTGTGCATTGTGAAATCTCTGTTAGTTAAAGCATGGAGAGGTCTCTGTGTAACCAGAAAGTCACAGAATAAAATCTTGGTTGGTGCAACGGAGAATTGTGGCTTGTGCATTGTGACTGCTACGAGGCCCAGCCTGTGGCAGAAAGGGATGAGAACGTGTAAGTAATTTTGTTAAACTTGCATTACACGCAGTATTAGACAGACTCCTACCAAATGTGCAAAAATGTTTCAGGTAAAACGGTGCTTCTAAAATCTAGGTTTTAGTAATACCCAGACTGTATGTAATGATTTATTTTTTTAACTGCCCTGAAAAGCACACACTGTACAGCTCAGCTGGTAACTCCCTTGCACTACCAGTCAAAAAGAATAAATCGTTTTCATCACATAGCTTCATGTGAGTTTCTCAATGAACCCAGTACCTGCTCCCAAGCCCCCTTTACATTTGCAGATTAACCAGTTGTGCGCATTTGCATTTCTTTCAGATGAGGAGTCACCCTGGCAAGAAGGCCTGTTTACTGTTAAGCTGTCTGCCCCTCCCTCAGTCTCACAGCTCAGGAGACTCCCTGAATGAAGCTGAAGCATTTGCATGATCGGAGTTTACCTTACTGGGACGTTTGTCTTTTCATAAAAAGTAGGGAAACGGGTTTTCATAAATTTTTTAAAAAAGAAAAGAAAAAGCAGGGGCATGTCGTGCCCATCTGATCCCGCCCACTTCGACCACTGTGTATCTGATAAACAACAAGACATCCAGCCTGTACTTTAATCTTCTGTAGTTCTATACTTGTGAGACTAATACAATCTTTTGGATTTTGCCCTGGAATTTCCTCCCTGGTTAAAACGTAAAAACAGAATGTCGTAATCTTTCAATCTTTAATCTTTAAACCTCCGCAGCACATCAGGGCTTACGGGTACAGCTTGACACCTTCCATAGAATCATGAAGGCAAGCTGAATTGGCAGCACCAGCATGAAGCTTGAAAGTGCATGTGTTGAGCTAACAGCAGTGGAGGTGTAATATCTGTTGAAGGACCGTGCTTATCTACAGTGTCCAGATATACATACCTACTCCCAAACCAAAACTGTTATAAAACAACATCCTTGGGCACGCCTTAAAGCTTCTAGGCCAGGAGCCTCTACTGAAATTGTATATATGTAACCATACCTAGGTAACAAGATCGCTATGCTGAAGGCATGCCCCATTGACTCTTACTCCATTTGGAAAATTTCAAACTGGTGGAAGCTGTTTCTCTGTCGGGATCCCAAACTCTTGACTTAAATGCCTGGTTGAACAAGGAGCATTGGCAGTCACCTCCAATACTGTTCCCATCTTTCTAAACATTTACTGACTATAATGGATACAAATTAGTAAGTAGGTGTGCACGGCTGCAACTCCTCTCTACACACCGCAACACTTTATGCATATGTGCTGCAACCTACACCGTGCCAAATTTTAAGCATATCTTTCTTTCTCACCTTAACGAACATCTCCTACATAGGACAATCTGCACGTAGCGCCCTTTCATCTGCACACCTCCAAAAAGTGTGCCTGGAAACCAATGAAAATTGAATCGCTTTACGGACTTATCAGGAGGATGATGTGCTATACAAATGATCCATTTCAATACAATACAGTACAATACAATATCCTAATACTAATGCTAAACCTAAAATAAATTATTTTAAAGAAATGCAAATAAGGTATTGTCATTCTTGCCCAAAAGCTAACCCACAATTTAACTCTGTCTGTATATATATATATAAATTACTATTCAAAAAATGAATTAAATACACATACGTCACATTTTTGACCACACATTCTAAATCAAATTAGATTTTAGTTAATATTTACCTTAACACTAAATTAAATAGAAATAAGTCAATTAATAAGTAATCTTATCCAACTCAAACTTCATTAAAAGAAAATAACCTTACTCTAACTGTAAAGCTAATCCAAGCATAAATGAAATTAAATTAGATAAATTGTAACTTCAAGGTATACTGAATTAAATTAAATACAAAATATTATCCTATTCTAATGTTAACTGTAAACCTATATAAAATAATACTAGCCTATAAGTAAGAGGGTCCTGGCAGGATCTGACAGTCCACCCCCCACCACATCTACCTGGCCACCAATACCGTGCAGTCTCAGGCTGCAGTGGTAGCCCTCGTGGTACTATGGTGGTCCATAGTGGTTGGGAATCCAACACCCACAGAACTCCCTGAAATGCCCTTTTTGGGAACCTGGATTTTCCCTCGTCGCCCTAACCATGTTTCACATTATCTCTAGGAAAATGCAGGGAGGTAACCAGCATAAGGAGCTTTCATAACAGCTCTTCGTTCCCATACGTACAGAGTTGCCTTCTAAGACTGTCAAGAATGAGCCACATGAGATCATTCCTACTCTAGCTGTGTCCCCAAAATGTGAGAAGATTGTTTTTCAGACAGCAACAAACCTGAGCAGAAACAACATTGGGTAGTATGTTTCTTTCTCCATGAGAGAAGACAGAGAGCCAGTTTTGTGGGGAGAGGGGCCATCCTAGGTTGGCAACCAGTTGGGGATAGGAGAGGAGGTTCTTGGGGTGTGAGTAGGCCCACCCCAACCAGTTGTGTATAACCAACACAAAGGGAGGGTGGAGGTTTTCAATAGTATATGAGGCAGAGCACCCAACACCTGGTGGGCTGTAGAAGGGACCAGAACACCAGCTGTATCTTTACTCCTTTTTTCCTTCCAGGTAAGGATGGACTATGTAACTCAGAACCCTGGGATATAGAATGGGGACAAGACAGGAAATAGGCTGCACCACTGTAAAAGGGGACAGCAGAAAATACCTAAACACTAGCCGTATCCCTCCCCGTTTTCACCTTCCACCACACCAGGGTGGGGAGAATACCAGTAGAAGGCCTACACCTCCAGCCTTATGCTTCCCAGGAATTCCAAAGAGGGCAATCAACAGAAAGAGAAAACATATACACAAATTGGAAGAAAGGTAACCCAAAGGGACAAATCCAGGTGTTGGGAGGTAGAAGATTTGGACACAAAGAATTGAACATTACTTAGTGCATTTATATTGACTTGAAGACTACCAAGAGAGACTCTAAAGGAGAATATTGATATGATGTCAGTGTTGACTGATGTTTTATGAAGAAACAGGACTTGACAACATTTTGTTTTCCTTTGTGTGCAGAGGTTTTTATGATTAAAAAATAATAAATCAAGGTTCTACATAAAATGCGCTCCTGGCTTCTCTCTTCCAAGTTATTACATAGCCTTACCTTAAAAGAAACAACATGAAATTAACTTCAATGAAATAAAAATAAAAACATCACCTTATTCTAACCCTATGGCTAATTTGCACATACCTTAAAGGTCAACATACAAATGATTTTTGCATGTGATGGTATGTCAACTAAAGTAATGGTTTAGTAGAAGCGATGGTAGGAATATAACGGTCAGATAATTTGAGGGGATCAAATGAGTGGGAGGACAGTCTATGCAGCAGATGTCAGTTGTTTCCTTGGGGAACCACTGATTAGGTCCCTTCCTTTTCGTGTCTCCAATAGGCCTGGCTGCAATCAGCACGGATACCTTGTGGCATTGTTGTTACCCTGATAATTTCCATTTTTGTCGAGCATAGGTTCTCCCCTCAGGAGTTCTTTTTATGTTATTGACAGATTTTTGTTGTTGGCAAGCTCAGTGGTACTCACATTATTGACCTTTGTAGGATGAAAGGCTGTGTGGCTGTGCAGAACCTTTGGGTGGATGTTTTTTCCATCAAGTTACCAGACCCAACCAGTCATTAAGTAGACTTGGCCCCTAGATAGTACTCACTTCTAACTTGTAAGAAGAAGAAGAATCAGAGTGCATTTTGAATTTTTTCCCCAATGCTGCTCTACAGACACTGTATTTCATTTTATAATGTGGCATTATTCCTATGTGAGTCTACCCACTGATTAGAATTAAAGCGTTCCTTTCAACAATCACCTATCATTTATACTCCTTTTAGTTTGTCATGAAGTGTTTTCACCCTGAATCTGAGGCACACAGCAGCACTATTCACAAATTGCATTTGTAGTACATTTGTTGTAGTACAGCAGTACTGCAAGTGTACTACAAAATGCTGTTGACAAACTATGCGTGGAGGTCTGTGCCCGGTCTCCCCTGTCTTTCTGTGCGGAGATCTCAGCCCTGACTGTGGATCCTCTGGACATGTAAGCATACGTTTTAGTAGTAAGTGTGGGAAGAACGGGAGGGGTGGTCTGACTGTAAGACGGGGAATTCTTACTACAAAAGGGGAGGATTTAATAGAGGAGAAATGTAGCCCACTGCTATTCACAAACTATGCTGCTATAGTTAATATTGCAATAAAGGGACTTGTAGGAATCTGGCTCTCTATATGGTGCACTAAAAAGAAGTACACCATGCAGATAGTCCAGTGGATCCCCAGTGGGTTTGCAGAGGCAAAAGTGGATAGGACTAATGCTCTAATTTATGGTAGTGTGCGCGAGCAGTTAGGCTTATCAGATGGTAGTGCTAAGCATTTGTTGTACTCACAGAGGCAATAAATGAAGCACACACACAAAGAATAAATCCAAGACCAAATTAGAAAAATAACACTTCTTTTTCTATGTTTCAAACCAAAAAACTTCGTAATCAGGTAAGCACTTTTTCAAGCATAAATACTATTCAGTTTTAAAAATCGCCACTTAGTGCAATTCTTCAATGTTAATGTATGGAGGAAAACAATGTTCAGCAACACAGGGTTAACAAGGGAGTTGAGGTAAATACTGGGCACTGATCAGAACCACACCAGCAAGTCACTCCAGGCGGCACTGGGGCCACCGGGTGCAGGGGTGCAGTAAGGTGTCGGTGCCCAATGGTTTCCTAATGGAGTTTGGTCCCCATGAAGACAGGCTGAAGGCTCTGGCTAGGATCAGCTACATCTTCCAACAGTCAAGTCTTACATGTGACTTTGTTTCTGGGGATTTCATTGGCATATAGAAGGAAGTGATAGTAGATTTATTTTGGTAAATTTTGTGGAACTGGGACCTAGAAGTACAGCGGGCACATAGTTTCCCTTTTACCCGTAAAGAACCTCATAATGGGCAGACTGACAAGCCAAGGGCCATGCTGGTTTTCTTTAGGAATTTCTTATTGTGCCAGTCAATTTTCGAAAAAGCACGCCCAACGCTAAAAGGAATCATGAGGGGCATGCCGCCCGAATTTCTGCCATGTCACAATGGAGAGACGGTGGCGACTTCAACAGCTGATAAAGCCATTTCAGGATTTAGACAGAGAAGTCTTTCTGCTGAAAGTTAACTTTAAGGGCAAAAGCCGTACATTTCTTTCTGAGATAAAAGCTTCTGAATATCTGAAAGAATTGACTGTTCAGACCGAAAAGGCCTCTTGAGTCTCTTTTGACATTTCTTTTCCTTGGTATCCCTGCACCTGTGATGGTTTATGCCAAGGACTAAGGGTAATTTGCATGGGTGAGGGATAGAGTTTGAGAGATCAGTGAATGGACAACTGTGAGTTTGGCGTAGGCTTGAGGGGTGCTAATATCAGGTGGGGAGTGGTGTTAGCTACACAGGAAACTTAAATCAGGGTCTTTCTTTCCTTTTTCCCTTTTCTTTTTTCTTTTGGTCTTTGCAGAGCAGGGAGGGGCGTGTGCAGGGTGGCTTCAGTGGTCATCACTCAGACCCTGGGGGGTCTGATTTCTTGTAGATAGTGGTGGGGGGAGGAGGAAGGTGGGTGGATATGAGGATTTGGGAGTGGTTTGGGATGGGTGGGGGTGGTGGGTGAGAGAGAGGGGGAGGTGGAAGGAGTGAGGGCAGCCCATTGGGCAAAGAGTCAGGTATAGAGTGTTCAGGATGGGCAGTTGCAGAGGATTAGCAAACAAGCACAACTTATTGGCTCAGGCTGGGCTGCTGTAAAATAAGGTGGGTAAATTACTTATTGCTTCAGTCATTATTTGTGGGCTGAATGACAGTGGGAAAAAGAGGTGACAGTGCGAAAAAGAGGAGGGTGGCCCATGATCTTAAGGTACTGCAGGCCAATATTCCCTGCTTTTTAAGAGACCCATATAGACGCATCAAGGAAGTATGTACTTGAAACTCTGGGCTTTACATTAATTGGAAATTTAACTTAAGGAACACGGACTCGAGGGGCTGCTATTCTGGCTCGAGGCAGTGCTTATTCTTTTAGACATACGAGTGCTGATACACTGGATTGATGGGTGATTACAGAATGACATGGTGGGGATGGTAGATTCACGTTAGCCACAGTATATGGGCCTGTGACTGACGATCCGATAAACAGTGATCTTGCGTTTTGGCCAACCATGATAGTGGTCTGTGGGGATTTCAATTTCAACAGTTATTGGGGCCGGTTAGGAAAATGGGAAAGAGCATCTATTGGTCAGAAATCAGAGGTTTTACGGTCCCTTCTACATCTGACGGATAGTCATGGATTGACAGATATGTGGCATAGGTTAAGGGCTCCTGAACCTGGGCATACTTACTTCTCTGCACTGCCTAGGTTATATGCTGGCTTCTCATACTTTAACGGTGGCCTGGATTGATAAATTTCCAAGAGTAATGTCAGATCACAACCCATTAGTACTACAATTAAAAGTGGCTGGCCTACGGTAGACAGTTTCTGCATGAACCTTCGAACAAGACCTTTTGTTTAATGAAGACTGTCTCCAGCACATGAGGAGGTGGATCCCAAAGTTCCTGAAGATTCATTGAGGCAGTGCCTCAGTTGTTGCTGTTTGGGATGCTTTCAAGGCCGGAGTCTGGGGCGAAACATTTAGCTTCAGGCTTAGCCAACAAAAAAAAGAGAAACAACATCAAACGGAGTTATATAAGGCTTTGGTGGATGCAGAAGCCCAGCTTATTTACGTATCTGCCTCTAGAGATGATGCTAATGGGGCTCTAACCCGGGTGGCAGTGGCCAAGTCGGCAGTACTGGACATTTCCGCTGCTAAATTCTTAGTTTGGAGAACAGAGAGCTACGAGTATAGCGAGCGAGTGGGCCATAATTTGGCGGTACGTACCAGGCAAAGATCCACGTATAGTGAAATTCTAGAGATTCAAGAGCCTAGTGGGAAGAGGGTTGTCGACGCTGACAGGATTCAAGAGGTGTTTCGGGGTTTTTACAAGAGACTGTACAAAGCGGATAGGGCCGGAGACGAGGAGTTTCCAGTGGCGGATGTACTGCATTTTTTGGGCTCTATCCATTTTGGGATTTTGGGGGGGTGGGAGAGAGGATCAACAGAGGCCTGAAGCTTTTCCCTGGAGGAGTTGCAAGCCGCTATTAGGGATCTTCCTGCACGGAGAGCATTGGAATTTTATAAAAACCTTTTTTTCTTACTTAAAGATGGATTTACTGTATACTCTTTGTCAGATTCAGAAGGGGTGTGCACCTCCGGATTCCTGGGCCTCAGCTAATATCATCTTTTTTCCCATAAAAGGCAAACCCGCAGACAGTCCTGGCTCCTACCAGCCGATTACGCTTATTATTAGCGATACCAAATTGTAATCAAAAATTCTTACTACATGGTTGAGTTCAGTTATTAATAAGTTAGTGTCACTGTGGCAGCATGGATTTAATCCCGGTAGGGGTACCACTGATCATTTTCGCCGTGTTATAGTGCTCGATGTTGCTGCATCAGTGTCGGCGTCCCCTATGGCCTTAATTCTGCTAGACAAAGAAAAGGCTTTTGACAGGGTCTCCTGGGGCTACTCATCGTACATCATGGGTCGATACGGTATTAGATCAGGATACATCAGGGCCCTGCAGGCTTTATATCAAACTCCTAGCGCTAGTTTAAATCTGCAGGGGGGCAGTCAGGTACTATTCAGATCCAGAGAGGCACCCGGCAAGGGTGTCCTTGCTCCCCTCTGCTATTTGCATTTTATAGTGATCCCTTTATTCAGAAATTGGTGTTATCTTCTGAGATAGTTCCTGCTTATGTGGATGATGTGACTGTTGTCATTCCTTGTCTGGTGGAAGCACTAGCCCAGATAGAAGGAGTAGCGCATGCTTTTGGACAATTCTCTGGCTACTTGCTTAATCAGAACAAGACCCAAGTTGTTTGTAATCGTTTAGTTGTACTTAGTGATGATAGGATAACTAAGGAAGTAACCTATTTGGGTGTTACTATAACAGCATAGATAGTTCAGCTGGTTGAAATTAATTTAGCACCAGTACTGAAACAAGCAGATAGAGGTTTGACCGGGCTGAATAATTTACACCTCTATATTATGGGGCAGTGTAACATTATTAAGATGATTTTTCTGCCTAAAATGCTTTACTTTTTTTTTGGGCTATTCCCATTGAGGTTAAGAATTGCTGGCTGTTGGCTATGAAAAGAGTGGTTACACGGTTCATCTGGGCTTACTCTAAGCCTAGATGGATGCCTAGGTATTTAACACTACCCCAGGTCGTACCGGATTTTAAATTATATTACTAGGCCGTAGCTCTCCAATATATGGGTACACTCTTCAGGGACTCGGGACAGCAGTCTTTCATACCTTCCAAATACAAGGTTCTGCTTGGGAAAGGGGCTAGAGGTAGTTTGTTGCGGCAGGCTGAACCCAGTTATTTAAAAAAGTTTGACAGTTCAGGGGACCCATAAGGTTTGGGCTCCGATTTGCAAGAAGCTGGGGTTGGGGTGTTGCCATTATTACATTTTGATTCAGTGCAACCCACTATTACCAGAACTTTTCAGGGGCTACCCAGTTAAGGATCCGGCTGGCCACGGGATCGAGAGGCTGGGTAACTTTTTTTCTCTTGAAGGAATTGTTTCCTTTGCAAGATAAGTTTGGGATTTCCCGTAAGAATCAAAAAGTGTAAGGTGACCACGGCTTTCAGAAGCTTCAAGTGCTAGATCACCTGGTTAGGGGGGAGTTTTGCACCATCCGCCAACTTTAAGAGTGATTTAAATGCCCTCATATTGGATGATCTGGGCAAAAATACAGAAAAGTGGCATGAATTGTTGGGGGCACTGGAGTGGGCTTTTTTGGAGTTACTGGAACTAGGCCATATTGTTTTAATATCCGCCAACCTACAGGCACAGCATTACAAGACCATCTTTGATCTGTATTATACTCCTCGGAAAGTTGCCAGCTGAGGCAGGACAGTTGGCATTTCCTGTCTCCGGTGCCAGTACTTAAAGACTGACGCTTCACATATGTTTAGTTGGTGCCGCGGCCTTCAACCATTTTGGGGGGAGATCGCAAAGATTTTCCTTGTAAGTCTCAACCTTAATATCGATCTGACCCCCTCAACTTACCTTGTTGGGAATAGGCAATGATAAGGTTCCTTTGGCCACTAAAAGATTTGTATTCATCGCTATGGCGGTGGCACATCTTTGTATAGCATCCTGCTGGTTTGATAGGGACCCTCCCACCTTTCAGCAGTGGTTTGCCCGACTTCTTGCTAATTTCAATCTGGAAAGAGCTATTAATGAGAAGATAGGCCGCAGAGCTCTTAAGAAGGGCAAATCGATTTGATCACCATTTGGGAGCTTATCATCCTGAATTCCCTGGGTTGGTTGAATGGCCGCTGCTAGATGGATTAGTAGGTGTGGAATGAGTTGTTAAAGTGATTGATAAAGGAGACCTGGAAGCCGCAGATCCAAATTCAACATATGGAGGCTACATTCTCTTTGGCATGTTTATCTTCTTCATTCGTTCTATGTATAGGCACTGTCAGGAACATAAGGTGCATTTGGGGATATCGCTGTTGTTTTATGTGCTTCCGCTTTAGTCTATGATGTATTACCGCTTGATGAATTTTCATGGAGTTTTTAATGTGCTGCTTTTATATCGCAAAATCTAAATAAACATATTTGAAAATAGGAGATACAGTAGGACACATATACGTACATGAGCCATTATTGAACACAACTTAGGGGTCCTTAAATCACAATGCAGATATCTTGACCGTACAGAGGAGGAGTAGGGGGTCGGGAGGGGTGGGTGTTTGACGGTGTACTCCCCAGAAGTTGTGTGCAAGATTACTGTAGCCTGTTCATGTCGCAAATCACCATTTAATATTGCTTACTTTTACAACTTGACCCTGATCTGTGCCCACATTTAGATACTCAAGGTAGGGTACAGAATAGAGGTCAGGGTATACAGGTGCAGGATTGGCTAGTTAAGTCTTTTTTTTTGTTTTGTTTTTTTGAGACGCTAGTTTGCTGAATTTGTGGTTGGACAGTCTCCTGTCAATGATGAATGGTGGACTAGTAACACAATGTCCATCTGTAACATCCTTAGACAATTCTGTTTATTTCACCAGGAGGAGGAAGAAGATATTGAGTTGCCTCCCGGCCTTGAGCAAGATCAAGTTGTGGTCTCCGAAGAGTAGGCTCCACACCATCTGGGGCTGCATCAAGCCCCACGGGTAACTCCTGAGTACCCTTTTTCATCGGACTTCCAACTGCACCCCCTTCCCAGGCATCATCATGTCCTAGCCCAGGCCAACTAGTGTTGAGGGACATCTATGTCCTCAACACCCCACACCCCTCTTGTGCAGCCCACTCTTCCCCACAATTATATGTCCTTGGCTGCTCTCAACGAGACTCTGAGCTGAATCAGAGAGGTTCCAGGAGCGACCTCTCGGGATATCCGAGTTCTCAAGTCCGGATACACTGAGAGACAGTCACTGAACTGCTCCGAACGTTATCCCATTTGAAGCCCCATTACCTCCTAGATAGCAGGTCTAATGTTGTATCTGCTTTCTTACCCCACCAAACCTCCTTTTGTCCCGTCTCTTAGTTCGTCTGTGATCCCTTTTTCCCCCGCTACTCCTCTATGTTTGTACTTCCTGTGGGGTGTCTGGTCCTGCCACTGCAAACCGTTTGATGTCTTGAGCCCTCAACCCCCTTTAAGTTAGGGGAATTACTTTGTTTAATATTAGGACTGTGGATGCTTGATTTAGGACTTTTTTAGTCATGTGCTTACTTTGTTTCTCCCTTTTGTATAGAGGCGACTTTCCTTGATGTTTCCTGATGTGTTTCTATTATTTGCTCAACCCATTCCTAGATCTGATTTTTTCACCATTAATTAATTTGCACCCGTTTCACGACTCTCCACAAATCTTTGCAGACATATTCTTCCTTCTACATTGATGGATGATGCAAAAGTTCACGGTGATAGGTTAAGGAGTGCAGAGATAAAAGGAGGGTCCCAGAACGTGTTTTTCCACCAATGCATTTTTCATAGACCTTTGTATCTCACATAGCATGGAAAGGGCTGAATGGATATACATGAAATTTGGCAGGATTAGACATTTTGGTGCACAGATGATCCTTTTGGATACTAGAGGTAAGTAGGGTAAGTATTATAAGGCATTTTAATTTAGTGATATCTGTGGCTTCTGTATTTTCGTGAAAGTCTGCAGCATTTCGCTGAAGTGCAGTGGTACACAGCAATGACAAGCCATTATGCAATTGGCTAATGACCTTTGAAAATTTTTAAGCCAGCCATGCTATTTGTAGGTATATTTTGCCTGTGTTCTGCGTTTCACCTTTAGATGTAGGTAAGCATTAGGTTTGATATTTTCACTGCCTATTACCACTTTATCACAGTGGTAATAGGTAGGGAGAAATATTTATACAATTCTATATTTCTTTTTTTTTTTTTTATGTACAGAGTACCGCAGTACTGCCTTAGGAGTACCATGGTACCAAAAATAAATTAACATATATATTTATTTAAAAATTAAAAAATACACTCTAGTACCCTTTATTTTACAGTTATAGGATACTACTGTGTATTTTCCAATTTTAACATGCTTAAATCTTCAGTAAAAAGTCTATAGAGTACCATGGTAATACCAACAAATTACTGCGCTACTTAAATAAAAAAATAAAGAAATGTATAGTTCCCTCTAAACTGTAGTAAAATATATAGAAAATTATAAATACATTTTCCAACCAATTAACACTTAAAAAAGTGGTATTAGGTAGAAAACAACAATAAAACATAGTACTTACCTTTGACCTAAAACCCTAATCCAGAACGCAGTGAAACACAGACAAAATGTGCTGAAAAAGGCATGGTTGTCGTTTACCTTTGGTAAACATATTCATTAGCCAATCATATACTGATTTTTTTTTGTGCATGTGTACTGCAGTATACCACAAACTTACCTCGATATACCGTGGCATAATATATAACTAAGTATTTTAAAAATTATAACTTTAACACTATTTACACTATTCACACATACTACCAACAATTACCATTCACTCCGAATAATCTATTTTGCTGCTGCATTACATCAGTTAACCCACTTTCACGCTATGTCTGTTTCAGTTAACACACTCTACTGTTCGCCACTACATTCTGTGCCACTCCAGTCTACGCCACTCCACTTTATGCTGTTATACTCTACGCCATTTCACTGTATGTCACTCCATTATACATCACTCCACTCTATGCTAATCCACTGTACTCTACTCCTCTCTATGCCACTCCAATCTACACCACTACACTGTACACTATTACACTCTATGCCACTCCATTTTATGACACTCCAATGTACGCCAACACACTGTACGCCCTTCTAGTTTATGCTACTTCACTGAACACAACTCCACTTGGTGACACTACACTATCCTATTCCACTCTATCGCACTCCACTGTCCGGCAGTTCATTCTATACCCCTGCATTGTACGCACTCCACTGTACGATACTCTACTTTACAATTATTCACTATATTATATTTCAGTGTACACCACTCCATTCTACAACACTACGCTCTAGGCCAGTCTGTTCTATTCCAGTCCACTCCACCGTACTACACTGTGTGCTATACAACTGTACAACACTCCACTCTCCTCTGTTCCACTATATGCCACTCATTTCTACTTCACTATACTTTACACCATTAACACTCATTATTCCCTTCTACACTGTACAGTACTCCACTGTATGCCACTCCACTCTGCTCCACAGTATGCTATTAAACTGTAGACGACTACACTGTTCCCCACTCCACTCTGCAATACTCCACTCTACGGTATTCCATTCTAGAACACTCCACTCTACACCACTACACTGTACCCCTCTACACTTTTCCAATGTACGCCACTAAACTGTAGCTCACTGCACTCTATGCCACTCTACGCTATGCTTCTCCACTGTACACCACTCCATTCTATGCTATTGCACTATATGCCTCTCCACTGTACTCTGCTCCACTCCAGTGTATGGCACTCCAGTGTATGCCACTCTACTTTATGCCCCTCCACTCTATGCTATTCCAGTGTATGCCACTACACTGTACCTCACTGCATCTCACTCCATTCTATGACACTCAAATGTATACCACTCCTCTATGCGCCACTGTACCCTATTCTGTTCCACTGTACACCACTCCACTATTCCATTTTGTGCCACTTCACTGTACGACACTCCACTGTATGGCACTCCACTCTGACACTCCATTCTATGCTATTGCACTGTATGCTACTACACTGTGCCTCACTCCACTGCTGCGCCGCTCTATGCCACTGCACTCTATTCTACTCCACTTTATGCTATTATGGTCTTTCCCAGTACACTCTGCTTGACTCCACTCTTCACCATTCCACTGTACGCTATCCTATCACAAAATGACAGAAAATTGAGGGCAATGAGTTATTGAATAGACTAATGATGAGATACAATAAGATATATAAACCAGTGAAGGAGGGAGAAAGAAGCTGTCTCTAAGGTTTACTCAGCTTTCTTTGTCCACAGTAATAATCAAAAGAAGTGAACCCTCATACCATATCATTCCAGGCCCTCTGAGATCTTTCTCAACAGACCCTCAACCACGTATTCTACCCTCAACAATGAATGTTACCACTGTGGAGTGATTTTGGGGGTAGCATCATCATGGAGTCTCCATTCACTTCAGTGTCCCGTTATCCAAATGAACTGAAGGATAGCTCAGTGAGAAGGTACGTGAAAGAATGTGAATTAAAATTACCTCATATCCTAATTTCCTATGTATTAGTGTCCATAAAGAGGATAAGGGTAAGATTGAAAACAGGTGACGTTGTGAGGGTCAGCAATGAATCCTATGCAACTAAAATTAAGGTTGGCATGTATCAGCCTGACACGGCCACTCAGGGTCCATGGCTTTCATCAGGACCTATTGTTAATTAGATTACCTGCAACTTTCAAGTAATCACCAAATGTAGTTATGATTTGTGGTTTAACTAGTACCGCAACATTGGGCGCACAGAGGGGAATCTAAAATAATCAACAGACAAGGAGGAAAGAATGATCAATATTATTCATTATATTCTCAACCCATATCCCCCTTGCCCACTCTGTGAATGCTAATAAATGTACATAAAAAATTGGGCAATGACACCCTTTTTTTTTTTTAATGCACTAACTTAATCAACAAAAACGTTTTTTTAAGGGATAACTGGCAGTTAGGGTGTCATCTTAAGTAGAGTCCACAGTTAAACTGAGCAAACAGATGATGGTGTAAAGCAGGGAAAATGGAAAATATAGACAGGGAAACTATATACAAAAAAGATATACAAAAAAGAAGAACTTAAGGTTCAAATACCGCAATGGGAGCTCTCTCTCTATCCCACCACAGGAAAAGGCCTCTATCTGTAGAAATATACATATATACACACAGAATAGTTATGTCTTGAGATAGATGTCTGGACTTTAAAGGAAGTCTTAAAAAAGTCCAGATGTAAGGAGAATACTTACTTTTGGAGAAGCAATCAAAATCTTCCAAAGATCTATAATGCTGCCCTGATCCAAGTGAGAAGGTTGGCAAAGTTGTCTGTGCTTAAATACAGAAAGCCCAAATCAATTAGTAAACAATGCGAAGCTGGTGTGTACAGTCACATTTAGCCAAACAAAAGAAAAACAGCCAGTTGTTAGCACAGCGATGACAAGTGTCCAGCAGCTCTATTGGGAAATGTCAGACGGTGAAAATGGACTTCCCGTCCGAGCACTCAGCATTGGAAAAGAGACCTAGATTTCCTGTTACATAAACAAAATAAGGGTAAGATTAAAACCAGGTGATGTTGTGAAGATCAGCAATGAATCCTATACAACTAAAATTAAGGTTGACGTGTTTCAGCCTGACACGACCACTCAGGGTCCTTGGCTTTTATCGGACATTCCATGTGATTTAATTTATTCGGCCCCCCATAGGACAAACCCAGGTTTTCTGAGCCTGTGTTTGGTAATGTGCACTAACTCTACATGTGTAGTTGTGTCACCTTCGCAAACAGTATGTGTATGGTGCATTAACAATAAACAAAACCCCTCCCCTACCCACTTCAGCTTCCAAATATTGCCAAAGACAGCTCCTGTCATACCCAACAGAATCATACAAAGCATTTCACAACTGGTAACAAAAATCAGAACATTCTTCCAACATTGAATCATTTTGGGTGCTCCCATTGTGGTGAACGGTTGCCCGGTTCCCGGGACCTTTGTATGCTCGGAAGCGGGCAGGACAATAATTTGTGACACATCTGAGTTGAGTTAGTCATTGTGACAGGTCCGCACCAGTTTTCCGTGCTACATCACTGGGAGTCCATCGCCACAGCGGACCCAACATGGATCTTTTCCTCCTAATAATTTTCATGTCACTAAGTAGTAGTTTAGGTCTTCTCTTTTTCTTCTGTGTTATCTGCCAAACAATCATGTTTACCTGACTTGATTTTCCAGAGAAAGTCCTACTCAGCCTTTGGGGAGGTGAAGAAGTGTTGTTTCTCATGATGTTCCACTTGTAACCTCGCTGGGTAAAGCATGGCATAGCGGATCTCAGCCTTCTGTAGCTGTTTCTTTTGTTTTTTTTACTGCCATGTATTCTCGCAGGGCGGCCTGTACCGCAACAGTGAGATCAGGATAAAATGATATTTGATTGCCTTGGTTGGTGGCAGTTTGTTTTTCGCCGGCCAGCTGAAGCACCGTGTCCCGGTCCTGATAATTCAAGAGTCTAGCTATGATGGGTCTGGGGTGTGCCCCTGGTGGTGGACTAGTCATGAGGGAATGGTGCGCCCGCTCGACCACCAGCATAGGGGACAGAGCCTCCACTTCAAATATCGAGCTGAGCATTGCCTGTACATAGTTCCCCACTTTCCTCACATTCGTAGATGCAGGCACACCAACTTTGCCTAGGTTGGTACTCCTCTCCTGTCCCTGTTCACTCTGGGCCAGTCACCCTGCCCAGAGGCACAGGCCACTCCGCAGCCACACTCATTCCGGGCCACATGGCCCCCGCAACTTGCCAGGAGCAAGCTTCTTTCTGTGCTCGTCCACCGCTGCCCCTCCTCTCTCCAGGCCCATGACACCCGAGCAGCCTGCCCAGCCCGGGGGCACAGGCTGCACAGCAGCCGCACTCACCTCGGGCCGCCCTGCCTCTGCAGACCGCGTGAGGCCAGCCACACGACCTTGCTTAATTCTCTGTAGTAGCCATTAGCCTCACTTCTCTTGGCAGCAGTGCTCCGGCCCTCTGTCACCTCATGGCTTCTAGCAGTCGGGCCCGCTGCAACGGGTCTCAAACTCGCCTCTCTCTGCCTGTGTCCTCCATCCTGTCTCCAGCTGCCTCTGCTCGCCACCACTCCACGTCACATTTCCTCTGCTGATTTTACCGCTCAGGTGGGCCTTTACCGGTTTATAAAACAATGCACATAGACTTATTTAAAATCGAGCTGCAGATGTGTCGGATTTTGGGTGGATTAGCAGTCCTGGCCGGCCGAGCTGCACTAAGCTTGCGGCCATCTTGCTTGGGTTCCCGGCCACGCCCCACCTAGGTAAGTATAAGGGATATTTGATAAGGCAATGCATAATAAATAACACTAACACAAAACATATTGGTCATGTTGCCTATAGGTATATGTAAGAAAAGAAATATAGTTACCCTGTCAATAATAAATGAAGCATTTAGAGCCAAAGGGAAAAGATCAGACATGTAATTTACCAGTCTCTACCATCCATCTGATATATACTTCCAGTCCTGTGTTTACTGTACTGCTAGGAGCAGATGTTCATGGTTCAGGTGGTGGAGTGGACAACATCACAGGGCCTTAAACTGAATAAAAGAACATTCTGAGTATATAACAGTGTAACAGTATAATTGTCAAGCTTAGATTACACACCAAGGCAAAGAAATTCAAACGTATTAAGTATACTATTAGATGTAACAAAACATGATACAAGTGGCCTGTAATGTGTAAGAAAGGTTGTAAGCTTAAGTGTGTGTAGATGGGAAGTGTTGCAAGACCTGCCCTGTGTATTGCCCTACTGCTGTTGTAATTACACCAGCCACAGCTGAAGCTACCGAGCTGCTAGAACGAGTAGCTATATTGAAATAAAATGATAACAAACAACTCAAATAATTATCAGAATAATAGGGATTGTGTAAAGGTTGTTTAGAACAGTACATTTGTGATGTATGACAAACAATACAGATGTGAGTGAAGGAGAGGTATGGGTGAGTGATTGTAGGTTTGATTTTAGTGAAAAAAGACAAGGCAGGATTGTATTCTTACCTGGCACCACATTGTTGTTTGAAACAGGCAGCCTGTATAGCAGTTGGCGGTGCATTGTGGAGAGGACAGCTTTCTGAAGGGGTTGAGACAGAGACGAGATCCAGTTGGCCCTCTAAGTTTAACTGGAGCCGGCTGAATCCTGGAAAACGTCTCCTTCACCTGCCTCTTCTCATCCTGCCATTTTGATGCCCCCCACTGTTCAAGTCTCCTCCCCCAATGCACTGACCAAGTCTGTCACCACATGCCTTAAGGCTGCCCACTTAGGGTGAATGGAGGCAGCCCATGTAATAGTTTGTAGTGTTTGACTACAAGGGATGTCTCCTACTTGTTAAATTTATTTTCCTCTTCAGCATGGTGGTCTGCATAAGTGTTCCTGGGTAGGGTGTTTGCAGGCTGAAGAAGTTGAAGAGGAACAAATCTGATCCTCTGGTGTGATGACCAGTATATGTAGTTGGAAATGAATGAGTGTCAGGTGTATAGGATTGGTTTCAGGCGTCTGTAATTCTCCTATTCGCTTCCGGGCAGAGGTTCCTCAAAGTGTGCAGAACTTCAAATATGATTATAAATTCACTAGCAATAAATATTCAGTATTTTACGTTTTCCAGCGTCCACTTCCTTAATGCAGGAGGTGGAGACATGCAAGTCAACATTTTGCAATCACTTTACACTTGCGCTTTGGAAATGGTCATAGAGTAGTAAAGGTATTACAAACTGTAAAAGTAAACTTACATATGAGTAATTTGCGCAAGTGTACTTTACCTTTGTGAATATTCTCCAAAGTGTATAAACATTCACGAAGGCACAGCCATGTTGCAGCCTCAGAAGCTCCAGGCGGAAGTAAAGGGGTTGTCGAAACAGGATTAATCTAAAATGTCTTGCCACTCTTTTATTCAAATCAGTGGCTTATATACTTTTGTGGTTCATTTGTTTGACAGCTTACAATTTATAAGAAATGTGGAGCAGCAACAAAGTGAGAACAAAGATTATGGCAAGTAAAGAAACAGGTTGAAAAGCTCAGTTTATTGTACATCATAGGGCATAGCTGACACCCACCCCACCGTTGTAGGGAAAGGTTCCCCTTTATAAATAATTTAAAGTCCAGTATCATTGTATCAGTGTATGTCAGCTGAGCTGTGTGTGGAAATAACCTTTCAGGAGAGTGGTATGCAGTATTCTGCCTAACCATTTCTATAATATGCTGCTGGTCTGATCATTGCTGCTGATGTGGGTTACTTTGATGACTGGTCCCTGGCACTTCCCTGTTGCCTTCCTTTTCCAGCATGTGGGATTGGGGGCCTTCACACTCATTGCTCTTCTTCTTTGTGGACCTACGTGCTGTCAAATGTTTATCTCTTCTTTTATGCAAACTTATTAGAACGCATATTACTTCAGGGAAAATCTTAATTTCTGACACATCTTATTTTTTTCATCTTTCAGGAACATAACTGATGATGAGTCTTTCGTAGATGAACTCAGAGTCACCTTTCGCTTTTTTGCTTCTGTGCTGGTCCGCAGAATTCAGAAGGTAAACTGTCATTTGTGTAGATTTGTCTTTGATAAGCAGACTTCGATTTACAGCAAATTCAAATCACAAGTTGTAACAAGCATTAGCAATGCAATGAGTCTTGCGTTCGCTCGAGTGAGAGCTATTAAAGTTTTAAATGCCTAACTGGACTTTTCTTGACACATAAATTGAAAATATAAAGTAAAACAGTTGACATAAGCGAGCTGATTCAAAGCGCCACGGCCACCATGAGTGCAAAGGAGAGACACAAAATGAAAAAGTAGTTAATTCGCAGTCAAACTTATTGGCAAAAGTGCAATTATCCCTGTACCAGGGTCGATGGCCAAGGCGGTAACGTGAAGCATTTACCAATGATTACAAAGGATTTTTGAAAGGCAAGCCCACGAACGAGTGACAGTGATGGGTGGGCGTGGTTAAAAGCCCACAGATAGATTACAACAGGCCAGAGTGCTAGCGCGCTTGACCTAAAAACGCTGTGCCGAGTGTGGCGGAAAATGTAGTTGCGCCACAACTACAAACGGTGTAATGTTCACCCGGGAATAGTACCCTGCTTTCTAGGATCTTAGTGAAGGCAAAGTGGTGGCCATTAGCCTCCCTGATGGGGGTATTAGGCCTCTGACGAGGGGCCTATAGAGTAATCAGACAGCACGAGTACTGGAAAGCTCTGAATCTGCACTCTCACTAAAGCATTTGTTTTTGTTTAGTCAATTGTTACTCCAGCCAACCAAAGATCGAAGGTATTGAGTGTGGGGGCTTTTACTGAATGTTCTGACAAGATGACCAGCTTGTTAGCCTCTCTAGGGATGGGTGCAGTAACTGTGGGTGATGTATATCTCGTATACATGCCAGTGTTGTATTTCCTGATGGGTGATTATGATATCACCAATGCCACTATTACTTTTCAGAATTGTTATGAAAATGGCAATAAAATTTGTATCAAAAAAGAAAAGGTGTAAAAACGCTGTAGTAATTCTGTATGTTGTCTTCAGTCTTTGCTTTGGATCCATTATATGGGCAGCCATTAGGAATATGTATAATTATGTGCTTCTGGGAGTTGCTTTGTTTAGCGTCTGGAAATCCCAGCATGAGCCAAGGTGTCCCTTACTTTTCACCTGCAGTTAGTTGATGGTAACCTTGATGCAGATCCACTAACCATAAAATGAAATAAAGTGCTTATTTGCTTTTTAACAAAACATAACTTACTTCCATGACCCATGTGAGATAATGGCATGTTGTCCAAAATGTGTGAATGTTCGATTTGTCATCAGTTTCTGGATTGTCAGTCAAGGACCTTCAGTACTCTACAAAGTATCAGCGTTTGTGTTATCAGTCATATAACATACAACCCATAATCAAAACACACCACAAATGTTGTTAATAAATGCAGTGCACTTAAATTCTGATAACCCAATTTTCCATTTTGTGTATTTTAATTTGTATTACCCATGGACTTTATTAAATGATTCAGCTGTGCAATTTTAAGATGTATTTATACTTGAATGCATATCTGACTTTTTATTTAAATCGGAATTGGTATTTGCAACTCTCAAACCTGTCATATCCTTGAGTACCTAGCCACATAGATTACTCTTTGCAAAATGTGGAAAGGTCACCTCAATTTGGGAAACGTGTAAGCAGCAGAATGCCTATGCTGGGTGCTATACCTATCCTGTGCAAGAGTAAACAAGACATTGTTGAAGTTGGTGGTGTTGTATACCAGCACTTAGTTCATGATATGAGGCACTCGGGAATGGAGGGGTAAGAGCGATTCTGTTGAGAGTGGTATGATGAGAGAATAATCTGCTTCCGTTTGTTTGCAAATAAGGGTTTATCATCGTCATTATCTTGACTGATATTGCCCACATTGATTTTGTATTCTTAAAATCTGCCATATTGCTCCCAGTGACCAAGGGCCAGATGTACGAAGCATTTTTCAAGTCGCAAAGGGGCTGATTCTCAGAATCGGCCCGTTTGCGACTTGAAAAGTGCTTTTTGGGATGTACAAAGCCCAAACTGCGATTCGGTAACTTGTTACGGAATCGCAGTTTGGGTTTTGTGATTCGGTATTAGGAAGGGGCGTGACAAGGGCGTCCCTTCCTAATATTGAATCCAAATGGTATGTATGATTGTTTAGGGACCGCAAACGCGGTCGCAAAACAATCGCAGTTAGCACTAGTTTCAAACTGGTGCTAACCCATTCGCAAACCTTTGTGAATGGCAGTGAAAATATTTTTTCAGAGCAGGCAGTGGTCCCACGGACCACTGCCTGCTATGAAAAAATGAAAAGAAAACTTTTCATTTTTGTTTTTGAAATGCATCTCGTTTTCCTTTAAGTAAAACGAGCTGCATTTAAAAAATTTTTTTATTTAAAAGCAGTCACCGACATGGTGGTCTGCTGTCTCCAGCAGGCCACCATCCCTGTGAGGGTGGCCGTTCCCAATGGGGTCGCAAATTGCGACATATCTCCTGAATATTCATGAGGTGGGTTATTTGCAAGCCCATTGGGAATCGCAAACAGTGTAAAGTACACTGTTGTACATCCGGTTTTGCGACTTGCAGTTTGCGAGTCGCAAAACCAGATCTTTGTACATGTGGCCCCAAGTGCGCTTGCCAACAGCTCAGAAAGTGGTAGGCTTTAGTACAAGCACATGCTTCGGTAAGATTGGGTTTGTCCAGTGCTTAATTTGTAAGTAAAGTGCCGGTGCCCAGAGCTGTTCTCTGAAAAATGCAGCTGCTGCAATTAAATCTGCGAGCACAGAATACTGAGGCAGCACAATCCTGAAGCCATTTCATGCCTCTTTAATCCATCTACAGCAGTGGTCTCCAAACATTTTAATGCCGCGTCCCCCCAGTTGAAAAATAAAAATCATTGGTCCCCCCCCTCAGAATTTTTCACAAATATTTTATAAATATGGCAATGTTTAAATATGTGTAGACGTATTTAAACCTTGCAGTTAAGTACTGATATCTTTTTTAAAATGCAATTACATGTTTCTGCTTAAAACAAAACACTGCTGTCTGTCTAATGCTTCTTTTGGCCAGAGCCTGGCGCCCCGTCCTGGGATCACTTGAGGCCCCTCTAGTGGTGCCCGCCCCCCAGTTTGAAGACCCCTGATCTACAGCCACTCCCTGCCCCTTCAGCTCACTCTTGCGGCTTTTTCACTTTCTGACGCTTTTTTGTTTTTGTCGTCTTCTGTCCTTCCTATTTGTTTCTTTTGCTCGCAGTAAATGCTTGAGGCAGTAAAGTAAGTGACGGCCCTAACAAATAAGTGCTGGTGCCGCGCACCGGCTCAAATTAAGCACTGGGATTGTCTTGCCATAAACATATATTAAACAAAATATGTACTAATTTGGACACGCAGTGCTGCCTGGTGATCCTTTGATGCAGTGTTTCCCAACCCTTTGACTTCTTTGGACTCCTACTTTTACATTACTGGAACCCAGGGGGCCCCCACTGAATCATTATTGGAATCTGGGGAGCCCCAAGTGAGTTGTTACTGGAAGCCAGAGACCCCGTCATAAACACTGTTGATTACTTGAAATGCAAAACAATACTCAGAATAAATACAGAAACAAGCATAAATCAGACATACACAAATGATACCATATTTTCATTTGCAAACATATCTAAAAAAAAAAAAGTATTTTAATGGAAAAGTTGCAGCTTTTCTAAATTCAATTGAAGCCACATTGTCCATACTATATTCTGTTTGATGCAACTGCACTGCTCCCACGAATCAATCTGAGGATACTAATTTCATTTTTAGCCTCCCATTTCATATTCCTCAACATTTACAGTACGTTTTACAATTTTCAATTGTACATTTAGCCACTTTATTTATATACACGTTACTAATCTGCTAATATTATTTAATTTTCTAAGCTTTCGCGGGCCCCCGAGGAGGCTTCGTGGACCATAGGTTGGGAACCACTGCTTTAATACTTAAACTTCAGGTATTAATTTCTTTGACTCAAGCTATCACTTTCTGTGTGGGGAGATCGAGTGAAGCGAAAAAATAAAAATGTGTTCTCTTCCTCCAACAAGGATGTCTTGTGACTTGATGTAAACAGAAACACTATGGGCCTCATTACCAGTTTGGTGGATTACTTTGTCACACATGTGATGGATATCCTGTCCGGTGTTTTACAAGTTCCATAGAATATACTGGAACTTGTAATAAGGCGGCTGGGATATCAGTCACATTTGTGAAGGAGTAATCCCCTCAGCCAAAGTCGTAATATGGCCTTGTGTGTTCCAGTTTAGATTTCCTTCTTTCGTCAAAATATGGTAATCTTGATCTAAAGTCCAATTAAAGTGACCGTTGATGAAATGGAATCATTTAGTAACCTCATGACCACATATCCTTAGATCACACAAGGACCTTGAATTGGGAACCACACACACTGAAGAAGGCTTTTAGCCACAAGCGCAATAGTCAACCTGTGTGGATCTGCGACTGGCGCACAATCTTTAGAGAATAAAAGTACCTATTAAAAGCACAGTTCTTATTCTGGTTCTTTCAGGGCTGTTCCTAGGATTTGTGGGGCCCCTGGCGAAAGGGAATATGTGAGGTCGTCTAATTTGCATATCACATCACAAGACTATTATTGTTTTTTGGCATTGCTGAAGTGACCTAGTGTGGATATCACTAACAAGGATAAAAAGACAAATACCCAAATGAAAAAAGTCTATTTTGAAGTTGTATTAATTGAATTAGTTAGTCACAACAAATGGAAAAGCTAGGCACAGGTCTCACAAAGATGGATTTCCTTAGTTAATGTTTACTGATTGTTTCCAGATAAGTGCATGATAAAAATCCCATAGCTCTACAAATAATTAATTAAAAGGCATCGCTATACTAAAAATGAGACAACAGGGTATAGAGAAATAAAGATGAGCTCAAATACATGTAGTTTTTCATTTTTTTTTCGAAAGCTTTATAAATCACATGTAAGGACTAAAACAAATGTTAGCTGAGAAACAGAGCAAAGCATGTATTGTAGACAAGTGCTATGCCTCCATGTGAGGCTGTGTCTAAGAAGGGTTAAAACCACCCCTGTACTGAAAAGGCTGCTTAAAATGTGACTTTTTAGAGTTCTCAAAGTTTTCCATCATTTGATTTTTTCCTTTGACTCTGGCTCTTGTACTGCTGCATTTATGATATAAAAATGAAAAGACAAGTTCCAGAATGCAAAGAAATAATAGTAGGGTGAACTACTTAAATGTGCCATGAAGAAGCAACCTCAGACCTCCTCTGGTGGAGTTCTGTGCTAGTGAAAGTTACAGTTATCATCTAAATCCCCTTTACTGTGAATGGAAAAAAAAGTTTTATGTTGCAGTTATTTTGGAACCATTAGTGAAGCCAGTTGTGAGGATAAGACAATGGACAGCTTTAGTGTGGGTACGTTCAGACAGGTGTTTGTAGCAGCAGTATATCAGTGCTTTTTATTACTGCTTCTGCTATAAGATGAGAGTTTAGACCTTTGTTTCATTTGGAGAGAGAAACAATATCAGCAATTGGGTTTTGCCTCAAGACTACAGCAGAATATCTCTGTTTCTTAGCTTGAAACTGGAAGCTGACCCCTTACGTATCTCAAAGAATTGGTCTTATACTCTTGGTGTCATTAAGACCTTCCTACATCACATTGCTGCGGGGATGTTACTAAAGGACGTTTGCTGTAATGGTGAACTGAGGGAGGGATTACTGTGATATACCCACTATAGAGAACGCACAATGAGCGTTTCAAAAAGAGGGACTTAGAATGGGGTGTCAGACTTTGTTTATGGGGGCTTCACAGAGAGCTGCAATATGCTTGCCATAACGGGAGGCTAGCACTGTCTGAAAGGGTTCACTAAGGTGCTTTTCCCTGCAGCTCTCTTGAAGAAGGCAGTGAGGATGCACTGTTACATAGTTTGTTTTGGACACCTTGCCTGTTGCTACAAATACATTATAAATCTCAAGCTCAGCTCATGTCCTACGAGTCGCTCTGTAGAGCATTACACTTAAAACCAAACATGCCAAAATTTACAATTACTAGTGTAACATTTAAGTAGCTGTTGGGTGTCACTCAAAATGTCATACATATGATGTAGAGCTGCCATGCGTAAACACACGGGAAAAAACAAAATGTCAGACATATGCAAAGGAGTAGCCAGAAAAATTATAATGCCTCCAATTTTCAACAAAAGCTTTTATGGAACCAAGCAAGAGAAGTAAGTCATCGTAACCCTCTCCTGAAGAATTCTTTTGACACTTCCAGCAAAACATCTATCCATTCATATTTTCATCCTTCCATCCACCCGCTGATATTCAGCATTTCACCTTTATATTCTGTCATCCATTCATTCTTTTATCCATCAGTCTTTCACCTTTTCTGTCAGTCTATTTGTGTGCCCATCAATATCCAAACCTATCCATCTATCTCCAAACATATCCATCAAACATATCCATCCATCATTCTACCTATCCATCCATCCATTATTTCACTCATCTGTCATTTCATCCACCCTTTCACTCATCCTTCCATCCTTTCTTCCATCCCCCACCCTCCCTTTCACTCGTGTATCCATTCTTTCACTCACTCACCCTTACACCCATCCTTTCACTCATCCAGCCATGCTTTCACTCAGCTCTTAGTCCTTAATCATCCATCCATTTATTCTGTCCATCCATCCATCCATCCATCCTTTCAGTCATCCATCCTCCCTTTCACTCATCCATCCATCTACCCTTTCACTCAGCTATCCATCCTTTCACTAATTGATCCATCTACCTATCTACTCATCCATTGAAACTGTTGACTTTACTGCTGCACACCTCCCCACCCACAGTTGCCTTTCCTCCACCCCTGCATGCCCATGAATGCCCCCACACTCTTGGACCAGGGTGATCAAGACACTTCCCTTAAATAATACAGTTGTGATGTGATTGGATGGGGGATGGGCCACTGGAGGAGCATATGGGGTAATAGTGTGGCATTTCACATAGAAGCAGGGCCCCATGTTTTCAACCTGAGCACAGGGCCCTGGGCAACTGCCCACACTTCCCATGCCTAGCACCAGCCCTGGATTATTTAATTCAGTACTCTAGGCATCTCCTGCTTAGGGCTTCCTCTATCAAACTATATATTTGCATAGACTTAAAGATGCCTAGAATTTGATAGCCCAAATGCTCTTTGCTTTCCAGCTTGCTCTTTGCTGGTATCTAGTTTGATCTCTTCTTCCGCCACGCTGCTCCTTCTCCTACTACGCTTCTCCCGTTCAAATCAATTCCCATTGCAATATATTTATTTTTTTATCACCATAGCTTCTTTCGGGATGTTGGTCCATACAGTTGTTACCTTTTCCATGTAACAATACACTTATTTTGCTCTAGAACTCTGCACTTTCTGTTTCACTTAGATAATCAACAGTTTAAGGGTGCTTCATCACCTATTTGGGATTTAATTCCTTCGACGTGTATAAACTTTTGGTGTGTTCTTCATACGAAGCTGTGAAAATGAAACTTCTTTTCTGTCTGGAAACTGGAAATCCATGTAACACCAGCAGAGCTGCGCTATACTTGTTATCTGTGAGTCCCAAAGGATGATGAAAGCCTCATTCTGTAGGATTTGGATTGTGAAACTTCAGTACACTCAAGCCACCTGAGGAGGCATTTCCTGGAGCAGTGGATGGAAAGCTCTGGTGCTTACAGAGGAGACCTAGGCTTTTGATTATCCTGATCATATAGCACTTATCCAGCATACCTTGGAACATGCATTTCTGCCCAGAACAATAGCTGTGTAGAACCATGGTTTCTCATGTTTCCGATCCTTGAATGTAAACCAAAGAATCATTATGAAGCGCAACATAAATGCTCCAAATATAATACCATGTCTGAGGGGAAATAATAATTTGCAAGCCTGCAGGAACACTTCCACGACGGCAGCCTCCGGTTGTGCAGTCCAATTTAGGAGTATTGTCATCTGTGCTTTGAGACAAAAAGCAAAGTATTTTGTGAGGAGTGGACTGCTCTTGTCCATGGTGTAGTGGAATTGGCTAGGATCCAGCTTCTGAGTTGATTAGTCAGATGTCTTCGTTTTTATTTGTGTATTACGTGTATTCGACCTAGTAGAAATCCATCTGTGGTGATATCTCTCAATCTAGGCAATAATGCTGAATGCCTTTGGTCTGGACCCCAGCTTCTACATTACCCTAATAGAAAGCGGTTACATCTCCACATCAGTATATATTGCAATATCCTTGTGAGGAAGCAGCGTTGGATGTTGTCACTTGACTGCAAACAGCTTATGAGTAATCCTGGACAGTTAATGACTTTGGGCCTGATTACAACTTTGGAGGAAGGTGTTAATCCGTCCCAAAAGTGACGGATATACCACCAGCCGTATTACGAGTCCATTATATCCTATGGAACTCGTAATACAGCTGGTGGTCTATCCGTCACTTTTGGGACGGATTAACACCTCCTCCAAAGTTGTAATCAGGTCCTTTGTCTTCCTAGATCCCATTAGTTGAAATGTCCCTATATCTTGTGCTTGATATAATGGTGTCCGTTTCTGTCACTGATTCCAATAAGGTCCTAATTGTTGCCTGCTGCTCCACAGCTTCATGTGATGAAGCTTGAAATGGGGGAGTACCCATTTGCTTGTGTTAACGCAAATGACTTAATTAGAAAATATTAATGAATGATTTTGTATTTTGAATAAATGAAATTAGTAGAAAATGATTATCGAGGAAAAATAATGTGCACATTTGAAATTGTGACCTC
Source organism: Pleurodeles waltl (assembly GCF_031143425.1). Lineage (NCBI taxonomy): Eukaryota > Metazoa > Chordata > Amphibia > Caudata > Salamandridae > Pleurodeles > Pleurodeles waltl. The sequence goes on from NC_090444.1 coordinate 1,325,104,274, forward strand.
AGAGAATGGCCACCAGTATTCACGAAATGTTCTAAATGTGTGATTAATATACATGAAATATTGAAAACGTATTATATTTATATAGTAATAATATGTCATATTCAGAGTTATAATCTATGTCTTGCAATAATGGTAGGCCTTAACTTAGCGAGTGTCTTGGCCTAGTCTTGCCAGGCCTCATGCAGAAAGCTGAATTTCTTAACGTTAAATGGAAAAATGCTGACAAAATGAACTGACCGTGAACGGCTCATTTTTTTATTAAAATGCTTAACTGGAACTTCTGTGAGAACCGACGGACAGGAGATGATGTTTCTAGTAATGTAACTAATAATGTGTAACGTGGATGAGATGTACTTTCCCAGGACTCGAACAATGAAGACACTGACTGTAGAAGAAGATTCAACTTTTTTGATGCCTGACGAGCCGGATGATGAGAACCTCGTAAAGCGTACCAATCAACGACATGTGTACTGTGAAATATTAGAATACATAAATTTGGAATAGTACAGCTATTGGGTAGAGTCATAACTTGTGATTAATTGGCCAATTGGAAATTTGGGGATAGTCTGGATGCTAGGGGAGCAAGACTGCAAGATTGTAGAGGTGATTCGAGATCCTGTCATTGGGCTCGTACTCTCTGAGAGCCTGATGTGATGCTTATCGACTGATGATCTGAGGACGAAGACTGACTCTGTTGCTGACCCATACCGAGGATAGGTAGATATGACAATGTGACTGAGTCATATTTTTGTGCCTTTTCTTTCTAGGCACCAACTGTGCTGTCTAAATAGTTTCTTAGCTAGCTGTTTTTCAAAATTCTTATTCTCCAAATTGTTTTTGGATGAAGTCCCACATGCTGATGCTAATCTGGGTTAGATGAGGTTTTCCTTGCATGACGGTGACAGATTACAGAAGTAAATGGTTAACGGACTGCTTTGCTGAACTTCATGACCAGGACTGACTTATTGTCTTTCGTCCTTTTGTTGGTCTGTGTTAATGCTTTAGAATGCACTCTGATGCAAGTTTTGATTAGATTATGTTTTTGGCGACTTCTAACAAATTGATGCTGGATTTTTATTGAATTGAATTGCGTTTGAATTAATATCATGACTTAGTATTGTAACTAATAGGAAAATAAAATTACTAAAACATATACTGAGTTGTGGTTATTCATGACTAAAAGGTCATAGTGTGATGTTTATTGATTCTTTATTAATGATGACTAGTGGTTTATTGAATTTTGTGTATTGATTATTGGGGAAAATTGGCCATACCCTAGCTAGGATACTCCATGCGAATCAAAAGGACTAGGTGCGCTAACACTTGCTAATCTTTTTGTCATTGTCATGGACTCAGAATGCTGTTTTAATAGCATTCCGCATCGCATATGGCAGTTTGCCGCAGTAATGAGCATACACAGTGATGGATGCATCCACGTTGTCCCTTAAGTGCAAGCACATACCAAAAAGAACAGGTGAAGAGAGCAGGAAGCACCTGACATCCTCTTCGACTGGTGCACGCTGCTCACTCTCGGAGTGATTTGTGTGACTGAGACATCAGAAAGGCGTAGGACCACTTCCCTTTACAGAGCGGAGAATTGCCTTAGATCCCAAGTTATGGAGCAATGTCTTACCGCCTGCAGACTGGACTCGCAATGATTACCAAAATGATTTATTGGATCCCCATAGGTCAAATTCCAGGAAGGTTTGACTCAGGACTACTCCATAGGAAAAAAAAACACTAACTTGAAGTAACCCCCAAAGAATTGCTAAGATTAAGTAAACCTTTATTAATAAATCAGATAATAAAACATTTAATATAAGAAAAGGCATAAAAGTGACGTCTCTCTACTAGCAGCAAAGAGGAGGTACCAGATTGACTGATGCAAACATGGTGTACTCGTTTACTTTAGAGTCTCTTGGGAAATTAGTTTACTTTGTTTTATAAACATTTAGATTTAAGTGTATAATTTTTAAGCATAACCTGTGCAGCGCTGTAAAATCAATCTCATGGTCATTCGCTTTTACACAGAGTTTAAGGGCCAAATGCACAAATATTTGGAATTGCGATTCCCTAATTGCGATTCCATGCGAATCACAAGTAGGGAATCGTAGTTTCAAATGCAAGAAACTCCATTGAGTTTCTTTTGTGATTCCCAGTGGGTCGGAAATAGACCTGCCTCATTAATATTAATGAGGTAGGTCGCAATTTCCGATCCACCGGAAATCACAGAAATCGCAGGTATGGTGGCCTGCTGGTGTCAGCAGACCACCATGTCTGTGATTGCTTTTAAATAAAGTAATATTTTTTTTTAAGCGCAGCCCGTTTTCCTTAAAGGAAAAATGAAACGATTCAGTTTCATTTTTTAAGAGTCACAAAACAATCATACATACCATTTAGATTCGGTATTAGGAAGGGACGCCCTGGACACACCCCTTCCTAATGCCAAATTGCAACGCCCAAATTGCGATTCGGTTACAAGTTACCGAATTGCAGTTTAGGATTTGTACATCCCAAAAAGCATTTTTCTAGTCGCAAACTGGACAATTCTGTGAATCGGCCCGTTTGCGACTAGAAAAATGCTTTGTACATGTGACCCTTAGTTTTTCTTAAAACTGAGTTCAGCTATATGTTCTTTCAAATAATAAAGGTTTATGCCTAGCTGATAAGATGTTGGCACAAAGTCATTTTCAAGCTATTTGGCACAATTTGCTCTTAAACCTTCCTAACCTTTTCCCACAAATAATAATCAAGCCAGATTTGCATCCTTTTTCCCACCGCATATTCAGTTTTTTTAAAATACCCTTGGTTTCTTTTATCATATAGGTACCTGAGGAAGTAGCCAAATTATGGCAACATATAGGCTTTTCCCACCTAAAAGGAGGGAAAGTGGTAGTGCAATAAATGTGTTTAAAAAAAAAAAAAATGTAGCTAAAGTTTTCCTCTGTTAAGATCGTACTATTCCCAAAATGCAGAAACGGTCAGAGACGAAAATGAAATTTACGTCACTGTTTTTGTGTGTTCGACAATATTTCCTGAATTGCAGATGCTTGGTAGATGCCATAGGAAGGCACACCTTGTGTTGGGTAGCAGGGCATGCCACCCAATTTCTATTTTTTTGCTAAAAGTAAAATAAAAAAGTTTTGATAACGTCAGACCTAAAAATCTATGTAGTGCAGGCCAGCACCTCCTGGCATGGGGGCTGCACGCCCCATGTCCTTTGGATAGCTGCGCTCTCTGGGACTATTTCGAGAGAACTATAAAGAATAATAGATCCAGCCATCCTGGCAAAGGTGCAACCCAATTTCTTTTACACACGTGTTTTTTTTTTTTTTAGCCCAAAGGGGTTAATTTGAAGTTTCCACTTAATATACCTACCAGGGGATGAACGGCCAACTACACACCAGTGAAAATTGAAATGAATAAGAAAAAGTGATGTATACTCTCTGTTCTTTCCCAATGTGCACCTCCACGTGCACACAAAGTAATTATCTTCTGTGCCAGGGACCACCATGGCAATGCGTGCTTATTGAGACCAAAATAAATAATCAAACTTTTAGCCAGGGTTTTCTTTTTATACTGGCAAGGGCCAATTAACTCCATCAAAATATAATTTTATAAAACCATGACAAAAAAGGCAGACATTGACAAAACCAAGGCTGCCAGACAACGCCAGATGTATTTTATTTGCCAGTGCTTGTTTTCTAACGTTTTTAACACAAATTACTGGCATCCAGGGAGCCAGTCAACACCCACAGAGGACATATGGGTTACACCCTCAATCTGTTACCCTCAGGGGGCCTGGATTGATTTCTGGCCAAAGGGGATGGGCAGTGCAGGCTCATACATGGATGAGCTGCCCATACTGCTCCTATTTCTTTTGTAGTGCTTTTATAAATCCCCTGCTTTCTAGTGGGTATTTTATCCCATTAAGTGCTGTGAGACTTGGCAGTGCCTCCTGTGGATAGGGAGTCATGGCCCATGCTGGGGGAGAGGGGGACTCACACAAAGAAAAAACATCCCTTGTTGCTCAGTGGCAGAATGGAGATTGCACTCATGCGGTGGACCCCGAGTTGGAATCCATTGCAGATCAGTGCCATTGAAAAGATGGAGTGCCCCTTCCGTATCAGTTGGTGCTTGAGTGCCTGTGCTATGCCTGTGAGCATCACTTCTCCCGTCTGGTGCTGAGACAATGGCTCTGGTGGTTTCCAGGAACCCAGTAAATTATATCAGTGCATTGTACGAGTTGCATGTCATTAAAAAAATCCCATCATTGGAAGCATAAGTGATTCCAATTCTGTTTGGAGTGGGGACATAACCAGATAAGCCCACTGGTGTATGCGTAGGAGGTTCTCCCATTCCCTGGGTGCTAGTCCATGACCTCCTCATCCAGAGCACCCGAGACACGTAGCACTGTTGATATGGAGGTCACGTCCATAGAATCCAAGAAGTTTAAACGGTGGGCAGTAGGATGAAGTGAAGAAGTGCTAGAGGAAATTCATGGGTGCAAAACAAAGACTGAGAAAGATATAAGGAAAAGCCATGACAGCTGTGGGAACACTAATTGCTGACCCGGGTAGCCTTGCTCAGCATGAATTGCTACTCTAAGCTGCTGTACAAAAAGAGAAACTCATTTTGACTTGTGGCTCCGGGCAGCATTTTCCCAGATTATGAGCCGCACTTCCCTTCTTAAGAAATGAAGGAAGGCATGATAATTCATAAACATGTAATAGATGTCACTCCCGGTTGTTAGGCATGACATTCTGTTTGGGCTGAATTTATGCCCTGATTATGGCTGGGGGAGACGTCCTGAGGTGTCGATACTTTTGTTAAGTGGGTGTGTCCCTCATCTTACAACTTGCTTTAGTATTGTTTGCCTTTTGGTCCATCGCCCTTGCCTTCCCTTCTTCCCGTTTGATAATTGTCTCTTTAAGATATTTTTTATAATTCTGAAGCTGTTTAGTGTGCATTTGATTATTGTCGCTAGACCAGATGTTATGGTTCTATTTGCCGCAATAGATTAAGGCTAGCAGCGAGGGGGGAAGGATGGAAAGAAAATGTCAAGTAGAACAATCACAGAGAAAAGTGACATAGAGTTATATAACCTACAGGATCACCCAAGTCCAAAACAGAGGATCCATTTATGTTTCAGCTCTTCAAATGACACAAGACTGCTGTCATCCCCCTCCCCCTTGTTTTATTCCTCCTATGGACGCTTCACTAGGAATTGGGCCCATTCTGTGGCAAATACTTCCTTAATTCAACAGTTTTATGCTACATTTCATGCACAACAGGGAGATCTTTTTTAATTATTATAAAATACAGAATCTCCTAAATGTAAACCTTTTTTAAATTCAACCAAGTATGCGGCGCAAGACATTCTTTAACCTCTGATTGTTTGTATAAATGTTTTTTTTTTTTTAATACTTTCCCCCTCAAATCCCAAGGTTGATGGCCCTATCATTATTACCAGAAAACTGTTGAAAATGGCTATGAAACACCTGGAAATCATCGCCAAGACGAGAAGAAAAGGTACTGTGCTGAGAAACATCTATAGAGGGTTTAAAGTGACTTGCGGTGGGCAAGATTATTTTCCTTTTCCCAGTCTTCAATACTTTGGGATATGTGTGGCATTGTTGTTGTTGTGTCAGTTTAACTAGATAAACTAAACATAAACAAGAAAAATGGGACTAACTGTTGTACAATTGGCAGTGGCGACAAAGGAGTGCCGCCCACGCTGTTCAGCATTGCTAATTCTTTGTCTTTTAAGGTTCCCTCATGTCTCTACGCATGGATGTGCAGTAAATTGGCTTCTTGAAGTTGGCAGAGCGGAATGTTGCCTGGTGTTGGATGTTGTCATTGCTTTCATTGCAACAGGAACATAATATTTGTTTATTCAAATCCCATATGTTGCCAAAGTGAAGTGCTCAGTGATATTTTCTCATGGCGTGTCACAAATGATATATTGTGTGTGTGTGTGAGCCGAACCCCAATGACTGCCCGAACCCCAATATTTTGAACACTCCTATTTTCACTTAATAAATACAATGCCAAGATATTCAGTTGTTCTAGCAGTTACAGATGACGATTGTCATTGGAAAAAAACCCAAAATTAGAAGAGTAAAACTGAATAAAATTTGAATGTGTAAAGAACTGTGTTCTAGATCAAAAATAGGGCAAAAATTGGATTTAGAACAGAATTATTGATAAATGCGGTTCAGAGAAAGATGTATAAATTGCTATGAAGGCCCAAATGCAGAATTACAGAGTCACAAAACGTAGGACCAATCCTCAGTTAGGCAAATCCAGGTAATATCCAAGAGTCAAACTCATAAAGAGTACTGACAGCATCTCAATAGAAAATCTAGAAGCAAATGGACAGAGTCTCAGGAGAGGAGAAATAAAAATGTCCAACATCATGAGCCCATAGAAGTAAAGAAAAGAGTACCCATATAAATAAAGGAAAGAGCCCATGGAAATAAAGGAAAGAGCCTCAGATCCCAAGATGCAGAGGGTTTCATAAAAAAACATCACACAAACTATTAAGAGATTCTGTAATTTCAGTGTGGTTATGATCATTGTTAGGGTCACGTTGGCAAATCAGAGCCAGCAACGTAATATTCTAAATCTCTAGTACTAAAACATTTCTAACGGTAAGAAAAATCTTCCATCTGCTTCCTCAGCAGCTGCACTCCGGAGATGCACAACACAAAAATGAAACAATTTGTAAACAGTGGCTCATAGAATTAGCACGTCTACAATGGAACTTCATGCTGAAGTCCTTGTAATTGATACTTCGAGTACACAATGAAGCTTCATTCATAGTACACTCTCTAACACAGTTGTACATCTTTGAATCTTTGACATCTTTCACTTGGTGCTCCGCGGAAACAAGGAGAGAAATGATTTGCCATAGGACACTAACTGGGATAGATAAATAAGCAGGAGCAAGATGAGGAGAGCACCAAAAACTGCATCTGTTTGAAAATGAATGGTGTTGCACACAAAAATATGACATAACTACTTCACAGTATTAATTACTCTTTAAAATGGCGTAACAAATTTTGCCAAATCACTAATTCATCAGTTGTCATCCTATGCATTATTAGAACCATTCATTTTCGAAAATAGTTCTCACACAGTATTTACCCATTTTTGAAAAAGCTCCTCATGTGCTGCTAAAATATTTCGATTTTTGATCGTGATTTTGCAGACTGTGTACCATGGCTGTTCACTAGTCGGAATGAAGTCTTGATAAGTACATATACTGTAGCAGCTGATGAGCTGATGGGTTTTCATGGTTGTGTTCTTTGGCTTGCAAATGTGCTGCATCTATAAGAGCTGACTTGGAGGTAAAGGGGATCAGCTTCTTGTTACTCAATGCCATTGCTGGTGCCATTAGTGTACCATGTCCATAGAACATCGAGCTTTCCATGGACACCTTTGTAGCTCCAGCCAAGAAGGCGTAAGAGAAGAAGCACAGGATGGCATATTGATCTCCTGCACACCTCAGAAGTTTGTGAAGCTAGATCTTCCTGGAAGGGTGAAAGTCGTCCCCTGCTGTCCTTATTTAGATTGTGGCCCTAGTCTTTTTTAAGGCATGCTGTCGGCAGTGCTTCACACCCTGTATTTGTTACAAACACTTAGAACAATGTCACAGAGTAATCTCCAGTGTATACTCTTGCACTCTGCATCGCAGTGCTGCCTGACCACTTTCTGTTACAGAAAGGTCAGGTGGAAGACAGTGTGTAGGCCATTTGTCCTGGTCTTTGAGCATGAAGGTCATCAAGGCATAGAGTTTTCCAAATATGAACATTTATTCCGTCATCTGACAACATGCCATTCAAAAACATATGTACGTATCTGCTGATTTAGGAACTGATGTAGAGAATGCAAGTATAATTTCTGAATATGTATAAAGTATAAATGTGTATATGCATATTTTGAAATAAATGGCGGTGTACATTTCTTGCAGTAAAAAATGCAGAATATCTACAGCAGGCTGCATTAGAAGAGTATGGACCAGACCTACATGTGGCTTTGAGAAGTCGTAGAGATGAATTGCACTACCTCAGAAAACTTACTGAGCTTCTTTTCCCTTATATTCTACCACCCAAAGCTACCGACTGCAGGTACAGTTGTCTTCATTGTTCTTAGTCTGTACACTGTGCTAAACACATTTCAAGTTATTTGCGTTCTATAGGTTTTCTGTGTTTACATGTATTTTGGAGAAAGTGTTCATAACAGCACAATTAGGGTACCCTACACTGAGTTGCATTAAGGGCAGCTTTATATAGGTGACCAGAACATTGAAAAGCAACTTAGCCTTTAGCTGGGGAACACTGCTGCTTTGTCAGTGTTCACTGTCTTTGCAACATATTTTGTTATATTAAAGTATTTATAATCGCATGGACCAAACCACAAGGTATCAAAGTGCTGTATAGAGACTGTAAGAACTTGCCAACGTTATATTAGAAAGTTGGACAAATTAGAAAGGCAGTGAGGTAGTGTCTGGCTTTGGGGTGAAGAGGGAACATTGTGGCTCTGCAGTGCAGTGTAGAGCTGAAGCTGCTTATAGTTCTTTATATGGGAGGAGTAAAGGTGAATTTTAAGCGTTTTGTGAGTCAGACAGATTTTGTCTGGTAGATCGAGCCATATTCTGGTTTCCTATCACATAAAAACCTTTTTGGAAGTTTTTTTTTTTTTTTTTAGCATTTGGGGGGTCCTGAAAGAGGCAGCTTCATTCCTTGTGAGTTTTGGGTCACTATTTATCACCAGATATATTTTTTGGTGAGTTGTTCCATGTTCAATGCATTATGTGTAAAGCTGCACATTTTAAAGGTAATGTGAGCTTCCAAAGGTATCAAAAGTAGGTTGACAGTATGGAGATGATGTCAGATTTTTTCATCCTACAGTCAAATGTGCTGCTGAGTGAAGGATGGATTTGATGGGAAATGATTTTTTAGTAGCCATTTTTAACATGTTTGCTCAACAGATGTGCTAGGCGGGCAGTACTTGCGCCACAACTATTTTGGTATGAAGGGTTTGACTTTTCTGAAAAGATAAAGCTGGTGAAGTGTAGTTTTATAAACTCTGTTTGTTTGATCACAGTGGTAGATTGGAATTGATGTTGAAAAGGTGGCAGAAAGCTCCAAATACACTTTTGGATTTGAGATAGCTTTGGAATTGCCATCTTATGTTAGAACTGTTTGTTTTCTGCACACTGATGGTGGGAGATAAAGTCAGCTGGTAGGGACGAAGTCTCTTAACTTATCCACATATGGAAGAGAGAAGAAGGTGGCAAAATGAAACCCTGAGGAATTCACCAGTACAGCAAAAATTGGACCTGTAGTCTGGAAGATTCTAACTCAATGAACTGAAACGTTTCAGAGGAAAGGAGCCATATCATTACTGGAACAACTCTTTGGTTCCCATCGCATAAAGCAAGGACTCTGATGAATAAGATTAGGACGTTCAAAGTATTGAACTTCTGTATTCTCAGAGGAGCAGTTGTTGATAAACTAGGCTCTTTTCTTCGGGAAGTCAGATATTATATTTTTGGCATAAACTGACAATGTTGTTCAATTTTATAGAGGTGACTAGAATGGATTTAAAAGTATTTCTTGGCAACTTGTCAATGCTTTCTTGTGCAAGATTCCAAGACAAGCAAGAGATTGACTAAGATTGTGACCTGAAGGAGTGCACACATTTACATTATTAACCATTATGGTCTGTAAAAGGAAAAATAAAAAGGTACTAATAAAAAAGCAGAATAAAAAATGGATAGAGGAAAAATAACCGTGTGATGCAATAAGTACTATTAGCATAATATTTGATTCCTGCATTGGGTGAGGTAATGATCTCACCATTTTTGTTGTTGTTTTTGCCTTTAGCAACTTGTGTTATTTTTATCACACATAATAATGCAAAGATGAGGATTAAGTGATAGCTTGAAGAGTACTCCATCAGTATATCAACAAACTAGTTTATCTTCAGTTAAAATATTTTATAAATCTCTGAAAGGCATGCTGGCATGAACAATGACCTCTGTTTTTGCACTGGTTAGGAGAAGCAGTTTTTCCCATATACCTTGAGTTCTCCTGGCTGCTGAAAAGCATAAATCAGTGTTGAGCCTATATAATGCTTGCCATCCCTAGATTCAAGTTACACAATCCACACAGCAGTAGTTGTGGGGAAAGAATTGCTACCATTTTACATTCAACTCTCTCCTTCAAGGATCCCATGTTAAACAAAGCTCAGAGTACCTTTGTCCGAATGAGTCAGCAGCACAAAATAAAGCCTTTCTGCCCACCCACAGCTTCTGCTCGACAGTTCATGCCCTGTTCTGTCCCACAGGAACAGGGGTAATGCTTTATTTATTGTTTCCTTAAATTCTACATTGCTTCCACTAAAGATGTACTACATTCAGCAAGCTGTTTCATCACCAGCTGTAACAAATTTGCTTCACTGCTACTCCAAAGCAACTACATTGGCTATTGCTTTAGGCATGCACCAAATTTAAAGCGTGTGGCTTAATTTTTTAGGCTGATCACTGACATAGATTGGACTACCTAACAGATAAACATAGTCTTAGAAGGCAAGCGTGTAACATGTAACTCCTTGATTGCTATACTTGACATCCAAAACTTCGACAAGTTTACATCTGCAAACAGGCATTCTCTTCATATACACCCAGACAATGGCGAAACCTTCCTCTGCTTATAAAACGTCCTCCATACAGTGCTTCAGGAAAGATCTCAAGACTACCTCCTCTCCAAGGGTCTTCAGGGGTAGCTTGGGAGCTCCTAGTAGCTTGCTGGAGCACTGGAATTAGCTTTCTTAAGTGCCGTCCAGCAAAGAGGATCTAGCCATGTCCAAAAAGGCAGTCACATCTCAGTATTCTTTGAGTGATTTCCACCAAAACGCAAACACAGGGCGATATGCTTACACACAAGCACACACTGTGACTACCTTCAATACCTTCAAAATGACCACCTGCCATCACTTTCACTTTAGCAAAGTCACTGGGTAAATGGCCACTCTGCAAGCCCCATTCTACCAGTCATATGTGTAGACAGCGTATGTGAAAACTGTGCCAGAAAAGAAGTGCTAGCAATAGCCAGACTGGAGTTTGTAGAGTGTGGAACTCTTCCCAATAAAGATAGAGCAAGGCCTTTCCAACTGGAATGACTGCCCAGAAAACATCTTGCAGAACAGACTCCCTAGGAGCCACAACATCACCCTGTTCTAGTTACCTTACAGAGGCAAGAGAGACATCCGGGACAAGGGGCTACATCATCGTCAGGAACAGAAAAGGGTGAACATGAATTTCAGTACAGTTACTTTGTGCCAGTAAGGTATCTTTACCTACCTTTTTCTTTACTACAGAAGAACTGACAATGAGAGGAGATCTCTATCATGGGATCTCATCCCTTCGGCAAGATGGGGTTGTTCTGATTCTGGATCAATCATACCTTACGTTTCTAGGTTAAAGTTGTGGTCCCGTTTATTTCCTACCTGGCCAGTAGCTACCGGCAACACCCTGGGCATCTACGAAGGTCGTGAGGGTGTTCTATCACAAACTACCGCGAGTGGTAAAAATGAGAAAAACCTGAACTTTTTGTGTTTTCGTCTGGGACAAATTAGCGGGAACTGGCCATCTGTTTTATGTCTCACCTATAGACAACTTTTAGCTGTTTATTGTAAATGACCTATTGTGGACAAAACAAATACTTGAATAATGGACGTTTGGGATCAGCCCATTGTTACTATTGATTAGCTTTCTTGTCATTCTCATTTCCGTGCTTCTTATTTGATAGCTTTCCCTCCTCTTCTTGTGTTTGCCCCTACGCTGGAGAATAACTTTTTTTATAATCCTTATGATTAGATGTTCTATATCTTCCACTGCTTGTTTTCAATGAACTGCTTGTTTCTTTTTCTATTAGTACTCCATGGCAACGTATTAGCCCTGGCATCCTTGGTGTGGTTTCCCCTGTTTTTCAGCCCCTGCTTTCTGTATTTTTGACTGTGTGGTGGATTTAGTTTTGCTGGTTTTTGGTACTCTGGGCACTTTACCACTGCTGACCAGTGCTAAAGTGCAAGTGCTCTCTGTATAAATTGTGATTATGATTGGGTATCCTTGATTGGCATATTTAATTTACTAGTAAGTCCCTAGTAAAGTGAAGTAGGCGTGCCCAGGGTCTGTAAATCAAATGCTACTAGTGGGCCTGCAGCACTGATTGTGCCCCCCACCTGAGTAGCCCTGTACATATGTCTCAGACCTGCCACTGCAGTTGATATTTTCTTGCTTAACCATTCAGTGCCTCTGCCTGCCTGTGGAATCCATGTCTGGGTCAGACTAACAGTTGGGCTTTTGTGAATTCCCTCTTGACAGTGACAAATGGAGCTGTGGTGTGTCTCACATATCGTGATGGGTCTTCCTGGGCTAGAGGGGGAGGGAGGAGCTGACACCTGCACGTGAAAGGGCTGTGCCTGTCCTCACGCAATGCAGTCTCCAGCCCCCCTGGAGTGTGTCTGAAGCCAGGCATAGGCCAGGCAGGATCTTGTGAACAGCGGAGACTTTCCTTTGAAGTTTGCCTACTTCAAAGGCAGAAATGAGTATAAGTAGTGGACAGAAAACCCCAGACTTTTAGAACACTTCTAGATCAAGAGACACCTCTGCCAAGGAGGAGTACTGCCCCTTTACTGTGTGTGCTTTGCTGGGTTGGCTTGCAGTTACTGCTTCTGCCTTAAAGAGGACAAAGACTGGACGGTGCTGTGTATCCTGCTTGTAAAGTTTCTCCAAGGGCTTGGACTGAGCTTGCCTCCGGTTAAGAAGTCTCAGGGACATCAAAGACTACCTACCATCCTCTGGGTTCGTTTGCTGTGGACTCTAACTCGCCAGGTGGTGTCCATTCCAGTTTCTGGACCCGTGGTAGTGGAAGCTGGCCTAAAAACAAGAAGAACCAGGTGCACCGACTCTGGACGACTCTAGGAACAACACCACTGCCCGACTCTGCTATGCCGCCTGCACCCAAAGCCGTGGTCCGTTCTGGAGTGCAATGACTGTGACTGATAGCACAGGCCCAACTTCCCCGCAGCCCTGAGTGCCATGTCATGACATCCATGACACCCAACTCCACCACGGCACCTGTAGCCTTGTGGCGCGACCGCAACCATGAGGGGTCACTCATTGTGTCTTGACCCACCGGATCGGCAAGAACCAACGCCTCACACCAAAGCCGCATCACCTTCCCTGCTCTGCAGTAACGAAGCAACGCCAAACCGGATCCAGCAACGACTCACCTTCCCAACTCCATGCACCGGCTTGTTTTCTTCATTAACAGAGGTATTGTACCTGGGGGTCCGTGCAACTCTGTGACCGCCCCACCCTCCTCGTGAGTGGCGTCGGATTGTTGGGAATGACTCCGTCAACGATGCCATAATAGCTCAAGTTGGAGCTATTGTGTTTCTAAGCGCTATATTGAAGTTTAGTCTTTGAACATTCGTATCTTTGCTTGTGTATGTTGGATTTTTGTCGTTTTGGTTTTGTTTTACTCAGATAAATATTGGCTATGTTTCTAAAGTTGAGTGCTTTTGTGGTGTTTTCACTGTGTTACTTTGTGTGTTTGTACACATACTTTACACATTGCCTCTGAGATAAGCTTGACTGCTTGTGCCAGTCTACCAAAGGGATGGGCAGGAATTATCGGAGCTGTGTATCTCCCTTACCCTGACAAAAATTAGGATCCCTGCTTGGACAGAGTGCAAACTGACTGCCAACCAGAGACCCCATTTCTAGCACAGTGCATATGTTCTGTTGCTTTCTCTCCCTTGTGTGTTGCAATCCCTACTCAGATTCTAGCACCTTTTCATGCTCTCTGTATTGCTCTTCTGCCCCACTTATCTGTTGCTTCCTCCAACCCTCCTTGTTCACATTTTAGCTCATATCCTTATGCTCCTAATGTCACCCCCACCCACCTTAAGGCATGCAGACCCACAAAACCCCCTCCTCTCTTGCATTGCTATCCACCTTTTCCGATTGTGTTCCTTCTTCTTTATTTATTTTTTATTTTAAAAAAGAAATCCAATTTGTTAGGGGCGCTCTTTTTACTGTGATGTGCTTTCATGCATATTTTCTAAATATACTGTTCAAGATTAGTGTCTGCCACCTTAGATTAGTAAATTAAATGTAAAATAAAATGGCTGCCTTGCAATTATGTATACTTATGCATGCGTGATGATGATGCATGCATGTGTATATGTCATCATGCTGTTGCAGCTTTTTTTCTTCCAGTAATGTTTTTTCTGATTCTGCAGACACTTATTTTCAGTATTAAATATTTTTGCTGATTATGGAACAGGATGGGCAACATCATTGGCAAAAGGTCAGGTCATGCTCTTGAAAGGTGAGGCCTGTTGGCTTTGTGAGTACTTGTTCCATTTGCCCTGATTACAAGCCAAGGGATCAGTTGGGTCCTTAGTTATTGCCTGGACTTTAGGAACTGAACTCAGACATTGATGTTATTCGTAGCCTGGCTACATTGTCTGTTGTGAAAGCCTACAAAAACTAGTCAATGAGAATCTTATTGTTTGTGGGGTGAGTTTTAAGGTAGATGGTTTTAAAGGCTATAACGATTTATCTGGATTGCCCCCTTTCTTCTAAGACCATCCTTGGTTTTCACATGCAGCTGTATCAGTGCAAATCTTGATATCCAGTATCCCTGCCTCTATGGCGTTAGTAAAGTGTATTTTTTAGACCGAGCACTTCTGCCTATTATATTGGAGCTAAGAAGATGTTTTATAAGTCTTATCTTTCGCCCAGAATGTTTTCTGGTTTGAGTACAGAAGGACTTCTATTTTCAATGTGGATTGAGTGAGTAATATTAGGAAATCAGTCGATTTGTCTTTCTGATTTTATCAGAAGTACATTTCCTTTAGCTCCATTAGACAGAGTAGCCATCATTAAAATGTTATTGCCAATGTTGTTTTACTTCTTTCAGGTAATTCCGGTAATATTCAAGCTGTCCTTTCTTAAGGAATCGAACGGCCTAATGTTAGACTTGATATGGGCTGACAAGAGAAAGATTACAGTAATAGAAAAATCTATGCTACTATTGCACAATCTTGGGGATCCCAGACTTGGAGTTAAATTATTTTGCGGCAAATTGATGTGACCAAAGCAGTGGATTAGCGACCAGAACAAATGTAAATCTAAGGAATTGAGTCTGCATTTGTGTGGAACCAATGAGTAATGTTCTGTTGGGCAACAGGAAACTCATTAAGAGTCCCCTAAGGGCACTTTGGATCTTCAAACATTGTTGGATCAGGTACACATGGTCCTTGTGGGAGAGAATAACATATGCTCCCAAGATCTCATTATGGAGCTTCCCGAATTAGAGGAAGTTAGTGAAACACTACGATAGGATGACCTGGATTAAGTTAGCCTACCATAGTCTAACAAGATAAACCCACAAAGTCAAGTATATTCTTGAATAGCCTTACCTTTTTTAAATGTAGTTATCAATCTTATATGCCTCACTCCCCCCCACATTCAAAAAATATACTGCGGTCTAAAACACTTAGGAGAGATTGCAGATGTTTGGGTAAATATTATAAATATATTAGAGTATGCTAGAAGGTGACTAGAAACTCTTGGGTCAAATTTACTAAAAAATGTATTATATTCACCAAACTGTCCCCCCGCAGGACAGCAAGAAAGCTCCCAGGAGCAATGGACACGTGCCCCATATGTCTTCAAACACTGGTGCATTTTTACCACATGGTGTGTGAGTGTGTGGAAATTCAGACATTTTGGGGGGAATGCCACAGCATACTTAGACTGAGAAGAGGCACGAAACACTGTTGTTTTTAAAGACTGTAACTACATTTGCCAAGATGCCACTTAGACTACTCAGCTGTGAATAACACATGGAGTGGACGAAACGCAGAAACCTTTTTTAGCTTTTCTCTTCACCAATGTAAATAATAAAGGCAATATATTTTCACTAACAACTCTTGGAGTGCCGCGTCCTTGGATTCCTGTATTGAGAAGAGGCGATGATCTGCTTCAAACAAGCATCAACAACTAGTATATATATATATGTTACTTATTTAAAAAAAATAGAAATTCACTGAAAAAAAACAAAGGCTACAGGGATGTATTACCCATACAAAACCATAGAAGTTCAGCAGTTATAGATATACTTATTGTTACACTTATCTGAAAAAAACATAACTCATGCAGTTAGACCACGAGTTGTAGTTTCTTAACAGTATAAGTATAACTATAAATGCTGAACTTCTATGGTTTTGTATGGGTAAAAAGTTAATATAACTATAACGTCCCTGTAACCTTTGTTTTTTCAGTTTGTGTGTGTGTATATGAGTGTATATATACACACACATTTCCAAGGTCCCGCCAAAGCTGCCACTCACCAAACACAGTGGGTATCTGTGAGGACAGTCTCATGCTATATCCATTTCCTACAAACAGAGGGTCTTCACACACTCAGAGTGCTGCAGGATAAAAACTTTAGTTAATTGAGCCATCACCAATCCCAAAAATGCACTAACAGGCGAACACTTTTCAGCTCTCAGCCTTTGATAGTGCCTGAGACTCCGAACGCTTGCAGTCCTTTAAAATGTTTACATCACATGATTGAGCAAAATAATACAAAAATTAATGACGTACTATCAAAAGATAAAGAAAACAACCTGCCTCCATACGGCAGCCATCTTATAAACAGGTAGTTGCTTCCGTTGCATTCTCCAAATATCACTTATTATACTTTCTAAACACTGCAGTTCAATCTTATCAATAATTATATTAGATATTAATAAAGAATCATACAAAATCAATTCCATCTAATACATACATTAAATAGGAGTTCTCATGGTTGCCCATTATCACAATATATATTGATCTAATGTCCTGTGCAAAACTTTATTCCTCCCCCTTTAGATCAAACATTTGGTATGTGTCGCAACAATTGAATGTACCATTCTCGATTTTCACTGGGACAAAAGTCTTTACATTTCTTAATTTTTAATTGTATTAATCTTCCAATCGAACATGTCTAACACAGCTATTGCCACCACAACATATATTGCCCAAAATTGTCAAAATATCCTTCTACCTAAATCATCATTAACCGGCTACAACTACTACTTGCTGTCAAAACTATCATGTTCTGAATGGGCTTTATATACCTTCCACGACTCTCCATCCCCTGTCTCCCTATAACTACATAACTTATAGGCGATCAACCAACATGAGTCCACAATTCTTCGTCCTTTTTCAGTCCTTTGGGAGCCAGAGTTTTTAACTTGATAATATAACTGGATTCAAGTTGTCTCAGTTTCAGAACTGTCACCTCCTTTCTCATCTCTCCTTACTCGATCAATGCAGAAAATGCTTAATAAACTTCTTTTGCTATTATTTTCTGAAAGAAAGTGCCTTGCCACACGATAGGTAGAATCCTGATTTTATATCACCTTCAGATGCTCTAAGATTCTTTTCTTGGCTGCATGTATTGTTCTGCTCACATATTTCTTTTCGCAAGGACACACTAGACAGTAGACTACATGCTGGGAGTTTCAATTCATGTATTCTAAAATAGATTTCCTTCCCCTCGCCCCTGGAATTCATAGTCCTTCACTTTGTAACTTTTCTTGCATGCTTTGCATCTTGTATAGATATAAAATCCAGTTATCTCTGATTTAATTAATCCCTTCTCTGTGAAGTGACTGTGTACTAGTAAGTCTTTCAAAGAGATACCCCTCTGTTTATCTGTGGAGCCCCGGGGAAGTTTCGGACCAATGATACTATCAGTTTGCAGGATGCACCAATTCTTTTTCATAATCTTATAGGAATCTTTGGAATCCTCCAAAAAATTGGTTATCATCCTGGAAACCATCTGTTCTTGGTGTTGGGAAGCATTGTTTTGATTACTTACCAATAGACTCTTTCTGTCTAGTGTCCGTACCTTCTGAGAAGCTCCTTGTGGTAACTTCCTGGAGTATCCCCTATTTGCAAATCTCTCACAAGTCTCTCTTTCAGCCTCCTCGTACTCTTTAAGCGAGGAGTAATTGCACTTTACGCGCAATAACTCTCCCCTTCGCATCACGCAGCCATGGCTTTGCACCACACTCTTTTCAAACCGTGTTTCTCCGAGGACGAATTCCTTATTACTGGGGCGCATTGACTCCTTTTTTATGAAGCATTTTGTTGACTTGTTCAAACGATGATTGCACGCATTTAAAGCGTATTTCACACACGTTTATTTCTTTCACCGACGATTGATTTCAAAAACATATTCTTTGGTTTCAGCTCACTCCTTTTAAATAATGTTTGCCTGCTGAAGACAACTGTAATTTTATATATATCAAAGTGCCCACATACACGAGAATGAAAAATAATATTTGCCTAAGATCCCACTGTTTCAGCAGGGGAGCCGAGATTTATCAAGGTTTTCTGATGTCACTTTGTACAAATTAGCCAACGATTGCACGCCTTCAATGCGTATTTCACACATGTTTATTTCTTTCGCTGACGATTAATTTCAAAAACATATTCTTTGGTTTCAGCACACTCCCTTTTCCTGCTGAAGATGACTGTAATTTTATATATTTTTTTAAGTGCCCACTTACGCGATAATGAAAAGAAAAACTATTTGTCTAACATCACACTGTTTCAGCGGGGGAGCCTAGATTTAGCCAGGTTTTCTGGTGTCACTTTATACAAATCAGCCAGCAAAAGGGGTTGATTTTGTCTGTTTTTTCTGTAAAGGCTTTGCTTTCTTCTTAGTGCATTCATTTTTACGGGCGAGCGCAAAGCGCTCAGTTCCGTGTTGGTATCTCTTTTTGGGCTTCAACCACGCCCATGTCACGTCAGTGTCTTTCATTGGTTCGTGGGCTTCCATTTTAAAATCTGCTTGCTTTCATTAGTGGAAGGCATGCATACGTCCTGCCTTTTCCGGTGGTTGTCCCTCCTCGAGCGCAGCGACCAAGTACTGAAAACATACGAGGCTCGCTGTTTTCCGTCCGGTTTGTGAACTACTTTTTCTTTTTTTTCACAGCACGATCTCGCTGGGCAGAAGTTGAGCGCTTTGCATGACATCGACCCTGTTACATAGTTAATTGCACTTTTGCCGGTTATGTAGATAATTGCACTTTTCCCGATAGGTTTCACTATGAGTGAACTGTTATTTTCCTTTGTGTGTCTGCTTTGCACTGATGGCGGCCGAAAGCTCGCTTATGTGACACTTTTACTTTTCAGTTTATATGGCAAGAAAAGTCCAGTTAGTTATGTTAAACTGTTTTATTTTTATTTTCAATTTATGTGCCAAGAAAAGTCTGCTTAGGAGTTTACAATGCTAATTCTTGAGCTCAAGCAAACGTGAGACCGTTTGCATTGCAAATGCTTGTTACATATTGTGTACTCTCAGCTGGACGGTACTGTAGCGCTATACACGAGCACTAGAGTACACATGCATTGCTTATAGCAAAGGGAGCTTTCCGTGGGGAGCTTACCGGCCTCTGGAAGAGACAAAGAGAAGGGACCAGGCTGATCACCAAATGGAACAGATTGATATAGCGATGAAAGGAGGCATCTGCTTGACGGAAGCCTGTTTTCTTTTGAAGCATAGTCCTTGGAAATAACATTTGCAGAGTTGCACATGCTTATGTTTAATCACAGAAATTACCAAAAAATGTTCAGTTTGAGCATACATTGTGAATGTTTTGTACAGCTATATAATTTTGATATTTTTGGCGCACACTGACTTGCTAGGAGCACAAATGAGTATAATTATTTACAAACGTTTCTTAACCCCTTAGACAAAATTCTGAATTCAGCAAGGGGTCATTTGTGTAAATCCTTCAAGGTATTCCTGCATAAAATAACAGTTGAAATAAACAAATATTGAGATTGAGGTGAAAAAAAACGGGCATTTTTCTCCACGTTTTACTCTGTAACTTTTTACTGCTTTGTCATCTTTTGAAAAGTAATATACCGGTACGTCTGCTGGACTCTTCTGGTTGCGGGGATATATAGGGCATGTAGGTTCATCAAAAACCCTTGGTACCCAGAGCCAATAAAGGAGCTGAACCTTACAATGGGTTTTCATTGTATACTGGGTGTACAGCAATTCATTTGGTGAAATATAAAGAGTGAAAAAAAGGTATCAAGGAAACCATTGTATTTCCAAAATGGGCACAAGATAAGGTGTTGAGAAGCAGTGGTTATTTGCACATCTCTGAATTCTGCGGTGCCCTCACTAGCATGTGAATTACAGGGCATTTCTGAAATAGACATCTTTTTTACACACTGTCTTACATTTGGAAGGGAAAAATGTGGAGAAATACAAGGGGTAATAACACTTGTTCTGCTATTCTGTGTGCCCCCAAATCTCTTGATAAAAATGGTACCTCCCTTGCGTGGGTAAGCCTAATGTCCGCGACAGGAAACGCAACATGGATACATCATATTTTTACATTGAACTCTGATGTTTTTTTGGAAAGTGCCTAACTGTGGATCTTGGCCTCCAGCTCAGCCGGCACCTAGAGAAACCTAGCAAACCTATATATCTAGGGGAATTCAGAATGGGGTGACATGTGGGGCTCTCACCAGGTTCTGTTACCCAGAATCCTTTGCAAACCTCAGAATTTGGCAAACAAAACACTTTTGCCTCAGCTTTTGGTGCTGCAAAGTTCTGGAATCTGAGAGGAGCCACAACTTCCTTCCACCCAGCACTCCCCTAAGTCTCCTGATAAAAATGGTACCTCACTTGTGTGGGTAGGCCTAGTGCCCGCAACAGGAATAAATCACACAACGGTTAATGTTAGTCCTTATATGAGGGCAACTGTTGACCCTGGGGTGATCCATTCCTGACGCAGACACTAGGTACAGACACTCAAGTGGGGTAGCGTTTTTATCAGGACAGGTGGGAAAACACTGGGTGGTAGGAATTGTGTGTATCCCAGCATATTCCTGTAGTTTGTGTGACAGAAATGCAAGAAAAAAATGTGTTTTTATTCAACATATCACCTTTGCAGAGTATTCTGGGTAAGAAAACTTTGTGGAATCCACACAAGTCACACCTCTGTGGACTCCCAGGATGTCTAGTTTCCAGAAATGTCTGGATTTGGTAGGTTTCCCTAAATTGTCACTGAGACCAGGACCAAAAACGTAGGTGCCTGCCTTACAAAACCAGGTTGTTTTGTGATAGATCATTTTGATGTCTCCACAATACGATTTGGGCAGTGGAATTTGGGGCTGAACTAAATTGGGTAGCTCCCAAGAGAACACTCTCTCTGTGCTTGCCGCTGCATGCACCTGCTCTCTGGGTTGGGCTAACCTGCTATTGTCCCGCTGCAAAGACTGTGCTTGTGAAGGGACAGGAGGACAGTCCTCATCACCTCCCTCATAATCAATGGAAGAGGAGTTATCGAATGGGACTGCTCCGACTGAAAAATGACTCCCAGAGTCTGCGCCATTGTCCTATACCTCAGATGCTGTCTCAGTCTCTGATCTTACATCAGAGCTGTCCTGTATAATCCGAGTGAGGGCTTTAACAGCAGTCATCCAACGAGATGCCTTCTCTGCTACTGGCTAAACAGTTGCTCTAAAACACTAGCCTACGTAGACAGTCACAGGATTGTTGGTGGGTGTGTGTGTGTGTGAGATACGTGCAACAGTAGAGGTCCCCATACCTTCTCTTCTTCCCTCAATCATCACGTTCTTTCAAGACACTCAAAAAAAGACACACTATCACTTCACCCTGTCACATACCAGTCATCACAGTCTTTAGTGCCTCTATCGACCAGTCCAACAATCATTATCGGTGCTCCCATGACCTCCTCCTCGGATTCCCTCACTACCACCCAGCAAAAGTGCCCTTCATCTCTCCATAGCACCCCCCGCACATACATTTCATTTGTATTATAGCGCAGGTAATGGCTGACTTTACTAATCTACTCAGCTATTTACATAAAATACAGATGTGATCTTTGCAGTAGGCATATACACCTTCAGCGCTACTTTATGGCATCAAAACTCCCACTAGACAAAAGTCATATCCTTTTGTAGAAGAAACATAATCACAAGACTTACTTGACTTTTTTAGTGCTGCCTAAAAGCCACAGTTGAAATGTGTCAGTTGAAGTAGGTGCATTGCTTTGAAGACGCAAGCTGCAACTGCAAGAGAACTGGTGGCGAATAATATTTATTTATATATATATATATAAAAATAAATATTATATATATATATATATATATATATATAGAGAGCGAGAGGTCACATTTATATGTGGGTGTGGTTTTCCTGGAGGCCGATCGCATCCCCCAGGGAAACCACACACACCTTGACAAAAGTGATCACTAAATATATCTATATATATATATCTATATCTATATCTATATATATATATATATATATCTGTCTATATAGATAGATACGTCTATATAGATCCATACATTTTTTAAATAGATGTATGGTTTCCTTGGGGGCCATAGTGGTCCCCAAGGAAATCATACAACTTTTTAAAAAAAAGATAATTTTTTAAAATGTATTTTTGAATTTTTTTTTAAACCCCTGGGGGGGGGCGTGATTGGGGAGAATTTCCCATTTCACACGATGCCTTCCCGAACGTCGGGGAGGTAGTTTGGGCCTGTTTTGCCCATTGGAGCAGGAAGCGGCCACAAGGGCGCTTCCTGCTCCAGTGGAGAAAACAAACAGTGATGTCATACACTGACGTCACAAAAGGGTGGGTGGGGGGTCTTCTGTGTCTCCCAGGGTTTTTGGAAATACAAAAAAAATCCTCAGGTGCAACTGGTCGTGACTCGCACCAAGGAGGTAGTGCGGGCACCAGCCAGTGGCCAACGCCCACACTGAAGCAGTTAAAAGACATACTTTCATCTCTCCAAATTTTCATGCAGTAAATTACTGTTGGCGCCATATGCTCATTTACAGTACTTCACACTCTTTACAAGCTAATCACTGTGGAGAGTTCACAAAACATGATAACATCTCTTCACAGGGCAGACACAGCCATGATTAACACGCAGGCAAACAGGTTTTTCTTTCCAGAGAGAAATGTAAATATGTGCGACAGGTTAATTTGCAAATATAAAGGGAGCTCGGAAGCTTGTATTGTCCTGAAATAATAGAGTATCTCGAAACTTCCCGATAACAGTTTTTTTCCAGTTGTATTACAATAGAGTTACCAGCTGAGCTGTCAAGTGTGAGTTTTTTAAAGGGACCTTAACAGAGTGCCTTACACCCAGGGGGTTTCAGGTGTCTGTGTTACGCTCCCAAAATCTCGACTGCTTTAATCAGGATTAAACTCTTGAATCTCTGGTTACAGACACAGACCTTTACATTGTTTTAACTAATAGACATTTTATTAAGTACCATGCTGCATTTCCAACTTTGTAACTTAACTCCTGCTCCACTCTCTTCCCAAAAGTCGCCTATTGCAGGGGTACCAAACTTCGTGCAAAGGTACTAAACGTCAAGCCAGGGTTAATAGCGTAGGGCATCTCTTTAGATTTAAGTATATTATGTGTCTCTCTAGTGTGGGACAGAAACTAAACCTGGGCACTTTTGAAAAAGGCCTTCAAACCCTGTCAGATATTCTAACAAATGTTTCAGTAGACACAAAACGGCGAACTTCAACATAAATTACATTTCACATCCAACACCATTCATTCAGACACTTTCACTGTGCACTTACACACTTCTCAACCTTCATTCATACACCACTCACAATGCACAGAGAGCACTGACACCAATATCACTGCACTCATACACCGCTCCCACACCTCTCGTTATTAATCCCACAGGCGAAAACTAATGAATTTCACAATGCTTGTTTGTTAACGTTATCCCTAAAATGTACTCAATGGTTCAAAAAGAAGCCCCGATTGAGCATTTCAGTAATATTTGTTTGTGTGTTGATTTTTTTGAATCGCTAATGAGACGGCCCGTTTTCAAGGCAGAAAGGGAAGTGCCTGCAGGTTTCCTACGCTCTGAAGGGCCCTGCCAGCTCTAGGGAATCGAGCTCCCGGTTAATTTCTAGCAGAATGGTTTGTGCAGTCAATTTGCTTGCTAAATATATGCCGTGTTCGTAGTTCAAGAGTCGGTCAGGGCTGTGCCTTTTAGGAACCAAACCTTCTTCATAATGCTTCTGGAACCTTTGTTGCATTTGTGTGCTGGTGTTTTGAAATATGTGTGAGTAGGTTGTGCTAATGATTTGTTGTACGGGAAAAAAAAAAAAGAGAGGCAGCTTCCCTTTACAGAAAATGACTTTAATGGGGTGTCCCCGAATGGGCTGAGTAGTTAATCCACCTCCCTCACCCCCCTGTTCTTGGCATGGTTGACAACGTTATGTGGCAAGGAAATTCAAATCATGCAACGTAATGCAGTACGTTTGGTGTCAGTATTATATCCCTGTGTTATCAGTTTAACTGAACGATGAAGTAAAACTGATCTGAATGCCATTCCAAGCACTAAGCTTTCTTAAGAATAAAATATATACGCATTCACCAGATCCTATTAAAGTGATTTTCACCAACAAACAATGATTTGGTCTTGCATGAAAGTTCTAGCACACTGTTTCATGAATGATGTTTATGCTAAATCTGAGAGTATAATAGTTTGTGTAATACATACAAGGTTGTGCTTAGCAGAAAACAGACTTACAAGCGCGTACCTCTTGTGATGAAACATGTGCTGCTTTTTTGTTCTATGTATACTTTGTCTCTGGTGAGGAATTTAATGTGTCTGTTTCTCTAAAATCGCCCCTTTCCTTTAAGAATCAGCTCTAGAAAAACAATATTGGTCATTATATAAGTATAATGTAGGAAGCAAGCATTTCAAAGAACACAACATCAGACCATAAAATGAAAAGCAAAATGTTTAATATTTTTCTGTGCACCGAGGGTCTCACAAAATTGCTGGGTTTCTTGTTGGGGGGGGGGGGGGGGGGGGGGGTGAAGGGTGAAGAGTATCTGTGATGTAACGTGATTTTGCACGACTGTTGAAGCAAAATATATTGAAGACCTTCAATAGGTTACCCAGTATTTTATATTTAAGCATTACCTTCCATTTTAGGTTGAGCATAGCAGCGCGCAAGCATTGCTTTTTCCAACCTGTTGTAATGTATTTGTGGGTTTAACCATGCCCACCTCGTGCCCATCACTTTCATTCGGAGCTTGAAGGGAGGAGACAAAAGGAAAAATTAGTTCACCCATGCTGAAGTATATTGGCAATCGAACAATTATCCATGTAACAGGGTCCGTCTGCAAGGCGTAACAAACCAGTCTCAAGGCCGGACAAACGTAAAGCATTTACCAATTACATCAAGGGATTTTTGAAATGCAAGCCCACATGGTGGCCATTGCGCTCACAGCCAAACTTGATCATCGGTATTGGAGTGCTTGTCACAGTGTTTTCACTGTCACCTAAGCGGAGTATTTTCAATTTTGTTTTAGGCTCTTCCCTGTGCGCTCCATGGCTTTCAAAAAACACATAATTGATAAATGAGTTATGTTAAAAACAGAGAAATCCTCAAAGCGGCTCTCACGACACAGCAGGGAAGCCAATTCTGCAATATTCACTGCACTCAGGAAACTCGCCCTCTAATGCTTTGCAGAGTATTGCTTTTACAAAACATTGTGGCCATAACTCAGCATTTGGACAAAGGACCACCTTTAAAACATTCACCACAACGTGCTCTTTCTGTCTACAGCATCTCTGGGTCTTCACACTAGGTTAGTTGGGAGGGACCCAAAAATAAGAACTACTCCCACAATTCAGTGTCTTTTCAAGCTCTCTTATGGCTGGAACTTTTGGTTTACAGCTGGGAGTAGTTTGTGTTTTAAGGTCCTTGTTTTAATATCCGTAGGCCTGAAAATGTGTCATGCATTACGCCCTCTAGGGACTAAATATATGGTTACACTGCATTACCTTCTGTCCTATTCTTTTCATGTGGTTATGCCTTCTAGGGGCTAACTATATCGTTACATGCCCATGTTTCTTTCAAATGTTATATTTATTGTGGTGTCCTCTAGGGGCTATTCTGAGCATTACAGTTAACATACTACAATATTCACGGCAAGAAAACATACCCTATTATGCTTTGCAGGGCATTACTTTTAAAAAACATTTGTGTTCATAACTCAACCTTTGTGGTCCTAGGACAATGGGGCCACCTTCAAAGCGTTCACCACAATGTGCTCTTTCAGTCTAGATTATATCTGAGTCCCCACACTATGTTGATGGGGACCCTGAAATAATAACCCCTCATGTCATTCAGTGTCTCTTATGGCTGGAACTTTTGTTTACAGTTGGGAGTAGTTTGTTTTTAAAGGGCCTTGTTTGAAATAATATTCCAGTAGGCCTGTTAGTTATATGCAGGGACACTGGAATTATGTGGCAAGAAAAGTACAGTTATGCATTTACAACACCAGTAGCTCTAACTCCAGCAAATGCAAGACCAATTCCATTGTGAATGCTTGTTTAAAATTAGTTTTAGTCATGCTGCGAAGCAGCCGCGCCGTTGTACAGCTTGGTGAAAGTCATTGGCAAACCACTGGGTCTCAAACTGCAACTTGTCTTTCGAAAGAAAACCCAAATTCAGCGACACTCCCTTCAATGTTTTGATGAATGTTTGACCTTAATATGAAGAGCCATTTATCGTGACATCTGGGTACCCGCCATTGCGCTGTGGCCAGATAACGCACACCACTGAATTTGAACTCCGAAATAGAAATGGATGAGTTTATTCCGCAGAAGTAAAGGAAGTGGGGTGGGATAAACAGGTTCAAATAAGCAAACACCTGGGGCCTTAAGTGTTGAGTGGATAACACAGCTTCTAAAACAACATTCACTCATGACATTCACTCCATAATTTGAACAGAAGCTGCTTTGATCACTCTGCCCATCGAAGGAGCATTTTAATACACCTTAAAAACAAATAATTAAAACCATGTGTAAAACCTGTGCTGCAGTTGTTCCTAATTTAATAAAAGACACCACTTACATCCCCACAGGTGCCCCAGCCAATCACAGCGGCGGGGAGGTGCCAAGACTACCCAGTCCCCCACCAGAAGATGCCCCCAGTGATGACACCAACTCTGGAGTTCTGGATCTGGATGAACTCCTTGGCCCATCAGGGACCACTGGTCAGTTGGATACCCCAGCCCACACCCAGTCCACCACAGATCCTCTCACCTCAGTATCCAACACCACAGCAGCCACCCAACGTCCCCAGATCTATGTCCGTCCCCAGGACACGTCGATCAGCAGTGTGCCCACCTGTACAGAGACCTCAGTCCACACCTCCCAGGCAAGATAATGAGGGTCCTGGGGTCAGTGGCAGTGGGCACACCATTCAGTGGACACAGGCACATGGTGCCAGGGACACTCGGAGGACAGCTGTGCGCCAGGGGGAGGACAGGCCGACGGACCCAACTGTCCACTAGGCACTCACTAATGTACTGGGGGCTTGCCAACAATCTCAGGACAAGATGGGTCAGGTGATAGACATCATGCAGGAGAACCAGCGCCTGCAGGAGGAACACCATCAGATCATCAAGAAAGAATTGCAGGCCCTGAACACCACCATGGTCTCCATAGCAGGGGTGCTGGGTGATATGGCCAACATCATGAGGGTGTACACATCATACCAGTGGGCCCCTTCTTCTAGCCAGTCAACTGACCAGCCCTCCACATCTGCTGCAGCTAGTGGACAGGAGGCCCTGCCACAGGACCTGCAGGGCACCAACACCCTTCCACCTGCAGAAGGTGAACCATCCCGCAAATGTTCCCTGTGACCCAGACAGACACCAGGGACACTTGCCAAGACCATGACCACCACCAGGACATGAGCCCCTCCTGAATATCCCCCTTGTGTTCTACTGTGTCACCTTGTCCACTTTGAACTGCCATTGCTCCCCTTCCTATGGCCCCTTGGACACTGGACCTGTGCTACAAACAGACTGGGCCACTACCCTGAACTATTCCCAACCATCACCCTACTCTATTGCACCTCCCATTGCAGAACAATTTTCAATAAGCACCCTTGGACACAACTTGAGTAATAGTACTTTATCTACAGGTAATGTACAGTGTAATAAACTGTAATGAACTGCATGATCTTGTGTAAATGTCCAGTAACATGTTGACCCATCCAACAAATGTGTCTAAGCAGTCTGTACACACCACAGCAGTACACTGTTGGAACAACACCAACACCTACAATAAGGGAAGATGTACGTGACGGTCAGGTGGGATGCAAAGGGAATGACTGGCATCATGCTGCAGTCATACAGTACAGCACTAAAATGTCGAAATGCTTAGTTCAACAGTCTTACCTGAGTGTCATAGAAAGTACTGCTGGATCAAATGTGACCTGTGGTCCACATCCTACTCCCCTTCCTCCTCCTCACTGTCCTCAGTGTCCACTGCTGCCACAGCTGCATTGTCAACTCCTCCTCCTGCAGAAAGGGTACATGCCGTCTGATGGCCAAATTTTGCAACATGCAGCACACAGTAATGATTCTGCAGACCTTTTCAGGGGAGTAGTATAGGGATCCACCTGTCAGATGGAACCACCTGAACCTAGCTTTCAGGAGTCCGAAGGTCCTTTCCTCAATCCTCCTGGTATACCCATGAGCATCACTGTACCTATTTGCGGCCCCTGTTCTCGGATGCCTAACAGGGGTCATGAGCCAGGACAGGTTTGGGTAGCTGGAATCACATGCAAGAAGTAAGGGACACACATTAGCCCTGCACAATGGCATGGGCCATGGCTCCTGAAGGCATACAATCACAAACATTGGGTGGGGACACAGGCTCACCTGTTAGCCACACTCTGTGCCTCTGTTGCTGTGCCATCAGCTGTGGGACACTGCTATTCCTCCGGACAAAGACATCATGCACCAACCCTGGATACTTGGCAGTGATGTAGGACATGTACTGGTCAGCCAGGCACTCCATCTGGACATTGAGTGAGTGGAAACTCTTTTGATTTCTGTACACTTGGTCATTGGCCCTGGGGGGGACTAAGGCAAAATGGATCCTGTCGATGGCCTCAGTAACATGAGGTATATGTCCCATTGTATAGAATCCAGCCTTCACAGTTGGTAAATCATCTACCTGGGGGAATGCGATGTAGCTGCACATGTGTTTGAGCAAGACAGACAAAACCTTTGCAAGGACAATATAGAACATTGGCTGTGACATCCCTGCAGCCAAGCCCACTGTCACCTGGAAAGAGTCTGTTGCCAGGAAATGGAGCACTGAGAGTACCTGCGCAAGAGGGGAGATTGCTGTGGTGCTATCAATAGCAGGTATCAGATCAGGCTCCAGTTGTGCACACAGCTCTGCGATTGTGGCCCTGTCCAGACTATAGGTGAGTATGATGTGCAGGTCCTCCAGTGTAGCCAAGTCCACAAGGGGTCTGTACACAGGTGCTTGCCTTCTCCTATTCCTCGGCAGTGGTTGGTACCTAAGGAACCCAAATGTAAGAAAGGAGTGACAACAGGAACCATGAACACACTACAGCAGTGTACACAGAGCATGTTTGTATGTTGGACACTGGAACTGTGTAGGTGAGTAAATTAGACTACAATGACGCACTAATTAATCTGTACCTGTGTACCAGCATTAGAAAATTGCACCCGCCTGTCTTGTGTTCAGGGACAGGTGGAAGTGACCTCACAACGCCGGCGTCATGGCGGAAGGCTGTCCGCACTGCTGTGCAATTCCTCATTGGCTAACATGGCCCTCTATGGAGTATGGAAACCAATGATGATCAACGCCGGCGTTGACAGTGTTCACCGCCTCTGATGTGACCGCCATTTCCTTTCTACCACTTCACTTTATTCCTAGCGTGCCATCGCCAAGGACGTGCGTACCCTGGGGGTCTTATCGCAGGCAGAGCACCCACTGCAGGAAACGGTGGGAGGACCTGAGACGCTGTGCCCAGAAGACTGCAGAGTTCCAGCTGGGGATGGCCTTCCAACGAGGGAGAGGTGCCCATCAGAACCTGATATCCCTGATGGCCTGCACACTGGCGGTGGCCTACCCAGAGCTGGATGGACACTTGAGGGCATCACTGCAGCCACAAGGTGGTGAATACAGTGTGTTTGTCAACCATCTCTGTTGCCTGGCATGGGATTTGGGTGCAGGGTACTAGTAAGTGGATGCCCCAATATGCCAATTTAGACATTGCTGCGTGGTCCAGCTAAGGTTAAGAGGGTAAAATGCTTGTTTTTGATAGCTAAGTAGGTGGCTTCCCATGTCAGACAGGGCTTAGCTAGTGGTGTGTAGCTGGCTGTGTTTGGCTCCTACCTGCTGTGGTACTTAGCCAATGGTATGCCTGTGTCGTCCATACTGCCCATTCTCAGTCTCAGTGTGTGACAGTGATGTGTCTGCCATCTGTGCTTTTGGTGCTGAGATTGACCCTGTGCTCCCTTTCTCCCCCTCTCTCCTTTTGTCTTCCTCTCCATGTGTTCATTAGCGTCATCTGGTGAAGTAGCAGGGACACTGGTGAGTGAGGGAGCTGCAGCCCACGGGACCTAGAAGGCAGACTTCACCGACGCCAAGGGGACCAGTGGGGCGGAGGGCAAGGGCAGCACCACAGCGGGGACAGGAGGTGACACCACTGACTCTGATTCCTCCTCCGATGGGAGCTCCCTGGTGGTAGCGGACCCCTCTGGGACCACCCCAGCTACAGGTTCTACTGCCACCCCCTGTACCAGCACTGCCCTCCAAGTAGCCCCCACTGCGTTACCTGTGCCCTCTCACCCAGGAGGGTGGGTATCTCCTTCGCCCCAGGCACCTCAGGCCCTGCCCCAGTCAGCCCGCTGCCCTCAGTGAGGAGGCTGTTGACCTCCTGAGATCCATCTCTGTAGGGTAGTCAACAATTGTGAATGCCATCCAGGGGCTGGCGTCCCAGATGCAGCAATACAATGCATTCCTGGAGGGCATCCATGGTGGGCTGGCGACCCTACAGAGATCGTTTCAGGCTCTGGCCTCTTCACTGACGGCAGCCAGTATCGCTGTTTCATCCATCCCCCCCTCCAACTACCACTACCCAGTCCCAGTCTCCTCACCCCAACCCATCCCACGCACACATTCTGACAAGCATGCACCCAAGACCACACACAAGACTTGCACAGACAAACACAAACAGCACTCTTCAGTCCACAAGCACTCACACAGCCAACAGACAGATGCACACACATCATCCACTGCCTCCACTTTCTCCCCCTCCTCCTCCTCCTCCCTCACAGTCACATACTCACTCACACCTGCATGCACTGCATCAACAGTCCCATATCTTGCCACCTGCACAGCTTTGCCCACAGTCACTAAACCAGCAGACCCGCAGACATGCACCCCACACACCACATGCGCAGTTACCACCAACTCATGCAGCACACCCACCTCACTTGCAGACATCACCACAACATCCATATTCAAGTCGTTTGTCCCCCCACCCTGTCTGCCCCCCAGTAACACACACACTCACACTCAGATCCCAACAGCCAACCACCTCACACCTGCCCGTGCACCTACACCCAAGTCCAGCACACCTCCTCCTCCTACAACCACTCCCTCTACCTACGTTCCCATCCCTCCTCCCACATCCGGCCCCATTGTTCCCAAGTAGCTTTTCCTTGTCTGCCTTGATCTCTTCCCTCCCCACCTCCTGCCCGTAAGAGGAAGGTCACGCCACCCCAGGCCAGTACCTCCAGCACCCAGTCTGACAGCTCCACCCCCAAAGTCTTCAGCTGCCACTAAGGGGCACATGAGTGAAACCCCCGCAACAAGGACTCCCCCGCCCTCACCCCAATGAGGGCCAATGTGCCACTCCCTTCCAAACAGACTGGCAAGACCATGGGACCACCTCCAAAACTCAGAGCCAAGGAGGCCCCAACGAAGTCCCTGCCCTAGGCGGTCCCCCCCAGAAATCAAATGACAAGGAGGCCCCCCCAAAAAATCAGAGGCCAAGGAGGCCCCCCCCAAAAATCAGAGGCCAAGGAGGCCCCCCCCAAAAATCAGAGGCCAAGGAGGCCCCCCAAAAAAATCAGAGGCCAAGGAGGCCCCCCAAAAATCAGAGGCCAAGGAGGCCCCACAAAAATCCCCGGACAAGGAGGCCCCACAGAAATCCCCGGACAAGGAGGCCCCACTGGAAACCATGGCCAAGGAGCCCCCACTCAATATTGTGGCCAAGGAGCAGCATACGGAACCAGAGGCCAAGGAGCTGCATCCGGAACTAGAGGTCAAGGGGCACCATCAATAACCAGTGTGTAGGTATCCCCTTCCTCATGCTGTGGGCAGGAAGCCCCATCCTCAACCTATGGGCAAGAAGTCCCTTCCAGAACCAGTGGGCAGGCAGCCCCCTCCTCATCCTGTGGGCAGGAAGCCCCCTCCAGAACCAGTGGGCTAGAAGCACCCTCACAATGAATTGCAACCCCCACCCCCACTCTCTGAGGTGCCAGCCCATTTCCAACATGATGCCCCTGTACAGTGGAGTCCAGATTTTGTCAGGAGTCAAGTTGGGGCTTGGACTTTGCCCTGTGGGCATTAGTGACTTTGGACTGGCCTTTGGGCTTGCATTTATTTATTTCTGCAGTTGTGCATGTTTTTGCATTTAACATATTCATACGAAAGCAATACAGTGGTTGGAACTGTGTATGTGTCCTGCTTCTATTTACTCTGGGGTTCTCTTACTGTTTTATTCATGTGCAAGTGTTTCTGGGTGTGTGTACGGTGTGTGTTATGTGTGTCACTCTTCTCCCCCCTCCCACCCTTGTGTGCTAGGCGGCTGTACTCACCATCATCATCTTCGTCGGCGTTGGTGCTCCAGGGCTGCCATGGAGTGGTACAGCATCGGGAATACTTGCAGTTCAGGTTCCATGGCGGCCGCGGACTCCTGTGTGTCCCTGGCAGTGAGTGGCTCCTTTTAAATGATGTGTTTCCTCCAGGCTTTTGGTGTTGTTGCTACCGTCCCGGAAATTGTGGTTGTGTGCTATGTCATAATTTGGTGGGCGGATCCTTGTCTTCTGCCTACCTGTAGATGGCTACCGCCGTGTTCGGTGTTCGTACCGCGCTGACGGTTGGTGTGGTGCATTGGCTGTCTATGGGACGGATCACCGCCATGGTCATAATTTGGCGGTCATTACTGCCAGCCTGCTGGCGTTGATACCGCCACGTTAACCCTGGCGTTTAGAAGAAGGCCAGGGTCATAATGACCACCAATGTGTCTTTTGTTAATTGCAAACGTACCCTATTCAGGTATGGAAAAACTACACAGACCACATAGAAAAACTCCCTTCCAACATAGCAGTGGGAACAGTGGTGTAACAAAACTTGAGGGAGTCCCTCTGCAACGTGCATGGAGGGGACCCCCCTCCAAACTCACTCAGGGCCAGGGTACTGTTCTGAGGGGGTCCCCTGGAGCTCGCCCCT
Source organism: Pleurodeles waltl (assembly GCF_031143425.1). Lineage (NCBI taxonomy): Eukaryota > Metazoa > Chordata > Amphibia > Caudata > Salamandridae > Pleurodeles > Pleurodeles waltl. Next base: position 1,325,137,759 of record NC_090444.1, read on the forward strand.
CAACACCACCCCACCAACCCCCCTGCGCACCGCTGTGTCTGTGGGGGGCCTTTGTTACGCCACAGCAGTGGAATAAGGTGGGTCTGTAATGTAGTAATATAACCAAGTTAAGCCGAAGTTGATAGATGTAGAGTTTATTTCAATGACAAGGATCAGCGCTTCCCTCTTGCCGGCTCCCCGTAACTGCCGCTGCAACATGGACTCGTCTCCGTGGCAACCCGGCATCGGAACCGTCAAGAGCTCGCGCTCCTCCAGAGCTCACGCGCCCCTCCCGAGCGCGCGCGCTCTACAATAACATTACAACATATCTTCTTTCTTTCATTGTTTAAGCTGAATTATTACAATATTGAATATTAAAACTTGATGAATTAACAACATAAACAGTAACTCACTGAAACACAGATACTACCTTAACCATACTTGAAAATAAAATAGAATACATTTTTTTTTTTTACTTTATATAATCAGCCAAATACGCTGGTGCTTTCTTAACTCTATGTGGTCTCTCCCTCACAACTTCATTCCTGAATTCACTAAACTCTTGTTGTCTCATCCCACCATCCTCCATACAACCAGGCAGCACATCACTTGTACCACTTGAATACTGTGCAACAGGTTTCATTACAAAATCATCGAACATACATCCACTGCATCCCTCACCAATCTTATCTTCTGCACTCATATTTTTTGTATAATTACACTTTGCCACTCTCCTGAGATTCCATCTCTCACCATTGCTCAAAATCACATACAAAGGATGAACTTCCTTGACTTGAAACGGCCCTTGGAATTTATTCAACCCTCTAACAATTCTCCCAGACTTGACCTTCACCCAATCACCCGGCCAAATTTTGCTCTTATTTTTTCCACCATCTGCAGAATTCTCACATTTATTCTCACTCTCAAATATTCCTATATTATTGCTAGCAAGTTCTCTCAACCAAAACGGAGTCAATTTAGAATTCGGCCTTCTACCCCGCATCATAAAAAACGGTGAACATCCAGTAACACCATTAACAGTGGTGCGATATGCCCACACTACATCCGCAACCATACCTTCTACATCCATGCCACTAGCCTGTGCTTGTTGTATAGCCCCCTTAACCATCCTGTTGGCTCTTTCCACCATTCCATTTCCTTGCGGATTATATAATGCAGTTCTTGAATGTTTAACAAACATCAATAATAAAAACTCTCTCATTTCATAAGAAGTAAGTTGCGTACCATTATCCGTCACCAAACATACCGGGCATCCTTCTTCCTTAAATATTTCAGACAAAACTCTTACTGTGGATGCTGTGGTTATCTCTGACATAAATTTCACTATAATCCATTTCGAATGAACATCAATCAAAACAAATGCAAACCTAGACGTGTGTTTTACTCCACCTAAAGGACCAATGAAGTCTCCACATACTGTATGCCATGCTTGACCAGGATCCTCAATGTGACCCATCAAGGATTGTTTGCCTACTTTCAGACTCTTTTCACTGCGTACACACACATCACATCTCTCCACCCAATGTACAATGTCATCATCCATCCCTGGCCACCAAAAATTTTCTCTGAGTCTCCTCTTCATCAACGTTTGCCCTAAATGTCCCTCATGTGCAATATCAAAAATTTTCCTCCTCACACTTACAGGAGGAACAAACTTTTCACCACGAACAACAATATGTTCACCCACACATGAGAGTTCATCTAATATCTTACCATACGTCCATAAGTTTTTTGGCAGTGTACTCTCTCTACGTCTACCACTCACAATCATATTGATCACTTCCCTCATCTCCTCATCACATGCCATAGCCTGACACCATTCCTCTTCACTTAATGCTCCCGATGACCATTGCACTACATCTCCGACACTTGCAACTAGATCCTCACACGCTTGAATACTACCATACTCTTCATCCAACATTTCCCAGTCTTGTGATAGGCGTGAAAGACAGTCAGCTTGTACATTTCTCCATCCCGGTATATACTCTACAGTATAATTGTACTCCTGAGACCTCGCAGCCAGTCTTATCAGTCTAGTAGAAACTTTTTCAGCTCCACCTGGGGTCAACACCTTCACCAGAGGTTTGTGATCGGTTCGCAACTTGAATCGTTTTCCCCAAATGTACATTCTTATATGTTCCATGCTCCAAGTCGCAGCTAATGCCTCCTTCTCTATTACCGAGTAGTTGCGCTCTGTCGGTGTCAAAGAACGTGATGCAAACGCAATTGTACTTTCCTTTGAACCCTGTTTTTGTGATAAAATTGCACCAATACCTGTGGCGCTAGCATCTACTGTAATAATCGATTCTTTTTCCCCATCAAAAGGCACCAGAATGTCAGCTTCACAAATTTCCTTCTTGATTGATTCAAAACACCGTTCTTGTGCTGTGTCCCAATCAAAAACCACACCTTTTCTCAGTAATTTTTTAAGATCCTCCGTCTTCGAAGCAAAATTCTCCACGATCTTGGAGTAGTACTCTACTAATCCCAAAAACGATTTCAACTGGTCTTTATTCACAGGACATGGTGCCAATTTGATGGCTCTCAATAAATCTCTCTTTGGCTTCACTCCATCTTGCGACAATGTGTGACCCAGATATTCCACTTCCTTGGCTAAAAATATGCACTTCTCTTTTCTCAGTGTTAAGCCTGATTTTAAAATTTTATCTAGAACCAGTCTCAGAGTCAAATTATGATTTTCCACTGTATCTCCAAAAATTAGTATGTCATCCTGAAAGTATATGACATTCGGAATTTCTTTGAGTAAGTCATTCATCACTCTCTGAAAGACACTTGCGGCTGAGCACAAACCAAAAGGCATTCTGGTAAACTGAAACGTGCCCTCCATTGTGATAAATGTTGTCAAGATTTTTGACTCAGGATGTAATTTTACTTGATGATAAGCATGCTTCAAGTCCAATTTTGAAAAAAACTTTCCCCCTTTCAGCATCAAAACAAGTTCATTGATGTTAGGTAGAGGAAAACTGTCCATCACCACATTCTGATTCAAGCTTCTCAAATCAACACAAAAACGAAGCTTTCCATCAGACTTCCTCGTTATCACAACTGGAGATACCCAATTTGATGCCTCAACAGGCTCAATGACTCCATAAAACAGCATTTCTCTTATCAAGTCTTTGACCTGTCCTCTAGCTAATATTGGTATTCTCCTGACTTTTTCGTACAGGAATTGCACTGTCTTTGAGGTTAATTTTGTGACAATACCCCTTTAGTTGCCCCATTTCCTCTCGAAAAACATCATTCGCCTCTCTGAGAATATCTTGTAATGTTACTTCCTCTACAACCAATATTTGTGTTTTAGCTCGAGGATTGATGATGATATGAAGATCATATTGATGAATCCATCCCAGGATTGGTGGACCCGATTCAGCTACATACACTTTTCCTTTAGTGCTTCTTCCTCCAAATTTGATATCAGCCATCATATAACCAATAAGATCTATCTTCTCGCCTTGATATCCCCCAGGACTTATATCTCTAGGCAATAATCTTACTTGTGGCCATTCAGAAGTGAACAAACTTCTTGGAATAATGGTATATAAGGATCCGGAATCCACCATCAACTCAACTGGTTTTCCTCGAATCACAAATTGTGCCTTGGGTCTTTGTTTTTTCCATCCTTCATCCCCAACAGCCAATATTCTGTCTGAACTTATATTTGTCTCACACAGGCTATCATCCACCTCTTCTTGCAAGAGTGTTGCCACATTCTTATTTCTCCTCAAACCCTGACACATTCTTGCAAAGTGACCCCTGAGCCCACACTTCCTACACTCCTTCCCAATAGCAAAACAAAACTTTGCTTCCGACGCGTGATTGAAACTTCCACATTTGTTACATCTTTTACTCTCTGCTTCTCTTATAGGTTTACTGTTGCCAATTCTGACTTTGCTTGAAAAACTGTCCTGTCGCTTGCTTATAGCTGCTACCTCATCCTTTGTCTCCCGTTTCTCCATTGCTCTCATACAATATTCTGATTCTTCCACAACTTTGGCCAAGTCAACTGCATCCTTCAAAGTAGGATTCCTTGCTGCCCATAACCTCTCTTGTATCTTCCTGCTTCTACATTGGACGATCAATTGATCACAAATCATTTCATCCTCCATCTGACCAAATTGACACTTGACCGCTAACTCTCTCAACCTAGATATAAAATCATCTATCGATTCTCCATCTTTTTGAGGTTGAGTATAAAATTTGTGTCGCCTCATCACAACATTTTGAGCCTTAGCAAATCTTAAATCTATTTTTTTCCTGGCATCTGCGTACACATCCACTTCTACTTCGTCACCCTGAAGTTGTAAATCTGGCAGGTATTTATAAATGTGTTGACCTTCTTTTCCTAAAGCATTTAATAAAATAGCTTTTTTCCTACTAGGGCGGAATCTTTGTCCATCCAAGGCTTCTAAGTAATTATCAAAAATGTCCAGCCATTCCTCCCACTCTATTGCTGGCCGCCCTGGTATTGACAAGAAGGGAGGAGGTGCTGTGATTGTTGGCATATCCATATTTCTTAGATCAATGTACTGTTTGCACCTTTAATCGCATTCAAGACTTTCAAATCTCCTCCTTATTACTTTCTTCTAATATCTCTCTGGATTTTCCTTTTATAATCCTTTAATCCTTTCACTAGATAAATACTTCACTGGGTACTTCCCTCTAAAATTAGTTCTCGTTCGAGGCAGTCAAGATATCTTCAGCAACCTGCACAGGTAATGAACACAGCCTTCGTTACCTTTAAAATGAGAGCAACGCCGTCAAAGAGCTACAACACGCGTAGTTCACATCTGCTGATGCCTTGCCACTGATTTCCAGAGCCAGCAACTCGTCGCCAAAATGTAGTAATATAACCAAGTTAAGCCGAAGTTGATAGATGTAGAGTTTATTTCAATGACAAGGATCAGCGCTTCCTTCTTGCCGGCTCCCCGTAACTGCCGCTGCAACACGGACTCGTCTCCGTGGCAACCCGGCATCGGAACCGTCAAGAGCTCGCGCTCCTCCAGAGCTCACGCGCCCCTCCTGAGCGCGCGCTCTCTACAATAACATTACAACAGGGTCCATGGGAAGCAGAACAAAAATAGCGTTGAATGGGAAAATAGAAGTCTTTCTTGTTATGCAGTTCCATAAACACAGTACGTACTGATCAGCTATGAAAGCATTTGAAAGTAGATTCCTCTCTCCCTTTGGAATATTTCATACAGTCCTGCCTACTCCTGCCTAAAATGGTCTGCAAGCCATCAAAAAATAGATTTATGGGTCCTGATGGTAGAGACATATGCGTGATCTTGTTGTATCTCTCATTTCACGTAGGCCGAGCAGGTGTAATAAGGCTGGGGGCATTGTGAGGTTTTCTGAATGATACAAATAATTATGTAAAATTGCTGAATGAAGTGGCAAGCAAAGATAGCAAATAGTACTGAATTAGTCTTCGTCTTTGTGGTCCTTGCTAAAGAAAAGCATATTTCATTTGGTGATTAGTTTGTGTTAGAACTGGCAGGTCTCAGACTGGAAACATTAGTCTTTGGAATGCTTTTATTTAACTGTCTCTAAGCTAAAATGACCAGAAATAGATTTATGATCTTTTCTGATAAGTAGTCGACGACACCTGCTAAAGAAAACTTGGAGAGCAATATTGGTTTACATTTTTAAACTACAACATTTTAATAGTTCAGTCTGTTTTAATTTTGAAAGGTGCTAGATAAAATGGGCAGCGCAAAATGGCACAGCTTTTCTAATCCACACACCTGCGCATAGTAAGGACCGTGCTTATGAAAATATCAGAATGTTGAAATTAAGACTTCTGTAGGTACCATCATTTAATCCTGAGCATGCTTGTTCAAGGGAGGATGACATCTCTTAGAAACAAGGTTTTATAGTGAGCTGGCTATAGGAGAATATTTAATTTGTAATGGGTATTTGAAGTAATAAGGCATACTGTCCCCAGAAGTCACAGTTTGGAGTACTCTCCTTGTGTTGTTAAGTAATCATCTAAAATGCTGTCCCTTGACACTAGCAGCCCATTTGTATTAAAATGTTTGTTTTTACTTCCAGGCCCCTGACCTTGCTGATAAGAGAGATTCTGTCTGGTTCGGTAGTTCTTCCCTCCATGGACTTTCTCGCTGACCCGGTAAGGAATCACCTTCTGTTACAATAAGGACTTATATTAGTTTGTTCATGTATGTGGCATTATTTATTGTACAACAGTGTGTATCTCTTAATTTATCTTTTGTGGCTTATAAAAGAAGATTGTGTCCTCATGGTATTGGTCTAACGCTCTTGAAGTGCAAAAGACAGCAATGAATGGCTCAGATATGACCTCCACATGCTGACAGGCTCAGATGTTACCTTGGTCATTTCCTCTGGGTGCTAGGCATGGTATTTGGAAAGTTGCTGTGTGCGGTGTGCTTGCACAGTCCTTGATACACAGTGGTGACAGTCAAGTCCAACTTGATATATGAGTAGCGGGTGTGGTTACTCCTGATAAATGCTTTTAAACCAAAGTAAGACGCAATCCCATCGTAGATACCTTTCATATTAGATATTCTGATAGATACTTCTACCTGCAGATTCCCCATCTGTTGAATTATCCTGGGCATCAGACTGAATCCGGAAATCTTCAAAGCTCTTTGATGCCGGGACGGGGTGCTGGCTCCCTGTCAGACCCGGTAGTGGCACCTAATGAAGCTCCAAAGCCAAATAGTGCCAGTCCTGGTGCAGTGATATCAAGCCTTTTTTTCGCACGTTTTATGCAGATATGGAGCCTGCTCTCTCAGAGAGCTTTGCAGTTTAGTGCTGTAGTTATCTCAAATATACATAAAATGCAGGATTATAATTTCTTTCCCTAAGCATTTAGACTTTAAGCTCTGTAATGACAGTGAGGGACAGATGTCGAGCACCGACCCTCACTCAATATGCCTGTGGGGCCTGGGGTTAGACCATGTCTCTAAGTCATGCGAGTTTTGCCTCACTATGCACCCCACAGCAATTAAGGAGAGGGAGACAAAGCATTTAATTGCACAGGCCCACGACAACAAAAGACACACGTGTCGCTCCAGGGCCTGCTTAAGGTCACAATCTTCATACTCCTCCAGCAGATGGAAGAAACACAAGAAACACCGAACTGAAGGTGATTCCCCCAGGCACCCTCTGATTCTTACAGAACCCCCACCCTCTGAGCAAGAGTTAGTATCTCCTGCACCTTCTGAACCAGCTTCAGTGGCAAATTCACACCAGTGACTCCAAAGGAGCCTGTGGTTGAATTGGCCCAGCCCAGTAGTTTCCTGCATCTCTGCCGCCTTATCCTTTCTTCCCTGTCACAGGGTTGGATCAAACGGTGTTTCTTAATGCCACATTCAAATTGTCTCTAAGGCACCAGCCCCCTCTGGTGCACTTTGGACCCCATGGGACCATACTGCATGCCAATGTTCACCCACTTCATTCTTTCTCTGGTGCTATTCAGAGCTGAACCTTCAGGCTCTGGAGTCTTCCAGGCCCCTCTCTTCACATCAGCTGAAAAGGACTTGGCATCATCCTCACTCTCAACACTGCCAATCACTCCACCCATCAGGAATAAAGCACGTGCTCTCCTAGATCTGTTTTGTTCCTAAAGCATCAAGCACAAGCAAATGTTACAAGGTACTTCTAGAACAGAGGATAGAAAGCACAATCAAAACTTTGAACATAATAAGCACAGGTCTTACTTCATTACAATCTCAAATCTTAACAACCCTCTTACACTCCTTTATGTACTTAATCCGTCTCCAGATATGAAAACAGTCATCTTTCTGAGATTTTTTTCGCAAGCACAAATACCTAGTGTTCACCTATGACATATGTATACATCCTTCCTATCTCTTTTTAGTTCCTTGAAAATATAACATCTATAGCTTTTTATGCACTTATCCAAATGCTTCAGGGGGTTACTGAAGATGAGTGTTGTATTCCAGACATTTTTCCACATTTCTCCCGATTCTGTTGCCTTACCCTTCTCTTGCAAAAGTTACTGGGTAACCCTAGCATCTCAACAACTTACCCTTCTTTTGTTCATTATAGATTTCTCCCAGTTTTGCATTATCATAGGTATACATCACTCTTACATTCTTCTCCACAATGTTATTTTTTTCCTAACAGTGCCTCAGTTTGTAAATGATTCATGTGATTTCCTACTAACACTTTTGCTTTCATGGCAATTGTAATTAAAAAAAGCCAGGCCATACTGCTAAATGTTTTGGGCGTGTTGCACATCATATTAATCTTCTTTGAACTATAAGCTATTTCCCTCCCTAAATTGGGTGGTAGTGGAAGAGAAAAAAGACACTTAATGCACTTGCCTCATCCATTAGGACCACTTGTAGACAACTGATCGCAAACCGATGTGAGACAAAGGCTCTCTAAGGTCCCGCCTGCCTCCCCGCTGGTGGCTGTTTTAGTGGCATATCTCCTGTAGAAGTGGTTCGATGGAATGTATAACATGCATAGTGCACCACAGCCAAGAGGGAGACATTCAGCTTGAGGAAAAGCTTGGAATGAAAATAGTAAAAGTTATAAACACACACAATGTTCAAGGGCAACAAAATGAGAATTGAGGATAACCCTTTTTTACCGTTAGATTACGGGGCCTCATAATAAGTGTCTATTCATGTTTGTGAGAAGCCACAAATGTCAAAAAGTCCTATAATGTACCTATTTTTTTAATGGGAAAGGCATCCAGTGGCAATTTGCCAGTGGAGGTCCGGGCAAGTGGAACAAGTTAGCCTAAAACGTTGAGAAATAATTGGTCTCATTTGGTACCTATGTAGTGCACTTTGTAAATCCCCCTAAACATTACGTTTTACATTTTGATATATATATATGTTTGTGTGTGTATATATCATTATATTCATATATGCATATTTGTATTTTATTTGTTGCATGTATTATTTCTTACCTTAGCTTATTATTTCAGTGTGTGTATGTATGTATGTGTGTATGCATGTATGTATGTATGTATTCTTAGAAGACCCTCTTCGACTGTGAACGACTACACAAAATGGGGAGAGTGGTGTCACCAGATTGTGTGAGATGCAATGGAGCTCGATGTACCTTTGTGCACATGCTCTGGGGCTGTTCAGGCATATTGGTAAAAAGTGATGGAATATGGGAGTGGACATTCCTCTTGAGCCTAAGTACATTCTACTCAGTGCCGGAACTGAGGTGGATGTTCCACAGGCAAAACTCCTCTTTTGACACCTGGGGCTGATGGTGGCTAAAGAGACATAGCATGTCGCTGTGGGGTGCCAGAGGTTCCAGCCTTGGGGGAATGGGAGGCGGGAATGGATATGTATATGGTGGTGGCGAAAGTCACTTATAAGAGTAGGAGATGCTCATGTAAATTCCTCAAGGTTTTGGGGGGAACTAGTTGAGACAATGCAACCTAGATCCTGCTGATGCTGAGACTAATCATCGAAATTTCCAGTTTCGTACCTTATTGTCATTTAGTTTATCCATCATTTTTATCCTCCATCGAGTCTGTGGCTTGATGCCCTGTACTAAGTCTATGTATGCGGATTCTGTGATCTCCTGCTTCCCTAGGATGTTGTAAAATTGCTCCTGGCACAGGTTCACGCCCTACTTTGTTGTTTAACATGTCACAATAAAATAAACATATTTCAAAAAATAAAAGAAGACCCTTTTCATCCAGAAAGGACACAGCACTCCGGAGTCAGCTAATCAATAAAGAAGTGCAAAGGTAAAGATAGCATCATGACGCTGGCCATTATATTTTTACATTTTAATACAAACAGTGCCTCAACAGTAGGAAGTTGTCCCTGAGTCCTTACAATGTACTGCCTTACTATTTGCAGCGGGCGCCGTCTTAATACCTATTCAGTTTAAATAAATCCAACCAGGTTCAACATAACCTAGCTTGCAAGGATTATTTATTTGAGAGGGGTTGCCTCCGACACATTCATCCCGTCAGTGGTGCTTGAGGCAAGTTGTGTGTACTTATAATCCTGTGTTAGCACCAATACATATTCTTCTAGTCATGGGAATGTCTTAATTTCCCTGTCACCTAATATGGCATCGACCTGGAGATACCAGTGAAGTCTCAGTGTCTGAACCCTTCCTAGTGCACTGTCTTTCATAGCAGCGTTTTATGTGTTAGCACATTCTTCCATACTGTTACCGTTGTGGCCTTCTTCCGCTCTTCGAGCACTGCTTTTGATGCTGTCAGTAGGTCCATTGTGCCTTCATCCCCATATATACAGTGTAAGTATTCCTTCTTCTCTAATGACCGGGTTGTCCGATGTAGTCCATGGCTCTGCATCACTTGGAACTGAAAGGCTCTGTATTAATGCTGAATGTTAAGATGAATATTATGCGAGGGCCCTATCTCTTCACTTTACGCTCTCTGATGGAGCGTGGGCAGTGCAAATACACTGGGACTGGACACACTGTGTGATTTATTTCGGGATAGACAGCTCCAATCATTCCAGTTGATTTGTGACCAGAACGTCTTTCACAAGAGTCAATTCCTCACTTATGGGGTGATAACACATTCACTTAGATCCAAATGGACAGTTTTGGATTCAGAATCCGATACTTTTCTCCCTACACGCACACATTCCACAATGGGCACAGGTAAACTAAGTGTCAATTGGCTGTATAGGGTGCAACGATCCCAACAGGCTACCCCCTTCGGCTTTTGAGGGACACTTGGTAGGCTGAAATCAGGAGAGCATTCGATGATAAAGAGTGAATAGTGTACTCGAGTATCCTCATTCTGTTTTCAGAAATGAGTGGTTCAAACTGATTACATTTATTAAATTCTTCATAGACCCTATCTCCCCCCGCTACAATTAATAAACGTTTTCCAGATGCTTCAGCATCCTGTCCATGCTGTTCATTTACTCCTGCGGATTTGTACCGTATGTTTTGGAGCTATCCAGCTTTTGGGAAGATATGCTTCAGATTATTGTACAGACATGCCTTTACTGACATCTAAGAAAGTGTGGGACCTAGGCTTCTTCAGATGACCTAAAAATGTCAGAGCAGCCACCCGATTCCTTGATTTAGGTCTCCTCCTGGCCAATATTACAATCACTAAGCCATGGAATGTGGCCAAACCTCCCTTTCCCACATCCTGGCCTAGTGTGGTGTTGCAGTGGGCCCAAGCCGAAAATAAAGCCTTGCATGGGAAAGAGGTAAAAGTTCTCTTTAAATACCCGATTGCCAAAGATTGGGATGGGTTCTGAAACACCCTAGGGAAAGGGCTCACGGACAACTACCCATTTCTTGAGCGAGAGCTGGAAAAAAGAGATCATGCTAGCAGCTGCTTCTGCACCCACATCGCGGCTGTGTCCGAGAAGACTTCTCATTGGGAATGGATTTCGCTGATACTGTCCCCACTCTTTTATTTCTTTATTTGAGACTCAAGGTGTGATCCCTCTTTATCCTTCTGCTCATGAGTTAAGGATATAGGCCTCTGACATAACAAGCCCATGACCTACCCCCTAATTTACCCAGGCTACTATCCCCCAGTTTCAATGCCTTATGGATCTTCCTTAGTCCCTAATTACCATTGATTCCTCATCTTCTTGTTCCTCTGTTCATAGACGAACGTCGCCAACTCCGTTTCATTCTCTCAATTGAGGGACCGTATGAGAGTGTTATGTTTTTTGTTTTTGTTTCCCTTTCTATATTCCTTCAATTACTAGATGATAAGTGGTTTCTGGAACCTTATTTTACCCGCTCATCCCTTTTGACATGTTCTTTTTTTACTGTAATTTGTGCTGATACTATGATACTTGACGATTGTGCTATATGCCTATCTTGCACCTTCTTCTAAACAAAGCCACTTATCTCTTGTGCCATCAGTCTTTTATTTATGTGTCTGTGCAAATATCAGCTGTTAATTTACTAACTACAAAACTTTATAAAAATGTAAAAAACAAGAGAGTGTGGGCATTTAGCTTATGTAGTGAAACCCCATCCAATAGCATGTTTCTCATTTCTCCCACCAGTCAATTGAAGTAAGCATCAGGGACCATGTATGGGGTGTTTTGTATGGTATCTGTAAATTTCGGCAGAGGGATCGTTTTGAAGAGTGCCACCTCACCCTGCAATAAAAATGGCAGTTTTCTCCATCTCTTCACATCCTCCTGGAATTTGGCCTTGACTTTGTTTTGTTTGAGAAGATACCCATCCCCAAGTGACATCAGTTCCTAAGTATCTGAATCCTTCTCTTCTCATGCGTATCTCTCTCTGCGTCAGATAATCAGTCTCCCATTCATTAATTAATAGCACCGTCATCTTGGCCAGTTGTTCCTATATCCTGAGTACTCCCCATATTCACTGAATAGCTGTAGGAACACTAAGGTGGTGCATTCTGGGTCTACTCCATATAAGAGGATATTTTCTGCAACCAGCAGTAGTTTTAGTCGATCACTCCATCAGCTGCAAATCCCTTTATCCACTATGTCACTCTCACACAGCAGGCCAGTGACTCTATCACAATGGCAAGTAGGAGTGGAGAAAGAGGACATTCCTGTCTCAAGCCTTCTGCTTCGTTCAGATGAGTGGAAGAGCACACTATGACCCTTACTGCTGCTGTTGGCTCTGCATATAGTATGTGACCCATGTGCTCCTTTGGAGGCCAATTCCAAAACCTTCAAATGTCTGAAACTGGAACAGCTTTGTGAGGGAGTCACCTGCTTTTTCAGCGAATAATGATAGGATCGCAAGTGGAGTCAATTATAGACTCTGGGTATATAGTAAATATTGTGGACTGACAGAGAATAAATCCTGGTGGTAATTAATTTCACTAAGTTGTTTGCTTCAGCATTAAGGAACGAAATTGGGAGATACCATGCCCATTGCTTTGGTGTCATTACTATGCTTGCATGACTGTTGGGGCAGTCTCCCCCTCTTTGTGGCGTCCCTGTATAAATTCAAGAGGTAAGGGCTTACCTATGAAGCCATATATTTAAACAACTCCACTGCAAAGCCATTTGGACATAGAGCAATTCTGCTTTGGAGCTGCATATTCTTTTTCGTGTTTTCCTCTAGTAAGAGATCCTGTTCTACGTTGATCAGGTGTTAACTTTAGGAGTTCCAGCGTCTCAAGATAAGCCTTTGCCTCCACATCCAAGATTTGTACATTTCTTGATAGAAATTTAGAAATGTCTGTGTGATTTCACAGTTTGTGGAAATCTCCTGACCTAATTAATTTATAGTGTTGTCTACCCTCTTCTTCCTCTTGTCTTCTCAGGCAGGTCAGGAGTTGTCCTGTCTTGTGACCTATTTCATATAATTTTCTCTGAACCCTGATATAGTGCAGTTTGGCTGCCTACCTTTCCTCATTGCTATATTTCCTGTGCACCACCTTCGGTTGCCTCATTTCTTCTACCTTTGGTCGGTGTAGGGTGGTGGTTGTGTGGGGGACTACTTCTTCTAGCTCTAGGATCCTCTTCTGCCGTGACTTTCAGTGACGACGTCATAGCTTGAGCCCTCCTCTCAGTACAGCATAATAGGCATCTCAAAACATTATATCTGACTACACAGATCCATAGGTTTTAGATAAAGTACTGCTTTGCGACCCCCTGCACTGATGCCTTTGACGTTCAGCACCTATATGTTAAATATCCAAGTACTTCCTTTGGTTCGATTCTGTTGCCCCATTGTCAACAAAAGGGAGGAATGTTCCAACATACCTCTGACCTAATATTTCGTATTGCTTAAATTGAAAATTTCAGAGGATTAAACAAAAACATAATCAAACCTGGAATACATCCCATGAGCCCCCAAAAAAGAGAAATACTGCTTATGTGTAGGGTGTATTTCTTATCCTTTAGCCATAGCATCGGCAAACTGTAATGCTTGGGTTAGCATGCCCTCATTCCCCTTGGAGGTCCTGTCAACCACCCTCACTATGACATCATTAAAGTCGCTCTCTACTAACAGACATATCTGCCAAGTTCTCCAAATTCTATGTGCCTATTTTCTCCAGTGTTCCTTCTGTAATCTGGGAGGTGCTTGGAAGCTAAATATTGGGCATTTCAGTGTGCCCCTGCGGCAGCCCACTTCTCATACGTCCCACATTGTTCTGGCTAAGTCTTGGAAGTTTTAAATGAAAATGTTTCCTAATCTGCATGATGACTGCTTGGGAGCCTCATGTGAATCACACAATTTGTTCCCATAATGGTGGTTTCGTGTGGGAGAATAAAATCAGAGCCTAATCCCCTTAATCATAACCAGCCTCAACATGTATGTGTCTCTGGCCCATTGACGTTCCAAGTGAGTATGGTGGTTAGTACCATATCTGTGGATTACCCACTAACCCACCATAATATAGTCTACTTTCCTCTCCAGGAGTTGTGTGCATTTCATGGGTTGCCGAAGGGCCCATACCTCTTGCACCCTATCGTCTAGATGGGTATCCTGCACAGTTCCTGTGTGGTCTTATTCTTTGGTGAGCCTCTGCTCACAACTCTGAAACACCACAACCACATGACATTTATTCTTATTTAAACTTCCCCACACGTGGAGGGTTCCCTTGTTCCGGATTTCAAACAGCCTGCCACCCCAAAGTCATATTAACTATGTTTGGAGCTTTCATCTAGCTTATTTCCCCCTCTTTGTATCATGATATATGCCTCATTTTAATGCCTATTTTGTTCATTAGTAATTCCTTTAAGCCCTTTTTGGCTCTTTTCTTTGCTCTCTTTTCGGTTGTTATGCTCACGTTAGGTCTCTGGTTAGTGTTCTAATTCTCTCTCATCTTTTCTAGTCCTATGTGCGATTTCATTTAGTGTGTCCTCCTCCTAGTGCGTGAGCTTTCAATCTTCTTCCACTATTATTCTGGGATTACCCCAGTTACCTCAGTGTTGTCCGGTGTTTTCCATGGTCTCTTATTCTCATTACAACACGTTTGTTCCCTTTTAGCGCTGAACGTTTCTTCCATTTCCACAAGTCTTCCTTCTGTGATATTCACTCAGTCCTATCCTTATGTCCTGCTGGTCTGTGGTCTTCTCTGGGTCTAAATAAAGTAATAAATGCCATTATGTATGACCCTTAGTTTGGTTGCATACAGCAGAGGTATACGTTAGATGAGGGGCCCTTAACATTTAATTTACGCTTCAAAATACTATCTTAGCCTTTGCACTTTTTGTGTAAAGACCACGAAGCTTCTGAATGTTTTGTCTTTGAGCCATGAGTCTTTCAGCTTTCTATCATTTTGCAGCATTAATTCCTTGTCCTGGTGGTGATTTAATGTCTTCACTATAATGGCTTGCAGTGGTGCCCCCAAGAGGGTGGTGAAATTATGGCACCTTGTGAGCCCTTTTATAATAAAGAAGCGAGTCAGACCTTTGGGATTTATGGACTGTACAATAAATTTCTCTAGAAATTCTTCTGTTGATGTGCCTTCCTCTCACTCAAAAAAGTAAGGTTGCTCCTCCTTAACCTCTGTTCCACATCTTCAGCCCTACCTTCCAATGCAAAAGAGTCTGGAGAGTGTTCTCACCTTTGTTTTCAGTTCTTGTACACCCTTTTTAATCTGGGTTACCGCCTTTTCTGTTTTCTGTGTCCACCCCACCTCTCTTGTGCCCACTCCACCACGTTCCTCAAATCAGTCCAAAGCAGATTGCCCTTAAGTGATGCCTCATCACTTTTGTTTTCTAGCCATTGTCTGCTGTCCACTTGATGCTGGCCTTTCTTTCTTGGCACCCAGCATTGATATACATTAATCAATTTTGTTATGTAGTGATGCCTTTACAAATTGTGTAGGCTTTATGTTCAGATGAAGCAACACATGTGCCTCCATGTGTTTCTGTTCAGTTTCGGTCATTGTCTTGTTGGTGAAGAAAACTCCTCTTTTTGTATGTTCACCCCCAGGTTTTTGACTAATGCATCTTTTTTTGTCTCTGAGAATGTAATGAGGCCTGCTAACCAGACCTCAGTGCCCTGAGCCAAAGCATGTACGTTACATTGGCTATACCCAATTGGCATAGACTAACTTACCTGTATATAGTACTTAGGACCTATAAGATAGAGGGGCACCCTAGGAATTGCAGCACTGGTTGTGCCATGCAGCGTGTGACAAAGGTAGAACATGTCTCCTAGTCTGCCATTTCAAACCGCTAGCCCGGCTTTGCCATTTAAAGCCATGGCAAAGTCAAATGTCCAACTGAAAAATATGTATGTCATTCCTACGGCATAATTACCCATCCCTAAGGCAGTGTGCAGCATATTTCATGGACAGAACATGTGTTTTACATTTTCTGGCATGAAAGATGTGAAACTGACATTTTTACTGTAGAAAGATTTGGTTGTCCCATTGGCGTGTACAGGGTTACACATGCATCCCTCAGCTGAACGAACTCCCGATCGGTGAAAACAAAGTTGGTACCCGAAGGTATCAAACAACTAGAGACATCAAGCCCAACTTGATTCTTAAGTGGAAATTAATGTAGCCAGTTACAGAGTGCACCGTTTGCAAATCTGCCACTTTGTTGCCTTCAATCTGCTGTGCCTTTAAGGGTTACACCAGGAGCTTGAACCCTAGACAGCTTTCTGCCGTCCTTGCTAGATGTGCTAATGACTCTCTGGAAAGGGGAAAATAGGGGCTGCACTAGAGATGGATGTTACTTCCCTCCTGCAGGAAGCCACACGGGTGATAGCCCAGCAGGCAAGCTTCAAAGCTGAAACCTACTTTGAAGAGCAAATGGGGGAAACTTGGGAGAGGGGCAGCCCCTTTGTTTGGGCAGACTAGACGGTACCCGTCAAGGAGAATAGAAACCTGTTGTCACACCGTTTTTTCAGGGGTGTGTAGCCCCCTTGGTAGCCACACCTCTCGTTTGGGCTAAAGAGCTGTTGATGCCGAGAAAGGGGATCTGCAATGTTGGGAGTGGGCAGAATGGTGTATCTTTGGATCCACATGCCACACTACCCAGGAAGTGGTCTTCAGGAGGTAGGTAGCCTGGTAGTCCTTTGGCTGCCAACCGTATCCTACCCTGAGAGCATTTTCTGAGCACAAATTGGACACCCCTGGAACCCAGAGCTCAGATCTTGACTGGACTGGAGGAAGGACTGAAGGACTGCCCTGCTGCACCGTTGAACTGGCAAAGACAGGCTGCACTGGCATGGACTGCACCTGATGAACCTGGTGGCTAGCACAGAAGAGGGACTGCGCATGCTGTGTTCTGGTGTTGGAGAAGTCTTCTCCAGACCCCAGCCAAAGAAGAGACTCCAAGGGTCAGTTGGCTGATCTCTGGTTCACAGCAGAGGGCCACAACAGCTGAGAAGAGTACTAGGGCAAGTTGGCAGCCCAGAATCTTCAGACTGCCCCATGAAGCACCAGAGACCAGGACTCCCTACTTAAAGTTGCACCTGTGTTCGCTGAGTCCAGGAGATTTTTCAGATTGCACCTTGGCCACCCAGAAGCAAAATTATCACCCAGAAAAGGATTTGGCTGTGATTGCGATACAGAGCGACTGGTAACCCAGTGGCGACTGGACTTCTACCAGTGCCGAGAGGACTTTGAAGGGAGTCGGCCCTGTCACCAGGACTGCCTCACCCCTTTGGGGACTGAGGAGTAGCTGCAGGAACCCCCCCACCCCCATCGACTGCATTGCATCCACAGCATCCTTGATCCTCTTTACCATCCTTCATTCCTTTAATCAGGACCACTTCCATAGAAACCATTTGCAAGGCGATAGTGTGTGGAACTGCCTGGAGACTGCTTCATCTGTGGTGGTAACTGATTCAGAGGATCTTGCTGGTCCCTCTGACTAGCTCCCTACTGGAGATGGTTGCCTAAAGTGACTCTAAGTGAATGCACTACAACTAGCCCAGCCTTTTGGTGAAAACGGTTCTAAGTGGGAAAGTCGTTGAATTTGCCAGTGCTAGTTTGCAGTTTAGTGAAATGCTTTGATTTTCTATACCTTGTAAATTCTATATCTCTGGAATCCTCCAGTGGAGGTTTTTCATTATGGCGTCTAAAAATACATAAAATACAGTCTATTTTTGTAAGTTGGTGTCACATTTTTTGAGTGTCTTGTCGGTTTCTACAGTTGTTTCAATTCTGTTTAAATGATTTACTCTTATTCCTTCGTGTAAGCTTTGCTGCTCAGAGCCACAGCTACCCAGATTGAACTGAAGGGTTGACAAAAAAAAACTGTTGGTCCTAAAAAGGTTAGTAAGTGTATTACACAATGAGGTCACACAACCACACCATATAATACACCTCATTTCCTCACAATGCTGCTTAGTGGTGGCATCCGGAACTTGTTTTGAGTAGTATCATACAGTTGTTGAAGTTGAGACCACTGAGAATCCATCTGAGTTGATACCCAAAAAGAAGTACTTGTGCCTCCCAAGCAGTTGAGTTGTTGTTGATACCAAAGGATTGTTTCCAAAGGATTGCAAAAACATTTTCAAGGAGTTAGGAAAAGATTGACGTAGTTGTGGCAAAGTTTCTAAATAGTTTGAAAAAAAGTTTAAGGGGCCACTCTACGTGGCTGAGCAGGCCTCCCTCAAAAGAGATGAGCTTAGGGCACTTTGCAAAAATAGACAAGTCAACATGGGAGCCAACACAAGAAAGAATAAGTTGACATGGGCCCTCAACGCTTGGGAAGAGGCCCACATAGTACCTCCACGCCTGTTGTGGGGAAGAAGATAATGTGGAGAAAGATGCTAACAGTATCGTGGAGGGAGCAAGTGGGAGCCTGGCCCCCTAAATGAGGCCAAGGGTGGCTTCCAGAGAAGGCTCCATCACTAGCCAGAGGTCCCTGCAAGAGAGCAAGGCAGCACTGGACCTGGAACAGAGAGCCATAAACCTGGCTGAAAGAAGACTGGCCCTCGAATGAGTAGGTCCAGGCTGGGCCTAGAGCCCACAGAAGATGGTGGCAGCAAGCATTCCATCAAACACATACACAAATGACAACATATTTTATTTAATTCGCAAGCAAATAATATAAAAAAAATATATACTTTTAAAAGGAAGGTTGGAGCTTTTCTGAATGCATTTGAAACCACACATTATCCACACGTCATTCTGTTTGATGCACTTCACTGCACCTGCATATCAATCTGAGGACACTAATTTCATTTGTAGCCTCCAACTTCAAGTTCATTGACATTTACTGCACGTTTAAAAAAATTCAGCTTTACATTTAGCCACTTTAATTATATACACTTTATGAATCTGTTAATATTCATTCATTATCTAAGCAATTATGGACTCTCTGAGGAGGCTTTTTGGACCCCCATTGGTCGCTGGACCACAGGTTGGTTAACCACTGCATTACACAATGAGGTTGCACGGCCACACCATATAATATACCCTGTATTCTCACAGTGGTGTCCTTCGTTTCACCTGTTATACTGCCTTCCGGTTGCCTCCCATTACACACCTATAGTATTGTCTGAGTTCTGCAAGCCTATTGTTGTTTGGGCAACTTGTCAGGTTTTTCCCCCTGTACAGAACCTTTTTTTCTTGACCTTGCTTATGTGGGCATTTTCCCAAAGTCCTTAATTTCTGTGACAACTGTTTCAGTTTGGTCCTCCAGCAATTGTGAATATTTTCTGTGTTCCATGTTTCTCAATGGGTTTTAGTTTGATTGAGAACCAGTGAGACAACTGCCACATTCCTCAAAACTGGGCATGGAGATACAAGGTTTAATCAGCAGTGTCCACTATGTGTGTACAAAACCACAATTGTGGCTTTGAACAGGCTGCCCCGGTCAAATTATTGGCATATTATTAGTAAAGGAAAGTGGTAATGCTTAATAATGCATTTTGCTCTAGATCAGTGCTTACCATTCTTGTGAGAACCACAGCCCACTTTTTAGAAGAGCAAACGCTTGCGACCCACTAACTTTAATTGACATGAGATGGGCGATTTCTTTTTTCCATGTTTTTGAAGCATCATGTGGCAATGCACAGATGTACAGTTTGAGAAAACTATGTTGCACACAAACAATGATGTATGGAGTTTCATTGAATATTTATCATTTGGGGCATCACCAAGTAATGTGTCTTGATTTGTTTTGACCCATTTAAATTTTTTAATTCCGTCACACTTCAGAATAACATAAAATGTGCTTCATTTTTGCTTCCCTAACTGCTAATGTCTTCAGCTCATTTACATATATTTACATTTTGTTGTGTTACAAAAATAACATCCTAGAGCCTTTCCTTTCACACTCTGGACTCCAGCAAGATTGTAACACAGTTCACTTTACTTTTTTTTCTCTGACTGCAAAGTGAAAGAGTTTGTAAACACCAATCACCATGTTAAAAAATATAAGCTGCAATTTGTCAGAAGATATCCGTTTCCATGTTTTATATGGCCAGTGGATATTATTAACAACTTAACAGCATATTTATATATTGCTTGGACTTTCACGAACCAACAAAAATCGGCTTGCGACTCTGTTTGGAACACACTACTTCCTGTAGCACCTTGAAGTTTTTACTGCTGCACAAAGCAATGGAAACAATAACTATATAATGTGCGACTTTTGAAAGTAAAAAAAAGCTGCATATTTCAGAGGAATATTTCGGCCCCTGCTGAAAAGGCAGAATTCTATAATCCCATCCCAGTGAGCAATTTCTTAACTAGCAAATGTTGTTTTGTGCATGCCCCCCAATCGCAGAAATTGGTCCCAAACCCATAGCACATCATATTCTTGGTTAGATTTGTTATGGCGTTTGGGCAATCAGGACCAGAGTAGTAAAGGTGACATTAGTATGTTAAAAGTTTATGGAAGTGATGCGTAGTAAATTAAGCCAATGCACATCCGGTTTTTAAATTGCACCTGTTCGTGAAAAATCCTTTTCCAGCCTTTACAAATCCTGGCTAAGGGCAAATCCTATTCAATCAGAAATATGGGTAGGTGTAGTTTTGTAAGACATAATTCTCTTAAGAGAGATCTTTCCTTCTATACCAGTGAAAAAAACTACTTAAATGAGGGTTGTCTTCAAATAGAATAAATGAATCAGGCAGAGGCTGTTTGCTCGAAGAGGCTATCCCACTAACAGTGCCCCTTTAGTATGTTTAATTCCTCAACTCGGAGTCCAACCTGGAAAGAGCCAACCCAGGCCATAGTTGTAAAATCTGAAACACACTGGAATTGAAGTGTTAATATAAGAACATTTGGTACTGTGGCTGGCTAATTATAGTCAACCTTGCTTCTTTAAGCAAATGTATTTATTACCACTGATCCTCTATGAATTTCATGTTTATTTTGGCGGGGACCATTGACAGAAAAGAAAGAATTGTGACAGTGATCTAAATGGTAACCATTTATGATATTTTGTAAACACGTTTCAGGATTTATTTCTATTGGCGCATTTCCTTTGATATTCATTATTCCAGATTTTCAGATTGTGCAGCTGGTTACATTATAGCATATGTAAAATAAAAGGAAAAGTAATCGTCAAACTAAAACTTTAGACTTAAGATGGTGCAGAAAACACTGCTTCAGGAGTGTTGAATAATCCCCATTTAGGAACTGTAGAAAGATTAGTCTCACTGTGTAGTCAGTGGATTAAGAATGAGACAATGGTTGCTCAGGCAAACAAGGAAACGTCCCACTCATCCCCTAATTCAGAAATAATAGCCAATCATAACTGATGTGCAGTGGGCCCACTCATGTCAGGGTACCACTCCACATACTGCATTGAGGATAGCTTTTAAGGCTTGTAGTCCTGCTAGTAACTCTAGAGTACCACTGAAAGTGAAAATATGCGCAAACAAGGCGGGTAAAAGGGCGAGTGTATTTAGGTGAGGAAAAGAGAATGTTGAAGAAATTTGGGTTTAGTATTCCTGTCCATATGAACGTGCAGTGGTAGGTTAAGGTCGGAAATAGATAAAAAGTGTAAATTACTGGAGGCCTGTCTGTTGGTGAAACTTGAACACAATAAAAACAAAGTTGGCTTTCATAAATGTTATTTGAATTAAATTACAGTAAATGGAAGATATATTTTGGTGGTACAGAACTGAAAATAATTAATCCGAAATAACTGAACTGACTAAACTACTACCGAAAAGTAAATGTACTTGAAAGCTTCTGTCTTAACAGTGGAGTTTTTTTTATCATGTATTGTTTTTCTCTTATTGTTGTAATAAAACGCTAACGTATTGTAACTATTAATGATCTTACACATTGGAGACAAAACATGACTTAAAATATCTTCACACAAATAAATGTTCTAAATCTGGTTTAAAAACCAAGGCCTTGCATCAGTGATTTGAAGTCCCAGGTGAGTGTATGGTCAATCCCAATAAGGCCGTTCAGAATGACGTGCTCATTAGTGGTGCAAGTGCTGGATGGTAGACCAATCCCTTGAATTGGCAGTTTACTACAAAAAGAGACGCACGCAAATGTGACAATTCCTTTATTATACTGAATGTGGAACCAACCAATGCGTTTTTGACCAAAGCGGTCTTTGTCAAAGTTAGTGAGTCCTTTCACTCTGTTGCCCTTTGTACTAAAAAGTCACAGCATGCATTAAGAGGCATTAATGGACATGTAGTATATTAATTAAAAGGCAACATAAATTAAAACACAAATCATATAAAAAATATATTTTTGAAAAGAAAAATATATGTACACAAATATTTTTTTTTTAGAATGGTCAAATTCATAATCATGTCTACTAAATACAATTCAAGATCATATGTTACTACATTTCGGAACTTTTATCTTCAAGAAGGGAAGCAAGAAAGGCTAGACATTTAACAACGGCAACAACATTGTTGAAAACACGTAGAGAGAATGAACATAAGGGTGTCTCTCTTAAACATCAATTCCTTCAATTAGAGAGACTGTATAAAAAAGAGATTAATAAGAGTTGGGATGGAATTTCATTGGAAAAATATATGGGAGTCAATAGAATACCAAGAGGTTTAAGTAATTTTACGATACCAACATATACAGGTGTGAAACAAGAACTATTTTGAGAATGGGGGGAGAATAACACTCAATGTTCACTAAATATGATGAGAATTCTCATCAAATATGCTAAATTGGATTTGGAGGAAACTCATGGCAAGATAAGAGAAATTGAAGAGAAGTTACAAAATCATGAATATAAAAGTGAACAGACAGTGATGAGAAAATATATGGAAAGTCGTCTTGATAAATATGAGGACACTGTGCAAGAACGTAAGAAAAGCAAATTCATGAGAGATGAAAAAAACTGTAAACAGGGAAGAATATTAACTTTTGCAAAAAAGATTAAAAAAATAAAACACAATGGAAAGTGGAATGATGTAAATCAAGGCTTGGATAGTGTGGATGTTTTAAGTGAATCAGATGTTGATTTAAGTGAAGGAGAGGTGCCTTCAGGACATGATGATGGTATGACAGTGAACACTTTTTTAGAGGAAATGAAAGTGTTATATTTGGATCAACGATTGTCGAGAGGAAGAGAAAAGAACAGAGCGCAAAACACGAACCGATCAGTAAAAGGAAAAGGAAAAGAAAAACCAGAAGAGCGAAAAGAAATAGAAAAAAGATAATATCCTCTCAGGAGTCAGAAGAAATAACAGAGACATCAAATCTTGTGGTTAATCTATCTGACCATGTACTAACAACAGCAGAACAGCGACTGTTGAATAAAGGCCTTTTCTTCTGTCCAGAAGTCAATTTCAATTATATGGATGCATGGATAGACATTTACAAATTCATTAGGAAATTAAAATTAGTGAAATTTTATGCAACCCGCCCGTATGAGTTAAAAATGAATGAAAGTGGAGAGAGATCTGAAAATAAGGAATTATGTATTGATCAAATTTCAGATTTGAAAACTATTTTTGATTTTCTATCATGATTTGCAAGGTGAAGAATTCACAGAAATGGAAGTCTTAGAAAGATTGGAAATTGATACTAACCAACATAATTTCAGTAAATTTCAGGAGAAGTCAAAATGTAGTCCAATTTTGTCACCAGGAAACAAGATTGAAATCTTTTCCGAACTTGTATTGGGAGATTTGGAAAATATTGAAAAAATCTAGACATCATGGAGTACAGGAGAACTTAACTTTGAAGGAATGTTTGGCATTAAAAGATCCAGCAAATAATAAGATTATAATAAAACCAGCTGATAAGGGAAGTAACATCGTGATTCTCAACACACTGGATTACATTAAGGAAGCTTATAGACAACTAAATAATGAAAGCAACTATAAAAGACTTAGGTGGTCATTCTGACCCTGGCGGTCTTTGACCGCCAGGGCGGAGGACCGCGGGAGCACCGCCGACAGGCCGGCGGTGCTCCAATGGGGATTCCGACCGCGGCGGTAAAGCCGCGGTCGGACCGGCACCACTGGCGGGGTCCCGCCAGTGTACCGCGGCCCCATTGAATCCTCCGCGGCGGCGCAGCTTGCTGCACCGCCGCGGGGATTCCGACCCCCCCTACCGCCATCCAGATCCCGGCGGTCGGACCGCCGAGATCCGGATGGCGGTAGGGGGGGTCGCGGGGCCCCTGGGGGCCCCTGCAGTGCCCATGCCACTGGCATGGGCATTGCAGGGGCCCCCGTAAGAGGGCCCCTACATGTATTTCACTGTCTGCTGCGCAGACAGTGAAATACGCGACGGGTGCAACTGCACCCGTCGCACAGCTTCCACTCCGCCGGCTCGATTCCGAGCCGGCTTCATCGTGGAAGCCTCTTTCCCGCTGGGCTGGCTGGCGGTCTGAAGGCGACCGCCCGCCAGCCCAGCGGGAAAGTCAGAATTACCGCCGCGGTCTTTCGACCGCGGAACGGTAACCTGACGGCGGGACTTTGGCGGGCGGCCTCCGCCGCCCGCCAAGGTCAGAATGAGGGCCTTAATGGTAACCCAATTAATCAGATGATCCATCAAATACATCGAAAATTAGAAACATGGTATCAGCAATTGCTACTTAATGACAATGAATATCAATTTTTAAGAAAAGAGAACCTGAAAATTCGTACAATATATTTTATCCCAAAAATCCATAAATCGTTAATCAATCCCCCAGGAAGACCAATTGTATTGGCATGTGATTCACTTTATGAAAGAATATCAGATTACGTGGATCATTATTTGGCACCTATTGTAATGACATTGAGTTCCTGCATTAAAGACTCAGGGGATTTATTGAGAATCTTAACAAATATCAATTGGAGTGATGGGTACCTTTTAGTAACAATTGATGTAGTATCTTTATTCACATCAATAAAGCATGAAATAGGATTGAAGGCCTGTGAGTACTTTCTAAGACAAAGAAGTATTGGAGAATTGGAACACACAAAGATGCTACTCTCTATGCCTTAAAAATAGTATCTTTTTGTTCAATCAGGAGATCTTACAGCGGACATGTGGAACAGCAATGGGCATTTCTCTATATCCGAATTACACCAATCTAGTAATGGGTTGGTGGGAGAGGGAAATAGCATGGGGCATGACCAATGAAATGTATGTAGAGAAAATTGCATTGTAGGTGAGATTCATCGACAAAATATTTATTATTTGGCATGGGTCACAGAAAGAATTTTGGACATATATTTCAGTTTTAAACTCTAACAATGTTGGATTACAATTCACATGTGAAACAAGTCAAAACCCAATACATTTTTGGGATTTGATAATTTATATCTAAAATGACAGAATAGAATATCATAAGGAAACATCAACAAATAGTATATTATATGGAGAAAGTTTTCATCCTAAGTCATTGTTGAAAAGTATACCATACAGAGAACTTATAAGAATGCAGAGAAATTGTTCAAATGATGAAGAAGTGCAAATCAAATTCAAAGAAACAATTCAGAGATTCAAAATGAGAAGTTATGGACAAGGTATCTTTATTAAGAATTTTGAGAAAATGAGTACCATTAATCGCAATGATGTGTTGTTTCCAAAAACATCTAAAAAAAGAAAAGACAGAGGAACAGAATCATTTTAGGATGATAATAAATTACAGTAAAGAAAGTGGGATAATAAAAAAACATCTTACGTAAACATTGGAATATGATCTCTTAAGATCCAAATCTAGGCCCTAAAGTGGGTTCTACACCTTTAATAGCATATCGCAAGGCACCTTCTGTTCAAGTCATCTTGGTAAAGAGTCATTTTTCACAAATATCCGATAATAATTGGTTAGTGGAACAGCAAAAAGGATTTATAAAATGCAATAGTTGTAAAGCTTGTAAATTGGAAGATCCACAAAGACATTTTTGATGCATAATAATACTGAAATTCAAATTAAGCATACCAAAAACCTGTGATACAAAATATACAATATATGTGACTGAATGCCATTGTGGTTTGAAATACATTGGTAGCACTATTTGTATGCCTAAAAAGAGAATTTTGAAAAATATAAGAGCAATTTATGCACCATGATTTTATTTATGCAGTAGCTAAACATCTGAGAACACATGAAATAAAGAGCTGGAGAACATTGAGATGTTATGGGATAGTCATATTCCAGAGCATGAGAGAGGTTGAGATAGGATAAAAAAATTGCAACAGTTAGAGTCTAGATATAATATTCAGTTAAGAACTAAGGCCCCCTTAGGTTTGAACAATGACGAGGAGCTTTATGTACATTCATAAATAGGATTTAGAGGTAAATGTAGCCTTCCGGCTGAAATAGTATACAATATTCAATTCAAGGTCATACTACATTGAATATGTTAACTTAGGAGATTTGAGTAGGGTACTATACCTTTATCAGGATATTCATCAGACTCTAGGTGGATATTATATCCAGAAAATGATGGTTGATCAAGAATAAAATATGAAACATAGACTGCCATAGAAGGTCATTTATATGATAGAATTGTAGTCATATATGATCTTGAATTGTATTTAGTAGACATAATTATGAATTTTACCATTCTAAAAAGATATTTGTGTAGACATATTTTTCTTTAAAACATTTTTTTTATATGATTTGTGTTTTAATTTATGTTGCCTTTGTTGCCTTTGAATTAATATACTACTTGTTCCATAATGCCTCTTAATTGATGTTGTATATAAAGGGCAACAGAGTGAAAGGACTCACTAACTTTGACAAAGACTGCTTTAGTCGAAATGCCTTGGTTGGTTGCACATTCAGCATAATAAAGGAATTGTCACATTCACGGAGTTTGGTGCGAATCTTTTTGTAGTAAAAAAAATATATATATATATAAATAATATATATATATATATATATATATTTATATAACAGTGTTAAACCCACAAAAAAAGCAAAATAAACCTTTTTAAATGGGATGGCGAAACAAAAAAAAGCCATTTAAAAAAATGAGTGGTGAGTAGTATACTTGAATTAATCTCAGCTGCTTGTAATTATTCCAGTCAATTGTTTTTTCTTTTTATGTGCACACCGCGCAGCTCCGTGCAGAGTCCATCTGCATGCAAACCAGGCTTGGACTTGCTCCAAGTGAATGTCTTGCTCGAACTGGCAGGCCAGGCTCCCTTTATACTGGAACTCAAGCAAACACATTAGTCAAAGAATGCAGTGCCATGACAATGGAAGCATGGAAATGTGTTGGGTTATTTCCTTGTGTTTTGAACCAAATTGTTTTCTGGTCACAATAGTGATGGCCTGGCAGTCGTACTAGATGTGAGTGATTAGTCTGCAAAGCTTCTGTTCAGATCACTCCAATAAGAAAGTAGCTGTGGAATCACCTTAAACATAGTGTCATAGTAAGATGTGTTACAGACGGTACACTTGTTGGCGATCCTGCCGCTTGTATCAAGAGGACTACAGAAGATTTACCGTATGAGATTCTGAACTGGGCTGAAATACTTTGTGAGCATGGTGTCACATTACTATCAGATGCATTTGCAATTATAGAATGCACTCTTGAGAGTTTGTGTTAATCCCAGTTTCTTATTTCTTTTTTGAATAAAAATCTTTTTATTGGTTTATCTAACAACAAACATGAACAATTGTAGACTTAAGAGCAATGTCCTGGGGGAGGGAGTAGGGTTACAAACATCAGGGCACTCCACTGGACACAGCAAAATGCATAGGTATCTTACAGTTCATATCACAGCCTCATAATGGCAGTACACTCAGCTGTCCTGGCCCCGGAGGGCCAAGCGTCTCTTATAAGGTAGGCTGGTGCTCATGTGATGAATGCTAATTTGAGGAAAAATTGCCACAATTAATTCATCATGTAGTGCTTTACGGTATAGTTTATAATGTAGTTGGAGTCTACACTTTTGAGGTATATGGCACTGTTTCGCCAATGTGTGTGAGTATGTAGGTAAAGACCAGTTTTTTATTTCTTTCTGCTCTTATTCCTGGCATTTATAAAATTAGTGCAGCAGGCCTAACCTCGTGGGGCTCAAAGTAGTCTTACTCAGATGTATTTGCATGAGTTGTATTGCCATTTCAAATGTAAAGTTTGTGTTTAGTGATTTCTTTTGTGATCTATGCCAATATTTCTTCTGTTTTTTATTTTGAAGGACACAGTGAATCGCTTGCTGCTCCTCTTCATCGACAATACTCCTGTGAGTTTTCTTTTTATTTGTGGGCAGAGGTGGAATTCCCAATTGACACATGCCAAGGGGCTCCAAAGTCCATGGGTCACCACACAATCTGCCATGGGAGGTGCGATTGTGAGTGTTGTTGTCACTGAACAGGAATTAAGTGGCAAGCTGAGGGCGGCAGCGGGTAGGGGATCTTAGTTACTATGGTCCTGATACTCAGTGAAGGTTATTAGGTGGAGATGGTCAATAACAAAAATCACACTTTTGTCTGTTTTTTAGTTTGTCCATCTCACTTAGCATTTCTGCTTCTTTCAGCCTGAAAAGGCTTCCGAGCCAGCATCTCCCCTTGTTCCGTTCCTGCAGAAATTTGCAGAGTCAAAAAATAAAAAGCCGTCTGTAAGTAAACACAGTGAAATTATTTCTTCCAATACATTTTAGTTCAAGTAGTTGCAGGAATAAATATACCTCTTTTGTCTCACTAAGGATAAAAAAAGCAACTGACTTTTAAATGAACATGTTGAACCTAAAGTAATTCATAGTGGTGACCCTGTAATCCCACCATTTGTCAAGGTGCTGAAGCTGGAGCTGAAAGCGATCAGAGAGCAGCAGGACCTTTTGTTTCGCTTCATGAAGTTCCTGAAACAGGAGGGAGCCGTGCATGTCTTGCAGTTTTGCCTCTCAGTGGGTAAGAGTGCATGTTCATTTACATTTTTATTCATTATTTGAAGCCTGTTTACTATTGAAAATTATAATATCAAATCTGGGTACATTAGTCTTTGCATTTCCCTATGGGTTTAGAGGAGTTGCTTTGTGGCAAGAATGCATTCTTTGTGAATGGTTTAGCTGAAACGGATACTCAGCGCATTTATCCCACTAATTTAATACTAACAGTCTATTTTAACTTAAAGGCTGATTAAAGCTGAATGAAAAATTCGAAGATAGAGCTGGTGAAATACAGTATTAATGCAAGTGGCATAAATGACAGTAGTTACTGTCAAAGGAACTATGGGGTTAATTAAACTTATTACCTTATGGTAAAACTGATCTAAGTGTGATTTGGGCATAGTTCAGGATTAGCACCTACCAGGAGTTAAACACAAATTGGACTCAGTCCTGTGCTAGCACAGGGAAGTACCACCAGTTTCCACCTGGTGGCACCTGCCCATACACAGCGCAGTGGTGTGTGTAATAACACATGCAAAATGTGCACAAGTACTGCTTGCATGTGTTACTCACCATTTTTAGCCTGTATCTATAAATCAAATACAGTAGCACCGAAAACACTGGATGGTTATTTCCCTAATATAACAGGACGGGTCTTTGAGGCCCTGTTAGTAGACAGCCTTTTGTAGAAGGTAATGGAGGGTGTTTTTTTTTTAATTTGCCATTTAGGAACAGTACAACAAATATACAGACTGAAACTGGGATAATTAGTGGCTAGATAGGCTTAATCCTGTCATGTTCCTAGTCCTCTCCTAAGTGACCACTCAATTCAGTCAATCTTTTTCTCTAAGTTTTCTTTTAAAAGTTTGCTTTTCTGCCATTACTAAACACCTGCTGCTGACCTCCGCTCTCTCTCTCCCCACCTATTGATCCATCTTTAAAACACCATTTTCCTTTCCACACACACACTGGCTAATGTTGCTTTCGGTCACTCCACTCAGTTGAGATGACCCTCATTCTCATGGTGAACTTTCATCACCAGAGCCCGTCAGAGCCTCCATTTGTCCAGTGTTATTGTACTGGACCTTTTCTTATGAGCCACTTATTTCAAAGCTTTGTACAGTATTTCTGATTGAAAGGCTAAATTGGTAATGAGTTAACCAACAAACCTACACATTTTACAGAGCTCGAATGTCACATGCTTAAAGATAAGATCTTCTCTTTATTTTTTCAGAGGAATTCAACGACCGAATTTTGCGACCAGAGTTAAGTGAAGAGGAAATGAGGTCCCTGCACCAAGAGGTGAACAAGATATACAAGACATACTGTCTGGATTCAAGCGTTGACAAAATTCGATTTGACCCTTTCATTGTGGAAGAGATTCAAAGAAGTAAGTTGAGAAGGTTTTTGAGCGCACACTCTTCCCCAAAAAGTCATAAATGTAGGCCAAACTGTGGGCCGGTTGTATGAAACCTTTTGCAGTCGCAGACACTCCAATATAACGTTAGGACTGCCAAAACGTATTTGACCCATTAGGAAACCCATTTTAACAGTTTGCAAAGTTGTACTGATTCCTAAAGTGGTATTTGCAAGGGGCATGTTTTGGACGTCCCTTCCAAATATTGAATTGGTATCAGCTGGGCTAATGGTTTGGCACTGGGATTCCAGTCATAAACAATTGACAATTTACAAACTCTCAAGTTGAGGTGGTAAAATATTCGCAGAAGTGAAAGAGCCATCTATGGGATCCTTTCCCCTTTGTGAGTAAAGTTAAATGTTTCGCAGGCAATGGTCCAAAATATCACTGCAAACTCTTTACTTAAACTTTTTTGAAAGGAAACTTAGTTTTTTTTGGACATGTATACAAACACAAGAATGTTCCAGTCCAGTATAAACACAGGCATGTAGAGTTTGAGACAAGAATCGGTCTAACTGAAGAGTGACACACAGGCCAAGTCAGTAGTATATAAATTGTATATCAGTTAGGGGACACATGCGTGCGACTTTAGGCACGTGTTTTAAGCCATTTGGCACCATTGTGTTGCTGAGCTGGAGGTGGTGGGGGAATAGGTTGCAGGTGGGACTCGTCGGAATGCAGACTTTGGAGCACTAGGATGTGCAAGAGTTTTCCCTTCTGCTTGATAGATTTTGGCTTATTCATTATATGTGTCTGAATATTTTAGGCAGAATTGTACTTTTTTGTGTAGGGGGCTTAAGCCAGGATTTAGCTCTTCTGGGGCCTGTTTGTAATTTACAATTGCATTTGTATAACACTTACTACCCCTGGAAAGGTGTGGAAGTGCTTTATGACGAGTAACATGCTACTCCAGAACCCAAGGTTAGTGGTTACTCCAGGGGCATTGTTGGTTATTGATAATAGTCATGTGTCCCTAAGAAATTAATGCCAAGCATTTTCCCCAGTTTCTCTGTAGTAGATTAAAATTAATACCAGTTACGTGTGACTGTTAGTGGGGGCTACATGGTTTCCGGCAAATGACTGGTGAGATAAGCAGATAAGTTGCCTGTGGCTAGGTATTGTTAAGTTGTAGGGAAGGTTTTTAAAGAAGGAGAAGTTGGGATATATGAAACGAGGTGTGAAGCATTTTCAGAATTACAGTAAGAGATTAAGGCAGACAGGCATGAGAATGAGAAGAGGCTAAGCTCAGAAATCTGGGAGGATGAGAGCCAGACACCAAAGAGGGGACACAGGTGAAAGCTTTCACATAGAAATTCATTTCGTTTTTTTTATGTTGGGAGGTGCTGCTGATAAGTTGTTCTGTACGACAGATACTCTGTATATGGTGGGGGTGAAGGATGGGACTGCAGGCGCCATTGTTCAAAGTGAGAAGCATTCTTTAAGTGATGCTTGCCTTTTCTCACTCTTCCTTATCAGTATTTGAATGTATGTTGTTATCTAGGTGCAGGTATGCCTCTGTTGTGGGTATTCCAGGCTGGAGACTACCCTGTTGAAATAAGAATCACTCTGCACAAAAGCTGTGTTTGTGTGTTTGCAGATCAGCTTGGAGAGACACTTGAAGAATTAAACCAGCCCAAACTAATGTGGTGAGAAGTTGCTGCACAATCTTTAATGCCTCCCCCTAGCCCTAACATGATCTTATCAGTTTGGAGTGGTTTAATTTTTCAATTTCCCCTGAAGGCTTCCTGCAAGTGGGCAAGTAGAGTCATATAACAGTTAGGTAAAAGGTAAAAAGCAAATTCAGCCCTTCACAACACAGACTGTTCTACTGCATATCCTAGAATGTGGTATGTGAAAACATCTCTTTACAAGTTTGCCATAAAGCCTGGGATAGAGTAAAAATAGTAAATTAACCTAGATAAGCAAGTAAGAAATGATAGTGGATTAATTTAAGAATGACACACACTTATATTTTTGTAACGTGATATGGCTGAGATTTTCAAACGCTATATAGACTGTATTTTTGTGGTTACGTTTTCGAAGTCTTATTTCACATAGAAACAGTTGCAGAAAGCATTTGTTTTCAAAGAATGTTGCTGTTTGCCACCTGTTATATTCAACATGATGAAAAAGTTTACAAAATATTTATCTTAACTTAACTTTAAAAAAATGAACCCGTACTGTAATGAGGCTTTAACACTTTATGGTAATAGGTTAGGTTGGCGCTAGTATTGGAGGAGGTCTTTGTGGCACTGTGCTTCTTCTCCTCTTTTCTGTTTTCATCAGGTAACATATGAGGTAGGAATAAATGTAGTAACGTAAAGATATTTTATAGATTCCCTAAAGATTCCTCTAACAAGGCCAAGAAAGAAGATGTGACCATATTTATTTACTTTTAATCTCTCCGAAAGTTCAGCTATCACCACAAGGTACCTTGGAGCTGGAAACTTACTAGGGTGAAAGTACCACAAAGAGAAGCAGCTCAGAGTTGGAAATAACCTTGTATTAAATTCTTCCTTATTGGATCTTATGGAGACTGGCAAATGGTTCCAGGGCTTAGTAGCTGGCACAGAAAAAGAATGCCCCACAACAGTATTCCTATGGAAATTATTCCTACGGACGGTAGGGATAGCCACACAAACGATGGCAGCAGCAGAGCTGAGGCACCTCAGCAGTTTATAGAATGAAAAGCATTTGGATAGTGGGGAAGACATGGATACAAAAAGAGACTCCTGTACTAGGCATAGCAATATAAAGGACACATGTTAGTTCACAGGAAGCCGACAAACAGTCCCCTGGGCTTAGAGGATTGTGTCAGATCTTTTTAAATTAAGAATAAGTCTAGCAGCAGCATTTTACACTAATTGGAGTTAACTCCATGCTTTAGCCGGTAACTCCAAATCAATTGCATTACAGTGGTTCAAATGAGATTAAATTAATGCATTAGCATTTGGATCCTATGCTGATAGGAGAAATGAAGAATAATATTTCTCTGTGTGCACAGCCAAAACAAACAAGAAGCTTTCATTCAATTGAGACAATTTTGAACCTATTTTCACACCAAGATTCTTTATGCACTTCACAGCTTCTGGTTGCTCACCCAAACAGAGGCCAGAATGGAAGATCCTTTGAGGTGTATGGACAGGAAGACAGGAGAATTTCGGTTTTTGTTGCTGTTAAGCTTCACATTGTGTTTACACGTCCTGTGTCAACTGTTTCAAGGCAACAACATAAAACATTAGCATGCTGACTTGAGTCTCCTGAGATTTTAAAAATAATTAATTAATTTGAATCATATGCTTACATATATACAATGAACCCAAATGATTGAACAGTGAGAGCAAGAGTGGCCATGTACAAACTAAACAATGAATGCATGTATTCCTTAGATACACCACATAATAGTGGTTTATGCTCCGAGAGACAATAGGGAGGTAATCATTGCAAGGCAGACAATCAGTCTAGTTCTCATAGCCATCAAATGGTTCACTATCAATTCATGGTCAACCATGCTGAAGGCTGTAAAAGATCTAGTAGTACAAGGACTGCAGGAGCGTCTATATTAACTGTCATTTGCAGGTCGTCTGATACCACTGTTAAAACAGTCATGCAACTAGTTTGAAAATCAGTTTGAAACCGTTGCTAGCGTGCCTGGTCTTTGGTAAGTAAACTTACAAGGGTACGCGTATAGGCTGGTGAACCTTTTGGATTGCATGGAGTATCCTAACCATGTAGTGACCAATGTTATCAATATTCAATATATCCGATCAGTAACCCATAAGAGAATTATTAATCATTAGTCAATTATATCAACGTTCCATGAATAACCACAGCTCAATAT
The DNA here is from genome assembly GCF_031143425.1 of Pleurodeles waltl. Lineage (NCBI taxonomy): Eukaryota > Metazoa > Chordata > Amphibia > Caudata > Salamandridae > Pleurodeles > Pleurodeles waltl. Next base: position 1,325,172,158 of record NC_090444.1, read on the forward strand.
ACGTTTTAGCAATGTTATTTCCCTATTAGTTACAATTCTGATTCATATGGTTAATTCAAACTTTATTTAATCTTCTCAGATTTAGTTCATTAATGGCCACCAATAACATAATCTAGTCAGAACTTGAGAAAACATATGCTCGAATGCTTCAGCATAAGCCAACAAAGATGAATATTAGAAAATTAATAGCAGAGTTCAGCAATCAGTTCGTCAATTATTTATCACTGTCAATGTCACTCAAGGGCACCTTACCTACCCCAGATTAGCATTAGCATGTGGGACTTCATGCGAAAACAATTTAGAACATGAATTTAGAAAACATCTAGCTACAAGAAAAACTATTTAAATAGCACAGTTGGTACCTAGAAAGAAAAGCACAAATTTAACAGTCACTTTGTCATAGCTACCTATCCACAGAATGGATCAGCAACAAAGTCAGTCTTCGTCTTCAGGTCGTCAATCGATCAGCAATGCATCAGGCTCTCAAGAGCATGAGCCCAATAGCAGAATCTTGAATATCTTCAAATGTACACGCCTAACCTCGATCATCCTGCATCTCATCTCATCTGAAGTTTTTGCCCCTCGTCATGACATTTTATTAAGGTTAGCCAGTCCATCCCCCTAATTCCTAATTGGTCAGTTGATCACCAATTATTTCCCTAACCATAACTTTAATTTTACAAATCTATGAATTCTAATATTACGTTGTTCTCAAGATGTTGATTGGTTCTCTGTACAATGTCCTCATCATCCGGCTCATCAGGTATCGAAAATGTTGCATCTTCTTCTTCAGTCAGTGTCTCTTTTGTTAGAGTTCTGGGAAAGTACATCTTGTTTGCTCTACACAACATATGTTGCAATTTGATTCCCTCATCTCCTGTCGTCGGTACGTTGCAGAAAATTCTAGACTTTATTAACATAAGAGGTCAGGGTCAGTTCAACACATCAGCTTCTGCCCGAGGCCTGTCAAAACTAGGCCACAACTTCGGCTAAGTTAGCTCTACAATATAATGCAAAACATACGTTATACATCTTAATATGGTATATTACTACATTATTATTGCACATTTCCAATATTTTGCAAATTTTTTGTCATTTTAGTATAATTTGTGAATTCTGGTAATCACTCTCCGTGGGCACATTTTTCAAACGTGTACATTTTTTTTCCACGTTAAATATTTCTATAATTTCTTGTTAATCAAAACCCATAAACGTTCATTAATAATCTCTAATTAACATATCTGCTTCAACACTGTTGTAAATCTTCTTTTTGCTATTCACAAACTGCATTGTGTAGTACATTTAGTAGCACTACAATAGTATTACTAACAGTCTTAAAATTTCAGTACTCAAATCTGCGGGCGGCAGTTCCTCCTTCGTCTCTCCTACCCTCTTCTGTGCGAAGAGCTCCACCCTGACTGCAGAGTCTCCACACACATAAGTATACGTTTTTGTAACAAATGTGGGAGGGACAGAAAGGAAGGGACAGAGGAGAGTGGCTGGAAAATGAGGAACACTATTTATTACATTATTTAAATTACTTATCAATATAAATACATTTAATTTAATGTTGAAAAATCTAAAGATAAAACATTTATTATTTTACTTAACCTTTTTTTAATTTACAAACGAATTAGTGATTTTTAATAAGAATATGTACATTACTTTAAATTAATTTTATACATTACTTTTAAAACATATTAATCCATAATAAAAAATATATGTTTTACTTACGGTCAGAAGTGTTTTAAATTTCAACTTCAATAAAAACATGACTCAATTCAACATAATTAAATTAATTACATTTTCAATTTAAATGAAGTTACTAGTGCTGTAGCATTTTATTTATGGATCTGCATTTAAAACGAATATTTAACATTACATTAAGCAGCATAAAAAAATACTAATTTAAAAAAAAAAAAGCTTATTACAGTTTTTTAACTTTTCCTATACTTGATCTCCGCCCATTGAGAGCAATGCTTGAAAAAACATGTTTGCTGAGCAGTATTTATACCTTGGTTACTAGATAGAGCAAATTAGGCAATAAAAGAATCTTGATCAGTGCAATTTGGCCAGCCATGGAGTGTAAAAGTAGGAGCCAGTAATCTATATGCTTTGATAATTTACAGTTGATTTGGCCATAGTTTTTTTTTGTACGTTTTTTTATTAATATTTTTCAATATTATAAATATACAACAATTATAACATGTGGCAATTGGTATATTTCAACATGTCGTGTTCCATTGTACTTGCAGTTTGACATCACAATGACAGAACCAGTGCGTAAAGATGAACTGTTGCTGAACCATTCATATTCCTCCGCAGTCGTCTGCTGGCTAATGTGTACAAAACCCTGCTAGACGCATCTGTGACATGTAGCATTATCTAATACATTAAAGAACACCGTCTATTCACAAGTGTCATGCACAACCATATTAACCAATAACCTCTGGCTCACGTGTTTCCTTGCCAAACAAGTAATTTTGCTATGGACCCCAATAGTTTTGTGGGCAATTCTGTGGTGGAATTAGGTCATAATATGCATTGTTTGTGTTTTGCAGTATATCATATCAGCATGCCATTCCTTTAAGGTGGGCAGCGGGCCATGATCACATCTTATAGCCACTCTGCCCTTAGCAGTAAGAAGGCCCATTGCCACCCGGGAAACGCCCTGAAGGCCAACTCCGGACCAACGAAGTTGTGGGCAACGAAAGCTGAACTACGCTTTCCTTAACCACGACTTTGTTGTTTTGTGCCTTAACCACGCATGTGCTGAACAACGCACATGCGTGGTTAAGGCACAAACAAGGGATTCGGCTGAGGAGGATGACGCGACAAGTCAGGTATGTGGGGCAGGGTTGGGGTTTTAGTTTTGGGGGGGTGGGGGGCGGGGTATTTTTAGTTTTAGGGGCGGGGGTGGTGGGTTGGGGTTTTAGTTTTAGGGGCAGGGGTGGGGGTCGGGGTATTTTTAGTTTTAGGGGCGGGGTGGGTGGTCGGGGTATTTTTAGTTTTAGGGGTGGGGTTGGGGTTTTAGTTTTAGGGGCGGGGGTCGGGTAAGAGGGGCGGGGGGTCGGGGAATTTTTTGTTTTAGGGGTGGGGGTTGGGTTTTAGTTTTAGTGGCAGAGGTGGGGGGGTCGAGTCAGGTAAGAGGGGCGGGGTGGGAGGTCAGGGTATTTTGAGTTTTTATGGGCGGGGTTGGGGTTTTAGTTTTAGGGGCGGGGTGGGCGGTCGGGTCAGGGTATTTTTAGTTTTAGGGGCGGGGTTGGGGTTTTAGTTTTAGGGGGGGTTGGGGTGGTTTTAGGGGTGGGGGCTGGGGTAGTTTAGGTTTTAGGGATGGGGTGGGGTTTGGGGTTGTTTTAGGGGTGGGGGTTGGGGTGGTTTTAGGGGTGGGGTTGGGGTAGTTTAGGTTTTAGAGATGGGGTGGGGGTTGGGGTTGTTTTAGGGGTGGTGGTTGGCATGGTTTTAGGATTTAGGGGTGGGTTGAGGGGTCGGGTAATTTTAGGGGCGGGGTGGGGGGTTGGGGGGGTTTAGGTTTAGGGGCAGGGGAGGGGGCTCGGAGTAGTTTTAGGGGTGGGGGTACTTTTAGGTTTCAGGGATGGGGTGGGGGTTGGGGTTGTTTTAGGTTTTGTGGGTAGGGTGGGGGTTGCAGTAATTTTAGGGAGGTGGTGGGGGTTAGGGTAGTTTTAGGGGGAAGGGTGGGGGGTTGGTGTGATTTTAGGAGGGGAGTTGGGGGGGACGCAGTAGTTTTTGGGGGTGGGGGGAAAGGGGGGGCGCATGCTGGAACAACGCATGCCTATCACTAATGCCTTTACCAGGAATGCCTTTACAACGAAAAATCGTTGTTATGGCATTCGTGGTAAAAGCATTAGTGGTAACAACAAGGTTGTTGTTCCGACCTCGTTGTTCAGGCATGCGTTGTTCCGGCAGGCGTGGTTCCGACATACATTCTTGCCACCCATCTCCTGACATCTCCAGCTACGTCTCCATTGTAACCAAGCAGGACCAGCAGAGGTGCGGCAGACAGCTCAATCCCGTGATTTCATTTAGCTTTCCCAACACGTGTGCCCAAAAGCGCTGTATCCCAGGACAAATCCATGCCATGTATAGGAAGCCCTCTTTCCCCCGCAACATCTTGGACAATCAGCCGTAGGGCAAAGCCCATATTTGTCTAACCTACTAGGTGTATAGTATGTCCAGTTTATGTATTTAAAGTGGATTCATCTGTGCCATCCATTAAATTAAGGGAAATGGAGCAAGTTGCAGAACAACAGTACTGCCACTGCGCATCTGTAAGCCTTATATCAATGTCTCCTTCTCACTCCAACCTGGCCTTCGTTAAGCCTGGCCTACGCGCATCCTGAGCGCAATCGTCTGAATACCAATTTGTTACGCAAGGTCTCTTCTATAATCATGGTGAGTGCTTGCATATCTGCCGTTTCTTGCAACCCATCACCCCAAAGGTTGCGGAGTGCATGCCTCACTCTATAGTACTGACAGTGTAAAAGTAGTGAAGTTGCCTCCATCTGCTCCATAAGGGATTCCCAGGTTTGAGCCACCCCTTCCTGAAACAAATCCCCCATTGATTCAACACCCATTTTCCACAATGCCAATAGCACTTACCTGTCCCTGCTCAAGGAGAACCATGCGCACCATTCTAATTTTATGTTTGGCGAGTATAAAAGAGGAAGATCCTGTCTAGTCATAAGACTGTGCCAAGCATGTGTGGTGGTATTCAAAGAGTTGAACTCCCCATGTCGAAGCTTCTGGGGATGAACATTTGATAAGGCAAGGGGTAAGGCGCCAGCATGTCATGCTCCTTATACATATGCGGTAAGCTATCTGAAACATGGATCCACGTATGAGCAAACATAGAGTGGCCTGCCCTAAATTAAGTCTCCATTTCAGGGACATTAGCTCTCCCCATATCATACGGGAGTGTCAGCACATTCCACTGTACTCGTGGTTGTTTCCCCTACCCATGTCAGCCTAATCAAGAGTGACAGAATTGTGGAAAATACAGGCTTGGGGAGTAGTATGGGGATTTTCTGAAAAAGGAACAGAAACCTCGGGAGTAACACAATTTGAATAATGGCAATGCACCCCGCTAGTAAGAGTGGCAGCTTAATCCTCCACTCCACATCGTCTGTTAGTCTCTGTATGGCTTTCTCATAATTATCTGCCATAACAACTGTGGGGTCTGTATGAAACTGTATCTCCAGGTAATGTAAAGAATCCGACTCCTACCTATGGGGGAACTCTAAAGGCACCTGCACCATAGGGGCAGTACGATAGACTTGCTCCAGTTAATTTTCAATCCTGAGAAGCCACCAAATGTTACAACATCCTGCAGCAGCGGTGGAAGGTTGCGGAACGGATCCTTAATGTAAAGCAAAGTGTTATCTGCATAAACGGATGTAATCAACCTGTAACCCAGAAAACAAATACCCCTGTGACCGTGATACACGCACAGTGCACGAGCCAAAGGCTCTGCCACCAGTACATAAAGCAAAGGTGAAAGGTGGCAGCCCTGACACGTGCCTCTAGAAATTGCTATTAGATCAGAAACTTCCCCCTTTAACTCTCACTCGAGCAATTGGGGAGGTGTACAAAGCCTGTTCCAACTGGAGCAACACCTTTGCCACTCCCATTCGCCGCAATACCTCAAAGAAAAAGACCCACTGGACAGAATCAAGGGCCATGTGTACCAACACATTTTCCCATAGACATAGAATGGGTAAAACCCTTTGATACATCTGGCCCCAAATGCCTTTTTGGCATATAAAAAAAACCACCACCTGAACCTTGGGGTCTGTATGCTGTACGGTGCCAAAAAGCATCCTAAGATTCAGTGTGAGACTGCACCTGGCACAAAAACTGCCTGCTCCTCCCTCACAGGCGTTGGTAGCAACAACTCCAATCTATTTGCTATTATTGTGGCATAGATCTTTGTGTCCACGTTAATCAAAGAGAGTGGCCTATAGGAGGAGCATTGCTGTGGGGGCTTGCCTCGCTTAAGTGGAGTATCTATTAATGTTTCTGTCATTAAGGGTGGCATTTCTGCATCCCCGGCCATTTCTTCATACAGCGCCATGAGGTGCAGGATCAAAAAGTCCTGATTTGCCTTATAAAAGGCCACAGTAAGTCCATCATGGCCTAGTGCCCTTCCAGATGACATTCCTTTGAGGGCCTGACATATCTCCCCAAGCTGCAGTGGGCCATTAAAATGTTTCTGTTCGCTTTGGTCAACCAGGGCAGAGCTATGTGCTCTCAGTAATCTAAAATTGAAACCAGGACATAAGTGGCTATGGAATTATACAGTGCAGCATAGTAATCTCGGAACCATTGGGCAATAGCATCCAAATCTCTCAGTAAATCACCACCCTCATCCTGTGTCTCCAAAACCATGTCAGCTTCTCTGTTGGGGCACAAGAGTGCCGCCAATGTCACACCAGGGCGGTCCCTTTCGCAACCCAAGGCGTACTTCCCCATATGCTGGTCTTCAGTATGCGCTATCTCTCAAATTCCATTAGCTTTGTATGAATAAGGCCAAGCAGCCTGGCATCTTCAGTAGTCCGGTGTTCCCCGTCCAATCGCCCTATCTCTTTCTCCAGTTGTGCCAAGCGCCCCCGCAGGGACTTCAGCACTCCTGCAGGCTTTGTGATGGTCATTCCACGTATATACACCTTGAAGGTCTCCCTCACGGTACAGAATTTAGTGACTGAGCCTACATTTGTACTGAATTTATTTTCTATGGCTTGGGTGATGCCCCGTCTAAAGGCTGTGTCCAAAAGTGAATATGGTGGGAATCGCCAAGTGAACGGATCAACACGATGACCCCACACCTCCAGAGTGAGGAGAACCAGGGCGTGATCAGAATATGTTCTAGGCCAGGGATCGTGTAGCTGAGCTCTGTGCGCTAGACTCTTGGCCACCAACCAATAATCAGTATGTGTATGCACGTTATGGATTGCAGAGTAATGGGTGTAGCCTCCCACCATGGGAAATTTGTGTCTCCCAATATCAATCAGACTGATGTTGGCAGCAAAGTCAGTTATCACCCGAGCAGCCGCAGAGGTCCTCCTCGGAGGGCTACCTGAGAGGTCAACCGCTGGGTCCAATACACAATTGAAATTTCCTGTCTATATTTGTGGCATTTCCAAGTGCAGTTCACTTCGCAGACAGGTCTTATTAAAACTGGGGATCATCATGGTTATTTCCATAGAGTCCTACCATCGTGGTTAGGTCTGTAGAGTCCTACCACTAAGAACGTGAGGTCCCCTCTAGTGCAGTTTGCTATGACATACCTACCGTGACGGTCTTTGGCAAGTTCCCTTAAGTGTTTCCCCAAGTTCCTACCCATCCATATTGGTACCCCACTAGCGTGGGAAGTAAAACCCGCTGCCAAAAACTGGCCCTGCAGTCTACGTGTAGTGAGAACAGTGTTACCTGGGGCTTAAGTATGTATCCTGTAGAGTTGCCAAATCTGTAATGTGACTTTTTAGGTATGCTATCACATTTTGCACCTTCCTGTTATCATTCAAGCCCCTTACAGTCCATGTAAATAGCCTCAGAATAGATGGTTTGTCCAAGCCTATAGGGGCTGTCTCCCCTGCAGCCATTCAACAACTAGTGTGACATATACTGGAGCAGATTTAAGTGTGCAAGTTGTCTTCCCTTGCTGCTCAACTCTTACAAGAACATTAACATAAACAGTTCCCAACTCTATTACAGACACCCACCTACCACCCACGACATGCTGATCACCCAGCTCGCCTGTCTTGATTTGCTATAACTATCCCATCCCCACCCATCCTCATTCTGAGGAATCCCTTCAGAAAACAATGTGGAGTACACATTGAGGTGGATGTTACCAGGCCACATTCTACGGAGCCCCAAACAGACTGTTGTCCTGTGTGCAGTTACGCCCCTTATATGTGTCAGGCCGCACAGTTACCACCATGGGCAGCACCGACAACGGCCTGCATGCTCCCAACAACGATTAAATTCCCCATGATGTCCTAAGGTGTGTAGGACCCCCCTGTACACTACCTGACAAAGCTCAACAGACATTCCGTGGTAGTGTCTCCTCCCTTCAGTACACATACAAGTCTACGAATCAGTAATTTTGACCACCCCCTCTTGTTAAGATTATATTCCATGGCGACTTTGCTTTCTCTCCTCCCAACCTCCATCCAAGATGCAAGTAGTCAGCACAACCTGTAAGGTAAGAGAGGTTAACATGACAAACAATGCTTTAAAAAAAAAATGCCCAGTCACGTTCTCATCCCCATCAATGAGTAGAAGCAGGTGAGTTTCAAAATTGGGTGAGCTGTTTTTGGTCAGTAAAAACCTTGGGTTTCCCAACCAGTACAACATGCAGCTTTGCTGGATACAGCATACGATAATACAGGCCTAGATCTCTGAGTTGCCAGTAGAAACAGTTGATATGCCTCCTGCACCTGTTGCGTGAAGTCAGGATATAGAGAAATGTCAGATCCTTTATGTCGCAGAGTCTTGAGTTCTCATGCTTTCTTCAAGGCTGCATTTCTAGCTCATAGTTTAACAGTTTAGTGAGCACAGGCCTAGGGGGAGCCCCAGACAAGTGGTTTGGACACCAATGAACTGTGTGCCCCCTCAACCACGATCACGTCTGAAAAGGTGTTGTGCCCCAGCAGATTAGTAAGCAACTGTTTGATATATTGTTCCATATTGTCTATTGCAGTCGACTCAGCTATGCCAACCACACGAAGGTTGCTCCTGCGGGACTTAGCCTCTAAATCTTCAAACTTCGCCTGAAGTGCAGTAAGCGTTTTATCCACCTTGGACTCCTTCACAACCATGTTGGCATGTTCATCCTCCCCATCAGAAAGCCTGCGTTCAGCTGTGTTGAGGCGCTCTGCATGTTTATCAAGCCTCTCAGTCATTCTGTCCATATGATATGACAATGCATCTATTTTGCCACAGATTGTGAAAAGGTTGTTCTGCATTTCTGTGAGGATTTGCTTGAGGTCAGGCTCTGGCTCAGAGTCATGATCTCCTGCATCGTGGTCTGCTTCGTCGTGTCCCTCTTCTCGTGCCTTGTGCGACTTGCACTGTTCAAAATTAAGTTTTGACTGTGCCTTATCTGCCTTGGGCATCTTGCAAGGTCTCACTAGAATTACTAGTACTCTTACCCTAGCAGTTTCCAAAATTTGCCGTTCTCAGGGGTCCATCAGCGAAGCATCTCCGGGGTACCCCGATCTATGCCAGCATCATATCTGTTTTTTTCAGGTAGGTCCGTGGTCCGAGGGCACATCCTCCTCCCCACCGCTCCAAATCTCCAATTGTTGGGTGTTTCAAAATGGTCAGAAAGAGCCAGTGGCCTCCTGCCAATTTATCTGCGACTAGTGCCTGTGAGTTCGGTCATAATTTTCAGCGATCCGGGTCCCCTCATCACTTCAAGCCCTGCGATCACAGACTCACTACCTCCCCTACGGAGCCAAAAGCAGTGGGAGAGTTTAGTAAGCACTCCGGGGCTACAGGATCATGACAGATTGTTGGTGGTCGGCAGAGCTCTTTCAGATCGCAGCCATCTTGTGGCCGGCAAGTTCTGCCCCCTGATTTGGGCCATAGTTGTCTCTGAGCACTAGGTCTCTGTGGATGTAGATGCCTCAGAATTTACCTAACCGCTTGCCGGTGGGGTGGAAACTCCACCTCCGTTTAGATGTGGCTTTGGTAAGTGGGAAGATTTCTGATTTCTCCTAATTTATCTGACTTTTGGAATACCCCCCAAAAAGGGTTATCTCTCTAAAGACCTCCTCAAGGTTGTCTCTGATAAAAAGTAGAATGTCTTTTGCATAAAGAGATAATAAAGTATTGCTTTGTGAGGTGATGCCCCTCTCAAGGTGTACCTCTCTCAGCCAGGAGGCCAGTGGCTCTGTGACTATAGTGAACTGTAGAGGGGCTAAGGGACATCCTGGTGGGTTCCTCGAAAGGAGGTTTATAAGACGTGTGAAGTAGCTGCCCAGGCCTATCTTGCAAACAATATTTGTTAGGAAAGGCCTCTGCAACGAATCAGGGGCCTTCTTCGTAACGTGAAACACCAAGACTTCCTGAAGTTCTGGGTAAATCGGGTAAATAAAGGCAGTATTGTTCTAAGAATATTGGAGGTGGCCTTTCCAGGAATAAATCTGTATTGGTACAGTAGTCCTAGTTTTCCTATGAGATGATTGAGTTTCTCAGCCACAGCATGAGCTAAAATGTTCTTATCTAGATCGAGCAAAGACTTGGTCCTGTAAGAACATAGATCCTGTTCACCTTTTCCTCACTTTTGAATTGCTGAGCCGCTTCATGTGAATGCAAGTAACAAACCATTTTCTAGAGAGAATATTGACATTGGGTTAATAGTTGTGGCATAATTTAGGACTTTGTAGGTCTTATGAAATATGGATGCCAACCTGTTCTGTCCATGCTCCATTTTTAATATCTAGCTGGGAGATGGGTTGTGTCATGTGTTCTTATGTATCTCCTCCACCCAGGTTAGTGCCATACCAATTAAGTAATTTTAAATTTTGAGTGGGACAAATTTGGGTTTTGGAGGACTATAACTCCTCATAATATTCCACAGGCTTCCGAAGTATTGTGCTTTTTGTTGATAAGGATTGCACAGAGTTGAGTCGCAGTGAGTGAACAACATTGTTTTTTAATTCCTTTAAACAGCTATGGAAGTGTTCTGCGGTCTTTTCCCCTCACTATATGTGCAGGCATTTTCCCCCAAGGTATTGTATTTCTTGTTCAACAGCAATATCTACATTTATGGGTTTTCTCACTAATCTCTCTTGAGAATTTTGTTGGAATGTGTGTCAGCATATTTATCCTCTAGGTCAATAAGGGAATCCTTGTGTTTGGATAGTTGACATCAAATTGATTTTAAACACCTCAGTTTGTTTGCCAAGGGAGATATATCTAATGAAGACCTGGAACATCTCCCAGACTGTAGAGGAGACAGACCCAATATTGACATAAAAACAACTTGCTAATGGTTGTGGAAATTTCTGATCTGAATACAGGGTCTTCAAGAGCCTTTGAAAGGAAGCACCTGATGTGGTGTTACTTTAGCAGATAAGATGCATTAATTTTCAAGGTGTACAGTGAATTACAGGGCAGATAGTCAATGTTACTAAACTATGCAAAGACCATTGAGAAGTAAGCATGTAATCTGTTAGGGGTGAGAATCCTGTGTGGTAGAATAGTACGAGTAGGCCTTTTCAGCTCCTGACAGCTCTCGCTAACATAAAAAACATCAGTGTCTAGTAATTGTCTCATGGCCTTAACATTATGGGGGTGTTGAAGCCGGCAGGAACTTGAGGTGTCAATTAATAGATCAGTGGCCATGTTGAAGTGAGAGCTTCACAATCTTTTTTTTTTTTGTTTTTTTACAAAGGGCGACAATGCTTTCAAAATGTTCTGAGGAATCAAAGTTAGGAGCATATGTGTCAATTATGATAACAGATTGATCATATAGTCAGCCAGTGGTAGACATGAATTTCCCTCAGGGTCAGCAGGGACATAGCCAGTCTTAAAGCAAAGTAACTTATAAACTAACACTGCTACTCCATGTGAGTAAGTGCTGTAGGAACAAAAGAACCTGAGTTGCCCCCACATATCTACAGTTATGTGCATTTTTTTTATCTATGTGTTTCTCCTAAATAAAACTGATTTCTGTTCCATATCTGTCTAAATAGACCATTACTAAGTGCTTCTTTATGGGGTCATTAAGAGCCCTAATGTTCCAGGTTGTGGCCTTACTCAAAAATGTAGTAGGAGTTTAGCATAAAGGGACATCCTGTCAGGAAAGTAATCAACATACTGTTTGCAGGTGTGCCTCCGCTCAAAGCAGCATGGTGACACCAAGCTATTGTGCAAATGTTTTAGATATTTTGACTGAATAAAGGTGTTTTCACAATTCTTGCCTCCCACCCACACTGAAACCCCCAACATCCAGTGAATGCTTCCCCAAACAAACCTAAAGCATACCAACATCAATATCCCAAGTTATATACATTAGGGGGGGCAGTGCTGCCTACCTGTCCCTCTAGGAATAGTTATATTTCCCCATTGTTGCATCTATGTGTCCTGACTGTTGTGAAATAGCTGAATGTGGCATTTAACTGTGTAAAGTTTAGAAGAAGAGAAAGGAAGTAAGGCATAAATGTAGGATACTATCTGTTACAGTTGGCACACTGAAAGGACATTTAGAGAGTCATTGAATTGTGTTGAACATGAAAACATTGGAAGAGTTCTGCTTGTGTGCTGGAAGGCTCATGTAATGTTTGTATTCAGAACCTTAAACTTTATTCCATGACATTCATTTTTTGGGGGACCTCTGATCCAGGGTGTTTGGTGACCAGTTACAACTTCAGGTGATTTCTCTCCAGATGTTTTAGTTTGGTCTTATTAAACATAAAACACTTACAAGGCAGTTGATGAAGAAAGTGTGGCAGTTATACTGCAGTTGGTATTTAGTTGGGTAAAAGATAGAGTATTTGATGTTTGGAATTTCAGTGAGTTTTTCACCTCAATGAGTACTCATCTCGACTCTTGGACCAATGCAGTGAAATCTGGATATATCAAAATAAAAGAGCCCCGGAGATCCAGATGCCTTATCTGTATGGCATGTTTAGTAGTAGTGTCATCATCTCTGTAGTTGAGGAGGCAAGAGAGAATATGAATACGAGTGGCTCCAGGTGGGAACCCGGGACCCTGGGCATGCTAGCCCAACTTCAATGGGTTAGGCAGCACCAACAAAATTACTACTGCCCTAACAGTTTTTACAAACATCTCAGGCTTGCCTAATTTGTTGGTTTCTGCAATGCCAATAATACAAGTATTGTTTTGCTGGGATCGTGATTCCAAGTCTTCATATTTAGCTTTTGCTTGGTCAGTTTCTTTTCGAGAATTTTTGCTTTACTGTATAGGTTCTCTGCAGTATGAACAAATGTGGAAACGTTATGTTCCATTTCATTTATGTGGTCTCCATGCTTGCCCAACCTCTCTTTTTTTATTAGGTCAGGGGATGTAGTCAGGAGATACATTTTCCATCAGTTGCTTTGAGACTGAATTTCATTTCCAGAATTACCCCGTTTACTTCCATTTCCACATTCACAATGCTGTCAAGCTCATGTAATTATTCTTTCCTGTAGATGTTGCTCTTGGTTCTCCTCCAATGTTTAAAGGCATCTTAGCCTGCTTGGGGTCCAGTTTCCCCATCCTCTCTTATGGTGATGTAAGGTCACCTCACTTGGTGAATTAAGTTTAGGAGAGAAGTAGCAGAGGAAGGTTTGTTTAGTAAAAGTGTGCTGTGCCTCCCAGATGGCACGGGCCGGGAGTACAGGACCAGGTAAATCTGTCAAAGTAAGGTCTAGAATACCCAAAAGATAATAGGGACCTCTACCTCTCCAACCCCCTAACCACCCCCCCCACACACAGACAGGCAACAATTTGCCGCTATATAGTGTACAAGCAGATCCTGAGGGTATGAGAAGAAGCAGGTTTATTCAAGATGCATGCTTGGTCTCAGATCTCTGGTAAAAGGTCCAAGAGGTAACAAGTGTCTGCGGTGGGGCCCATCCATCATTGTAAGCAAGGTCGCAGCCACTTTGGTGAAATTAGCGCAGATATCGAAATTCCAGTGCAGGAGCACACAGTGGGCCAGAGCTTATCCCCGCGACTGTTCGCCCTGGCCTATCAGGAAAGGGCCAGGGAAAGATGAGCAAGACAAAACTGGGAGTAGCACCCTGCACCCATCGGCCATACACTGTGATGCACTCCCACAGGAGCAGAAGAGTTCTTGTCCGTGGGACCCTGATGGCCCAAGCCCAACATCTCCTTAGTCTCGGGTCAGGGCCCAGGAGCTACCTCTCCACATCAGTCCTCACAACCAGCTTGTCCTACTCCTCTAGTCAAGTTTCCTTTTAAAATACAAATCAACTGCTCTCAGATGGAGAGGATTCATTTCGATTCGTGATGGCTTTAAGACGAGTTCAGCCTTAGTTTTTAACAGTAACTTAAAATGTTTTCTTCCATTCAGTTTTTGTAATGTAAGCCCACTACCCCCAGAGCACATCAAGTGATGACTGCAGTATTAAACTTGTTTGAAGTATAAGTTCCCTTAGAGTGCTTCAAGTAATAATACCACTGCTAGACGCTTTCAAACTACTAGTTTCCCCTTATGCACGTTAAGTGATCATGGCAGTATTGGAAGAATGGGGATTCCGTTTGGAGAAATCTGGATTTAGCAGAATATTTGGTGTATATAAATGGTCAAACCAACTGGGAAACACAGAGTGTCACTAAATATTTCTAATCCTAAAGCATCACTTTTAACAGTCGTATGTGTCTACAGGGAGTGCAGAATTATTAGGCAAATGAGTATTTTGACCACATCATCCTCTTTATGCATGTTGTCTTACTCCAAGCTGTATAGGCTCGAAAGCCTACTACCAATTAAGCATATGAGGTGATGTGCATCTCTGTAATGAGAAGGGGTGTGGTCTAATGACATCAACACCCTATATCAGGTGTGCATAATTATTAGGCAACTTCCTTTCCTTTGGCAAAATGGGTCAAAAGAAGGACTTGACAGGCTCAGAAAAGTCAAAAATAGTGAGATATCTTGCAGAGGGATGCAGCACTCTTAAAATTGCAAAGCTTCTGAAGCGTGATCATCGAACAATCAAGCGTTTCATTCAAAATAGTCAACAGGGTCGCAAGAAGCGTGTGGAAAAACCAAGGCGCCAAATAACTGCCCATGAACTGAGAAAAGTCAAGCGTGCAGCTGCCACAATGCCACTTGCCACCAGTTTGGCCATATTTCAGAGCTGCAACATCACTGGAGTGCCCAAAAGCACAAGGTGTGCAATACTCAGAGACATGGCCAAGGTAAGAAAGGCTGAAAGACGACCACCACTGAACAAGACACACAAGCTGAAACGTCAAGACTGGGCCAATAAATATCGCAAGACTGATTTTCCTAAGGTTTTATGGACTGATGAAATGAGAGTGAGTCTTGATGGGCCAGATGGATGGGCCCGTGGCTGGATTGGTAAAGGGCAGAGAGCTCCAGTCCGACTCAGACGCCAGCAAGGTGGAGGTGGAGTACTGGTTTGGGCTGGTATCATCAAAGATGAGCTTGTGGGGCCTTTTCGGGTTGAGGATGGAGTCAAGCTCAACTCCCAGTCCTACTGCCAGTTCCTGGAAGACACCTTCTTCAAGCAGTGGTACAGGAAGAAGTCTGCATCCTTCAAGAAAAACATGATTTTCATGCAGGACAATGCTCCATCACACGCGTCCAAGTACTCCACAGCGTGGCTGGCAAGAAAGGGTATAAAAGAAGGAAATCTAATGACATGGCCTCCTTGTTCACCTGATCTGAACCCCATTGAGAACCTGTGGTCCATCATCAAATGTGAGATTTACAAGGAGGGAAAACAGTACACCTCTCTGAACAGTGTCTGGGAGGCTGTGGTTGCTGCTGCACGCAATGTTGATGGTGAACAGATCAAAACACTGACAGAATCCATGGATGGCAGGCTTTTTAGTGTCCTTGCAAAGAAAGGTGGCTATATTGGTCACTGATTTGTTTTTGAATGTCAGAAATGTATATTTGTGAATGTTGAGATGTTATATTGGTTTCACTGGTAATAATAAATAATTGAAATGGGTATATATTTTTTTTTTGTTAAGTTGCCTAATAATTATGCACAGTAATAGTCACCTGCACACACAGATATCCCCCTAACATAGCTAAAACTAAAAACAAACTAAAAACTACTTCCAAAAATATTCAGCTTTGATATTAATGAGTTTTTTGGGTTCATTGAGAACATGGTTGTTGTTCAATAATAAAATTAATCCTCAAAAATACAACTTGCCTAATAATTCTGCACTCCCTGTATATATTTCCCATCTATATATGCAAACTGTCAGATAAATTTGAAACTGCATTTTATAATTTTCTCTTCTGTGTTCATATGATTTCCCCTTGTGTGCTTTTAAAGTAACCCACATTTCTAATAATTTAAAACGTATCCATACTTATTTATTTAATGCCATATTTAAGTGTAAATAAATCATTCCCAAAGTTTGTGATAATAAAACAGTCATCAGGTCAGTCCTATGATAAGTCTCCCTACGCCCGTGCTTTCAAGATATTTCAGTGTTTTGTGTTTTCAGATCATTTCTCTGGTGTCGACCTTTTGGTAAATATACTCTCGTCTGTGCATTTGATTTATTGCTCACGGTCTGTGTCTGTCTTACATTCCACAGTCTGCGCACTTGTAGCTATCTTGGACATGTGTATTTAGGGAACTTTGCTTGTATTTTGTGTTTCAAGGATTCTTTCTTTTACATTGATTGATTTTATTTACCCCTCAGTTTGAGCTTTTCATATACCCGTTTAATCTTTTGCTATTTTGGCCCACCTCGTGTGCAGTGTGTATAGATTGACACCATATATTTCACATATTATAAAGATTCCCTAGTCCTTAATTTTGTGCTTTCCATATAGCTCCCCATTCCCCTGTTGTTTCTCTCATTCTGTGAATTGCATGTAGTCCATTTGGTCTACTCATTTATAGCCCCCACTAATCTGGAGAAGATGTTTTTGGGCGTTGAGAATGAAGAGTTTCAGTTTGGTAGAGTGAGTGAAGGAGAGCTCCCAAATTTCGTAGTAGAAAACCTTTAATTGAAATCCAGACTTGTGTTTAGAGAAACAGATTATTCCTGCATGATAAACCTATTCCCAGAAATTCAGTAATAGCTGACACTACTTCCCTTATTCTTATCCATGTCTTGGTGTGTCACCTTTTAGATAAGTGGAGCTGCGTCTGTGTCTCTGAGACCTAAAGGAGTACTATGTAAGTTAAACATTTATAGAGCGCACTTTACTGCCTTGCCATCTCTAGTGATATATATGTAGTTGCCGCAGATATGAGCATCAAATCAAGAGATACAGTTTATGCTAATACCTGAATAATGGTAGGATTTCTGATTTTCGAAGACTGAGCACAAGACGATTACCCCAACAGACGTAGAACTAGATTTCAAAAAACCTGTCAGTCTTATTACTGTAAGATTCAAGCAAGTATGACACACAAGACTTTCCAAGTCCTATGTGTGCCTCACCACAAGCTGAGAGGATGACGGTCAGATACAAGAGCCATAAGTCTTAATAAAGTAAGTGAACACTCTACAAGAATCCCAAATCATAAGCGTTAGAACAGTTTTTAAAAGGTGCAAAACTGAAGTTCAGTATGCCCAGCAAATCAGAGGCAGATGTGATTGTATACTAAGCAGTGTAAGATACTTGCCCAGCAGTAATGATTTGGTACCAAACTAAAAATCTTCTAAGTGCATTGTGGTTGCTAAACTGAAGTGTCCCGGGCACCACATTGACATGTAGCAAATGTATACTTCATTTATATTCGTCTTATAGGGATGTTGTGTAGTTCATGCATCATGATGGACCTTCCTAATCATTTGTGTTTGAGCCACTTGGCTATAAACCTGTCACTTATGTTTAAAGCATACTCTGACGTCTTGTAGGCTGTTGTGTCAAGAAGTAAGGTGTACCAGAATATGCCCACTGCTGCCCTCTTGGCTCCAGTCAACCAACGTAGCTGTCAGTTCCCCAGGATTGTAGTCTCAGCTCCTTGAAAGGCACTGACAATGTACCCTCCTTCAAGTGCATTTTCTACTGCCACATCCTGTTGGATTCTCTCGACTCACAGCAGCAAGGGAAAGTAACCACAATTTATCAGGATTTGATGGGGGACAGACAGATAAAGGAAACTTTGCCCGGAAATAGGAAACATCATCCATCATGTCCAAGGTGGGAGAAGTTGTTTTGCTCTGAATGGCTGGGGTATCCTCTGCCCCAGTTGAGGTTATCCTTTTGAAATGAATGGTAGCACAGAGGGTGGCTAAATGACCGAGAGCACCTTATTACTGGTTCCAAGGAGGTAGAGAGATGGTCATTTTCACACACGTGAGGGGCTCAGGGCTTGCTATTTGATGTATTCGGAGTCTGTAGGTCCAAATTACTCACTTGTAATAGGAGTGAATTCGAGATTTTGGGAGCATGGATTCCATTCCATGTATTAAGGTGGTTGCTGGGTATTTGTTGCTCTAGAATATATCGATATTCAACAGCTTTAAGTGTTAGGAATTGCACTTGTCTGGCATGCAAACAGCCATGAAATTGGCAACCGTTGTATTTTTTTAAATCGTCCTATGTATGGGTTGTCTTTGTAAGACTGCAAGCAAATCCTGCCCCTGCAGTCTGTGCCTTCTTTAAGTATGTATTTTATTTTTTTATTTTGTAAGTTATAGTAAACTTTACAGCAGCCTTTGTTGACCACGGCCTTTTGCGGTAGGGCTGTCCATTTGTTAGATAACTTCAGTAGCTTTCTCAGTTTGGTAACTGCTGTAATGTTTGGAGTCAGACATTCTGTGAAGTTTACTAAGTGAGCCAAGTTCCCAAAAATGTGATGCCTCAGCAGACTTCGTTTAGCTTATGTGCTATTTTATTTCAAGTGCGGTGATAAATAAGGGCTGGTGAAATTTTCAGACAAATTTTGAGATGTGAAATTTGCTTTCATTTTTTTACTTGCCAGCGGAGCTGTACCAGTGTTACACTGCTGTGCGGTCGGAAAAAAAGTACGCTCAATGCAGTTGCCGTTGGCTGCACTGTGAGCAGACTGGGCAGTGTATTTTTAAGGTAAATATGTTGCCCGTATCCTTGGCAGTGTTATTAAAAGCAGCTTTCCAAGCAGGGAAATCCTTGGTGCAGTCCGCAGGCTCCTCCACTTGGGAATTTACTTTGATGCTCTGTCAGGGGGCCAACAGTATAATTAACTTAATACACTTAACAATAACGTAATTGCATTGTTCGGCTCCTGACAGTGCTGAATAGCACAAGAATTCCATATTTGGTGAATTCCTCACTGCAAGAAACAAATAATTCTTGTATTGTAAAGCATTCTGCCTATATTTCGCTGTTGTGTTTTTTCATTTCGAGCCAGGGGGAAGCGAAACGAGCAGAAACAGGTGGAATTGTCCAAAGTTTTGCATCTGCTTGCTGCAGATGGAATAAAAGTAAATTCTTCAACCCAGAGTGATAAATGTATGTAAAATATGAAATGCTACTTACAGTCTTTACTATTTTTTAGTAAAAAGTAATGTGGTAACTGTACTCACAAGAGGTTCGTGTCAATTGCTGTATCATTAGGCAATGGTTGTTATGCTAGAAACATCTTGAATACTGATAAGACAGTCTGTGTATACCTTCTTAAGTCATTTTTTACTTGGATGTTCACCAGATACACAAAGAGAGCACGCTGCAAAAACTAACCTATTTATGCTGGTCACCAGAATTAAACATATAATGAGTAAAATAGCCCAATGCTCATTAACATTTGTGGAAAGTTCTTGTGATTCGTACATAACATACTAGCATCTGTACAGAGAGTAGTTTAATAGTCAGTATGAACATGAGCAAGTAGTTAATGGACAATGGAATTGCTATTTGCTCTTTCAGTATAAATCACAGATTTTGCTTTCAGACTTGTGCACTACTTTTGCAGGTTGCTTCTCAACACGATTTGTGGGTAGGGTACTATTTTAAAACCTTCTCACATACAGAACAATTTTCCGTGGCAAGTGACCGGTTTGTCCCTGTGTGGAACTGGAAAAGTTCATGATGAGCTCTGCTCACTGCTGGAAATCCGCTACATGTCTGTCGACTGGGACCCCAGACTATTGTTTCTTCAAAAAAGTACACACACAATGTATATAGATGAAAGCTCTTTTGGCCAATCTTCCTCGTAATCCATTGGTTTGTGAACCTGTTAATCATATTTGACTCCTAGCTACCATAGCATACAGCATGGGACAGTGTATCAGCCCACTTCAACCTTTGACTCCCCTCTGTATGAGTTACTGTATTTTGCTTCTGCACAGTTTGGTCATCGACAGAGAAAAGAGGGCACTTCAGTGCCAGGTATTTTGGGCCATTATTTTATTTTTATTTTATATATGATGTTATGCCACATCCATTTGTGCTTTCCTGGAGTACCTTTTCATTTTTATTATGAACATAGTGAAAATGCAAAGTATGGTGAAGCAATAGAGAGCGCATAAAGCACAGAAAGTAAAATTCAGCAACAACACAATCTGCATCAAGTGTTTTCTCAGCACTCTAACAGTGAGGTCTAGCGTTACCAAAGTGAACTGCATGCTAGCAGTTCAAGGGGACACGTCATCAGCAGCTCCCGTCTCACAATTTCAGTCTCTGTGTGAGAAGTGTCACATGAAATAGCTTCTCAGCCCTCTCTCCTTCACTGTAGCAGGAAATGATGAGGTATGATCTGGCACCACTGCTATTTGTCAGGAGAGAAAAAGAATGAGGCTATTGCCATTTTAAAGGAAGCAGAGCTATTATGAGCTCTTCTATAGAAGCAGGAACCATAGATTTCAAACTGCTTGCTGGAGAGGCAGTCTTAAGAAGACAACAGTGGCTACACTGTATATCGTTTAGACCAGAGTTGCAAGTAAGATACTAGATATGTCATTTGATGGCGAGTCTCTTCTTGGAAAACATGTAGGCGAGGCACTGCCATACATAAAGATGGACACTGAAGCAGCAAGATCACTGAGAGTCCTCCATTAGCAACTCTTTCAGGCTTATAGAGGGTAGAGGGCAACCGGTCTATAGAATTGGATTCCCGCAATATAGCTATGAACCGTATCACGTGCAACACCAGCCATGCCATCAGCAGTACCACCTCAGTACACACCATCATCAGTGGCATACTTCAAAACAAAACGCTACATAGTCCCGTCAATAGGTCAGTGGAAGGAGATGCTGAGAAACTACAGGCACCTGTAACCCCATTCCTCAGATTATCACATCTTCCCTGAGTAGTATGAACAATGTAATATTGCAAAATATTTGGGGAAATCATCACTAAGAATAGATGGGTCCTCGATTTAATAGAGAATGGCCGTACTTTAAATAATCGAAAAGCCTTTATTAACACCACCATCCAGAATGCAAGTACATTGGCAGAAATTGCAAGAGAAAAGTCTCTATGATAAAGAAAAGGCCAGTAAATAAGTTTCCCACATCCTAGCACAACTTAAGATTCTATTCTCATTCCTTTTAAATTAGGAAAAAAGTTAGGAGAATGGAGAACAGTTGTAGATGTGCACCTACTTAATATTGTTTCTTGCAGGATATCCTCACCTGCTAAGTGAATCAGAATGTATGACCACCCTAGACCTGCAGTATTCCTATTTTAACATTCCTGCTCATCCCAACCATCACAAATATTTGTATTTCTAGGTGTCTGTTAGCAACTATCGGTTCAGGGTGCTACCTTTTGGACTGATCTTAGCTCAAGGATATTTATAAAATGCATATCACTAGTTGCAGCACAGTTAAGGAAACCGGGTCATCAAGTATTTCTCTATTTATACAACTGATTGATAAAAGTCCCAAAATACCATTCAGTCAGGAATTAAACGCATGCATGTCTGAACCTGTTCAAGAGACTGGGCTTGTTAGTCAAGTACTAAAAAAATTGACACCCCATCAAAAGTTCCAAAATCCAATTCCTGTGGGAGTACTGGATACAAGAAAAGGGAAAGTGATTCGTTCGAAAGAGAGATTGTAAAAATTGCAAGATTTATCAGTTGTGATTCAGTTAAAAAAATGCACCACATTACAACGATTCAAACTGCACTTAGGCTTGATTTCCTTCTTTATTCCATGCTGTCTACAGATGAGACTACTCCAAGAAGGCCAAATAGAGGGATCTTTTGCAGACAAAATCTAGATGACAACATCAATGAGAGAAGAATTTGTTAAGTAGACAAAGAAAGTTAATACGTCAAAGAGCCTCAATTTCTTGACAGAACTGTTATTATGACAGCAAACAAGTTGATGGAAAAATGGGGCACTCATCTGCAAGACCTAGCTATCAGTGGTAGGTGGACTCAGCAGGAAAGCCATTTACATATAAATCTGTTTGAGCGTCAAACAGTGTTCTTGGGTCGTCAATCCTTCTATTTAAAAGTAAGCACGTCATCAGTGTTGGTAACTGCAATATGTTTTACATAAACAGTAAGGAGAGACAAGATCAAAAAATCTGTTGACGGAACATCAGACCCTCTGGAGATGGGAAGTTCAACACAAGATATCTTTACAGCAGAACATTTACCAGTGCAGGACAATGAGTGGGCATATGCCCTGAGTCGCAGTGTACCGAAATGTCACGAATGGGAACTGCACCAATCCCAGACCAACATGTTGTTTAGAACTTAAGGCACATAAAACATCAATCTTTTTTCATAATTAACATAAATCACTCATTCCCAGTACTATGCAAGCAGGGCAGCTTTTACCAAGGTTGTGGGGAAAAGCCCTATCAGTAATGTGGTTAGAGATATTTGCATATGCATATCCACTTCTTTCCATAATCCCACAAGTAGTTAAGAAAATGAGAAGGCATCCATTAAGAGTAATTTTCATTGCACCAGCATTGCTGAGGCAGTTTTCATTTTCAGACCTTCTGACCAGAGCTGATGGTAAAATCCAGCATCTCTGAAGTTGCATGCTTGGTTCCTTAGTGCTATGAATTTTCCATTCTAAACATCGCAAAGGACAGCAGAACATTTTTGGCACAGGCGACATCTTTTTCCATCACAGAGAAACTACTGTGCTAAGTGGAAAAGTTTTTGTTCCTGGTGTGAGCTGTGGGATCTACATTCTGTATCTGTGATGTCACTTCAAGTTCTTCCCGATTTGCTTAGTCTTTCTGTATGGGGCCTGGCTCATGCTTATATGCGAATAGACAGATTTTCCTGAAAGGACTTTACCTATCTTTCCTTCAGTAAGGTCGTCTCCAGTGCTATGACAACTCCACACAGTCCTTTGTAGCTTTTGCAAGCACCATTTGAACCAATTGATAAAGCAGGTAGGACGGTCCTCATATAGAAGGTGGCCTTACTTCTGGCATTGACATCAGAGCTGAGGGGTCAGAGAAATTCAGACCATCGCAATTAAATAACCTTTCTCCACTTTCGCAGTGGCAGGGTGACGTTGAGAACTAGCCTTAAGTTTATACCTAAAGTGCCTTCAGACTTCCACTTAAATAAACCAATTATAATAAAGATTTTTTTTTCTTCCAAATCCAATCATGGTTCTGGAGAGAGCCTTACATTCTTTACATATAAAAAGATGTCTGGAATTATACTTGGGGCAAAACAAATTAGGAAATCAGTTACAAGAATGTAATTGCCTTTGGGGATAAATACAAGGGAGAAGCCGTTTCTAAGCTCATGATTGTTGTTGCATCCAACACTCTGCCTGTCGAAGTGACATAAACAGACATGCATATCGGCAACATGGAAGAAAGGACACATGGAGGAGGCACTACAGAAGGGTGCAGCAGGAGGCCAAACAGTGTTACATCATCTTTATAATTAAAATGAGCAATACTTTATTTCCCTCCATCCACTGTCTAAATTAATTCTGAATGATATGTACTGATTGTTAATCTGATTCCAACATGTGTATCAATGAAAGATCCAATACCGGATAAGAGAAAATTTACTTACATGTATTAGTAGTTCTCCAGTATTGGTATCTTTCATAGCTTGACATGCGAACCAACCTCCTCCACTTGCTAGACTCTCCTGAGGAAATTAGTCCTTCAAACAAGTGCTTGAAAATCTGAAAGATGGCGGCTTCTCAGGATGCGGTATTCACTCAGATTGACTCTGATTGTCTGAAGTTTGGTTCTTTTCGAATGATGTGACTAGGCTATTCAAAAGAAATTGTTACAGCTTTTAGGCTATGTTTAGCATAGCACTGCTATTGTTATGTTATAGTGGAATTCCCAACGCTACGACAGGGATGATTAAAGCAAGTGAATCTATGAAAGAGGCCAATACTGGAGAACTACCATTACAGGGAGGTAACTTTTTTCATGCTGGATGTATGTAATGCACTTTATACCACTATACCCTCAAGGTGCTCACTTTTTGTGCAATGCATAGTTTTATGGTAAAATGGATGGGACAAATAAATAGTGTTAAATTGTCACTAATACTGTTCTGTTATTTAGAACTGAAAAAATGTATTATCGTAGGACAAATGGGTTTTCATTCTGAATTCTTTAAAGGCTTACACTTTCACAGTTATTGGAGAGATAACTTTGTAGGTTAAGTACATGTTTCTTAGTTTGTTTTCCTGGAAATTTTAGCTATTTGGTTTTCATTCTGAGGTTAATAAAATAAGTACCATTGATTTCGGTGATCTATCCAGAGCCAACCTGTGAGTGACATTTCACACCTAAAGGCGAATACTGATGGCAACATATATAACATGTATCCTTAGCATTGCTGTACATAATGGCTTATCCAGGAGGCCTGAACAACTTCTGTGCTTAGTATTTTATTTTTTAAATGTGGATTAATATCCCATCTATAATGTTGTGGTACATTTATTGGAGGAGTCTGTGATAAACGTTAGATAAATGTTTTAATTCCTGAGGTGATGATCGCATCTGCAGTGAGGCATTTTCGCAAATCTAACCCTGTGTCTCATTGGTGCAGCCTAATGCGTTATTCCTTGCTTATTATACTTATTGATCGCTGTCTCGCTCCAGGGTAGAATCAGATGCTACATTGTTTTTATCTGCCGACAAGGCGTACTTGGGAAAATAACAATGACTAGCATAGTAATGCAGAAAAGAGGCCTTAAAATGAAACACAAATGCTTCCCTGATAATAGCAAACTTAACTAAATGGGGAGGGGGACAGCTGTGAGTTCCACGCAGTGAATTTTACACATTGTATGCATATGACTGCACCAACCAGGGCTTTTGCACACACACTCACACTGACCCAGACACTCTTAAACTTCGTTTGTGCAGAACGATGTTGCATTCATTTTCATTGTGCTTCTTCTGAAAGCCCTAGTTTTGCTGTTAGGCTCCAGCTCAGTAGAGGAAAGGCCCCTTATCTCCATGCTTCCAAGAACTAGGAATTAACTGAAGGAAGACGTATTGGCAAAAAGCCAGCAAAGCTGGCATGGATATTCTCTGTGCGTCTTGCGTCTTTCTGTGACTCTTTTGTCTGTGTTCTTATTTTTTATTCCCCCGCTTATGGTGGTCACGATAACCACCACTACTACAGCCATCGTAAGCACCTTGACTTCTGTGACTACTGCCACCAGCACCACCATCATCACCATATCTAATATCATAACCACTACTAGCACCACTTCCAATATCATCACTGTTGTTACTGCTTCCCCTATACAACCATCACCACGAATGCCATCCCTAAGACATCCATAATCACCGCGCACGTTACTTTCATCACCACTGCCACCATCACTGACACCACCGGGACCATTCCAGTACTTCTTCTGCCACCATCACCACTACCACTATTGCTGCCACCATCACCATTATCACCACCAATACTATCATCATTATCACTACTAACACTGCTAACTCCATCACTACTTCAATTATTACCACTGCATTCTTGTTTGTGTAAGTGCATTAGGTGTACTGACAGTCTAGTCTTTGTGTCAGAGACAGGATGATGTAGCCATGTGCGTGAGAGACTCTGCTGTCAGTTTTATACATATGAAGCCAGGCGTATTGGGTTTACTAATGCTTGTCTTGTCTTCACTTTGCAGTTCATATTGTTGCAAATGCAGTTGATTTGACGGTCTTGCCGCGTATAGCACAGATACATGTGTTAAAAGTGTACAGAGTACGCATGCACAAATTGTATATTTTCTCTGGAGTAAAATTTTGGGGTTTAGAATTGGGATTTTAGCCTTATAACGCTTTCTGTGAAGTACTAGATTGTTGTAGAACATCAGTCCTCTATTTTCAGATCTTTCAGATGTGTCCAATAGAGTGTAACATCCTTTTCCTCTCTGTCAGTTTCAAATGGACCTTACAGTGAAGTTGTGAAGCTCCAGACCATGCCGTGCCTGTTTGAAGCCTACGAGCACGTTCTTTCTCTTTTGGAGAACGTCTTCACGCCCATGTTCTGTCACAGTGATGAGGTAAGTAGTTGAAACTGGGGAACAGATGAGGTATATCAGAGGGAAGAACGTTTCTCTAAAAAACTAAATTTATGGGGTATGGGAAACAGCAAATATCTTTACATGCACCTTTTAAGGAAAACAATGTACTGCTGCTTTTGGAGAGAAAATTGTAAATAAGTATGCTGGTAAGAAGTAGCTCAATTTTCTTCCATTAGCTTTTTATTGTGTCTTTCTTATTTGACATCAATTGCACTGCAGCAGTGTCACCATTTGTGAATACTTTGCTTCCTGTCCCATAGTCGACAGAACAGTGGTAGCCACTGAAAAGACTGCCCGTGGCCGCCTGTAACAGGTTCCCAACCTGTGGTCCGGGGAACCATGGGGGTCCGCGAAGACTCCCCAGGGGGTCCACGACTGCTGAGAAAATTAAAGTGTTTACAGATTAGGTCCCCAGCTTTCAGTAATGACTTAGTGGGTGAGTCCCCAGACTCCAGTAATGATTCAGTGAGGGTCCCCGGGTTCAAGTGATCATAAAATGGGGGTCCACAGAAGTCAAAAGGTTGGGAACCATTGGCCCAGAATAATGTTATAGAATGGGTAGTTGCTTCCCCTTGACCCTCTTTGACACTGCCCCTCAACTTAGTGCCTGACGTTTAGCTTCAAGTGCTTGCTGAGTCCAGTCAAATAATGTCCTGTATTTTTGTTGAAAACAATCCGCACGTGTTTTTTTTCACTCTGGAACAAATCCTGCTCAGTGTTTTCAGTGTTGATTAGAAGGAAGCCAGGGTTTGTTGTGCCCAATAACCCTACTTAAGCTGGCTGACTAAAATTTACTTAACAACAGTCTTAATGTAAACTTGATAGCAAATAAACACTCATGGACATCTTAAGGATTTTTGGGGGCCCTTGTTCCGAAGTACTTTGCATTTATGAATCAATTCAAGTTCTTTCATGCCCTCTGTGGCTAGGTCACTGACAGTGCAGAGAGACACGTGTCCAAATTCTAAATATGTTTACATCGAATATTCAGAGTTAGTGACGTGTTTCTAATAGTGTACACAGCAGCAGCTCACTAATATTACTGCAAATAATCTTGGTGATACCCTCCCATTTCTCATACGTGAGGCCCTGTTTTGATCTAGAAGAAACTCTTTTTATGAATGTTGCATTGAACAGAAACACACATTTCTCTGTGAATTGTCTGTAATAGACTCTTAACTAATACCCACATTAAAATAAATTAAGGGAAAACGGTATTTAAAAATCTGGTTAAGAATTATTAAAGGCCATCAGGGCAAGTCTCTCTGCAGAACAGAGCTGTCTGTATCAGGGGGCCCATAAAAGCCTGGGGCCCTGGGCTAGAGCCCGCTGCCCATGCCTTAAATTGTCTCTTTAAACACCCACGACACAGAACGATAAGCATCAACAACACACGAACATAGAAGGTGTCCACGCACCTTCATCTCACACAAAAGTTGCAAAAACAAAGTGGGAACTAGTAGTCGCTGAAACTAAGCTTTAAATTGTGGAACACTAGACAAATTTGAATGGGTAAATGCTCAAAATGTCGATTCATTTGTTGTTTAAATTAAAAGTTGTAAAAAAAAAAGAGGGGGGAAAACTGCGGGACTAAATATTGCGTTTTTATTTACTTATACTCGCCAAGAAGAGACGAAATAAGTTGAATTAGTTACCAAGAAATCAGTTTATGTAGTTTACCGTAAATTAAAAACATTACATATGCAAAGAAGTTATTTACTGATTTTGATTTCATATGAACTGGTCTGTTGCCAGTGTTTATTAGCATAGTCAACATAAGATGATGTGAAATGGTTCAGTTCTCTTTAAAATGCGGCGTTTTCTCAAGTAAATAAGACAGTTTTTGTGGATTTTCTGATTTAGGGTCTCCACTACTCTCCGCTGTAGTGTGTAGAAACAGTTCCCTCCTTCACTCTTTTATAGTAGAAAGTGATTTCTTATTTGCAATTCCACCGCCAACGGGCTAATACGTAAGATTTGCAATCAAATAAAGCCATCAAAGTGTTCTGTATGTAATACAATAAAACATCATGTGTAACATTGAGGGGTAGTAGCATTAGTACTACTTCAGAGTACAACTGAGTAAGCCTCGATTAAACAAACACTAAGCCATCACAAATAAAAACATATTTCAGAAAGCAGCTTGAGCCCACGCTCTCATGGAGTGTTCCTAGTCTGTGACCGCAGGAGGAATAGGCAATTTCCATCTATGGATGATGAAGCGTTTGGCTAGGAGCAGTCCCAGATCAATGGAGTGGGTAGATCCTCTGTGTTTCTTATCCCAGCGGTGCAGACCCAGGGGGCCCAGCTCTCGTGTGTAAGGTGCGGTGTCCTGTGCAGTTTGAAAAGTGTGTGGTCATGCCAAACTAGTATGGGTGAAGGGACGGGCAAGCCCAAAGCATATGTAGAAGATCTGCATCAGGCAGGCTACAGAGGGGGCAGATAGCATCTCTACGATAATAATATCGGTTTATCTTGTCTGGGGTAAGATAAGGTCTGTGAAGTATATAATTTTGAATACAGCGAAAGCGGGTACTGGTTGGGATGAGAGCCAGATATTCCAGTGTATCAACCCATTCCTTGTCAGTGGAAGGGCTGCCCAGGTCCATCTCCCAATGGAAGCACAAAGTGGTAAGCTGAAGCACCGCATGTGTACGCAAAGATTTGGCGAGCCAGGGCGTCAGATGGAGCCCCACCCCCATAACATGAAGGTACTGTAGCATGACGTGCATGTGGGGATCCTGGTGCATGTGTCCCCTCCCCCCAGCCATCCCCTGTGCCCCCCCAAATGAGTAATAAAGCAAGAAGTAGCCAGGAGGGAGACTCTTGTCCTCAATCAGAGACTAAAGGGGATAAAGTTCTCCCATGGTCTGCAAAACATCCTCCTTCCATGAGGCGAGCTCCACCAAAGAGAAGACCCATCCACCCCGGGGATAGCTGGGGCATACAGCAAAGTCGCTTTTGTGAGAAAGAGGCTCCATTAATAGCAGTGGTGTGCCACGTGCAACAGAGTGAGCCATGCAACAGTGCTTTAGAGCAAGGGTGAAAGAGGTACAATATGCAAGGCAAACTCCAAGCGGGGAGACTGTGGCAGTGTCAGCGGTTTGAAGGATCACTATCCACCAGGCCACCCACTGCAATTGGAAGGCCAGGTAATAATGTTTGAAATTCGGGACAGCAAATCCACCCTCAGTTGCTGGTAATTATAATTTATGGAGCGCTGCCCTGCAGCGTGTATTATTGCAAAAGAGTTCCCTTGTGAGGTTCTCAAGTTAACTAAAGAAGGATTTTGGTATATACAGAGGAACATTTGTGAAATATTATAATAGGTGGGGTAGCATCACCATCTTGATAAGTGCTATCTGATCTGCCACGGAGAGAGGGAGCAATCTTCAGAACCACATCTGTGCTCGCAGCAAGGATAATGATTGGGTGAGATTGCTGTCAAACAATTCAGCAGGTTTGCGGTAGACTTGAATGCCCAAATAACAGAACATCTCTGGCTTCCATGTAAGATAGGCGCTATTGAGATAATCGGCAGGGTCAGTCATTGCATCGCTAAGGGAAAATAGGCATGACATAGCTCAGCTAACCATGTGGTCCCATAGTGTTGCAAAATGATCAAAAATAAGTGTGACACTAGGTGGATTACATGCACGTCCCTAAGGTAAAGGAGCAGGTCGGCTGCATAAAGTGAGGCTGAATGCTGACTGTCGCCGAGTGGGATCCCTCAGGTCTGCCTGTGTATTCAGAGGGCAGCCACCAGCAGTACAGTGGCAAGGGTGAATAGCAAAGGAGACAGCGGGCATCCCTACCGGATCCATCTGTTAATCAGATTCAGTTTGGAGATAAGGGCACCTATTTCTACTCTGGCCAATGATAGGGTAAAAAAGAATTCGACCAGACAAATGAATTGGCTCTCCAGCCCATAGTGGGGGAGAACCACGAAGAGGAAGGCCCACTCCAAAGAGTCAAAGGCCCATTCCAGGTCCAGCACGAGACAGCCTGCTTATGGCCAGGTCTGGAAGGAGGGGTTGGGGGGGAGGTGAACATGTTCTAGGATCCTGAAGAATCTCCACAAGTTAAGAGAAGTATTGGGGGCAGGGACAAACCTGTTCTGGTCTGGGTGCACCAGTGATGGAACCAAAGGGGCCAGGCGGTTGGACAAGGATTTTGGCCAGAATCGTATAATCTGCAATAACAAGTGCCGGTGAGTGGCACGACCCCAGGGTGATAGGGCCACGATTACGCCTGAGAAGGGAAGACAAGCAGTGCCTCATAGAGTGAGTCCAGTAAACAGGTGGTCAATACAACCACATCATGTAGTGTCTGCAAGGGGGAGGACTAGGAGTGGAGCACAGGCTTTGTTTAAAATTCAGTCGGAAGACCATCTATGTCCGAGGTTTTCCTTGCAGCAAGAGTATGGATGGCCTCCTGAATCTCGAATAAATTAATAGCACCACCAAAGTCAGTTTTCTCTTCAGGGGTATGCGAGGCGGATGTGTAGTAGCAAAAATAGGAATCAACCTTGATCCTCGATACAGGTGTAACCGATGTGTACAAGGTGGCATAATGGCATGTCATTTCAGTATGCACAGGTTTCAGAGTGTGGTGGAGTGAGGCAGTCGCCTTTCGGAGCACCACTATGGGTTGCCATGGGTGTTTCTGCCAGATAAGCCATGTCAGTAAAGAGACCACCTTATCGGCTTCTGCATGCGTTTTAGCCATATGGGCCACATAATTAAGCCAGTGGAGATGCTCCAATAGTTTGGTTTGCTCCTGCTGTGCTGAAAGCATGTGGTGTCTGTACTCAGGGGCCAGAAGAGTTTGTGATTCATAGCCTAACAGGTCACTTTCTATCTGAGCGATATTTCTCTGTTGTCAAGCCTCAAGTGCATTTTACATGTATAATCCAGGCAAGGGCCATTGGTGGTGAACATGAAGGCGACCCACTAAATCAGCTGTTGGTGACCATGAAGGCCACCCACTCAATCAGGTGAGTTGAGACTATATTGGCATTAATGTTAAAGTCGTTTGCAATGAAGGTGCCCAACAAGGCGTAAAATGAAGGAGCATCCAGCACTGCCCGTTCCACCCTCATCGGCATTGTGGAGGTTTTGGCATCCCAGTTCAGCTGTGGGTGCTGAGGTTTGTGGCCCTGAGTGGGTGCATCCCAAGAATCCATGTTGGTTATGTGAGGAAGAATGTCAGGGTACCAACCAGATGATCTATGTGAACATGAAGGCTGAGTGGATTTAAATAAAAGGAGAAGTCCCTGCTGTGTGCATCGTGTTGGTGCTATATGTCTGATAGCTGCCAGTCCCCAAACCAGTCAGCCAGTGCCTGGGCATTAGACATAGCCATTGTGCGGGGGAAAGTAGGAATGGAGTATCCAAGTCTACACTCAAGACATTGTTAAAGTTCCCTCCATGGAGCCATGATATCCCATTCCTTCACGAAAGCAACCCCGATAGTTTAGCTAGGAATCCTGTTCGGTTGGAATTGGGGGGCATAAATGGAACCAATGAGCCTGCTGCATCACTCCAGGTAGCCCTCAACGAAGGCATAGTGACCCTTCGAGTCAACAACTGTTGCATCAGCCATGAAGGGAACACTAGCCCTGATCCATATCAAAGCGCCTCCCATATATGTGGAGTAATTCATGGAATATACTCATCCAAGCCAGTGCCGCTGCAGTCTCACAGGCTTTGTTATTGTCAAGTGGGATTCGTATATCAGTGGTATGTGTGTGGAGCAGTGCCGCAAATATGAATAAATGGCATATCTGTAAGGAGTGTGCATTCCTCTTACATTACAGGTAAGTATGTTAACGTTGACGATGAGTACTCTGGATGTTGAATGCAGGGCAGCTTTGCACAGTGTTGGGGGTGGAGATGTGGGGGTCAACTGGCCATCCATCTAGCAGTGTGCATGAAGAATGGGCACGGACAGCAAAACAAAAACCAACTCAAAATAATATAAAAGTGAAACAACAAACGAAGAATGCCATGAGGCCAGAGAAACAACCTGTATCCGCCCAAACTGAGTAACCATGTAAGCCAGTAGCGCCAAACTGTCAAAGGGGCTGGTGCAGCATGTGAGAGGCAGGGACATGGAGACCCCTGTGTGAAACAACCATAATAAAACCAATTAATGCATTATCAATAACTAAAATGCACATGGCATGGAGTACAAACTTGTACATTATCTGCAGATAAATAGACTAACCAAGAGAAATGCTAAATTGAGGAAAAGGAGAATAAAACAATAAATATGTTAACAAATAATAGAAAGGATCATTAGTCATAGAAACATCACTGGTAAACAAGTGTAGCATCTGGGTTGCAGTGGGGACTTAGCCATGGTGGTCATCGGTTTGAGGAGTCACCTGGGGTAGAGTGACAGAGTCTAATTTGGAAGACAGGGTTGTTCAAGAGCCATTGTCACTTGAAGATTTGGACAACTCCTCATCCAGGTCCGATAGAGGAGTGGGGTCCCATATAGTGCAGCCGCCTTCAGTGCATTCAGTCTCTTGTGGATCATCAGTTGCAGGTCGGGAGAGGTGCGCAGTCGTGGAGAGCGGTCCCCTTGTTGGTGTCGGCGCATCTGCCCCTCCCAGGGTGGCCAAAGACACAGTCGAGCCAGGTCAGAGTGTGTCAATGCTGAGTTCTCAATCCAGTCCCAGGTCTCCTTGGGGTCAGTAAACAAATGTGTTTTGCCATCCTGTACAACACAAAATCGTGCAGGGAAAAGGAGGGAGTATAAAACATCCAAAAAATGCAGCTGACGGTTAACCACAAAGAGTTTCGCTGGTGCCGCACCAACAGGGTGTAATCTGGAAATATCATGACCCATTCATTGTCAACCGCTATCTTCGAGAGTTTGCGGGCCTCTAGCAGGATTAAATCACTGTCCTGGTATTATAGCAAGCGAATCATCATTGGTTAGGGATTGGCCCAGTGGGGTTCTTCTGGCTGGGACTAATTGTGCCCTTTCAGTCGAAAAGAAGGGTGACAGAGCAGCTGGAATGAAAACAGTGCGTAGCCAATGTCTGCATAAGAGACTGCATCCTGTCCCTCCACATTTTCGGATAGGCCCACAACGCGGATATTGTTCATTCAAGAGCAGCCCTTGGCATCTTCGACTCTCTCTTCCAAGATATCGATCTGCTCCTTTAAAGCATACAATCCTTTCTCCGTCTCTTGAGTTTGTTCAGTGTTTTGGACTTTGTCTACCAGGTTGCGATGATCCTTATGTAAAAAGGTATGACCAGCCGCCACAGTTTTGTGTTCCTAAAAGACCCGGGAGATCTTTATTGCAGCCAGGGCAATGTCCAGTTTACCTAAATGGGTGAAGAGTCCACAGTATGATCCGGGGTGTCAACCTTCTCAGCTGCCGGCTGGGATGCAGCAGTTGAACGTGTGGTGGCACCATGATTCCTGGAACAGTGGTTGCTGTGGTTAGTGAAAGAGACCAATGCACATGGAGAAATGTGCCGCTTATGTGTTCTCTGGAATATAAATGGGGCATCGCAGCACAAGCATCCCAGTCTGAAATGTTGACGAAGTCAAATCTCTTACCAGGTAGTGTGTGGCAATGGACTAAGCTTAAAGTAGTTATCTAATGGTAGATCTTGTAGGCTGACCAAATCAAATGGGGGGAAGGAGAGACATTGTCCAGGGAGGCCCACTTGCATGTCCGAACTCCCAACAACAGAGGAGCAGCACAAACAGGAGAGTGGTGATGTCCTTAGCACTTGTTCCCCCCCTGGCCCCCCCGTCCCAGGTGGAGTAGTGGCCCCACGCTGAGCAGCGATAGTGTACTAGAAAGTGGGCTGGTCTGAGGCAGAGGCTGCTGAGTAAAGAGTGTAGTGTTAGGGAGGTAGTGGTAATTGGCTGTTCAACTGACAACTCCGGTAGGCTGGTGCATCCTCCCCAAGTCAATCACGGGCCCACTTCTCCCCCAGGCAACAGGATGCAGGTGAATAATGAGGCCACTGGGGACCCACAGACCGTTCAGACAGCGGGGGACAGCAAGGAAGGGGGAACAGGCAACTAAGTGTTGCAGTCCCGGCAGTTAT
This sequence comes from Pleurodeles waltl, assembly GCF_031143425.1. NCBI lineage: Eukaryota > Metazoa > Chordata > Amphibia > Caudata > Salamandridae > Pleurodeles > Pleurodeles waltl. Next base: position 1,325,206,390 of record NC_090444.1, read on the forward strand.
GGGGACCAGTCAGTGCTGTTGTCTGCGGTTTCTCCCCTACCTGTGCCCGATGTCAACCGTTTGTTGGTGCGGGTCCTTGATGCTAAGTGTGGGCCTCTGGGACTTGTCCTTAGCGCCAGGGCCTGTGCGGAATCCTTGGATGTCGTGTAGGGCCTTCCAGCACCGATGTGCATGGGGCTCACATGGCCCCGTGGCTACTGGTGCCTGACGGTCACCAGCCTCACCGTCAGCGAGGAAGGGAGAAAGGAGCGAGCAGCAACCTAGAGTGTGGCTCAGGGTGGAAAGTCCAAGGCTGTAGCACCGGCATGGAGCACATGAGGGTCAGCCCACAATGCGAGATGTAACCAACTGCCTAGGCTGAGATCCTTGTCTGGTGTTGCCGACAATCCGACAGCTCCAGAAATGGCACAGCCAGGTCGCTATTGTCCAGCCCCAGTGCCTGAAGGTGGATGAATGGCACGCATGACGTAGAATAAACTCCAGATAAAGAGGTTGCAGTGTGGAGCTCTACTAGAGAGCGGCCGCCATCTTGGCTGCTCAAGCCATGTCCCTCTAATAATGCATTAATTCCAGTTCACATAATCGACAGCCATTTTTGTTCTAATTATTCTATAAAACATTGGATAGCTTAAAACAGTAAAGGCTTCCATTGCCATTACTTGTACTTATAAAAGCACTTTGCTTCCAAGCCATTAAATACAGCAAAAGAAACCCTGATTTTATCCTTTGAAAGCAACATTATCTCTCCCTACTAAGGTAATTCCTCTTGCCACCTAGTGTATCAGCAGAGGTAGGCTTAGTGCCAGTTAGATGGTGATGTGTCCCCTCTGCAGTATTGTCTGCCCAATTTTTACATGTCCTGGCTAGCTAAAAGCATGGCTACAGGTCCCGCAGTTAAGGGCTGACAGTCGCACGCTATGTTATCCTTGGAGCTGATAGAATCTACAGGGATTCCTTTTGTCATGTCATATCTATGCTGCAGGTCCGGTGCGAGGCAGCCCCAAGGATTTCTGTAACTTTGTGGAGGTGGAGGTAACTCCGGCCACCCCATTATCCAAAAGCACAATGGAAATCACTATTTTTTTAAAACCATTTCTATGGTGCATATTCTGGTCTCCTGTTATAATGAGAATGGCAGGGATGGATAGGTTTTTTGATACCTCATCCATGGGTTCAGAGCAATCTTCACTGCCTCATCAGAATTGTCTGGTCACTTGCATCATGATCAGGTGAAGGAACTCTTCTGACATTGTGATTTACAAGGTGGTTCTTTCATATCCCACTCTTTGTATTACGGTATTTCTTGTATACAAGAACATAGCATTATATATTGCCACTGTTTCTGAATTTCTAGACCAGTGAGATGAGAGTGCTGTTCATCTGTATCTCTTCTTTTTTTGTAATTCTGGAGAAGGTAGGGGATATGGGTAGAATCCACTTTGCTCCTAGGGAGGGTGACAGCTAGATTACGTTCATGCATTCTCAAATGAGGTGGCTTTCATCCTGTCCCACGACTTTGATAATTAGGTGGTAAATAAGGTCTATCATTATGTCTTATTGGACACATGCTTGGATTTAAAAAAACAAAAGGTGTTCTGTATATTTTGAGATACATTATTTACCCTATACATTGCAATGTCACCTATTTGTCATTAAAACCCAGTATAGAGCTGACCTTAAACTCACATTAAATAAGGCAGAAGTCTAGAAAGACATAGCCAAGTCCTTAAGTAACCAGACGAAATCGACAGGGGTGGCAGCAGCCCACACCATGAATATTCCGCTGAGCTCAGATGGGTCATCCCTGCACGTTTAGGTTGACTTGTCAATCAAAGTAGTCTATTTTGTGGTTCTTGGAAAGAAATCCTCTTTACGTAAGAGGCACAGCTGCAGATTAATGCTAAATAGATTACAGTGGTTCAGGCAAGTAACTAGTTTTTCTGAAAACTACATTTCCTAACAAGTTTGAAAGAAATCGGTCTTTTACCAATGAGCTGTATTTTTAAAAACAGGAGAAGTTCCCAGACTTATTTTTATGGCTGTTTCCTATTGGATAATACAGATGTAATCTGCTTTCCCAGTATTACCTAGGAAAATGGCCATACCCAATAGAGTGAAAATCTTTTTGGGTGATTTATTTACTGTAGGGACATGGTAACATTCATTTAGGTGTGTACACCCTAAATTATGGGCAATCAGGTAATTTTAGGAGTGAATTATTTAGCAACATAATAGCATTTTTTAGGCTTGTAAAAAGAGCTTATTTTTACAGACCTGTCTGCAAACATAATAGTTTGCCGGCTGAAAGGGACTAAGGCCTCTGTTGATGCCTGTGTAATCTCCTCAGAGTCACAAAGTGAATATCACAATATAGTTCTTCCGTTCATGTGACATAAACTTTTTCATGCCATAGGTATGTTTTTTCACCATGTACAATGGCCTTAAAGTGAAATGAAATATGCAAATGGAAGGTTAAGCCAATTTCGACGTTGTTTTAGATGCAAGACTTAATCACTGGGCATTGGTCAGAAGTGTACCAGTGTTTAAGTTTAAAATTATCAGCCCGTCAGTCCATAAAATAAATGAAGAATTGGGGGTGACCTTCCAAAAAGGGGTCACTTTACATCAGAAGGGTACCTCTACATCTCACTCTTTGCTCTTAAAAGGGGCACACAAATCAAAGGGTAGTGCACAGTGGCAAGCACTGCCTCAGTTAAAATGGCTAAGATACAGAACTCCACTCCTGCTAGAATAAGACTCCTTGACAACAACCTTAAATTCCAGGAAACATTAAAAACCAGGCTTTTCCCCCACACATAATCATTATGAGCCATGACACACATAAAAAGCTGGTTAGGTATCAGAATGTGTGACTGTGTCTAATTCCAGACTTTCTGCAGTACTTCGTTTGTAAGCTTGTGAGATGTCAATAGCACATGTTTACATCTCACACTATGCCTTGAAATTTTGGTTTTATGACCTTGCATGATAGCCTCTCTGACTGGGATGGAATGAAGGTTGTGCGAGGGCCACTGTTTTGCTAAGTGTTCAAAATATGTTGTTTTTAGGACTGTTAAGATGTTTGACGTTTGTGAGCATCCAACTGTTGCTAGAGATTGGAAGTTGCCCAGGGCTTGATTGTTGATTGTGTTGGTGGTGATGTGCTGGTAAGAGTTCAGTCTTAACTTTGTCTGAATGCTATAAGTGGCATTTGATGCTGATGAAGTTGTGGTATAGAATTCAAAATATATAGTGGAAGATGTGGGACAGAAAAGTGACCCTAAGAGGTCCGCATGGGACAGTAAGGAGACAGAAAGTGAAGAACGTTATTTGAGTTATTAAAGAAAGAAGACAAACCATGTGAGAGAAAACTATGGCAGTCGGTCTACTTTCAGAAGGTAAAAGGTGGGATGTATAGGAATTTAAGCCGTACATACAGCGAGCAGTGCCACAAAACGTGCATCTTGTTTATGGGCAGATTTAGGGTGTTTGTTGTTAAGACCTATTTAGAGAACGAAAACTTTGGATTGTAGTAGTGGCAAAGGACATTCAAGAGTCTTAATGTTGGGATTTCTTGTTGGCCAGTCAGGATTGAGCCTATTAAGATTGAATGGGCGACAGTCTCTTTGTATAATATTGCTGATGTTGGTAATTTTGTCTACAGAAAAGTGAAACTAATTTTGGAGTATACTTGTAGTTCTTTGGTTGACGTTTATCACGGTAACAGAATCAATTTTGACCACTCAAGGACAAAATAGTTTTTTGCATTATAGATTCTTCAGGAGAGTATTTTTGTTTTGGCTGTGGAGGGTGCTTTGTGGTATTGCATCGTAGAAGTTTTGTGATTGTTGAGGTGTGCAATGGTAAATTAATTCTTCAAGTTTGAATTAGCACACCCGTTTCCCTGTTCTAACTGAGGAAAACATTGGCTCAAACAGAAGATGTTCATGCATCAGTCCTTTGCATAGGGCATGAACCATGACTTTAATTTTCCAGATAGCTCTATTGGATAAGTGATAAATATCTGAGTTTTTGTTTGGGTTGTGAACTGCTATTGCTGCACAGGATACCTTGGAAGACAGGCAAGTAAAATCTAACTTTGCTAGGGCATTGGTGACCTCCTGCCTCCCTCCTCCCCACCGCCCCCAAAGGTTCGGCAAGCTGCAGCATACCCTCACAGACCTGCTCATAACTTCTAGATCTCTGACACTGTGCTGAGCACCCTAATAAGGCAACATAGCCAGTGAGAGTGTGTACTTGTCCAGGAGCCCACATTTTGTGTCTGGTAGGGTTCTGTTCCTGTGTACACAAACTGTTCATATGTAAATCTCCCCCAGTTGTTAAAAGCTGCGTCTTCTGGGATGTCCCTTACAATATTGCTATTTCATACCCTTGAAACAAAACCCTTGTTATGGCAGAACTGCGAGTATTCTTACAGGAGCAACATTATGCAATTTAGACACAGCCGTCTAATGAGAATTAACACAAACTAATGAAAGGAATGAACTTATTTTTTTGTCTTTCAGTATTTTAGACAACTGTTAAGAGGAGCTGAATCTCCAACACGAAATTCAAGACTAAACAGGTAAGAATAGTGATTCATTTCACTGAACGGGCATGTGTTCTCTCAATTCTGTAGCACTTAGCCAGAGGTGTTTAAAACACCTTCACATTATTACTAAATCCATACCTTCTTTCTCCAGTGGTCGAAGATCTCTTCCTTCCCCACTGCTCCTTTTCAGCTTACCACGTATCCATAAATAATAATAATTGACCAAATCCCAAAAAGTAGCCACAGAGAAAGATGACTACCTTTTTGCCCAGCAATCTGTGGACCACTTGGCAGAATTACATCTCCTGGGAAGGTGGTATTATGTGATGCCCCCAAGGTGGATCTGTGGACTCTGTTTAAATCGATAGTGTTTCTGCCTCCTTCATGCCAGTCTGGTGCAGGAGCCCACCTGCACTTGCTTGGCACTGTGCCCAGATTTTGATCAGCAAAATGCTGCTTTATGTCTAGGATATACACACGTTTCTACTCTAATTTTATAATTCCTTACATGATCCTGGCTGGTTGTTGAAAGTGCAAGGTACTCCCTTTTGATAGGGTTCGGTTTCCTCCTGATTTGCTGCCATCAACAGGCGATGATGCACAGAGATTCCAATCAGTGACCTTTTTCCATTGTAGCACATGGCCTTTGCCTCCTGGCATTGCTTAAAGGGCAGCCTGTGCGTCTTGAAAGTGAGAAGTGACCTTTCCATTCAGTAATACAGATGTACCCCTCGTCCCTTCTTGTAGTGTAGGCTTCTCACTTTCCCAGTGGTTAGGCAATCACATAAAAAGGAAACAATTAGTAAAAATGTAAAAAAGTGCCTAGCGTAAGGGAAGTGAATCTCTTCCCATTTTCTCCACCAGCCCATAATATAGCCTCGTGCTTGATGGCTACTTCATTAACTTTTATTTATTATTGCTGCCTGGAGTGTAAATTCTCTTCTTTGGTCAAATTGAATTTCTATCAATTGCCCTTGGTTCGCACTAAATCCAATTGTGTCATATAGGTTTTTGGACAATAGACTTTAAACAAAATAAGTTGTAGGGGTAAACAAAATGCCCACTGAAAACAATAAACACCATTGAACAGCAAATGGTAACTGCAAGACTCAACTAGACTCATGTAGAACATTCTACATTGTAGTTCTGAAGCTCTCAAAATGCTTATATGCTATCAACTGAAGCCATTAAAAAAAGATTAAGTAACTTTTTTACTGCTCACTGGAATTCCCAGGAGGACTCTCTTAATGGTGCTTTGCCCCAGGTATTGGTTATATCTGTAGTTATTATACTCTAGGCACTCAGGGGAACTTGCAGTGGCTACTCACACAGATTTGTACACATGAAGACGTGACTTTTATGATGGCATTGTGTGAATGTGCTGGTAGCGGTCTAAAATATTTTGTCTCATTGTGCACTTGATTGTCATATCTTGTAGTGTAATTCTTTAAACCTGTTGTTGCAGAAGTAGCCTGAGTTTGGATGATTTCCGGTAAGTCTAGCCAGCATGTTGATATTTCAGTGCAACCTGCTTCACGGGTGTTGGTATGCACACGAGAAGGCGTTATAGCATACTAACTTACGTTTTAACCACATACTGCCTTTAGGGTCCTTCAAATGGGGTGAAATTTACTTTGCACAAATGAATTCCTTTCCAAACCGTAACACTGCCTTTCTAGATGGAGTGGATAATATTTTTTTGTAGTTTGCATGATAATGTTAATTAAGAGTATTCAAATAATAATAAAATAGTTTATTCTTTCTTTGATAACCTAAAACCTTATATAATAAAAATGAAAAAGATTGACATGAAAGAATTATATATATATATATTACTATAAATCTAGGTGGTACATATAGAGGCGTTGGTATGTATATAAATAATAATGTGTGTATAAAGTATTTGTGAGCACATACATATATGTATATAAAGATGTGTTTTATGTATTAGTAGCGTATGTGTGTGTTTAAATCATTAGTCACATAGGTGTGCGTGTATGCGAGTGTGTGTGTGTGTGTGTGTGTGTATATATATATATATATATATATATATATATATATATATATCTTTTCCACAACTCCAAATACGCATTGGTCTGCACCCAGCACGGCAGACTACGGCGGGGTCGCGGGCCCCTAAATTTTACAAAAAAGATTGTTCTTTTCACAGAACGGAAACGCCGCAGTCACTTAATCTTTTAACGAAAAGTGTTTATTCAGGCCAAAGTAAAACAAGCAAAAAACATAATTCCGCCCGACGTGTTTCGGGAGACCTTGTTCACGGGAAATAATAATAGTCCATACTTCAATATCCATTTAACATTTCAGATACTAACTCATCATAAATAACGGACTTCAAAAAGTTATAAATCTGCGGCGGCCATCTTTGAACATGTAATTTCTTATGTTCTTTTTTTTCAGTCAAACTTAAAGATATTGTCTAATTTAGTTCAATACAAACAAACATACCATTCTGTTTTACTTATATTCCTTAACATTATTGCTTATTACTGCCATATGGTTCTGCCAATTCGGTCAACAATTTAATCAAATTGACATTACATCAATAATGGTATTTCTCTCTATAAAAATAGAAAAGAGCAACTTTCCTTATACTGCCGCCTCTCCATCATCATAATCTCATCTTATATGATATAATAGCTCCGTTGCTTTTCATCAAACATCATTCTATCCTTCTGTAAAACAAAAAACAAAAAAAGAAGAAGAAAGGTAATCTATTGGAGGTTTCACAGCGTACATTCCCAATTTAAAAATAAAATACAGTCAAAAACTAAGCAGTAAATATATATGATCATGTAGTAAAGAATATCCTTATTCATGACATCATGTCTTATTAATATAAATGAACAGATAATTCCTCATCCTTGTTAATTCCATCTGGCTCCATTGTGTTACAGCCTACAATTAATCGAGATTCAAGTTTCCTTAAATCTAACGTCCTGTTACCTCCTCTTACATTCATAGTAACCCTATCTAGGACCCCATACTGTAATTTATTTACATTCTTATCATGATGCTCCTTAAAGTGCCTTGCTACAGGGTATGACTTATCCTCCTTTTTAATCGCTCTCATATGTTCCAAAATTCTCTTTTTCCCTGTGTGTATTGTACTCCCTATGTAAAATCTATTACAAGGGCATTTTAAGGCATAGACACAATAATCTTAAAAACATGATACATGTTTCCTTATCACAAAGGGTTTTTGTACCCCAGGAAAATGTATTTCTTTACAATTCACATTTTGCTTACAAGCTTTACATTTCCCACAGATAAAGAAACCTTGAATGGGTTTCACCATTTCTGTTCTTGGTATCAGACATTGACTAAGTGTGTGTTTCAAAGATCTACTTCTCCTGAAAGTAAAAGTAGGGTAATCGTTAATTATTTCTCCTATATTCTCATCAGTTTTTAATGCTAGCCAAAATCTGTTAAAAGCCTTCTTTATTGCTCCTATTTTGTCATGATATGTAGTGATAAATCTTATTTGTCTATCTTCTTCTTCATCTCTTTGCAATTTTCCAACCAATAGATCGTCTCTTTTGATTTGTCTAACCTTCTTCAATGCTTTATCAATAAGGTCTGAAGAATAACCCCTTTCTTTAAATCTTTTAGTCATAATCCTAGCTTCCTTCTCAAACGTGACATCAAAACTACAGTTCCTTCTAGCCGTTAAGTCACACTTTCCATAGGAAGAGTGTTATTTTTGTTTTGCTAATAACTTTGGTGAAGTAATTATCAGAGCCATGTTTTCACTTTGTGCGTGGCCTTGATTTATACTCATATCTGACTACTGGTAGAATATGTTCCAAATAGTGCTGTCCAAAATGGAGGTAAATTTTCTAATGGAGTATGAAGTTCAATGTCATGCATACTGATTTGTGCGTTGTTGAGGATTTTCAGGCTTCAGTGCGTTTGAAGAGTGTGAGTCACTTTTTGATACAGATGTGGACCTTATTTTAGACACTGTTGAGATCAGAGTGTGTCATTTAGTTTTACATCTTTGTATTGATGTGCAACAATATCATACCCACAAAATAACAGAATTAACTGTTCCAATATGCCACAAATAACACACAGTCATCTCTAAAGGGGGATGATGGGATGAATAGCATAAGGGCTACAGCAGAGACATACACTAAAATGCCACAAGCTTCAGCAAACTTGGTTAATCTTAATACAAAAAACAGACTACCCTTAGTATATTATGTTGATTTAAACCCTTCACCTTCATTCTTGCTGCTGCTCGCCTACCTAATGTATTGGAGAAGTTAAAGATTTTTCCTCTGTCCTGGTCCCTGAATGTTGCGGGCAACCAAAGAGACACTTCAAAGGCCAACGAGATCAGTTCTTTTTTATTGCTTTGGAGGTCTTGTTTCCTCATCAAGGTGCTAGCGTGTCTGGTCCTTAGTAAGTAAACTTACAAGGGGACGCGTATAGGTCAATGAACCTTTTGGATCGCATGGAGTATCCTAACTATGGGGCAACCAATGACCATCAACAATCTATACACAATTAGTAATCCATAAGCAAAACATCAATCATCAGTGAATAGCATCAACATCTCATGAATAACCACAACTCAATTATACGTTTTGTCAATTTTATTTCCCTGTTTGTTACAATTCTAAATCATAAGATTAATTCAAACTTTATTCAATTGGCTCAGAATTAGTTCATTAATGACCACCAATAACATAATCTAATCAGAACTTGAGAAAACATACGTTTGAATGCTTCAGCATAAGCCAACAAAGATGAATATAACAACATTAATAGCAGAGTTCAGCAATCAGTTCGTCAATCATTGGTCACTGTCAGCGTCACCCTAAGGAACCTTACCTAACCCAGATTAGCATTAGCATGTGGGACTTCATGTGAAAACAATCACATTGTCATAGCTACCTATACACAGAATGGATCAGCAACAAAGTAAGTCTTCGTCTTCAGGTCATTAATCGATCAGCAACGCATCAGGCTTTGAAAAGCATGAGCCCAATGACAGAATCTCGAATCGCATCTTCTGACATCTAACATCTGCATCGATTTTCCCCTCACATTGTCATCTCATCTGCAGTTTTTACCCTTTGACATGACTTTTTATCAAGGTTTTCCAGTCCATCCCCCTAATTCCTAATTGGTCAGTCAATCACCAGTTATTATTCTATCCAATAATATTAATTTCACAAATCTATGAATTCTAATATTATGCTGTTCTCAGTTCATTGATTGGTTCACTGTACAATGTACTCATCATCTGGCTCATCAGGTATCGAAAATGTTGCATCTTCTTCTGCAGTCAGTGTCTCTATTGTTCGAGTCCTGGGAAAGTACATCTTGTCTGCTCTGCACAACATATGTTGCGATTTGATTCCGTCATCTCCTGTCCGTCGGTACTTTGCAGAAAATTCTAGCTAAGCAGACTTTAACAGCGAATGGTTTATGGTCAGTTCAATACATTAGCTTTCCTACAGTGCGCTAGTAATTCAGCTTCTGCATGAGGCCTGGCAACTAGGACACAACTTCGGCTAAGTTAATTCTACAATATAATGCAAAACACACATTATACATCTCAATATGACATACTGTTTTTTTTGTAAACAAATTTTATTGCTGTAAAGTGTCATACAGACATTAATGAGCCAAATAGATCAAAAATTCTCATTGAACATAGATTGTTAGCTGTCGTTCGTTCTTTTACAGATTTAATGGGATAACTGGTGTTAGCAGCCTTATACAACTATAATATTTTCCATCTGCCTCAGAGAATTTCATTCTCATTGGTATCTCTTTAGCTAGCGTGTGGGTCATGCTAGCCCAGCTTGCTCACCTGATGGGTTGACGTACAAATAACAGCCAAATTGAATTATACCTTGTAATTGAGACTGGGCGTGTCTGTTGGGAGTGTGTGGTGCTCAAACAAAATGTAACTAGTCCCCTCCCCCCTCACCTTATATTCTGTGATGACTGTTTTCTGCCTAGTCGTGCCTGATCCTTCCGGCCTGGGTTAGTCGCGCGGAGTGTCCCAAGTAGTTCGCCCAGGGGCCCCCGCTATTCATAGTGTGTGCCATGTGGCCTGATCCCTGCAAGGGCATCAATCCGCATGTGTATTAGCCTGTGTGAGGGTATCGCTACCTGGGTCCGAATGCTCCCTCTGCAACGCTATGACAATCTGATCCCAAGCCTCCTTCATCTCGGGGGACCCCAGACCCTTTCTTAGTTCTGTGTATAGCACTGCTCCCTCACTTTCAGCCCATTTCCTAAGCTCCCTTTGCCAGTCCTGGAGCCACGGGCCCCCTGGGGACTTCCAGTTCCTCGTCAACTCCCTTTTCGCTAATATAAACGCAAAGTCTTGAAATCTGCTAGTGGCCTTATTCTTAGGTGTATGTGGGAACCAAGGAAGTATGCATCTAGTGGGTGTGCAGGTAATGCTGATCTCTGTGATGTTAGCCACCTCTGCGACCACTGTGTCCCAGTAGGTTTGCAGCCGGGGGCAGGACCAAAGCATGTGGAGGAAATCCGCTGCCCCCATTTTACAGCGGGGGCATTTCGCCTCTCTTATTCTAAAGTGATCTCGTAATCTGAGTGGGGGTGAGGTATGCTCTGTGTAGTATGTAAAACTGTATAAGCTGGAACCTAGCATTTCTGGACAACTTATGTGTTCTCTCCAGAATGCGTACCCAGTCTGTATCCGGTATCTGCGTCCCCAGATCATGCTCCCACTTCTGCTTCAGTCCCAGTAGGGGAGTCCCTTCCTCTTCCTCAATCATCCCGTATAGCCTAGTGACCGCCTTATGTGTGCACCCTGTTGTCAGCAAATAAGTACTGAGACCATGTTGAGGAGGTTCAGCAGCTCCCGTCCCCCAGTGTCGCCCAACGGTTCAGGTGAGCGCGCAGTGTAATAGAAAATGGCCCTGAAAGAGGTCATATTCCTGCCGAAAATCCTCAAAGAGTAGTAGGTTGCCCGACTGTACAGCTTCCCCAGCCGTGTGACCCCAGCCTCAACCCAGGTGAGTAGGCCCCTCCTCTCTCCCATCCCAGGAAGCCAGCGAAGCCAGGGTAATGGTACATCAGGAGAGTATGGCATATCCAGTCCCGCCCTATGGAGGCATCGACTCCAGCATCTGCGGATAACGGCAGGTTCGATAGACTTCGTCCGTCCTCTCCATGTGGCATTAAAAATATTCCAGCCAGTTCAGGAGTTGAGGGAACCATCAGGCCCTCCACATTTTCTCCAACACCGCCCTGCCTCATCCACCTCGCAAGACATCTTGTAGGCCCTGGAGCTCCACAGAACAGCGGCCATCCCAGAGCTCAGCAAGCTTTGGCCCCAGTGTGAGACACTTAAACTGCATTTCAGAGGATACCTGGGTGCACTGTCGCTCTCTAAGTATGTTTTTTAGGAATGCAGGTAGGATGCCTAAATCATGGGGCTCCCTTCTAAAATACTTAATATCTAATTTTTATAACTTTTTTAAGCACAAAGATTTATTAAGACTGTTATAGGGAGGCTGTCACTAATGTATATATTTGATGTGACGAAGGTGAAAGGTTGCTTGCGAAACTAATGTCTTTTTTTAAAATTATTTGATGCTATAAATACATTTGGTTGCTTTACTTTATTACTATTTTTTGCAACCCGTTTATTAATGACAATTTCAGGATAGGTCCATCAAACGTCTGTTACAAAAGAAAATTATCTCTAATTAGGGAAGCACATAGGGTTTAAATGAATTCATGAAAGAAGCGTCTTTGCATTCACTTAGAGTTGCATGGCCACGTCACTATTTCACCTTTGCTGAGAACTACAGTGTATCTGACTGTAGCAGATAAACAATGAGGTAGAGCTATAAGACCTTGTACAGTCTGCCCACCGACTTAACAGGGTTTTAGCATTGGGCTAAGAATTCTGCTTGTTTAGATAGACAAATACAGTGGAAAGATTGGTTTTTATATCAGCAAAAGCAAGTGGACCCAAATTAATGATTGTTAAATTTTCGATTCTGTCAGCTACCATTAACCCTAACTTAAAATGCAAAATCACGTTATCTCTCAAACTTGCAATCATAATTAAAGTTATTTATGTAGTGAGAGTTCTCTGCTCTTCCCAGCAGGATTAATATCTTCATGAAGGTCACCTGTTTGACCAGTCCTTGGTGGCTACCTCATTCTTAGGTCGAGCATAGCAGCGTACAAGCACTGCTTTTCTGACCTGTTGGTCTCTATCTGGGCTTTTAACCACACCCACCTCAACCTCATCACTTTCGCTTGTTCCTGGGCTTGCCTTTCAAAAATCCTTTGTTATCATTGGTAAATGTTTTACGTTTGTCCCTCTTCGGGGCTTTTTTGTTACCGTTTTGGAGACCGACCCTGTTACCTCAATTATTGCAGTTTGCTGACATGTTTAACTGCAAGCGAACTTCTTTTCCCTTTTGTGTCTCTCCTTCGCTCTCATGGTGGCTGCGGCTCTTTGAATTGTGTCGCTTATGCAAACTGTTTCACTTTAATTTTTTTCCTTTTGTGTGTCTCCTTCGCGCTCACGCTCATGGGGGTTGTGGCGCTTTGAATCGCCTCACTTATGTCAACTGTTTTACTTTTCATTTTTACTTTTTGTGTGTCTCCTGTGCACTCACGCTTATGGTGGCCTGGCACTTTGATTCGGCTCGCTTATGTCAACTGTTTTACTTTTCAGTTTTCCTTTTGTGTGTTTCCTTTGTGCTCACGCTCATGGCGGCCATGGCGCTTTGATTCGGCTCGCTTATGTCAAGTGTTTTACTTTTTATTTTTCCTTTTGTGTGTCTCCTTCGTGCTCACGGCGGCTGTGGTGATTTGAATCGGCTTGTTCATATAGTGCTTGCTGCTAGAACCTTGCTGCGTAGTGGTGCTATAAATCGTTGGTTTATCTAGTACTAGTGGGGCAACCTACAACCCAAGATGGATAATTACAAACAGTGCATAGTGTGTACATGTGCAAAATTATGTGGCACACTCTATGGCAGTATTATTTCCATTAATTTGACCCAGAAACAACATTTTTGTAAAATCTTTAACTCATGTGGCCAATTTCTTAAAGACCTGATTATGTGGTCAAGTCTACAGTCACAGAATCAGACAAATTGACTGCCCCCTCCGTTGTTGACAACAATTTATTAATGAAAGTGTTATCTAAACGTTTTTTGCATGTCCAGTGTTAGCTGCCCTAATTAATTAATGCAACTGTACTAATAAATGCACATTTACATTTTTATTGCAAACACTTTTTAGTGCCACACTGATTATATGTAACAGTTGCTTCAAACAGGGAAAGCACTCCCATTACTCTTCAGGGGGTTTTAGTATACTGTACAAATATTACCCCTTGCATTCTAGTTTGGAGGAAATACCTATTAAAACAAGTACACATGAAAAAAAATACTCTGGCATAAACCATGCATGCAGATGTGCAATGTATAACATGCTATTTATCACCATTGCTATCGGAAAGACATCATGACTCTCTCAAACTGTTACCTCCTGGTTGGTATGGGCTTTTTCCACATCCACCAATGATATTTAATAGCATATTACACTCCGTGCGTATATATATATATATATATATATATATATATATATATATATATATATATATATATAATGTTCGATGGCATGTGTAGCTGCAGATACACATGCTGTGCATATCCCGCCATCTAGTGTTGGGCTCGGAGAAGTCCTTTCGAGTCACAAGATCGAGGGACTCCTCCCATTTCGGCTCCACTGCGCATGGGCGTCGACTCCATCTTAGATTGTTTTCTTTCCGCCATCAGTTCGGACGTGTTCCTCTACGCTCCGTGTTTCGGTTCGGAAAATTTGTTAGATATCGGAAAAATTCGACAGTATTGTTTGCGTTCGGTATCGGGTTAGTTAACACAGATCGACACCGAATTTTGAAGAGCTCCGGTGGCCCTTCGGGGTTTCGGTTCCCCGGCGGGGCGTGGTCGGCCCGACCACGTGCGTCGACAAGACTAATGGAACAGACCCCATTCCGCTTCTGCCCCGAATGCCACAACAAGTATCCTTACACAGATCAAAATTTGGTCTGTAACTTGTGTTTGTCTCCCGAACACAAAGAGGATACCTGTGAGGCCTGTCGAGCGTTTCTATCGAGGAAAACGCTGAGGGACCGGAGAGCAAGAAGACTTCAAATGGCGTCAGCTCCGTCAGGACATCGAGACTTGGAGGAAGAAGAAACCTTCTCCATTGCTGACTCGGACGAGGCCGAAACAGAACAGACGCCAAAAACCGTGAGTAAAATCGCCCCAGCCAAAACTCACGGTAAATTCATCAGAGCCCAGGGGACGCCACCACCGGCAGGCCATGGCTTAACCCAAAAAATCGGTGACCGTCCATCGCACCGAAAAAGGGCACGCATGTGTCGAAGTCATCTGACTCCGGTCGAGATACCAGCACAGAAAAGACTCGACCCCGAGACACCGGGTCAGAACAATCTCGACATCGAGATACCGGCACCGAGATGACACGGCACAGAGAGATCGAAACACAAAAAAGTGGCTTCGGAGCCGAAAAAGATGGTGGAAAAGGTTTTGATCCCAAAACAACCGGCTTCGGAGCCGAAAACAAGTTCCTACACTGAGGAGCAAGGGCTTTCCACACAAATGCAAAGCCATAAATTCGGACAGGAACTAGAGGCAGAGGAGCCAGGTTATACACAGAGAAGGCTCCATATCCAAAAGGAGACAGGGTAGATAAGAACTCTCCCTCCTATAAGGATGAAAAGGAAACTGGCTTTCCAAGAGAAGGATAAACCACCACAAGCAAAGGTGGCCAAACAAGTAACTCCGCCACCATCACCTCAGCGCTCACCGCAATCATCACCAATCGCTAGCCCACCGATGGTGCGGTCCCCAACACACACAAGCATAAGCCAAGATGACCCAGATGCATGGGATCTTTATGATGCGCCTGTGTCAGATAACAGTCCTGACTGTTACCCAGCAAGACCATCACCACCTGAGGACAGTACGGCTTACACGCAGGTGGTGTCCAGAGCAGCTGCGTTTCACAACGTCACACTGCACGCTGAACCTATTGAAGATGACTTTTTATTTAATACTCTGTCATCCACACATAGTCAGTACCAGAGTCTTCCAATGCTACCGGGAATGTTGAAACACGCAAAGGAAATATTTCAAGAACCCGTGAAAGGCAGGGCTATTACTCCTAGGGTGGAGAAAAAGTACAAGCCTCCACCAACAGACCCTATGTACATTACGGAGCAACTGACACCGGACTCAGTAGTAGTTGGCGCAGCACGTAAAATGGCAAATTCACACACCTCCGGAGATACACCACCACCCGACAAAGAAAGTCGCAAGTTCGACGCAGCGGGAAAAAGAGTGGCAGCACAAGCAGCCAATCAATGGCGCATTGCGAATTCACAGGCTTTGCTGTCAAGATATGACAGAGCCCACTGGGATGAAATGCAACACTTTATTGAACATCTGCCCAAAGAATTCCAAAATCGTGCACAACAGGTGGTAGAAGAAGGACAAAGTATCTCAAATAACCAGATACGTTCAGCAATGGACGCAGCAGACACAGCTGCAAGAACTGTAAATACAGCAGTGACAATTTGGAGACATGCATGGCTGCGCACCGCAGGATTCAAGCCCGAAATCCAACAGGCTGTGCTTAATATGCCTTTTAATGGACAGCAGTTGTTTGGGCCGGAAGTGGACACTGCTATCGAGAAGTTGAATAAAGATACAGATACGGGCAAGGCCATGGGCGCGCTCTACTCCCCACAGAGCAGAGGCACTTTTAGGAAAACACAATTTAGAGGGGGGTTTTGGGCTCAAACAACAGAACCCTCAACTTCACAAACCAGGCCCACATACCAGAGCCAGTATCAGAAAGGAGGCTTTCGGGGACAATACAGAGGGGGACAGTTCCCTAAGACTAGAGGGAAGTTCCAAAGTCCCAAGACCCCTCAAAACAAACAGTGACTTCAGTGTCACAAATCCCCAGCACGTAACACCAGTGGGGGGGGAGACTAACAGATTTTTACCAAAATTGGGAGGAAATAACAACGGACTTGTGGGTCCTAGCCATCATCCAACATGGCTATTGCATAGAATTCCTACAATTACCACCAAATGTGCCGCCAAAAACACACAACATGTCCAAACAACACATGGATCTATTACAGATAGAAATCTAAGCGTTGTTACAAAAAGAGGCAATAGAACTAGAACCCAGTCATCAAAAAGGGACAGGGGTTTACTCACTGTACTTTCTCATACCCAAAAAGGACAAAACTCTAAGACCTATATTAGATCTCAGAACACTAAGGGGGTGATTCCAAGCTTGGCGGGCGGCGGGAGCCGCCCGCCATGCGGGAACCGCCAGAAGACCGTACCGCGGTCAAAAGACCGCGGCGGTCATTCTGGGTTTCCCACTGGGCTGGCGGGCGACCGCCAAAAGGCCGCCCGCCAGCCCAGCGGGAAACACCCTTCCACGAGGAAGCCGGCTCCGAATGGAGCCGGCGGAGTGGAAGGGGTGCGACGGGTGCAGTAGCACCCGTCGCGAATTTCAGTGTCTGCTAAGCAGACACTGAAATTCTAAGTGGGGCCCTCTTACAGGGGCCCCTGCAGTGCCCATGCCATTGCAGCCACTGCAGTGGCATGGGCACTGCAGGGGCCCCCAGGGGCCCCACGACACCCCATACCGCCATCCTGTTCCTGGCGGCCGAAACCGCCAGGAACAGGATGGCGGTCGGAATCCCCATGGCGGCGCAGCAAGCTGCGCCGCCATGGAGGATTCCCCTGGGCAGCGGAAAGCCGGCGGTACACCGCCGACTTTCCGTTTCTGGCCGCGGCTGTACCGCCGCGGTCAGAATGCCCAAAGGAGAACCGCCAGCCTATTGGCCACGGCCCTGGCGGTTTCTACCGCCAGGGTCAGAATGACCGCCTAAATCTTTACATCAAATCAGATCACTTTCACATGGTAACACTTCAAGACGTAATCCCCTTGCTCAAACAACCAAACTACATGACGACATTAGATCTCAAAGATGCGTAATTCCATATACCCATACATCCTTCACACAGGAAATACTTAAGGTTTGTATTCCAAGGAGTACATTATCAGTTCAAAGTGTTACCATTCGGAATAACAACAGCACCAAGGGTATTTACAAAATGCCTTGCAGTAGTAGGGGCACATATCAGAAGACAGCACATACACGTATTCCCGTATCTAGACGATTGGTTAATCAAAACCAGCACCCAGAAACAGTGTCTTCAACACTCAAAATACGTCATAGAAACCCTTCACAAACTAGGGTTCTCACTAAACTACCAAAAATCACCCCTACAGCCGTGTCAAATACAACAATACTTAGGAGCAACAATCAACACAAAAAAGGGAACAAGCATTCCAAAACGTAATACAAAGCATGCACCCAAACCAAAAGTATCAGGTAAAATTAGTGATGAAACTACTAGGCATGATGTCCTCATGCATAGCCATTGTCCCAAACCCAAGGTTACACATGCAGCCCTTACAACAGTGCCTAGAAACACAATGGACACAAGCACAGGGTCAACTTCAAGATCTAGTGTTGATAGACCGCCAAACACACACCTCGCTTCAATGGTGGAATCCTGTAAATTTAAACCAAGGGCGGCCTTTCCAAGACCCAGTGCCTCAATACGTAATCACAACGGATGCTTCCATGGTAGGGTGGGGAGCACATCTCAACCAACACAGCATCCAGGGACAATGGGACACTCAGCAGAAACAACTTCACATAAATCAGCTAGAACTACTAGCAGTGTTTCTAGCGTTGAAAGCATTTCAACCGCTAATAACCCACAAACACATTCTTGTCAAAACAGACAACATGACAACAATGTATTACTTAAACAAACAGGGAGGCACACACTCATCACAACTGTGCCTCTTAGCACAGAAGATTTGGCATTGGGCTATTCACAATCACATTCGCCTAATAGCGCAATACATCCCAGGAATTCAAAACCAATTGGCAGACAATCTCAGTCGAGATCACCAACAGATCCACGAATGGGAGATTCATCCACAGATACTGCAAACCTACTTCCAAAAGTGGGGAAAACCGCAAATAGACCTATTCGTATCAAAAGAAAACGCAAAATGCCAAAACTTCGCATCCAGGTACCCACAGCCTCACTCCAAAGGCAATGCATTATGGATGAGTTGGTCAGGGATATTTGCTTACGCTTTTCCCCCTCTCCCACTCCTTCCGTATCTTGTAAACAAATTGAGTCAAAACAAACTCAAACTAATACTAATAGCACCAACTTGGGCACGACAACCTTGGTACACAACATTACTAGACCTGTCAGTAGTGCCTCATATCAAACTACCAAACAGACCAGATCTGTTAACTCAACACAAACAGCAGATCAGACACCCGAGTCCAGCATCGCTCAATCTAGCGATCTGGCTCCTTAAGTCTTAGAATTCGGACACCTAGACCTTACACAAGAATGTGTGGAGGTCATCAAACAGGCTAGAAAACCTACTACAAGACATTGCTACGCAAATAAATGGAAACGATTTGTTTATTACTGTCAAAATATTCAAATTCACCCATTACACGAGTCCCCAAGAGACATTGTAAGCTACTTACTACACTTACAAAAATCTAACTTAGCTTTTTCGTCCATTAAAATACATCTCACACCAATTTCAGGATATCTGCAAATTACACATTCAACTTCACTATTTAGAATCCCAGTCATAAAAGCATTTATGGAGGGTCTAAAAAGGATCGTTCCACCAAGAACACCACCAGTTCCTTCGTGGAACCTCAATATTGTATTAACGCGACTCATGGGTCCACCATTCGAACCCATGCACTCTTGCGAAATGCAATACTTAACCTGGAAAGTAGCCTTTCTAATAGCTATCACATCCCTCAGAAGAGTGAGTGAAATACAAGCCTTTACCATTCAAGAACCCTTTATACAAATACACAAACATAAAGTGGTTCTATGCACAAATCCCAAATTTTTGCCAAAAGTTATATCACCGTTCCACTTAAACCAAACTGTGGAACTCCCAGTGTTTTTTCCATAACCAGACTCTGTAGCTGAAAGAGCATCACATACATTAGACATAAAAAGAGCTCTAATGTACTACATTGATAGAACTAAACAGTTTCGCATAACAAAACAATTGTTTGTAGCTTACCAAAAACCTCATACAGGGATTCCAATATCCAAACAAGGCATTGCCAGATGGATAGTTAAATGTATTCAAACCTGTTATGGTAAAGCTAAAAGAGAACTGCCTATTACACCGAAGGCACACTCCACTAGAAAGAAAGGCGCCACAGTGGCCTTTCTAGGAAATATACCAATGACAGAAATATGTAAGGCAGCCACATGGTCTACGCCTCATACATTTACTAAACATTACTGCGTGGATGTGTTAACAACACAACAAGCCACAGTAGGACAAGCAGTACTAAGAACATTATTTCAGACAACTTCAACTCCTACAGGCTAAACCACCGCTTTTGGGGCGATAACTGCTTACTAGTCTATGCACAGCATGTGTATCTGCAGCTACACATGCCATCGAACGGAAAATGTCACTTACCCAGTGTACATCTGTTCGTGGCATGAGACGCTGCAGATTCACATGCGCCCTCCCACCTCCCCGGGAGCCTGGAGCCGTTATAAGTTGAATAAAATTAAACTTGTACATTTGAAAATTTGTAAATATAACACTTTTAGTCACATTATGTACATACATACTTACTCCATTGCATGGGCATTATTACTATATACACAACTCCTACCTCACCCTCTGCGGGGAAAACAATCTAAGATGGAGTCGAAGCCCATGCGCAATGGAGCCGAAATGGGAGGAGTCCCTCGATCTTGTGACTCGAAAGGACTTCTTCGAAGAAAAACAACTTGTAACACTCCGAGCCCAACACTAGATGGTGGGATATGCACAGCATGTGACTCTGCAGCGTCTCATGCCACGAACAGATGTACACTGGGTAAGTGACATTTTCCATATATATATATATATATATATATTTGTTCAATGGCATGTGTAGCTGCAGATACACATGCTGTGCATATGGATTCCGACATCTAGTGTTGGGCTTGGAGTGTTACAATTTGTTTTTCTTCAAAGAAGTCTTTTCGAGTCACGGGATCGAGTGACTCCTCCTCTTGGGTTCCATTGTGCATGGACATCGACTCCATTGTTAGATTGTTTTCTTTCCACTGTTGGGTTCGGACATGTTTCCTATCCCTCTGAGATTTCGATTCGGAAAACTTTGCAAAACTTTATTTTCGTCGGTATTGTATTGGTCGGGTTAATAATCTTCCATCGACACAGCAGTACCGTCGGGAAACAACTTTGTTCGCCCTTCGGGGCACGCGTGCCCAACTCGGGCCTGCTCAGGCTGACCGCGTGGAGAGCCTCATGGATCGGACTCCATTCAGATTCTGCCCTCGGTGCCACGTAAAGTACCTATACATAGACCAGCATCTGGTTTGCAACCTCTGCCTTTCTCCAGACCATCGGGAGGAAAACTGTGAGGCCTGTCGATCCTTTAGATCAAAAAAGACTCTAAGAGACAGAAGAGCAAGAAGGCTCGAAATGGCGTCAACGAGTGGAGAACATTTCGACGTAGAAAAAGAAGAACTACTGCAGACAGCGGTCTCAGTCCGAGATTCGGAGTTGGAGCAAGAATGTGAGGAAGACAGACCCGTCACAGCCGGTCAGCATGTGAGTACGTCTGCCCCTGCTCCTCTCACATAAGGAAACAGGGAGAATTAGCACAGCACCTCCTTTAAAAACAAAGAGGAAGCTGGCATTTCAGGAGGAATTGGACACTATGCAGCCCCCAGCTAAAGTGCCAAAACAGAATGAGAAGCCAGCACCTCCTCAGTCTTCTCCTCCTCATTCTCCCTCACACTAGCCCTACACCACTGGGTAAGTCACATTTTCCAAATATATATATATATATATATATATATATATATATATATATATATATATATATATATATATATATATATATATATATATATTTATTATACTTACCATTGGGTGAGATCTGAGGGTCACTATGTGCCCATACATTTTTAAATTAAATAAAACCGTTTCCCTGTTTTTTGTGAAAAGACAACCATTCACACTGATGAACTTAACTTGGAATTATGTGGCAGAAAGGACCAAAATGTGGCAGGGTTGTACAATTAATGTGGCAAAAGAAGTCCAGTTATACATTTCCAATGACAATAGTTCCAACTCAAGTAAATCCTGGAGCTGTTGCACTGCACATGCTTGTTCAAGCTGTTATTGTGCTCTTGAGGCTTGCGAAACACAACACAAGTATATATCTCACTTTAAGAGGAGTCCCCGTAACACAAAATAAAAATCCTCCTACTCTAGTTTGAGAAGAGTAATGTTTTTTTCTAATAACCGTGAGAAAAGAAATGACTGGATCCAGCTGTTTTCCTTATGCCTCACATCTGTTGCCTTGCACAACAGTAAAAGAATAATTATATCTCATTGCAAATTGCACATTTCCCACAAGAGACAAACAGCACAACTCCAGAAAAAAAGTAACTATAAATAACCTGTTCATTGGTTTCTGTACCAACTTTTCCCCTGCACTATTTGTCATTGTCGAGCCAACCTTAACAGAAGACATTATTGCCAAAATAGGTCCAAGAATCCATAGGAAAATATTCTGACACAGCTTTGCTTTATAAGTTGTATCGAAATGAAATTATAGTCTTATCATTTAATAGTACATTCAATTTAGCTTTATAGTGTCACCGAGTTAATATTTCGTTAAAATGTTTTAGCTACAGTTTAAATGTTGCAATAGGGCATAATCAATAAATGTGCCAATGAGTGATAAAATACATAATCTTTAGATCATGAGTGATGAGCTTTATACTGATATTTTTTCTGCTGAATCTGAAGGTATTCCTCTGTAGGTACATTGTTGATAAAATCACTATTATCATGTGCCTTCAAGAATTTCAGTTTATGATGTGATCTTTATAAGTAGTCTGCCATCATTTTGATAGTGTATTCCATCTTAACTGTGGTGATTCCCATACAGTTTAGGGAAATGTTTATTTTGCAGATGTCAAACCCTGTTCAGGGACCACAGAGCAGACCGGGACTACTGGCAACCATGGTGGTTGAGGTCCATTGCCAGTGGTGCCCTGGAGCCAGTCCTACTTTGGCTCTGCAATCTTCACCAAGTAAATCTCTTTCCACCCTTGACTTTGAAGATAATAAGGGGGAGAAGTAACAGAAGTCTCTGCAAGGTAGTGTAAACGGCAAGAGCTCAGAACTCAAGAGTCAAAACCAAACTAAGGGGTAGTTAGGTATTAATCTCAGGGGCATGATTTCTCAAAGTTCTCTTGGATCTTTTGGTCAACTTGGTCCAATGTCTTTGGCATGGTTATTAGGTTTTTACAGTCTCAGTGACAGCAGTAGTTTTACCTGCGCACATCTCTCACAGGCGGAGCTAGGCCCCATGGTTACCAGTACTCATTCTACAGCTGGCAGGACTGTGCAGCAGACTTGTTCACCGCAGCAACAGCTGTATGCAGGAAAATCTCCATGGACTTGGGTCAGGTAGGCTCTCACAGCAGCTTCAGTTCTTAGCAGCTGTGGCCCGTGGGGTCCTGCAAAGTACCTTTACTTCTAGCAGGAGTTATAACTTCCATGCTGAGTCTTCGGGCAACAAGGACATTGCTGGTTTGGGGCTTTCTGCTTCAGTGGCACTTTGTTTATCCTGTGGTCAGTATTGGCAATGGCAGCACCGGTAACATTGGCCCTCAGCAGGCTGCCAGGTCCTTACATTATGGTGCACTTCTGGTGCAGTCTTGAGCACAGTTTCACCAGTACTTTACAGAGAAAAGGAAGAGGACCCCTCCTCAGCATGGTCACTCCTGAACTGCTCTCTCAAGTGTGCCAAGCTCCTTGTCAATTCTTAGGCTTAGTAAGTGATCAGGGAAGACATTGTAAGTACATTTGCTCAACTCTGGTCAATATGAGTTCCCCAACTACATGATGGCTTTACTGAAACCATTGATGTTTTGTATCAAACATCTCATATTAAAAAACCTTCACTGATTCCAGTGATTGAAATATTAATATATGTACCAAGAGGGCACATACCAACAGCTAGTGTGCTAGCTGACTGGTCTTAACCAGCCTGCCACCAACAGACACGTTTCTGACCCCTGGTGTAACAGCCTCTTCTCTCTGGTGGTCAAAGCCTGCTCTATCAAGGATATTGCACACATATCCCAACAGGATGACCTGCAGATTAGCATCTCAAGACCTTTTGTATGCAAATCTGGCTTCCATCACAGCTGAGGGGATGCCGACCCTCCCCTGACCC
Organism: Pleurodeles waltl; assembly: GCF_031143425.1. Classification (NCBI taxonomy): domain Eukaryota; kingdom Metazoa; phylum Chordata; class Amphibia; order Caudata; family Salamandridae; genus Pleurodeles; species Pleurodeles waltl. The sequence goes on from NC_090444.1 coordinate 1,325,230,401, forward strand.
TGGACCCATTTGGTGCCTGGACAGGCAGAAAGATTAGTAGTCAGAGAGGCGTGTCCACCTTCAAGCCAGTTCCACCGTTGAAGGTGAGCTGCGTGATGTGGACACAAAATTTGAAAGTCTGCTAACTTGTTGATGTCAGGATTAGGCACTCTGGGACATGGGTATGCCCACTTCCCACAGGAAGTGGTCATGTAGGGGGTGTAGTGACTCCAAGGGTAAGTAGCCCATTGATTAACATTAGGGCACCCGATGCTGAGAAGCACTTCTGCACCCGGACGCCCCAGTGCCTCCTGAAGTGACCTGTTGGTGCTGCAGACAGTCCGCAAAAAAACATTAGGTGATAGGGAGAATGTGGCTGGCCCAGTAGTATAGTTGAAGATCAGAGAACCCTAGTACGTCCTCATAGGGGTGCAACACACATCTGTGGAAGAAAATACGTCAAAGGCCTCCCGCCCAGATAAAGCTTGTTACCTCCGCTTGTAGTGTGTAGAAGAAAGTAGAGGGAATGGGATAGGAGTAGATCTGTAGGGTGAAAAGAAATCTCTGCAAGGAGATCTTTTTGAGTACTGCATCTCTGCCAGTCATGTTAAGAGGTAGCGTGGCCTAATGAGACATGTCTTTCTGAGCTGAGGTAACGAGGGGTGTGATATTGAGGTCCCATGCTGTTGTTGCGAAAAGGTGATGTGCATCCCCAGGTAGCTGAAGTATTCAATGGACCACTGAAACTGGGTTGTGACTCGTACATCATTGTGGGGGCTTCGGATCGAGACGTGGGTAGACTTAGACCAGTTCACCGTGATGACAGAGGCATCAGTGTGCAATTGTAGCATGTGTAAGAGTCAAGGGATTGTGTCCTCAGGGTTGCCAACATAAGCAAGCAGATCATCTGAATGAGGGCATGCTTGATGCGCCCTGCAAGATCACAGGACAGGTCCTGGGCCTCATGTTGTGAAGGGCAGCCTAGACCTCTGTGCACTAACTAGATTATTGTGATATCAAGGCCAAAATATACAGCAGGATATCAGATTCACACACAACCAACCACTCATGGCAGGGGACGAATATGCCCATATATCATGCAGGGGACACTCCTGCTACACTGGTAAAGACTATGGGCCTCATTACGAACCTGGCGGTCTAATGAACACCAGGTTAGAGGATGGCAGTCGGACCGCTGCATATCCGATTGCAATATTATGACTGTGGCGATCGGCGATCCTGGCGGTCTTGCAGTTGTGGCAGTACTAATTGGCCAGGGCAGTGCTACCCTGGGGATTGCGACTTCGTTCTCAGCCAGCGATTTCAGGGCGGTAGCACTGCCATGAAAAGGCTGGAACAGAAATGGCACAGGGGCCCCAGGGGGGCCACCTGCATTGCCCATGCACCTGGCATGAGCAGTGCAGGCCCCCCCTCCCCCCGGGACAGCACCGCCGCAGTGTTCAGCAGACAGTGAACATTGCGAGGTTGCTGGTGCACCCTGCACCCTACAGGATTGACACTGGCTCAGTTATGAGCCGGAGACAATGCTGTAGAGTCTTTACCGCTAGGCCAGCGGGCAGAAACTCAGGTTCCCGCCCGCCGACTTAGCGAAAAACCTGTATTGGCCCCGGCAGAGAGGTAGCCACATAGGCGGCAACCGCTCAGTCGGACGTTCGGCGGACGGGTAAAACTGTCAGTTGAACTCGGAATCAAGCCCAATGTGTCGAAATCAAACCACTGTAAGAACCATTTTTGTGGGACACAGATACCAAGATGTATTCTGAAATTTAAACCATTGCATATTACTGAGAGGATAGAAGGAGTAAAACACATGGGAGTGGAAGTTCGAACCTGCATCGTTTTTAGTAAGACACATATCACTGTCTATCTAAGGGTGTAGGAACATTCTTATTTCATTCATACATACTGAGAATGGTGGTACATTTTACATGTTAGTTGCATTATGGAATGTTACAAAGAAAAAGATTTCCTTAACGTGGTTCTAACTTAAAAGCTGCATTGGTTTTCTTCACCTATTGAATTCAGGTTACATGTGATTATGGGTTCCTGATGAAGAATTGTATGCCACAATGCAGAGATAAAATCATATATTATGCATCACAAGCTAAGTGGGTTTAACATATGGAGAAAATATGAAACATTTTCATTTAATTGATTAAAAAAAAACTTTTTAAAATGAAGGGAAATAGTTGCAGTCTTAACTGCTCACTCTGTGTGAAATGCCTTCAGCAAGAGCAACACTGACTGCCACCTATGGCTATTTAAATGTTAAACTGTCACTGTTGTATTTTTTGTATATCTGAACTATGATAAAACCCTTAAATTATTCATGCCTCCACACTTTTGAGGGTATTACGGTGAGTCCAGGATCCAGCAGCTGGAATGATAATACAGGTATACAAAACAGAACACATAAAGTATTGGTATTATAGAGCATAAATACATCTAAAGAGCACTGCATCGCTGTACCTTGCAGAAGAATGGAAAAGAACTATTCATGGTGCTTGGAGTGGAATGATTCATGATTGTATAGAGTAAATAAACAGTCCAGCTGGGCTAGTAGATACCTTAACAATAACTGAGGAACAACTCTCTGAAGAGCTGTGTCTTTAGCTTTTTTGTGGTCTAGAGGATCTTGCAGTGTCAAGGCTACATATGTTGCAATGGTCACTAGTGGTACTTTAACAGCTTTCCAGCTATGCTGGTGCACTTTTTACTGCTTAGTAGGTGATGTAGGAGGTTGTTGTTTGTTTCGAGGGGCAGTAAGTGGAGGTCCAAAATGGTGGCAGTGATGTAGTTGTATTTCTTCAGTGCTCGAGTTGGGTGATAACATGAAGGAAGCCCTTTAGTCGTGGTAGTTTGGAATCAGGAATGCTGGCAAATCAACTATTTCCAGTCGCCATGTGTGTAAGGGCCTCAGTTGGGCACTAGTTCTAAAGTCTGCTCTATTTTACCATTCTGTCTGGGTTATGTTCATGATGAGTATTTTAAAGGTTAGGCCACGCTTTATGGTACATTTGAGTGATTTGGCGTCTGTTGGAGGAAATATGTGAGAATTAATTATGCTGTAGCCACTCCACAAAATGAGCCTATGGGGACACAATTGATATGAAGTATTATTTATGAGTACCAAGGCATATTGTTCTTGTGGCTCTGCTATATCTATCTTAAAGTTTCCCTGCTATACTTTATCCATAACCCTTATCAGCAAAAACTGTTGCTTATTCTGTCACCCTGCAGAGCTGAAGAAGCCATTACCCACAGTCCTATTTTTAGGTCTAACCTATTGACAGGTTTTAGCTGTGTTTGTTTAAGACGTCATGTGGACCATACCAACCTTACCATTAGTTGGCTCTATTGTCCTTTGCACTTGCTTGTCTCTTATTCAATAGCTTGCCTTCCTCTTCTTATGTGTGTCCCTCCAATGAAGCATTGTCTTATAACCATCCTTTTGATTAGCTGACTTGCATCCTTCCACTGCTCCCATGTAGAGAACTACTTATTGTCTTTTTAATTAGGCACCCTATGAATGTGCAGCTACCCCCCCCCCTGTTGCTTCCCCCTTACTCGCTCCTCCATTGCTCCCCTATCGCTTGCAGTCCTTGAAGTAAATGTATTGAAATAATTTTTGGAGGGCCCAGAAATTGCTATATACTGCCAGGTCACTGCCCATTCCAAAAAGTGCTTTTGTGCTTCTATGTTGTTCCCTCACTACCTGCCCACCTTGTTTCTAAATCCCATCCCACTTACTGCTTTGTTGCTCCTCCTATTTTTATTTTTTTTAAGATGGCCGCGATGCTATTCAAAAAGTGTTTTTGTGCAAATAAAATGCATTTTTTTAAATTTCCCAATCTAGGTGGTTTCCGCCATCTTGGATCTGCAAATAAAAAAACATAAAGGCACCCTTGTCATTCTGTAAGTGCACACATACCTGGTGTTGCGTACACACACATATGTCGTCAGACATATGCAAACTTCCAGTTTGACTGGAAAAGGTTGGCAACAAGCATTGGTAACACCAATAGGTCAACCAGTGCTTGTTAATGAAAGCATAACTGTGTACCATGAATTGCTACCCGCTGTAACGATAACTGGATATTCATTACGACCTAACATAACCCAGAACAGAACACAAATAGACTTGAGAGAAGTTGAACAAATTGGTTTGGTTGCATGTATAAAACCATGCCCAAGAAATATCTAACTATTCTATATCTACTTTCTACTGTCAGTTGTGTTCCTCTGCGCATTACGAGCCATTTCTTCATACATTTTCTCAAACCAAAAATAAGACTGTGTATTATTTTTATTTTTTTTAAAATATTTGTGTTACATTTTAACTTTAGGTACATTTCCAGCGTGTACAATGCCAGGATATAATAAGTCTTATTGCACCATTTTCACACAGATTAACAATCAAAGTTTAACTGAGGTCTCGTCATATTCCTTCTGAGGAGTTTCAAGTGTAGTTCCTGTGTACTCATTTTCCCATGTGTGTGTAAGAAGCTTATGTGTCCCGGATCTGTGGTGATGTCGTGTCTTGTGGATTACTGTGGTGGGGGGGAGGCCCATTTAATTGTCTATCAGTGGTGTGTGGGTTCTGAGTTCTTGTGTTTTTGTGTGGGGCCCTAGTCTCACTCCGGGTTTGCTGCGGATATTTGCTGGTGCAGGAGGTGGGCAAAGCAGTGACCCTTGGTTAACGAGTTAACTTGTCTGACCCATTCAACGTGCTTGAGTCTGTTAGATGAGTGAGTATTTGTCTTAGGGTCACCCTTGGTCCGGTTCATGGTGGTTTTTCATCGCTTTTGGCTTCCAATCTATTTATTAGGGTTTCCCAAACCTCACAGCCTGTGTGCTGTTGGCCCTCCCCGGCCGATTTTCGCAGCACCATCAATTCTGCACTAGCCCATTTCAGTGTTGTGTTGTGACAAATTTTCAGATCTGGAGCAGAGGCAGATTTCCAGTTCATTGCTATCAGTCTTTTATACATTACGTATGCTAGGTCTGCAAATTTATGTAAGTACTTATGTTTCTTATCTCTCTGCCTTAGTCCCAGCAGGCAAGATTTAGGGTCTGCTGTTAGCGCCAACCCCGTTAGCTCCGATATCCTCACCGCTATCTCACTCCATTCCCTGTACACTTGTGCGCATTCCCAGACCATATGATAGAAGTGCGCCAGCGGAGCCTGGCATCTTGGACAGGTTGGGTCCGAGCTGGGAAGCATATGTTTAATCCTGGCCGGGGAGAGATAAGCTTGATGTGTATAATTAAATTGCGTATAGCGGAACCTGGGGTTTCTCGATACCCCTTGTGTGTGGTGCAACGCATTCGGCCATTCCTCTTGCGAAATCGGGGTTGGAAAGACTGCGTTCCACCTTTTCTGGGTATTTTCTAAGTTGGGTGTGGGGTGTTTGTTCAGATTTTTGTATAGGTTCGATACTACTTTCGACTGGCTGTCGTATTGTAGCATATGATGTAATGCTGAGGAGGTCGAAGGTTATTGGTTCCCTGCTAGCCACAGCTTCTTGATGGAGTGGCATATAGCATAATATGTCATGAACTGACCAGGGTTTACAGGAGAGAGGTCCTGTATCTGTTCGAAGGACATTAATTTCCCTTCTTCAAAGCAGTCACCTATTGTCTCTATGCCCGCCTCCGTCCAGACCGATAGTGAACGTTTTCTTTCTCCTCTTTCCAAGCCACGAATTACGCCCAGCTGTATGAGGGGTGAGTAGGGGAGCGCGCTACGACCATTTTGAATATATCTCTTCCAGCATGCCTGCGCCACTAGCATGAGTGGTTTATCGGATACATCCCTCGGGGTCCTGGTAGCCAGCCATGCCACCAAGGGTGTGCCGCACAAGTGCATCAGTGCCCGTTCCGATTCTCCCAGTGTGGGCCTGTGTATCCAGCTCAATATCCTCTGCAGCTGTGCTGCCGCGTAGTAGCGTTCAAAGTTAGGGGCGCCTAGGCCGCCTTCAGACACTGGCCGCTGTAGTATAGTCAGTGCCACGCGCGCCCTGCCTCCCGCCCATATGAGTTGCGACAGGGCTCCGTTCAGGTCCCGGAAGTAACTCCCAAGGATCAAAAGCGGCAGTGCCACGAAATAATATAATAGCCTAGGTAGTATCAGCATGTTTGCTATCACCACTCTGCCCATCGGTGATAGCGGAAGTTTGCACCAGAAACGTAGCAACCCTTTTATAGCAGCCAGAGCTCTCCCCAAGTTCCCATCTCTGAGGTCCTCTGAGCTAGGATATATTTGTACCCCCAGGTATTTAAATGAGTCGAAACACCATTTCAGTTGCCTGGTCTGGGATGTAGCTCTATTTAGCAGCGGCCGTGGGGACAGGGGGAACACGCACGACTTACCCCAGTTCACCGCCAGGCCACATAACCCTCCGAATTCAGTCAGGAGTGAAACCACTAGCAGGATCGTCTCAGTTCCCTTCTGCAGGTATATTAGGGCGTCATCAGCATATAGAGATATTATATGTTTCGCCCCATTCCTGAGTATGCCCCAGCTGTCTTCCATCATCCGCAGGCGGGTCGCCAATGGTTCCATTGCTATTGCGAACAGCAAAGGGGACAGGGGGCACCCTTGTCTAGTGCCCCTGGCGATCGGGACACTGTCAGATACGACTCTCCCTGTCTTCACGCGTGCTTGTGGTCTGGAGTATAGTGTCTGCACCCATTGTATATATTTAGGGCCTATTCCTATTTTCCGCATGGTGTCGAACAGGAAGTCCCAACCTAGCGTGTCGAATGCCTTCTCAATGTCTAGTGCAAGCACCATTTCTTCAAGCGCCTCCGGTGGAGTGCCCCCCAACACTTCCAATAATCTGCAAATATTTAGAAAGGTGTTGCGCCTGGGGATGAAGCCATTTTGATCGTTATGTATTAAAGTGTGAATGACAGGCGCTAGTCTGTTAGCCAATACTTTACCCAGGAATTTACAGTCAGTGTTTAATAATAACGGTCTGTAGGATTTAACGTCCATGGGGTCCCTACCCTGTTTGGGTAGGAACACTATCATGGCTTCTCTTTGTGAGGGGAGCAGCACCTTGTGGTTCTAGGCTTCTTCAAACACTTTCAGTAGATGAGGCTTTAAATAATTTGAGTACTTCGTGTAATATTCTAGTGGGAGGCCATCTATTCCCGGTCCTTTATTCCTGGGCATCTGTGTTATTGCTACATTTAACTCCTCTACACTCAACGGGACCTCCAGTTTCTCGGCGTCTCCCTGGGACAATTTTGCTAACTGGGATCCTGCCAGGAATGCAGTGAGCTGTGTGGGCGTACAGGCAGTTCTCTTGGCTTAAAGGTTAGCGTAATATTCCCTGAATGCCCCATTTATCTCCTGTTGTGTGGAGACCATCTCTCCCTTGTATAGTCGTATGGCCCCTATTGGGGGTTGTTGTTGGTCTCCTTTCAGGAGCCATGCCAGTAGCCTGCCTGACCTGTCTCCTTCCGACTGCTGTCGCATCAAGTAATATTTGTAATCATGCCTGCGGAGGCAATCATCCGCTTCTTTATATTTTGAGCGCACCTCTTGCAGTGCGGTGTAGGGTACCTCCTGTCTTGCGACCGCTGTTTCCAGCTCTCTCAACTCCTTCTCTAGGTTACTGATCTCCGAATATAGAGAGCGCCTAACTCCCCAAGTGGACGACATACAATAACCCCTGACCACCACTTTATGTGCCTCCCACTCTGCTGCTCTTGTGCTCGCGGAATTTATGTTGGTTTCCCAATATTGCCTCAATGCCGTGCCCAGTCCCTCTGCATATGCCTGATCTTGGAGTGCCTCTGGTTGTAGCCGCCAGGTGGGGATCGCTGATCGAGTTCCGCCCCATTTTAATATCATTTTGAGCTGTGAGTGGTCCGACAGTGTCTTAGCCAGGTACTCAGGCTCGCTCAACATTGTACATATATCTGCAGTGTCCCAGAATATGTCTATTCTAGTATACACTCCGTGGGGTATTGAGTAGAATGAGTATTCTCTTTGTAGGGGGTGTAGCATGCGCCATACATCATAGAGTTTCATATTTTCCGCCCAGGTCTGTAGGGGGCTCTTAGTTCTTCTATCTATTGTACCTTTCTTGGGTGGGGTTGATCTATCCAGCGCTGCATTCGGTAAGCCATTAAAATCCCCTCCCCATATGGCGGGGCCGCAGGGTTTGCTAGTAGTGCCGGAGTGTTTCCAGAAAGCCCGCCAGTGCGCTGTTGGGGGCGTAAATCCCTATGAGCGCCAAGTGCCTCCCATCCAATTGTCCTTCCACTATCACGTATTTGCCTCCTGGATCTACTTTGTGTGAGGTTCGTGTAAACGGGACGCCTCCTGCTATCCAGATTAAAACCCCCCTAGCGAACGCTGAGTAGGCTGTGCCTGTTATCTGCCCGCCCCATCTCCCACGGATTTCCTGCAGCTCGGGTTCCAGTAAGTGTGTTTCTTGTAGGATAGCTACGTGTGCTCTCTGACGTCTGAGGCGAGCGTGCACCTGCGCCCTTTTTCCCGGTGTGCCCATGCCCCTCACATTCCATGTAATTATTTGGTATTGGTGTTCATGTGAAGTCATATGCCCAGACGTGTCACTGTATGGTGCAGCTGCAACCTGCACTTCTCAGTGTGCAGCTCCCTCTTGAACTCCCCCCCAATCCACCGGGTGAGTATTTAAGACTGACATCCTCCATGGTGTATTCTGCTCTCTGAGTTGACCTAAAACAAACCCTTTAACTCCCCGAATCCCTCCCCTCGTTCTAACTATTGCCCTGATCCAACTACTAACCCTTAGTGAAACACCCCATGTACTACTATGTGGTGGGAGCTGTATCCGTTCGGATACCTGTGGGGGAGCCGTGTTACTATCAGATGTGGCCCTTGTGTGGAGCACGCATCCTTCCTCAGACCTGGTCTGAGGGCGTGTGTGTGTATGGGTGTGAGCACTCCCATTGTACTGTGTTATGTAGTGCTGATCTCCCTCTTTTGTTTGCCCGCAGGTATTTATCGGCAGACACACCGGTCAGTGATTTAATTGTTCAAAAGATACTATTTGTAGCCAACGGGCTGGCGATTCGGTTCTTTTTGCTGTTTCTTCTGTGTCCCAGTCGCTCTTTGTCTTGTCGGGACCCAGGGATCCGGTGTGCTTTTTTCGTTTACAGATCATCTGCTGTTCTAGGGGTGACCTCTGGGCCCCGGTGTGTCTCTGTGATCGTGGAGTCCGAGCTGGCCGATTCAGAGTCTGTGCCCTCCGAGTGGCGCTCCCTAAGTGTCTCGAAGGAATTCTGTGTTAATAACGGAGTTTCTTTTAGTACTTTTGCTCTTTCCTCTGCTGCTTGTTTCTCCGTGGGCTGTCCCTTGTGGCGTTTCTTGTTGCGTTTTCTCGATGTGGAGGGCATCCATTCCTCCTCTTCATTCGCTCCCTCCCTGGACAGTGCTATGCCTTTGGCATGCATCCAGGTCCAAGCATCTTCGGGGGATGTGAACACATGGGTACGTTCTTCCGAGATCACCCTCAATTTGGCAGGGAAAAGAAGAGCATATTTGATGTTGTGTTCCCGGAGCCGTTGTTTGACTTTCATAAAGGAGTTTCACTGTTTCTGTACTTCCTGAGTGAAGTCTGGGTAAGCATGGACCACTGAGCCCTCCAGCCGGAATGGGCCTTTGCTGCGAAATTGCTGCAGTATCAAATCACGGTCTCTGTAATTTAGTAGCCTCACTATTAATGTCTGGGAGGTTGACCCGGTAGAGGCGGTCTGCCCGGGATTGTATACGCTCGCTCAACAGAGAAGAACTTCGAAGGGGCCCCGCTCAGTACTTCTTTAATTAGCCATTGCTCTATGATTAGTTCAGAGTTCTGTTCTGGTGAGTGCTCGGGGAACCCCACGAAGCGGATGTTGTTGCGACGGGATCTACTTTCCGCTTCCTCGGCGCGCCTCCATAGGATCTTCACCTCTGCGTCCAGGCGCTGGAGTTGTTTCCGGTTGTCAGAGGCCATGGGGGTCGTCTTGCTCAGGGTATCCTCTGTAGTTTTCACTCTCTCAGTTAAGTTCCGATGATCCACTCTGAGTAGATTTAAATCTTGTGATACTGTGTCTATTTTTAGTTCTAGCGTGGATTTAGTGTCCATGATTGCCTGTAGCACTTTTTCGAACTGAACAGAGTGGGATAGAAGCGTGCTTTCCAGTGGTTGTAAGGTTAGGAGTTGCTGTTGGTCATTGGGCGGCGACGGGCCGGGCGCGGTTCGTTCTTGGTGTTTCGCTGACTTAGATTTCCCGGCCATTGTTATTCTTCTTCTGTATTTCCCGTTGTCAGAGATCAGTTAAACTGAGCGTTTCTAAAGCGACGATGCGCCCCGGGAGTTCCAATCTACCTTTTGGCGTGGTGTACTTTGTTTAGGACCCCAGTCCCTGTTCCTGGTCCCTCCCTTTCTATTCGAACTGTGAAGGAGTATGCTGGGTCAAGTGCAGCTGTCAGGGGGGGGGGATCTTGGTGCTGTTAGTTGGGCGCTCCGGTCCCTGGTCGAGCGCAAGTGCCTCCGCTGAGCGTCCGCCCCGTGCCGAGCCCCCGCCGAGGAGGGGGAGAGGCAGGGCAATCCTGGTGGCCGCAATATTCCTCTGCCAGTTTCCCCTCCGTGTGCGTCCGCAGGCCCCAACCTGCGCGACGCGGGAATGTCCGATGAGGGCGCAGGGGGGAAAAGGAGGGGGGGGGAAGCCCTCCGGTTGGGCTGCCCCTCTCCGCTGTTTTTTTGCCTGCTTGCTGTGTTGCCCCCTTTGCCCTCCTCGCTCCTTTCTGTTTCCCCGTCCCTGGATGGGAGGGGGGGGGGAGCAGCTGTTAGTCAGTTTCCCAATGAGGCTTCAAGAGGCTCTTGCTGCTCACTCGATGTGGCTCCTTTAAGATTTCTTCGTGTCCGGGCCGGGTACCGTGCCCGGACACAGCTGCTTTTCCTGCTCCTATGTCCCCTCGCTGCTTAATGCTTTGGGCGGCTTATTCCCCGCGGCGCAATCCGCTGGTGCCCGCCGCACCGCTCAGCCGGCACAAAGGAGGCAGGGAGGGAGGGGGGGGAAGAAGAAAGAGCGATACAGCCGCGGGGGGGTCACCCCAGTGCCTGGGCCGCGGCCCCCGATGCTCCCCTGACCCAAAGGCCCCAGGCCTCTTACCTCCGCCCCCGGTTCCCGGCCCCTCCCGTCAGAGGCACGGGGCTCCGGGGCGCCGCCATTGCGCAACTCAGTGGCCGTGCCCTTCCTCCGGCTCCCTCGCCGGCTCAATCTTTCCGCGCGGGCTCGAACAGCCCCGCGCGCCTCCCAGGGACCGGGCGCTCACCACCGGGAACTGCCTCCGTTCCACGGGAGTGCCCTGCAGGATGCTTTAACCAGGTCCGAGTCGGAGCTCCTCGTTAGGCGCCCGACTCGGTGGCCATCTTGGCTCCGCCACCATAAGACTGTGTATATAATGCATAATATTTTGTATGCCAGATTTTCATAACAGTGGGAACTTCACGATATTGTATAAACGTGAGTAAATACTATTTTTGCTGCCTGTGGTATAGAATGACACAAACAGCTTTTACTCCAGTCCATATTACAGAAAGATTTACACATAAGTACAAGACGGAAAAACATTCTGAAACCATATGTAAGACATGCTAATATATCATTTAAAATGAGCAGTATGCACTTTAGCAAATAATTCATAGCCTACAAGTACACCTTTAAAATACAGCATATTGAGCTAGCGCAATTTTTGCTGCATAAAAAAATGAAACAGCTGCATTTGATCCCTTGCATATTCCACAAGCATTCCTATCTTTTTTGCACCAGCGGTAAGATATCTTAAAATGGCCTCGGGAAGCTATTTATGGCGCATTGCATTCTTAAATTCCTATAAGTTTTTATTAGCTTTTAATGAGTAATTCGTTCTCGGTGTTCCTACAAACAAGAAAATTATTTTACCTATATGTGGGCTGAAAAAATGGTTCTTGGTTCTAGAATTGGTTATAGTTGTAAAATCAGTGTGGGGAGTCTCTTCCGTACAATTTAGCATCCCATCGGTGTCAGCCTCATCGTAGGAGTTAATACCCACTAATGTAATTTATTTATTAGGGAATGAAGGAACATTTTTGAAATGTTGTTTGATCTTTATTTTATTTGTTATATATTTATTACCACATTATTTTCTCAAGTGTAAGTTAAAGGAGAACTCAAAAAACATAACATACAGGTCATAAAATAACGTTTTTGATTTTCACATTGAAGGGTACTAAAGGCAGTATCAATAGCATGACCCAGGAGATGTGCAGAAGGCCAGATGTACTAATTCCATACAGTAATGGCTTTAGATCGAAGAAGAATGCCTAATCATGCCTAATGTATGTCTGTTTGTCTTTTTTCACTTATGATGGCTGCCTCTTGGATTTTTTTTTTTAATTTCTGTATACATAAGTTGCTCTTGCTGTGATCAAGATTGTAAGCACTGCATCGAACCAACCGCATTAGAGCAGGCTGGGTTGTCACGCCAGGGATCATCATCTTCATCTGTTTCCCCTCATACTCAGTCAGCCCCAACACCCCCATCCGGCATTATGCCGCCTCTCCCTGGAGCTGTACAGTAAGTCAGGGCCTGTTTCAAGCCACGCGCTGCTATGGGGATGCATGGACTATTGCTTTAAAGGATTTGCAGTAATTGTTTCCCTGCTAAGCTGTTTGTCGTTCTGGGCACAAACTGATAAAACATTGTTAAAATGCATATTAACCCATTTCAAATAAAACTGCATCAGTGTTCCCAATTTGTGCATGCTATACTTGTTTCAACTTCTGTTTATTTAGGACTATAACGCAACATCCCTTAATACTGTCTCCGCTAGTTTAATATTACATTTATTTCAACCCATATTTGCCCCTTATTTGATGTTCATTTTTTAAATCTGAATATTCTAGCGTCCTACTGCTGCAGTAAAGAGACACTGTAAGCTCAGTGGTAAATAGTACCAGGTTCTCCAGCTAGCCACTGGATATCCTTTCCAAAACAATGGTCTTACTTAAGGAGAACTGCAGGAAAATTGGTCTCTGCATTCCCCGCAAAAAAACTGACTGCCGTAATATGTTAAAGGGCAGCTAGATGTGCAGTCCTATTGTCAGTTACAAATTGCTGTTTCCACCTGTGTTCATGTTCAGTGACTGAGGTAGGCTCAACCTTGAAGTGAAAACTGATCCAGGTGACAAGTTGTGTAATGAACCTTTGGTGACCGCACAACTTTTCCATTAGGCATTCCATTCTTCAAAAATAAATTTAGTACCCACGTAAACTATTCTTTGCATTTTAACCAAGATGTAATCAAAAACGTTTTAGTTTCTCGTCCATTTCTTGTGACACATTTTCACATCTTGCTATTGTGGTGTGTCATTGAATAATTAAACCTGTTAAGGTAATATCCTACAGGGCTCCCTGGAACATGATTGATTCCATCCAGGAAACAGGATGAGACTTGATGATAAAGCATTCCATTAATAAAGTGGGGGGGGGGTCTTAAAAAGAAAGAAACAAGGATTCCTGTTAAAGAGCTTTTTCTACTCTTGCTTGATCTGCAGATAAGTAGGGCTGTAGGATACCTGTGTAAGTAGTGTCTTTGAATGGCCAGTAACGTCAGACTCCCAGAAGCATTTCTAGAACTGTGGTAGGCATCATCTGTTCCTAAGGGTGCATGGATAGTCTAACAGTTTGTAAGGAGTCACAAATATTGAGTCACTACTTTACAGGCACAGTTACATTCCAATTTTATTGCTGTGAAACATCATTCAACAGTGGTTAATATAATGAATCAGTGCATTGCATGCTCATAAACTTGTAGATATAAATTTCTATCTACCTAATACTAACCTCTACATACGCTGTGATGGATGGGAATTTAAAGAAAGAGTCTACAGCCTCCCTCAATTAATATTGCACTTGTAGTGTACTCTCTGATTCTCATACACACCACTTCAAAAGCCCCAAATCATTATGGTAGTTTGTGATGCAAATCTCACTGGACTTTGTTGGAAGTCACTTCTCGGCACTACAGAGAGAGGCTGTCAGGAATAAAGACCAATCATCTCCCCAAATGAGACCATGTTCATGGTTGAGATAGATTGGATGTTTGCGAGTCCATGCTCACATATCCCAGTGGATTGATGGAGGAGAGAAAGTCTCCTTGAAAAGGCAGGTTTTCAGCTTTTTATTGACATATTGAATGATACTAGACCATGTTAGTGTTCCCAAATGTTTTATTGATCTTTTCTCATGTTTCATGCAATTGAATCTAGATTAAATATTTAGGATTACCTTGTTGGATCTCAAGTTGGAATTTTGCTCATTGGAAGGAAGTAAAGCTAGAGGATATTTCAAAAATCTACCCTTCCCATGCCTTGAACGTGATGCAGAGTAATTTGAATTTTCCTATCTGCACCAAGAGAAAATGTAGTTCTTTGAGAGCTAGCATTAAGTGAGCAGTTTTGTTTTCAAAGTTAAATAAGAGCCTTGTTGCTTGATTTTTATAGGCACTGTAGTTCCAAAATGTCTTTCTTGGGGGTTTGCAGACAAATTATGCAACAGTAATTGAGCTGAAATTATACCAGAGCCCCTGAAAATTCAGTGTGATGTCATTCAAAGCTCGGGATCAGACTCCTAATGAGCATTAGTTAGTATTAATCAGTATAATACCAAGGCGCCCTAGCTTTTTTAAAGTCCAAATGTTACCATTTTATCAATGGGCCTAGCATCAGAAATTTGAAGGACAGAAGAGTAACAGTTGGCTACATCAGAAGATGTGCTTTGGGAACAGTAAGGGTAAATCTCTTGTACAACATCCATTTCTTGTTTTTTCTTTGGGCCCTCTGTGAGGGAGGTGGCACTCCAGAGTATCTGTTTTCCCATACTTGTGGACTGCTTTTTACTTTGGAACTTTACATTGGTAGTAACCTGAATGCTCTTGTTCAAGAAACAAAGTACTTTATATTTTGGTCTAGAATATTTTTGTCCTGGTCTTGGTCAGTAAACCTGACTGAAAACCACCCAGACAAATAAATAGCCAAGGGAGTCTCAAGGCACCTGGCCAGGCAGTTTCAGGCCATTCGTGTGGAGAACAGTAGTTTGAATATTTATTGATAACTTACTAGTCCTTGCTGCTTTTAGTATAGTTTTTGTCACATAAGTACGAGCAGAACTAAACCGATAAAGGTAGGTATAAATAAGCTGTTTTTAAAAAAAACTGAAACCAGGTCCTACAGTTCAGAGTCCAACATTATTTTTTGTGCTTGCCTGGGTGCTGAGAAAAGACTGACCCAACCAATGTAGTCTTCAGACTAACCACAAGCATACATTGGTTTCTTATCATTATAGTAGTAGCATAGAGTTATTCCATGTGGAAGTTTTAATATGTTCTTGGCCATCTCAGGACCCATGTAATGGGACAGTGGTGACAGTTAAAGATATGCATTGTATTCAATTGGCTATTATACTGTAGCCTTCTGTTTTAATGCTCCCTGGCAAAAAACTGTAAAATGTAGTGGGCTGTAGACCCGGGTGCTGAGTTCCCAGTAAAATAGTCCAAAACTCCTCAGTCAAACACCCACTTTCCAAAAAGCAAGAGTCTCACACAAGTCGAAGTAAATGAAGATTTGTACAGTGCTAAGACTCTCAAGGTCCTAGTGGCTACCAGTCATCAGTTGTCTTTTTTCAGTTAAGGCTTAGGGGGTCATTCTAACTTCGGTTCCCCCGGCAGAATACCGCTGCGCGGTCAAATGACCGCCGTGGTAATTCTGGCTTTTCCGCTGGGCGGGGCGGGCGACCGCCAAAAGGCCGCCCGCCCGCCCAGCGGGAAAGCACCAGCAACGAGGATGCCGGCTCCGAATGGAGCCGGCGGAGTTGCTGGTGTGCGACGGGTGCAGTTGCACCCGTCGCGATTTTCAGTGTCTGCCTCGCAGACACTGAAAATCAATGTGGGGCCCTGTTAGGGGGCCCCTGCAGTGCCCATGCCAGTGGCATGGGCACTGCAGGGGCCCCCAGCCCTGTTCTGGCGGTGAAAACCGTTCCCGCCAGCCAGGTTCTGGCGGTGAAAACCGCCAGAACCAGGCTGGCGGGAAGGGGGTCGGAATCCCCATGGCGGCGCTGCTTGCAGCGCCGCCGTGGAGGATTCCCTGGGGCAGCGGGAAGCCGGCGGGAAACTGCCGGCTTCCCTTTTCTGACCGCGGCTTTACCGCCGTGGTCAGAATGCCCCCGGAAGCACCGCCAGCCTGTTGGCGGTGCTTCCGCGGTCTTTGGCCCTGGCGGTCCATGACCGCCAGGGTCAGAATGACCCCCTTAGTCCAAGTGGAACTCAGATAAGGACCGAGCTGGTTTTCTTGTTTTTTTTTTAATGGGACTGATGTTGCAGTGGATTAACACCCACTATGAAGTCTCCTATTGGTACCAAACGTGAGGGGTTTTATAACCCTAACAAAGCAGGTCATGGCAAGATCTTTCACTGGCAGTGGTTCCCATGGGACCCCAAGGCTTCATCATTTCCTTCCCACTGGATCCCCAACACTTGTTATAGGTATCCAACTACAACCTTAAACTGTCTTATCTTTGGAACTGTAAGAATTAGAAATATGTGTACAGAGGGTGGCGGATACATTTACCCTAAAGGGACCACCATCTCTCCCTAACTGTAGGCCAGAGAAAATAGTCAAGCCATAACCCCATGTACAAGATCCAAAAGTTACTATGGCTGCAAGGACCAAAAATCAGGGGCAAATATAGTAGCAAGCGGGCAGTGAATGAGATGAAAAATATGGGAACAAATGTATTGTGATGCATCTTTCACTCTCTAATGCCTCCTTTACATATCAATAAAAAAAGGCTATGCCATTACAAGAAAAGCTCTGACTTCATCTTGGGACGCGCCTATAGTAATCCCTGGATAGACCACCATTTTGGAAAGGGCATTTCATAAGGTTTGGCCGCAACATTTTATTCCACACGTGTTCAACAAAGTACACAAAGAAAAAAACACAAGATTGAGGTTCTTTGAATGCTGCACACTGCAGCCCTGTCGCCACTCATCTATTTGATGGCCCTCGAAAGTTGCAGAGCACCCCTTATGAGTGACCGTGATTGCTAAAACATCAGCTTGGTCTGAGCCCCAAGTATGTCCGGCATTGTCTTGCAACATACTGCCTGGCCATATTATAAGCACACAGTCTTCCCCCGCTTGCTGCCTCCTCGGATAAGCCTCGGCATAAATGTTATAGTTTGCTCCTCTCCTCTCAGGCAGTCCAGCTCCTCATACTTGTGCTGGTCAAAATGACAAGGAGTTCCAGGAATCTGAGCTTGACCCAAGCCTGTCAGTGACCGAAGATGACCTCTATTTTGCCAGCTTTGGGCACACAGGTGTGAAGCCTACCAAAAACAAGCTTTGTTGAAAAATGTACATTGTCTTCCCATCATGGGAAGTGCATCTTAACTCTTTGTCCATATTTTGTGGGCTCTACTTGGAGGTAGCGTCAGATCCGTCCACACTGGTCAGATCTGTTCATTGTTCTCAGGACTATT
Organism: Pleurodeles waltl; assembly: GCF_031143425.1. NCBI lineage: Eukaryota > Metazoa > Chordata > Amphibia > Caudata > Salamandridae > Pleurodeles > Pleurodeles waltl. Next base: position 1,325,247,967 of record NC_090444.1, read on the forward strand.
TCATTCACAGTGCTCATCTTGCTAGGCAACATCCAACAGTACAGAAAAGTGGAGTTGGGGGAGTTGCACTGAGGAGGGTTAAAAGTATATTACAGATGAAAGAGATAGGAAACCCTACCACCCACCACTGGAGTCCAAGCAATGTGGATTCTGAGCAACATGTGCATTCCTGCTGTAACGTCCACCATGGACGCAAACCGACGTTAGGGAAAAGACAGTTTTGTCCAGCCATCCATACGGTGTCCCTGAGAACAGCCACCAGCTATATCAGACACAGTAAAAAACACGCATTTCTACCTAATCCATACAAGCGTAGGCAAGGGATCCAGTTATGTGGGACTAGATGGACCTTTAATGGGCAGAGCTGGTAGGAAATCTCTCCACCATGGTTGTATGTAAAATGGGCTTGTGCTCTTGGACTATAAACCCGCCGCCGCTACTTCCGGCCACATCATAGCCTATTATCAAGTGACAGTAGCCATCTCCATTTGGGTGTATCTTCTTTCAAAAAAGCTAGAATCTGTTAAATAGAGTCTCATGAACAAGGCAGCGCATGTCAATGGGCTCACAGATTGTTGAGTTCACCTTTGGGTGAAAAGGTGGCATGTGATAGAAAATAGAACAGGGAGAGCCATCCCAGTTTTAAGAAGCTATGTAATGGATTTGCATTTGAAAAGTAGCATTAGAAAAGTACATCTAGTGTCCTTTCTTCTTCAGGAGGACATTGCTTATAAAATTGACTAGCACTGAGATTACAGTGTCTCCTTCAGTTTGCAATACATTACCTGCATAGCATATTTTACTGAGCTATGAAGGCACTAAAATATACATAAACTCCGCTAATTTGATGTACAAAATTAGCGGGCATAATTCTTTTCTTTTCTTCATATAGCAGCTTTCTAAACCAGTGCTATATTTTTCTTTGCAATTATGTGTTCTTTTTCATATGACTCCTAGGAGCACGCAAAAAAGAGGAGAATCATTTGGAATCAGCAAAATAGGAAACAAAATCAAAGGTGTTTTTAAAGGTGCAACAACGATGGAGGGTGCTCTACTACCAAACCATGGTATGACGGAAACCGAAACTGACATGGTGAGTCCTGAGATAATGTTAACATATTCTGCCTTATGTTAATTTTGTAAAACCTAGAGAGAGGAGAGCTTTCATAGTTGTATTCACTTGATGTACATTGTGATGAAAACATAAAGTAGAAATAACAATGTCATTTTATATTTAATTCCTAGGAATTGTATTTCTCTATTACTGTGGGATGTATGGATTGAGTGAGGTATGCATTGGAGGACACAATGACGGGATACCCAATCCCTGAAATGTGTCCGTCTTTAATGTGTGGTCTGTGGTTTTATGCTGTGTTAATGATGGTGCAGCAAAGTGGATTGGGTAGAAATTAAGTATTCAGAAATGGGCACTGGACACATAACTGCTCCTTGAAAAGTAAATGTAGTGCATGCCCCAGTTTTCTTATGTGTGTAATGAAACTACTAAATAAATCAAGTTGGAAAATAATTATGTTTTCCATTTTGAAAGCCCAAATCATGTAGGCACCGTGGTTACCTTATAGTGGAAAGTCCACGTCATGCGTGTCCCCTAGTAGAGAAACAATACAGATGAATATAAACCTTCAGGATAGGACGTCCTAGTTTCATCAAATGAACGTCCCTCTTGCAACCCGGAAATTGTATCGAATGGAGAAGCATTTCGTGGGAAAGGGACAATCAGCTAATGCTCAGAATATTTACAGTTTCGAATAGATCATTATGGTAAACTGAAAATTCCTGGTAGCTTGATCGGCTTAGTTTGGAATTAAATGTCCAAACAAGGAGGGATATTGTTATGCATGCAGATTGGAGAGGTCAGGATGCAGAAATACTTAAATATATCAAATGAGATAACATAACCCAGTTTAAAATGAATGAGGTAAACATGCATAGTGTCCCAGTGCACACTTCTTTTATGATTAGTAATTAAAAATAATATTTACAAAAGGTACATTTGAGTTATTTGAGAGAATACCTCCTCTAAGCTACCCTCCAAGAACCTAGCATTGATCTCTCCATCTCTTGGATAGTTCTTAATAGTTGCTTTGTGGAGGGATCAAACGTGCACCAAGAGCAAGAATTTAACCAATTAGCAATTAAAATGTGGGTTATCATGGTTAAGGCTCGCTATTATGGCACCTCTACATGAGCGAATGCTTCTGTCATTGAAAGCCTTTTTTAGTAGCTTTGTTTGGAGGTGGCGTAAAGTAGGGCAAATGCAGACTTGGTGGATAAGATCATCTCTTGTGGCTTTTCAGAATCTGCCTTCTGTGGCCCCACTGTATTCCCAGTTTGGCCGACTTGCCAATGCTGGAGTGCGGCCGAGGCGCGTGGCCATTACTCTGATGTTTATGTGAGCTGGATAGGGGATACTAAGATACATTGCTGGTTTCAGGGCACCATAGCTGTTGATCACTGTCCAGGCATGAGATCGGGCTCTGAAATTGATTTTATCTGCCAGGCACGAGTGTAATTTAACTACTTTGTTGACTACTCTTTTAAAGGTAGCATATGTTGTGTTCATGGCCCATAGTTCGATCAAGGTCAATATTTTGATGGAATTGTCTAAATATTTTTGATAAGCTGATTGTGAGTCGCTTTGCATGGCCACCCATAGGGCACTATTTAGTGGAGCGTCCTTCGATTGCCGCATCTTGAACCAACATTTTATTGTAGTTGATCTTCTACCCAGGTCTTGTTTTTTAAGGCCATTCTCAAGGCAGATTTGTGACTGCGAACATTTTGTGGCAGGGCGAATGCTTGCCGTTAAGCGTTGGTCTGCAGTGTGTCCAAGAGGACTGCATCTTGTCCTCTCAAAGCCGCACTTGCATAAGTGATCGTGGGAAGCAGTTTTGCTGAAATTACTGCTAACAGCGGCAGAAAATAGAGGCCGTCCAGGTTTTTTGCTAACAGACATAAGGCATAAGTTAAAGCCTTCCCTTTTTGGTGCAATGTATTGTTTTTGGTGCAAAAATGCCATTTGAGTGCAGGTAGATGCCAAGGTGATTGTAGCTGTCTACCACTTCCAGGTACAAATGCCATATACACTATTTTTTTTATTAACTCTTCTTATTTGGTTTTCAGCAGGTGCATAACATGCCCAAGTAAGCTTTACATATTGGTAAATATTCATAGCACCAAAACTAGAGAGAAATAAGCAACAATGTGTCAGGCATGTTATTGGTAATAGTCCTATACGTCATGGACATTGCTTTTATGTCTAGGCTCTCCATCAATAATCTACCTTCCAGCAGGGCGTAGTCAGGTAGCCCCTCCCTCTGGAGGCCCTCCGCTTTCCATGCGTGCCACAGACATGCATAGTGAAGGAACTGTGATGGTCATTCTGACCCCGGCGGGCGGCGTTTGCCGCCCGCCTGGCGGGAACCGCCATTTGGCCGCACCGTGGTCAAAAGACCGCTGGTGCCATTCTGACCTTCCCGCTGGTCCGGCGGGCGCTACCCAAGGTAGCGCCCGCCGGCCCAGCGGGAAGGAGCCCTGCAACACAGAAGCCGGCTCCGAATGGAGCCGGCGGTGTTGCGGGGGTGCGACGGGTGCAGTTGCACCTGTCGCGCTTTTCACTGTCTGCTAAGCAGACAGTGAAAAGCTTAATGGGGCCCTGTTAGGGGGCTCCTGCACTGCCCATGCCAGTGGCATGGGCAGTGCAGGGGCCCCTAGACACCCGTTACCGCCAGCCTCTTCCTGGGGGTGACAACCACCAGAAACAGGCTGGCGGTAAGGGGGTCAGAATCCCCATCGCCGCCATGGCGGATTCGCCCAGCCGGGGGTAAACCGGCGGGAAACCGCCGGCCCCGGTTTTCTGACCGCGGCTTTACCGCCGCGGTCAGAATGGACAAGGAAGCACTGCCAGCCTGTTGGCGGTGCTTCCGTCATCCGCGGCCCTGGCGGTCTTTGACCGCCAGGGTCGGAATGACCCCCTGTGTCTTGCTAAGTGCATGCTCAGTTTGAAAGGATGCAAAAGGCATAATATCTCCCCCTCATCACATCTCCAACCTTGGAAATACCGATGTGGTCCCAGGCCTCAAAACCTATCAGTTTACTAATTTCTGGCAACCAACATCCCTCCCAAAGGGGAAGAGGGGGGTCTCCCTTGTGGGTAGGTGATGGCATCTCAGTACAGTGGTACCCTTAGACCATGCACTGAGGGACACCTTAGTGGTTGGTAAAAGGTGTTGCCGCCACCTTCTCCGTATAAAGACTGGAGACAGGATTTTCTTTCCCATTGCAGTCTCTCCAGTTGAAAAGTAGGGTGTTTCCACTCCCGCAGAAAGAGCGCATGTCTCATGCCAGAGTCACGAAGACTCCTGGATGGGATCTGTTAATATGTATTTTGTAAAACATATAGCGAATTCGGGAAAGGGATCATCTTAAACATGGCTACACGCCCCATCAGTGTAAGGAGCCCTCTCCAGCATTCCAAGTCAGTTCGACAGTCTCTCGTCGCCCTCCACAAATTACTAGTATGGCAGGGGTCTGCCCTATGTGTCATATAGATACTGAGGTACTTGAATCCCTCACGCGAATATTGCAGATGATTTGGGAGGGAATGAATAGCTGTGTCTTTCTGCTGGGCATACAAAACTGATTTGTTCCAATTCATCTTGTAGCCAGAGTAGCGCCCATATTCCTCAAACAAGTGGAAAAGTCTTGGGAGTAATACTAGGGGCCTCGTGACAAATAGGAGTATGTCATCAGCATGTAATGAAATGCTTTCCTCTTCAGTCTCCTCCTCTCTCATCCTGAACCCATGCAGCTCGGGGTGGGCACGGATCATGCACACAAGGGATTCTATAGTGAGGGCAAACAACAAGGGGGACTGGGGACATCCCTGCCTAGTACCCTGAGCAATCTGAAACTCAGATGAAAGTGTCCCATTGACTCTAACTGCCACTACTGGGTTACAGTAGAGCAGTCTCACCCATTCCTGATTCCGAGGGCCAAATCCAAATCTTGCCAGTGTGCCTTCCAAGAAGGGGCAGTGCACAGCGTTGGATTCTTTCTCAGCATAAAGGCCTAAAAATGTGTGTGCATCTGGACGTTTCAGTATGGCATTCAGCCAGTTGTGCATGTGCCTCAGATTGTATTTTGTGGAGTGTCCCAGCATAAAGCCGGCTTGGTCTCTATGGACTAGGGGAGTAATAACGCCTTGGAAGTGCCTTGCTAACACTGTGGCCCGAAATTTCACTACATTAAGGAGGGAAATTGATCTATAGGATGCACAGGACATTTTAGGCCTTCCTTCCTTGTGGATAAAGACAGTCTCGGCTCATCTCAAATCAGAAAGGAGAGCTCCTTGTCGTCTTGCCTCCAGGAATATATTTAGGAGGTGGGGGGCTAAGATATTGCCAAATCTCTTAAATAGGTCTGCCAGGAAACCTTTGGGGCCAGGGACTTTCCCCAAACGCAACCTTGTCATGGCGGCTTTCACCTCTTCCAAGGTGATATCACCTTCTAAGTCTGCCTGAGCCTCTGCGCCCAGTACTGAGACTGCAATGCCCTACAAGTATCCCATAATGAGACAGGCGTCTTTCAATGGTCTTGCCTTGAACAAATCATGGTAATAGCAGGCTAAGTCCTCTGCAATTTCTTTTTGACAACACTCTAGCTTCCTTCGGAGTCACTATTTCATGTATCCACCTTGCTTCCATCCCCCTCCTTCCCAGCAAGCTAGGAGTTTCCCTGCATTATCTCCTGTTTCATAGAGCCTGTGCTGGGTAGTACGCGACTGTCTTTTTACCTCTCTCTCCGCCCTTTCCCTGTACTCATTGCTCACTAGTTCCAGTTGTCAGAGTGCGGGGAGAGCGGATTCCTGTCCCAAAACCCCTTCGAGTGCCAGGAGCTAGTTCTCAAACTTTCTCTAGGTTTCCGACGCCTTCCTTCTCTTCTGGGCCACTAAATTCTGGGCGCTATACCGAAGCACTGTCTTGTATACTTCCCAGAGCACTACTGTGGACGTGACCGACCCCACGTTTTCTTTGAAATATAATTCAGTGTCTATCTGGAGCCCATGCGCCACCTCTCGATCCTGCAGGTCCCAGGCCCCCAGCCTCCATCTCTGCACCCCTTCTCCTCGACTCCCCAAACGCATCATCAGCGTTGAGCGGTGGGATAGACCCTGTGGCAGGTAGTCCGCCTAATGTTTAGTCCCCACTTCTCCTGCTGGGGTGAAGATATATGGGGTCATTACAACCCTGGCGGACGGTGTTAAAGGTGCAGTAATACCGCAAACAGGCCGGCGGACAAAAAAAGGGAATTATGACCGTGGCGGAAACCGCCAACATAGACAGCCACTTTAACACACCGCCCGCCACGGCGGTACAGACAAGCAGCGCAGCGGTCACCGCCAACAGACAGGCGGAAGACAATGTACCGCCCACAGTATCACAACCCGCCAATCCGCCACCTTTTCCGGGGCGGATTCACCGTGGATAAAAACACAGCGGAAACAGCTTTTGCAATGGAGAAAACGCTCACCTCAACACACTCCACGAGGAAGGCGGACACCATGGAGCCGGAATTACAAATACTCCCTGCCCTTGTCTTCCTGCTCATCTACGAACACCAGCAACGGCGGCGCTGAAGACAACGGTGAGTACTGCACCTACGACATAGGGGAGGGGGGAGGCAAAAGTCAGGGGGACACACATGCAACACCCCCACCCTCGCACATTACAACACACACACCAATGCATTTCCAAACATCACAGTAACAACCCACAACCCCCCCGGAAGAATGCAAAGACAAAAGGAAATCAGTCCATACATTGTAATGTATCAAAATACAGTTCCAAATATATACAGATATATATATACACATTCGAAATTATATACATTACGAGAAGTAGTGCAGGTATGCATGTATCAATGTCCGTGCACCACTGGTCCAAAAATGCATGGGCGAGGCCCATACTAGATACCTGTCCACAAACGGAGAGAACACTGCAGGGGCATCAGATAGAAATACAACAGGCACCTCAGGGGAATGGAAGGGGGCGGCACCTCAGCCGGATTACAGCACCACGCCAGATCCACGACGGGGCTCCATGCCCATTGATGTATCCTGGGGAGTGCAAAGCCACAGTCTCTCAAGTCTCTACAGTGGGTGGTTTGCCCACTGTTACATCCTGGGGAGTGCAAAGCCACAGTCTCAAGTGGATAACAGTCTCCACTGGTTCTCGAGGGGGACTGGTGCCCAGAGTGCTTCATCCTGTTAAGGACAGACGGAGTGGATGCATGTGTCCACTGGTTCTGGAGGGGGAATGGTGCCCAGACTGCATCAGGCTCCCTGTGACGGTCCCTGTTCCGTCACTGTCCCAGCTGCACATGGGATAACGATGCTTGATGTGGCGGTGTTTTCCTTGTTCCGCGGTGCTTTGCCCTGTTCAGCGGTGCTTTGCCATGGTGGTCTCTGACCTGTTCAGCGGTGCTTTTCCTTGTGCAGCGGTGCTTTGCCATGGCGGTCTCTGACCTGTTCAGCTGTGCTTTTCCTTGTGCAGCGGTGCTTTGCCATGGCGGTCTCTGACCTGTTCAGCTGTGCTTTTTACTTGTGCAGCGGTGCTTTGGCATGGCGGTCTCTGACCTGTGCATTGGTGTGTGGCATGACTCTCCCTCATTGCCCAGCGGGGCTGTGGCTGCCAGGGCCCTCCTGGGCACTGACTCCGGCGGTGGTCTCCTGACTAGTGACGATACTGCTGCCCTCCTGGGCACTGACTCCGGCGGTGGTCTCCTGCCAGTGACGATACTGCTGCCCTCCTGGGCACTGACTCCGGCGGTGTTCTCCTGACCAGTGGCGATACTGCTGCCCTCCTGGTCACTGACTCCAGCGGTGGTCTCCTGACCAGTGCCGACGGTGCTGGCGGTGGCGTCCCCGCCGCCGGGGAGGATGGCGCCCTTCTCCGCCGTGCTGCTCTTACCAGACCTCTTCTGGCCCCTCACACCTTTGGAGGAGTCACAGGTGACTCTGCAATCCCCCTGGGACCCTTGTGAGCAGTTGTGCCGCCAGGAGTCGTCACCCTGTCCCGTCGGCCACTTTCCAACTTGAGGTGCTTCACAGGGGGTGGACTGGCAGTGCTTTGGCTCCGTGTCACACTGGCTGCCCTGGTGGCCGGTGGACTCCACACACCTTGAACACGCACCACAGATCCTGGTGTTTTTTTGCCTGAGGTGCTACTACGGGACTTATGAATTGGAGGGGTGGGGGTGGTGGCAAAGAGGTCAACGTTGCTGAGGAAGAGTTACTGACGAAGACTGGGATGGGTAGCTGGAGGGGGTCTGGGAGTGGAGGAAGAGGAGGTGGTTGTAGGAGGTGTAACTTTAGGTGTTTTGGGTGCAGGTACTGGAGGCTGTCGTGAGTGGATGGATGTTGGGTGTGTGGGTGCCCACGTTTGTGTACTTTGGGCGGGGGCGTCACAGACACACTGGGAGTGGACACAGGGGACGTGTAAATGTTAGTGGGGGTAGTGAGTGCAGGTGAGCGGGGTGTGGTGCTGGGTGTTCTGGTGCGAGTCCTAGTGCCTGTAGATGTAGTGCATGCAGGTGAGAGTGTAGACGACACTGGGAGGGAGGAGGGAGACGACGAGGAGGGGGACACAGTGGATGCTGCTGTGTCTGTATGTGGGTGATGCTTGCGTGAGTGCCTGTGGGTTGTGTGGTGCCTATGTTTGCCTGAGCTACTTGTGTGTGTTGAGGTGTGTACATGCTTGTTTGATGGTGTGCTTGGGATAGGCTGGGGTACAGGGGATTGGGTCTGGGTGGAGGAAGTTGGAGGGGGGAGGCTAGACACAAGGACAATGGCTGCCATCAGTGCTGAGGCCAGAGATTGCAGGGTTCGATGAATGGCAGCCTGACCAGAATAAATGCCCTCCAGGAATGCATTAGTGTGTTGTAACTCCCTTTCTACACCCTGGATGGCATTCACAATGGTAGACTGCCCAACATGAGTGACCTGAGGAGGTCAATGGCCTCCTCACTGAGGGCAGCAGGGGTGACAGGGGCAGGGGCTGAGGTGCCTGGGGCGAAGGTGATGCCCACCCTCCTGGGTGAGCGGGCACGGGGCGAACGCTGAGGGGCTGCTGGGAGGGCGGTGCTGGTAGGGGAGGTGGCGGCTGTACCTGTAAAAGTGGGGGGCACAGATGGTGCCGCCACCACAATGGAGCTTCCATCGGCGGACGAGTCAGTGTCGCTGGTTGGGGATCCAGTGCCCGACGTGAATCTCCCCTCGCCCTCCGTCCCACTGATGTATTCAGAGTCTGTGGTGTGGCCCTCCATGGCCATGTGGGATGCAGCTCCCTCGTGCTCCGGTGCCACTTTACCTCCGCCTGATGATGCTGATGCACAAAAGAACAGGGAGAGCAGAAAAAGGGGGGGGACAACAGAAGAAAGACAGGTTGAGTGCATGGCTTACCGCTACCGTTGGCGGACAATACAGACACAGCAGCCCCCTGCACTACGCCGTGCTCTTGGCCACTACAGATGCAATTCCTGGGATCTGGCCTACATGGCTATGGTGGACATCTGCACACATGGATGCCACAGGGGCATGTATACCTGTACTTGGCCCTCTACTGAGGTGGAGTGGAGTGGCACATGGCCTGCATTACAGAGGGGCCTAGCCTACGTAAGTCGCCCTGGCCTAGGGAAACCCACAGCCCTCCTCCCCCACCCAGACCCCTCCACTGCGCGCAAAGTCCCCAGAATGAGAGTGTACTCACCCCCTTGTGTCTGCTGTGATGCCCTCAAGCGCCCATCCAACTCCGGGTAGGCCACCGCCAGGATCCTGAACATCAGGGGGGTCATGGGGCGACGGGCACCCCTCCCACGTTGGGAGGCCATCCCCAGCTGAGCCTCTGCCGTCTTATTGCTCCAGCGGCGAATGTCCTCCCATCTTTTCCGGCAGTGGGTGCCCCGTCTCTGGTGGACCCCCAGGCTCCGGATGTCCTTGGCGATGGCATGCCAAATGTCCTTCTTCTGGTGGGCGCTGACCTACATGACATGCACAGGGGAAGAAGAGAAGTCATTACCAACTGCCCCGTCGATGTGAGTGGCCCCCATCCCTACCCTTGCCATGTGGCACATGCATTCACAGTCCTTCATGTTCCCTGAACTCTGCCCCCTTCCTTCTTACAACCAGCCCTCTCCACCCAGGCATAGCCCATACAACGTGCTCCCTGTGTACTTACCTGTTGGTCTGAAGGACCGTAGAGTAGCGTGTACTGGGGGAGGACCCCGTCCACGAGCTTCTCCAACTCCTGAGCAGTGAAGGCAGGGGCCCTTTCCCCAGACGCAGCAGCCATTGTCTCTTCCAGACCGAGGTCACAGCAGCACTTGCAGTATAGGTCCTCTCCTGTCGAAGATCAGGTATCGAGTGATTGAACAGATAGAAAATGGCGGTCACGTCCGCTGCGGTGACATCCGCGGCGGTGCGTATCACCGCCGGCGCACTTCATCATTGGCTCCTGGGACACATAGGGTCCAATGTTAACCAATGCAGCATTGCGCCGCGGTCTACGACCACCTACCGCGACGGTGTACAACGCCAGCGCAGATACCTCACATCCCATTGTCCCAGTTTAGAGGTCAGGCAGCCGCCATTTCAGGGGCCCACATGGCTTCATTTACTACTGCGTCACACATACCTAGGCCTACACTCAACACACATACAGGAAGAGTTTTGTGTTTGGTGTCGTGTTCTGTGTATCTGTGGGTACATACCTGGAAATTTGTTGACTCTGTGGTCGCTGTTGTCCTTCCTAGGCACAGTCAGCTTGGACATGTGAGAAGATGGCGGAATCCTCTGGTGTACCGACCGCTGGTGGACCTGTTGACAATGGAGGAGCGACATTTAATCATCACCTACAGGTTTGACCGTGCCACTATCCAGGAACTATGTACACTGTTGGAGCCAGACCTGATGTCACCAATCCGCCATCCCACTGGAATCCCCCTTGACGTGCAGGTGCTGTCAGTGCTCCATTTCCTTGCAAGTGGGTCTTTTCAGACTACAGTGGCCATGGCATCAGGGATGTCCCAGCCTATGTTTTCCAACGTGTTGTCCAGAGTGTTGTCTGCCTTGCTGAAACACGTAAGGAGCTACATCATTTTCCCTCAGGTGGAGGATTTGGCTACAGTTAAAGGTGACTTCTATGCCCTTGGACATATCCCCAACGTCAAAGGTGCTATTGATGGCACCCATGTAGCTCTGGTCCCCCCCCCCACAGGAGTGAACAGGTGTACAGGAACCGGAAGAGTTATCATTCCATGAATGTACAGATGGTATGTTTGGCAGACCAGTAGATCTCCCAGGTAAATGCTATGTTCCCTGGCTCTGTGCATGACGCCTACATCCTGCAGAATAGCAGTATCCCGTATGTGATGGGTCAACTCCAGAGTCCCCGTGTGTGGCTCTTAGGGGACTCTGGTTACCCCAACCTGTCCTGCCTATTGACCCCAGTGTGGAATCCCAGGACCAGGGCAGAGGAACGCTACAATGAGGCCCATGGGCGGACTAGGAGGGTGATCGAATGCACCTTCGGCTTCCTGAAGGCCAGGTTCAGGTGCCTCCATATGACAGGTGGTTCCCTATTCTACTCACCAAGGAAGGTGTGCCAGATCATCATCGCCTGCTCGATGCTTCACAATCTTGCTTTGCGACGCCAGGTGCCTTTTCTGCAGGAGGATGGTCCAGATGGCGGTGTTGTGGCAGCTGTGGAGCCTGTGGACAGTGATGAGGATGAAGCTGAGGAAAAAGACATAGACAACAGGGAGTCAGTCATACAGCAATATTTCCAGTGACACACAGGTGAGAACATTTCTTTCTTACCATTACATTCACTTTCACACTTCTACCTCTATCATGTCTGTCATTCCATAGCACTATTTGGTCACTGAGTTGTACCTTTCCATTACGGTTTCACAGGTGTGGTTACCAACGTGTGTCATCTGCTTGCATCCTTCAAGGAATTGTGATGTGTGACATAGGTATGTTGGCTTTACAATAGAAAACGCATTTTGACACTGTCATTGATAATACAAATTTACAAAATCACAGACTGACTCCAGATTGTTTTGTGGTTCAAGGGTGTTTATTTAAGTGCTCAAAAATGGAGGGGGGTTGTAAAATGGTGATGGGGGACGGTGGAGGAATGTCCATGGCAGAGTCCAGTCTATTGGTCACACAGGTGCACTGCCCATATGGGCATAGGAAGTAGAGCTGGGGCAGTTAAAGTATGGACAGGGTAACAAAGTGAGACAGTGGGATGACAATCAGGGTGGTCTCATTTCCTGGCGGGGGTCTTGCCATCTTGCTCTGTCCTGTTCCTGGATCTGAGGGACCGCTTGTGTGGTGGTTGTCCGTCTGCAGGGGGTGGGGTGCTGGTGTGGTGGTCCTGTGGCGGGGCGTCCTGTCCACTAGCGCCGGCGGAGGTGGTGGGCAGTTCATCGTCCATGCTAGTGTCAGGGGCCCCTTGGAGGGCCACGGTGTCCCGCATGGTGTTTTGTATGTCCTTCAGCACCCCTACGATGGTGCCCAGGGCGGAGCTGATGGTTCTGAGTTCCTCCCTGAACCCCAAATACTGTTCCTCCTGCAGGTGCTGGGTCTCCTGAAACTTGGCCAGGACCGTCGCCATCGTCTCCTGGGAGTGGTGGTATGCTCCCATGATGGAGGAGAGGGCCTCGTGGAGAGTGGGTTCCCTTGGCCTGTCCGCCCCCTGTCGCACAGCAGCCCTCCCAGTTCCCCTGTGTTCCTGTGCCTCCGTCCCCTGGACCGTGTGCCCACTACCACTGCCCCCAGGTCCCTGTTGTTGTTGGGGTGGTGGGTTATCCTGGGTTCCCTGTAGTGGTGGACACACCGCTGATTGACGTGTCCTGGGTACGGAGGTATGGGCCCGCTGGGTGGGTGCTGTGCTGGTGTTACCAGAGGGTTGAAGGTCAGTGTTGGGCTGTGCCTGTGCAAGGGGAACCGACTGTCCCGAGGCCCACGATGGTCCGGGCTGGTCATCAGGATCCAGTAGGGCAGAGCTGCTGTCGTCACTGTGGGCCTCTTCTGTGGGTGGCGTGGAGATGTCTGGACCCTCCGGTGTGGTGACGTTCCTTAGTGGTCCTGCAGGGATATGAGAGCATGATTATTGCATGTGTGTGTGTAATGGTGTGCAATGGGTGGGTGTGCGTGTACTCCAGTGCAAGCATTCCTGTGTGTGGGTTTGTGTGATGATGGTTAGGGGGTTGTTCTGGGTATGTGCAGTGAGCATGCTTTGGTGAGGGGTGACCATGCTTAGTTGTGTCATGCAGGGCTTGGTGTTGGGATGAGTGGTTTGTGTAATTAGTACATTAGTGAGGATTTGGGGTGATAGGGGAGGGTGTGAGGGTGGGGGGGTGTGATAGCATGCATGTAGGGTGGGGGATATGATAGTTAAGATTTGACTTACCAGTGTCCATTCCTCCACCAACTCCTCCGAGGCCCTCTGGATGCATGATGGTCAAGACTTGATCCTCCCATGTTGTTAGTTGTGGGGGAGGAGGTGGGGGTCCGCCGCCAGTCCGCTGTACCGCGATGTTGTGCCTGGAGACCACAGAACGCACCTTCCCCCGTAGGTCGTTCCACCTCTTCCTGATGTCCTCCCGATTTCTTGGATGCTGTCCCACAGCGTTGACCCTGTCCACGATTCTGCGCCATAGCTCCATCTTCCTGGCTATGGAGGTGTGCTGCACCTGTGAGCCAAATAGCTGTGGCTCTACCCGTAGGATTTCCTTCACCATGACCCGGAGCTCCTCCTCGGAAAACCGGGGGTGTCTTTGGCGTGACATGGGGTGGTGTGGGTGATGTGTGGGGTGGTGTAAGTGTTGATGTGTGTGGTGATGTGTAGTGGTGTGTGGTGTTTTGTGCGTGGAACGTTGTATGGGTGATGGTGTTGTGTGCCTCTGTGTGGTGGGGTTCTCAATTGCTGTGCTCTCTGTCTCTCTGGCCTTCGTTCGTGAATTATGGTCGTAGGGGTTTGTGGGTGATGTGGGTGGGTGTTTTATATTGTGTTGGGTGTGTGGGAGTGGTGTTTGTATGTGTATCAGGTGTGTGTATTTGGAATTGTCCAATGTGGCGGTGTTTTGGAGATGTGTGTGTATTTTGAGCGCGGCGGTGTGTACCGCCAATGGAATACCGCGGTTGAAAGACCGCCGCGTGGATTCGTGTGTCGTGATAGCATGGGCGTGTTTCTGTTGGTGTGACGGTGGAGGAATTGTTTTCGCCAGTTTAATACTGACCTTTGGTGTGGCGGAGTTGTGTGGGTGTCTGAATATCGGCGGATTCCGAGATGTGTGTCATAATAGCTGTGGCGGTATGCCGCGGCAGTGTTTTGGCAGTCTTCTGCACAGCGGTAAGCGGCTTTTACCGCCGATGTTGTAATGAGGGCCATAATCTAGAAAAGACCTTATGGGCCCTGGAGAAATAAGAATATTTCCTGTCTGTGGGATGGGCACGCCCCCACAGATCAGACAATCCTAGGGCTGTAGGAAAGCAGTAAAGCGGAGTAGGGGGGCAAGACGACTCAGACGTCCCAGATCAGTCCATATCCATCACCATCACATCATTAAAGTCTCCCCCTAAGACATGGAGCGGGAAGTCAGCCTCTGGCAAGATCTCTGCTAATTTCTCCAGCAAGGGGGACTTGAGCCTGGGCGGGACGTAAGCGCTCAGGAACAAGACCTCCTGTCTACCTCACAAACCCTTCACCCCCATGTATCTACCAGTGGGGTCTGTCCATTGTCGTGTGATGAGGAGGGGGTAGTCTTACAAATCAAAATTGCCACTCCCCTAGAGCTGGAAATAACGCCTACATGTGCCAACATGACACAGGGGGCCCCTGCCCAGAAATTTACACTTTGTGCCGTTAAGATGCGTCTCCTGTAGAAGTACCACATCTGGATGCAGCCTTTTTATATATTGGAACACCAAACCACGCTTAACCTTATCGCCCAGTCTATTCAGATTCCAAGATAAAACGGTGAGGGATTGCGAATCCACCAGAGGAGGTCCTGATTCACTACTTGGTCTGAGGGAGAAATGTAATAAGCGGAGGTGCATGCCCCACCCGAGACACCCAGGAATGCGAAAGGGAAACCTGGAGTCCAACATTTCAGTAGTTGAGACCTATTAGATGCATGTGTCTGTGGCTTAATTTCACTAACCATAAACAAGAAAAAAATAAAAACCCTCTGAAAAGATACCCATCCCAACCACTTCCCCACCTCTCACAGGCCCCTGCGAGTACTAAGCCCCATACGCCGTCTCGGCAAGAGTCAAGAGATCTGTAGCCCACCTCCCCATCCCTAAAACCTCAGTGTCAAAGCTTTAGAACCAAATCCGAGGCACCCTCCGCAGAGAGCAGAAACCCCTTTGATCAACACACAGCAGTGGAAAAGTTTTTTTTGCGTGAAAGAAAACTCCTGTACCAACTTAAGGAGTCCTCTGCAAGTGGGGGGTGAGGGTTTGTGGGGAGAGGGGCAGGAGAAGCCAGTCCATACTCCAGCCTCCTATCATGATGCTGCCTACACAGACCTGCCACCTCCATTGGGCCCTGGGGCCTCCTAGTCAGTCTCTAGGTGATTAATGGCCGCCACTAATGGATGGGGAGACTCCGATCCAGTCTCAATGTCTGTGCCTGAGCCATCTATTATCGTGACAGTGGCAGGGTCTTTCTTTCGGGTGATCGTGCTTCCCTCCGAGTTGGATGAATCCACTCCTCCCTTTGTCAGCCACAGCGGCTGCCATGGCATATCCCCAACACCTCTCTACCTCCTCCGATCCCTTCTCCTGGGGCGCAGCCTCTCCTTTGGTCTCACTCCCCCTTTGTCTTGGGGCCTTATGTTAGCCCCTTGACTCCTTTTCCCCAAGAGCTGGGGGCGCTCCTCCAACCACGCCCAGGCATTCTCTGGGGTCTGGAAGAAAATTGCTTTCTCTTGGAACAGGACCTTCAATTTAGCTGGGAAGAGGAGCATATACTGTAACTGAAGATTTAGGAGTCAAAGGTGCAACGCTGCCTCTGAATCTCTCTGGTATAGTCTGGGAAAATAAGGAGCTTAGAGTTTTCATGCCAGACTTCTCCCATTTTGGGAATCTCTGTTAGGATCATATCCCGGTCCTGGAAGTTTAGGAAGTGGGCAATCACCAGTCTAGGAGTGGCCCCTGGGTGGAGGGGGCCTGCCCCCCAAAACCCGATGGGCACGTTCAATCACAAAACAGGCAGCAGAGAACTTCTTAGGTGGCAGAACTCACTGGAGCCATGCATCTAAGAACCGGCTCACGTTTGTCCTTTCAACTCCCTCTGGAAATCTCACAAATCAATTTATTCCTGCAAACCCAGTTTTCCGCTTCTTCCAGCCACCACATGATATCATTGTTGAGGACCCTGGTCTTCGACATCTCCTTACGTAGGTCTCGGACATTGTCTTTGAGGTCCGATATCCATGTTTCCGCCCATGTCATCTGTACTGCCACATTTTAGAGGTCTTGACGTGGGAGGGAGACCTCCGATCGTACCTCCCCCATGTGCCCCCTCTAGGGCCTTTTTAGAGGACTGTATCGCTGAGAGGAGGGTAGCATTGTCTGGCCCCGCCGGGGCATCTGTGGCCGGCGGCGGAGAAGTCACAACTTTCTTGTAGCTGTCCATTGTCCCTGCCGGAGCTGCTTGGGTTCCTTATCTCTCGCCATTTAGGTATGGGTGCCACGTTCAACCTTTCCAAGAACACTGGGAAACCTTGTGTAGCACATCCCTCCCAAGCGGTAAGTTCTGGTCTCTGTAGAGGTGGGGAGGGAGGCCAAAAAAAAAGGACTATTTGTATCCCATTGGGGTACCTTGACAATGGCAACCCTGTCACTCGCGACGGCCAGTGCCTCAAGACTCCGGCACACCGGAGACTCAGTACCAAAGGCACAGCCCCATATGCCTGGCCAGGGGAGGCCCAGCAAAGTAAAAGAAGGGAGAGCCGCATCTGTCTAGGTGCTTCTTTGCCTGGGACTTCTAGATGCTCCCGGGGGGGGGGGTGTTTGTCCTCAGCCCCCCCATCTACTTCAGAGCATCAGGCGGGGGGCGTAAAGTCACTCAGGGCGCTAGAGACCCTTGTCTGTCTCCCAGCCCTACTTGTGTCCTCATCAACCAGGGCCAGAGGCGCCGCAAGCTACGAAGTCGCACAGGCCTCCCGGCAGCTGAACGGCGGGCCGGGCCCGCCCAACAGCAGATATCTTTCTGCAGCTCCCGGCGGCTATCCACTGGTCATTCCCTTCTGCCCCGGGGCCCCGGACCGGGAGGCATACAGATGTAAATCAGGATTTTCCTGGAGGCCGTGTAATGCTATCTGTATTTAACCACTGATTCCATCTTGCCCACTGACTCCATTTTGTGCTTGACTTAGCTTCAAAGTTTTCAGACATAGCTTGTTTTCGCTCTTCACACCAGCGAAGGGAACATATTGTAGGGGGTGCGTAGGTGATAAGAGTGTACCAGGATGAGAATGTTTACAGCAAAGATAGGTACGGCTCTGTCTCGGGAATGCACATTGGGACCGGGCCAGTTCTTTTGTGTGTTTTCAACACAGACCAAGTACAGCCAGCGCTTGAATTTCACAACTTACTCGAAGGGAGGGGGAAGGTTACCAGAACCTTCCTCTTGGGTTTGTTTAATGTATATAAGGTGGGAAAGCTTGGCGCTGAGGCGGAAAGAACTCACTTTTGAGGGTGGACTCACTGCTCAAAAAAACAAGTCCCGTTAGGCAATGTTTCTCCTGTCTCAGCTTTCCAGGGTTCCACAGCTTGGCGTTGGCAAGCACAAGGATGATGTGGGATTCAATCCCGCATGGTGATGCATTTTTAAATCTTAATTATCTAGCTTTGCTTTGTGCATGCATAAATATCTATATTCACTGCATACATATTCATTGTTAATGTATTGCACTTTTTCTGTCTATTATTATTCAACTGCTGTGATTATTTTAGTATCTACACATGTTTTGTTGCATTCAAGTTAAATCCTCACATTAATATTTTTGTGTGTCCTTGTCTGAGATCTGGGAAGTGCATTATTAAATTCATTACTCAGATTAAGAGTGCTGCATTATTTGCCTTCTTTCCCTCTTAGTTTGAAACTAAACAGAACAATTTGATGTAGTCAGCAGGATACAAAGTGAAAGATTCAAAAGTGAAAAATGTTTGGCAAAAAGTCAAAGGTGGTTTCCCAGGTGCCAAATGACATACCAGGGTGGGAAAAAGCACCCTATGATGCTCTTGCAAATTAATGGTCTTGTGGGGCAGGATTATGTAAAAACTGAGATGGATGTCTTATTGATGCTGAACCAAAAATAGTTTTACTCTGATTACAGAAAGTGCCAGTAGAATGGGTATGTGATTTATCCAGGCAGACGGGGCTGGATCCTATTATCTGCATATAGAAAAATACATGAAAAGTGTGCACAGTTAGAACAAGAAAATCAGCAATTTGAGAGGCTGCTAGTTGAAGCTAAAAATAACATAACCATGCTGTGTTGTCAGAATAAGTTATTGGAGTATAAAGTGGATACTTATCAATCTGTTGCAGAAAAGGCAGCCGTTTGCTTTGCTAAATACAGATATTGTAAACGTAGGGGTAGAGTCAACCAAAAGTAAGTTCAATTAAAGCAGGGTTAAATTGGGATCCAGAAATCTGGAATGCAGATATCTGGGATACCACAAAGCTTTCCGCTTCTAGTGATGAGTCGGTTAAAAATGGTGGGGCCAGTTTGAGCCTGACGAATAGAAAGTGGTTTGTACACAGCTTGCATTTAGACAGAAAACACAAGGCACCCCACAAAACCAGGGCTGCAGGTTGAGATGAACTCCCTAGAAGATTATACACAACAGGAGGTCAATGATAACATAGACAGATTGAAGCAGAAATCTGGGGAAACATTACTTATATGGATGGTGCGATTATTTGACACAGGGGCCTCTGGAGTAATGTTGGCTGTAGGAGATTCTCCTAAGTTTTGTGCTCTTCGCACTGACCCCCATAATACAGGAGCAGTTTAGGAGTTATCAGGGTAACCAACAGATCACCCTACTGCACATAGCAGTTGTGGGGTGTAACCATAAGTATCCTACAGAATCAGACTGGCCACAAAATGACAAGCCCTGGTACACCTTAAGAGATGCAATGCAGAGAATTAAGTAGGATTAAATTAAAACTGCTATTTTTATGGGTGATGCTCAGCATCTGTTAGACAGACCGTTCTCAGTGTCACTGCGAAATAAAATTATTCGCTGTGCTCCTCCAGCTTCAAGCAGGTAATAATGACTCTCCTAATTAATCAGACAGGGCAGGCTTTGAAAGATGTATTGGAGGCAGTTTGCGAGTTAGAAGAGCTTGGAGACTGGATAAAACCTGAGAGAGGCTCGAGGTCTGAGGGTCGCACAGATTATAACAGAGTATCTAGGAGAGACATGTTTATGGCATTACTGAAGGATGGTGTCAACAAGGAGCAGATTGATGGGATAGATACCAAATGTTTGTGGGAGATGTACCATAGGTGAGGGCTCGACAGAAAGGAGGGCAGCAGGAAAGTGAACAAGCAGGATAATAAATGAGTAAATCAGGCCACAGATGCAGGAGGAAGGAAAAGAGAGGGAGAAAAATATTTCTTCATGAGGGAAAGAGGAGGAAGATTTGGACAGCAATTGGTTAACTGCTGATAACGAGGAAGGGGAAGCATCTCCTTCCAGAAATGAGAGCATATATCCAGACCTGACTTGGACAAAAGTTGACAGATTTAAATCAGGTTAGGAAACAGGAAAAATTCCGTCCGGTACAGGGATGGGCTTGTAAAGATAACAGATCTGATGTTGATTTAGAAATTCACTGGAAACGCAAAAATGTTCAAAGGTTCCGGGCCTTATTTGACACCTAAGCGGAGGCCTCTTTAATTTATGGAAATCCCAAAAAGTTTACAGGTCAGCACTATACAGTCACAGGGTTGGGTGGAAAGCAAACCCCGGCAGGGCAGACTACTGCTCAAATGAAAATAAGGAGAACACCAGAAAGAGAATATACTGTTTTGATTGTGCCCTTCCTTGAGTATGTACTGGGAATTGACATTCTGAAGGGGATGACTTTATACTTGGATGATGGTTATTATCAATTTGGATCAAAGCAATATATTTCAGTGGCAGCAGTGAGGGTGAGGGTGGGTCATCTGAAGAGACCCCCGGTGAAGGTGCCCCCAGCAACCAAGGTGGTTCATTTGATACAATAGCCAATTCTCAGTGGGCATGAGAAAATAAGTGGGACTATAAAGGAGTTGATGGAGGCAGGGGTGGTGGCCCCAGTCACCACTGGGTGGAACAATCCTCTGTGGCTCATGCGCCGAGCAGATGGGCACTATAGAATGATGATTGATTACTGCAAATTGAACAAATATACACCCCTTTTGACTGCTGCAGTCTCCGACACCACCACTTTGATTGCGAGAATACAAAAACATAGAGGGACCTGGTATGCAACCATTGATATTTCCAGTGTTTTCTTTTATATACCTTTGGCCCCAGAGTGTCAGGAGCAATTCAGTTTTTCATGAAATGGCAGACAATTTAGGATGCTAAGACTCCCCCTAGGGTATGTACAGAGCCCCACCATCCTTACCTGCTGATAGCAGAACACCTGGATGAAGTATTTGTCATTCCAGGGGTGCAATTGTCTCCTTATATCGATGATGTGATGATTCAGGAAGAGACACGAGAACAGGTGCAGACTCAGTTGGACAGGGTTGTGGAACCCTTACATAGCAAAAGTTGGATGATTAATCCAGATAAGACTCAAGGACCCTCTCAAAATGTGAAGTTTCTAGAAATTCTGTGGAATCAGGGACATAGAGAGGTATTGCCGCAGGCAAAACAAAAGATATTAGAATTTGCCACTCAGTGTAATAAGCAGGAGACTCAGCGATTTATTGGATTGTTTGGCTTTTGGAGACCGCATATTCCTCACTTGAGTCACATTTTAACCCCTTTGTAGAAAGTGACAATAAACAAACATGAGTTTTGAATGGGGAGAGCAGCAGCAGTGTGCGTTTGACTTGGCAAAGGAGGTGATTCAACAGGCTTTAGACTTGAGGCCAGTACAGGAAGTGTACATTGAGTTACATGTAACCATTCAGAGGCAATATGCAAATTGGAGCATGTAGCAAAAACAGGAAAGAAAGAGGGTTACTTGTAGTTTTACGATTTCCTGTATAGTTCTTGTGAATTCATGAAAGCCACTAATTCAAAGACTTATACCATAGGTGCACTTTTGTGACTTTCTTTCAGAATTGGGTCCCTAATTAGGTCTGGCGTTAACAAAGTCATTTTGTTTTTATTAAACTTCTATTCCTCTCTTTATTGGCTGGCTTTACTGTGAGCGATCTCATTCTGCTCTTCCACAAGGAGCATATTGGTACACAAAGTAGTTTTGTTCAGTGTCAGGAACTACAGTGGCAATCAGTAGCGTAGAAAAAGTGGAGGGGGCCCCTTTGTAAAAAAACATAGAGGGGCCCCCTCTCCAGACTCGCTCAGGGCAGGTGCTGTGCTGAAAGGACCCCCTGGAGGGGGCTGCAGGGCCTTTGTTATGCCACTGGTGGCAACACGTGCTTTTAGAGATCCAAAACCTTTTTGTTTGTTTTTGCCAGTGTTTGTTAAAATGGTGAGGGCCTGCCAGCTCCCACATAAAAGTGTTATAAAAGGCATGTCAAAACAAGACACGCATTGATGAAACTAAAAGACCCACAAAAAATGTTCGTTCGGTGTGCTTTGTCAGTGCTTGTTTATTTTCATGCTTCCCATAATCTTGTTAAAAATTGTTACACTGATTTTCAATTAGGAATATATTTTGGAAATACCAGCAAGCATCAGCACATTTTACTAAATGGCGCTTCAAAGAAATAGCACTTAAAATTTCTTAGTAGCGAAACCTTTTTCCCATGGTTGCATTTTTTCGAGACATTTTATTTTAAAAGCAAAGAATCCTCACTCTTGCTTACAAGCTTCTGCAAATATTTACATCTAACCAGAGAGCATTCTGGGAGCATTATACTTAGCCTCATATTGTTAAACTGTTCAAATGTGTGTACACTTTATTTATTTTTTTACTGGAACCACTGTCAGAAGTGCAGTGTGATCTTAAAACATGTATTTACAGCGCACACTCTAATAATGAAGGCTTTGAATTAATTAACCATAAATACAAGTTCGAACAGTATTAACATGGACACACATTACCTCAACTGCAGCCAGTTCCCCTCACTGTAAACTGGCATCCAAAGAGTTTGTGCTGCAGAGGATTGGGCCTACTTGTCCCAAGGACAAAATAAACATGAAACCTTGTTGCCCTTGACCCCAAAAAAGATGTCCCGGTGGGGTGATGGAAATTCAGCATCCCTGCCCTTGGTTCAGCCAATAATGTGGGGGTCAAAAGACATTGTAAGGCAGTGTCATATAACCCAGTCACCAAAACATTGCTATCCACTACAGGCGAAGAGAAGAGTAGTCAATTAGCGGTTGCTGTGAACAAAGGACCCATGGAGCCCGCAGGAATTTCAATCCCCTCAGGCTCTGTGAGGCTTTTGATGTATTTATTAGAACATTCTGCCCTCTAGTGGCAGAATGTTCAAATAGCCTCATAGCCCTCTGTAGCTGGGCTATACTAACATTAAAGTCCCACTCCCTTGTTAAAGGCCCTCGTCTTGGGCTTGGGCCTTTAACACTTGAACAGGCCTTTAATGGCCAGCATAGCCCACTACGGCTGGCTATAAGGCTATAATGTAAACTCAGGCACAGTTGTACTGTTTTAAAATTGACTAGCTAATATTGAACATTGAATTAAAAAAAGAATATTGAATGAGCTTAAAATGAATTATTTTTGGTGCCTTTGTTGATTTATTTGTGTTTGAGCATGCAGAATGTGAAACAGGGTGAATAATGAGCTGTACCGATCAAGTATTCTTAGTTCCATAATATCCATTTCAGAATGTCCACAGTTCCCCTTATTCTTTGGCTTGATTCATCATAGTTACTTCCACACATTTTGACAAACTAATAACACTTAATTTATTTGCCACACCTTCTCAGCTAGGTTGTTAAATGTGCCTACTAAAAAATACCATATTAAGTCAGACCCAGATTTTTGGATTATTAAAGTTATTTATTTTGCTTCACTTTTTAGATCTTCTTTTTGTCTGTTTACACAGTGAGCGCTGCTGGTAATCAAGCATTGCATATTTTTAGCTATCAGTCTCAAACGCATAAAATAGTCTCCAGACTGAATTTATCCTCCTTCCTTGGAGGTTTAAATGGCAAGTGATTGCATGTTCTTTAAAGCACTTAATGAAATTCAAATCAACTAAATTTCCATGCGCTAGGACCCGGCTTTCTGGAGGGTTAGCATGCACTAAACTTGGTTTTATTCTGATCTGTTAAGTGTACATCAGAAGGTGACAGCTAGAAATAAGCCTTCTTGTTTCCAAAAAGAGTGTACTTGGAACTTACACATAACTCTGTTGAATTGTTTAAGTCTGTTACAGATGAAAGTATAGTTCAGTTGGAGCAGCTTTTAGTTTTGTAGATGGGACAACTATTCTGAGTCACAGTAATCTATATTGAGGTGAGAAGTAACTGAACAACCACTCCAACTCTCCCTTTAAGTTTCTCCTTTCTTATCCTGATTTTTTCGGGATTGCGAGAGGCTGCCTCACAGGTGTTACATTCTTATACTTAATCATTCAGCGTTTCCTACTAGTGTCCTTGACACTGAAGAAATCATAAACTGGTAGACTGGTTATTGCTTGGAGCGATGGGTGCCCCTACTCCAGAAACCTTTTCACTTTAGCATAACTCTTTCAATATTATGTGTACTTTTCTAGCTTTATTTTCCATTATGCTCCTGTTGTATTAGACAGTCCAAGATTACCTTTAGCAATAGCATTGATATTTGCTGTCTCTGATTAACAGCTGGATTAGCCCAGCATGGTACAATAGCTTCAATGTATTTCTATGTATTTAATTGGTTATCTGTTTATGTATTGCATATATTGAGCCCTCTCACCCAAAGAACTAATTACAAAAAACTTTACCAAATCAATAATATATCAAGAGCATTGTGAGCAAAGGTTCATTGAAAAAGCGCACCAGGTAGGAAATCCCAGGCCAAGGAGGTGACACTCAAACTATTTTTAAAAACAAAACAAGGAGGTTTGTTGAATATCATGATGTTTGTTGGGTAACTTGTTGCAAAACATAGAACCTAAAACAAAGACCGGGCACAAAAGAGTCTGTATTGAGGTGAGAAGTAACTGAACAACAGAAGACCTCGATCCAGAGAACAAAGAGAGTGAAAATAGATTAAAATAGGAGAAGAAAATATTGAGTCAGACAAATGTATTGAGAACCTGCAGTAGTCCAGGAGATCTAGAACAATATAGGAGTTTAGCAGCAGTGAAGAGAAGAAACAATTTAATCTTTGTAGTACTCTAACGTTGAAAGCAGCTTGTACGAGCAACCAGATTATAGGTGGAAGTGGAGGGGATAATCAGTGCCTGTGGTAAAGAACTAAAGGAGAGAGTGATGAAAAACTCAGTGGCTGGAAAGACACTGATTTCAGTCTTAAACAAGCTTAGGTGAAGAAAGTGAGAAACTGACCATTTACCAAATAGTAGAGAGACAGACAGAAAGTCTAGCGTGCATGGATTCTGTCAATATAGAGAATGAGAAATAGATTTGAGTGCCATCACTTTAGAAATGTGAATGGAAACAAAAAGAGGATATATTTTAGGTAGGAGGGGTAGTTTATAAGGTAAAGAGTAAAGGACCCAATACCACCACTTGTGGTATGCCATACTTCAGTGCAGTGCAAGATTTTGTAGAACCTCTCAAGGACACTGGCCATAAAGGCAGTAAGAAAAGCATACAGGCTCTGAAATACCTAAAGAGTAGGGAATAAGGTGATCAACAGTATCACAAGCTGCAGAGATATCTAAATGCACCAAGACAGAAGACAGTTCTGCATACTCCCCTGGCAAGTTGGAGTATGTATCCATCAGGATCATAGCTGAGCCTCATTTTTTGAACGGTGGGGAGGAAGGTTTTCAGACAGCCGGTGCTATCAGTTGATATCCTCCAAATGGTTCCACATAGAAGCAGAAGATGATCACTGAAACCTATTAGGTTAGCCATATATCATTGGGATGCTTCCTGTTCTGGATGGAGGATTTATCTGGTGTGTGTTGGTATGGTTTTCTCATTTTGTTTATGCAGCTAGATTGCTGCTGTCTTCTTGTCTATGATCTTTCCTATGAATGCAGTCCCCTTATGACTTTCTTTCCTTTGCCTCACTGAAGAGCATGGAAATCTTTCAGAGAATGCGTCCAACACCAGTTCCAATATGCATTGGACGCATCATTGGGTATGATTGGTTCAGCTCATTAGATCTTGGACATTTCCAGAAGAGACCATATTTCTCATCATTTGTGAAAAATTACCCGGACTCCCATTAAAGATGGGAATCCTCTTCAAAGACCTTATGGTTCCCCCATCGTTCTTTTCATCATCAAGGCCTAAAATATCTTATTTCGGGACTCCAACACTACATGCCATGAGAGACTCATGTTCCACCTTGGCCATTCTTCTCTCTATCCTTCAATTCCATTTGTTAAGATATAAAGGCCGTTCCTTCTCTGTATTGTCTGGGTCTGCTTGGAATCTACTTTCTTTCGCGCTGGGCAGAATCCTACAAGAATAAGCCTTCTCTTAAGCCCTAAAGACTCATCTATATACATCTTAACTCTTTGGCAATTTCGTTTTCCTTAGCTCCCTAAACCTTAGTATTTAACACACCTTGGAGTAGCTGCACACTTTATAAATCTCATCATGCATTGTTGTGCTCCTTTCTGTAATTGTGCATTGTGGAAAAGGTTTGGCTTACTGTAGGAGGCTGGCCTGGCTTTTAGTGGGTACCAGAGGTACTTACACCTTGTGCCAGGTCCAGTTATCCCTTATTAGTGTATAAGAGGTGTTTCTAGCAGCTTAGGCTGATAGAAGGTAGCTACGGCAAAGCAGCTTAGGCTGAACTAGGAGACATGTAAAACTCCTACTATACCACTGGTGTCATATGCACAATATCATAAGAAAACACAATACACAGAAGTACTAAACATAAAGGTACTTTATTTTTATGACAATATGCCAAAAGTATCTCAGTGAGTACCCTCAGTATGAGGATAAGTTACACAATATATATGTACACAAACCAAAATAATGCAGGTAATAGCAAGAAAAGTAATGCAAGCAGTGTAAAGTTACAATAGATTGCAATAGGAGCACATAGGTATAGGGGCAACACAAACCATATACTCCAAAAGTGGAATGCGAACCACGAATGGACCCCAAACCTATGTGAGCTTGTAGAGGGTCGCTGGGACTGTAAGAAAACAGTGAGGGTTAGAAAAATAGCCCACCCCAAGACCCTGAAAGGTAGGTGTAAAGTGCACCTACTACCCCCAGAGAGCACAGAAGTCGTGATAGGGGGTTTCTGCAGGAAGAACAAACACCAGCAATGCAACAACAGTGGATTTCCGGACCTGAGTACCTGTAAGACAAGGGGACCAAGTCCAATAGTCGCGACAGTGTCGAGAGTGGGCAGGAGCCCAGGAAATGCCAGCTGTGGGTGCAAAGAAGCTGCCACCTGTTGGAAGAAGCTTGGAGTTCTGCAAGAAAGAAGAGGACTAGGAACTTCTCCTTTGGAGGATGGATATCCCACGTCGCGATGAAGCTTGCAGAGGTGTTCCCACGCAGAAAGACCGCAAACAATCCTTGCAAGCTGCAAGGGTTGCGTTAGAGGTTTTTGGGTGCTACTGTGGCCCAGGAGGGACCAGGATGTCGCCACTTGGAGGAGGAGACAGAGGGGGCACCCAGCAACTCAGGGAGCCCTCACAGAAGCAGGCAGCACCCGCAGAAGTACCTGAACAGGCACTTGGAAGAAAAGTGAACCGGAGTCCACCCGAAGTCACAAAAGGGAGTCCCACGGCGCCGGAGGACAACTCAGAAGGTTGTGCACTGCAGGAAGGAGTGTCGGGGACCCAGGCTTGGCTGTGCACGAAGGAAATCCTGGAAGAGTGCACAGGAGCCGGAGCAGCTGGAAATCACGCGGTACCCAGCAATGCAGTCTAGCGTGGGGAGGCAAGGACTTACCTCCACCAAACTTGGACTGAAGAGTCACTGGACTGTGGGAGTCACTTGGACAGAGTTGCTGAGTTCCAGGGACCACACTCGTCGTGCTGAGAGGGGACCCAGAGGACCAGTGATGCAGTCTTTTGGTGCCTGCGGTTGCAGGGGGAAGATTCCGTCGACCCACGGGAGATTTCTTCAGAGCTCCTGGTGCAGAGAGGAGGCAGGCTACCCCCAGAGCATGCACCACCTGGAAACAGTCGAGAAAGCCGGCAGGATGAAGCGATACAAGGTTGCTAGTAGTCGTCTTGCTACTTTGTTGCGGTTTTGCAGGCGTCCTGAGCAGACAGCGGTCGATCCTTTGGCAGAAGGTGAAGAGGGAGATGCAGAGGAACTCTGGTGAGCTCTTGCATTCGTTATCTGAAGAATTCCCCAAAGCAGAGACCCTAAATAGCCAGAATAGGAGGTTTGGCTACCAAGGAAGGAGGATTGGCTACCAAGAGAGGTAAGAGCCTATCAGAAGGAGCCTCTGACATCACCTGCTGGCACTGGCCACTCAGAGCAGTCCAGTGTGCCACAGACACCTCTGTTTCCAAGATGGCAGAGGTCTGGGACACACTGGAGGATCTCTGGGCACCTCCCCTGGGAGGTGCAGGTCAGGGGAGTGGTCACTCCCCTTTCCTTTATCCAGTTTCACGCCAGAGCAGGGCTGGGGGATCCCTGAACCGGTGTAGACTGGCTTATGCAGAGATGGGCACCATCTGTGCCCATCAAAGCATTTCCAGAGGCTGGGGGAGGCTACTCCTCCCCAGCCTTCACACCTATTTCCAAAGGGAGAAGGTGTTTCACCCTCTCTCAGAGGAAATCCTTTGTTCTGCCTTCCTGGGCCAGGGCTGCCTGGACCCCAGGAGGGCAGAAACCTGTCTGAGGGGTTGGCAGCAGCAGCAGCTGCTGCAGTGGAGACCCCGGAAAGGCAGTTTGGCTGTACCCGGATACTATGCGAGAGACCCGGGGGATCATGGAATTGTCCCCCCAATGCCAGAATTCCATGATCTTGACATGTTACATGGCCGTCTTCGGAGTTACCATTGTGACGCTGTACATAGGTAGTGACCTATGTACAGTGCACACGTGTAAAGGTGTCCCCGCACTCACAAAGTCTGGGGAGTTTGCCCTGAACGATGTGGGGGCACCTTGGCTAGTGCCAGGGTGCCCACACACTAAGTAACTTTGCACCTAACCTTCACCAGGTGAAGGTTAGACATATAGGTGACTTATAAGTTACTTAAGTGCAGTGGTAAATGGCTGTGAAATAACGTGGACGTTATTTCACTCAGGCTGCAGTGTCAGGCCTGTGTAAGAATTGTCAAATCTCCCTATGGGTGGCAAAAGAAATGCTGCAGCCCATAGGAATCTCCTGGAACCCCAATACTCTGGGTACCTCAGTACCATATACTAGGGAATTATATGGGTGTACCAGTATACCAATGTGAATTGGTAAATTTAGTCACTAGCCTGTTAGTGACAAATTTGGAAAGCAGAGAGAGCATAACCACTGAGGTTCTGGTTAGCAAAGCCTCAGTGAGACAGTTAGGCATCACACAGGGAACACATACAGGGCACATTCTTATGAGCACTGGGGCCCTGTCTGGCAGGGTCCCTGTGACACATAGACTAAAACAACATATATACAGTGAAATATGGGGGTAACATGCCAGGCAAGATGGTACTTTCCTACACTTACCTGTTTTATGATGTTAAAAGATGTCTGCATAGTTAAGATTTTAAAAATCCCCTAGCTCAAGAATCTGAATTGTTACTTCTCTTGTCTGTGTTACAACGCAATGCTGCTTTAATTAGTATTATGCATTCAATCACAAACTTATAATATTTACCTTTTCTAGGAAGCAACACAGTAGCTGCCGATGCAAAACGTACCCCCCTTTTCTGTATACTATAAGCTGTATTAATTTATGTAACTGTTTTACTGAATGATTGCAGGCATGTGGCCAAGATGTAGGGTTTCATATGATGCTTATAGTTGCATTGGTTTGGTTGTACCGGCCTAAATAAATTAATATAACAAAATATTAAATGGATGATTTGTTGATTTTCAGGTTCTGTGGCCCTATTTGAATCTCTACTTACGCATACTGTCCTTGGAAATAGAAGGAGCAAACATCTCCAAAGCACCTATGTGAAATCCTTGTCTTTCCAAGGAAACCTCAAAACATTCTTACAAGGGCTTGTGACAATGGAATTCACCATAAGCCTTCTACTGTTGAAAGAAGAAGAGTCCAAACCAGTTGGGAAAAATGCCTTGTAGACTATACAACTCCAAAGATTAAATCCTTATCAGTTCCTCCCAGACAATGATACTCATACCCAAAAAATAAAACGTGAAGGAAAATACCTGGAAAGCGTTATCCTTAAAGTTGGCTTTCTGAGCTGTTTCATCAGTCAAGGCCATAGTGAAGAAACAAACTGAGCAGCGTGGAACCCCCCGAAGTTAAGCCTCACCTGGAAAAGAAGAATCTGGGCTAATGTGTGGCCCTGTCAATGGCAAAGCAAGATGGCAGATGTATTTAGAGAGAGTAAGGGAGACATGCCCAATTGGAACTTTCTGTACATTGTTATGAAAACATAATTTCAATGAGAGAATAGATTAACCATTCAGCAGATATTACAATGCAGCACTGATTGGCCCAGGGTTGTAAGAGAAGATCGAACTGAATAGTCTTTGTACTGAATTTCAAGACTGCTAACCCAGTGCATAGGTAAAGCAAAAATCAGAACACACAAGGAATAAGATGTGTCCTGATTTGGAGATCTTGAAAGCCAGAGACCAGGAAGAGTCTGCAATTATCTATCCACGAAGATTAAGTACTGAAGCAATGCCTGGTTAGAGAAAAAAATCTGTGCTGCAAATATAATAGAGAGTAGAGTGCAGAGATTAGGGAAGAGTTGTGGAAACAAAGGTACGCCAAATTGTGCTAGCCTATATGATCTGGAAGGAAAAATGCCGGAGGTGAAAACTATTTACTTGGGCAAGGCTGTAAAAGCATTAACAACCCAAGAAGTCTTGATCTCATATAATCAGTTAGAAGAGCCCCGGAAGCAACTTCTATCTGAAGGCCGCAAGAGAAGAGAGCAAGCTCACTTTGAGAGAGCAGGTTGGGACAAATGTACTGGGACACTCGTGACTAAGACACACAATTTGTCACTATGGTACCCGTAGTCTTTCTGCTTTGATAACTTAAAGAAAGTTTATGAGGGAATTTAATGTAGACCGTTAAGGTAAGCCTTTTCCAAGAGATGCCATCTCTCGTCATATAAACCTTCAGCTAGGCAATTACATTATATGGATGAAGCATAGAGAGAGGCACAAATACTCACATAAGGGACAAAGGGAAACGTGGATAGGAGTCCATGTGCAACTGGGTAATTCTTAACCGATTAAGCCAGCACATTCTGTGCTTGTGGGGTTTTAAATTGTCACTTACTTTTGACCAATACAAACCAAACGTCATTCAAAGGTCAAAGAACCAAAAGAATGAGAAAGAAAACAATGGACTTCTTAGAACAATCTATAAATTCTGTAACCGGTTTCTCGTGGAACTCTGAGGACTCCCCTTAAACAGGAGTAAGTCTGACACTCTGTCCCAAAGTAGAGAACCTGACTTTAGGCTCTCAGGATTCCTTTTCTAAATTGTGCTAATGGTGTCTGTGCTGTTGTTTGCAGGGATGAACTTTCTTTTTCCATTTTGAACAAATTACATATTAAGTGAAATGTTAGTAACTTTGGATGCCTATTATCTGTCATCCTTCACTTGTACTGTTAGCAATATGTTTCTACACTGGAAGGACAATTGAAATTGGAAAATCTCTGCTGCATCCTTTCACTGTGGATTTATGAAGCAATGCCTGTTTGCCCATTTTCTCTTCAGTCTTTGGGAATGATTAAAATTCTGCATTTATGTGGCTTGTTAATAACCTCATGCCTGTTTTACCGTAATATTTAACTAATGGACTGCACATGTGGCTTTCTCTGGACTAACAGCTGAAGTTAGCTGAACATTTAGTGCTGGAATTCATCAGAAAATGCTGTTGCAGATTGCAGCTTATTTGATCCAAGAGAATCACTATCTCCTTTATTTGAAACTGCTACATCACATCAGCACAATACAGCAAATGCCCAGGCATCACGAAGGCAGGGACCTAGCAATTGTGTATACACTAATAAGTGAAGAGGGCCCACAGTGACAGTTTTGAAATATTTAAAACATTTTTGCAAATATACATTAACTCTGAGATCCCAGAACTAACCAGTGGCCTGAGACCCAATTAGGGCAATAGGAAATTAGATGTCTGAGTTGATTGAGCAGAGGATAGAGAAGCATAAGTCTCAAGACACAAACAGGGGAAAATCCTACCACCAAATCCAAGTCCTGCATCACCTCTTATTTTAGTGTAAACATGGTTTATAGTGTTCCCACAATGGGTAATTTGAAAGAAAAACAGGAGAATTCACTGACCTCAGGTGGTAGACGTCAGGATTAGAGACTTTCCACAAACCTGCCAAGAATCTTCTAGCAGCATCAGTGTTAAAGAATACATGCAACTACCCCTCTTATACTACGACTGGCTGGGTACCACCAACACCACAAATCCAATCCCCAAAAGATAACAGTGAAACGCTTGCAGCTCCTCCCTCCGTGTCTGTACACATTCACTGAAGTGATGGAATAACAAAATAATTTTGTTCTCCAGTGTAAGTCTTCTTTTGAGTCAAAGCCCTCAGCACTAACAACCTCTCAGCTGGGTGTCTCAATTAAACTAAAAGCATCTCTTCCAGCTTGTGGTATCCACTTGGGCCTTTTCTAGGCATTTGTAGCACCTTCACAGTACCATTGACATTAAGGGACTTTTCAACAGGCTCCTTGTAGGACAGGAACTCATGTACCACCACCCTACGGTCAGAGTCCATCTGGATCATTGAGAAGCCTAAAACACACAAGTTTGAGGCTTTGAAGAATCTTGCAGCTTTTCCACATGTGGTTACAGGTGCACAATGGACATACCCAGTTCATTCTTTCAAAGGCCTATAGTTGTTCAGAATCCATAAAATCAGTCTGCTCTGATCAGGCATTCCCAATTTTTCAGGCTATCTCTTAAACCAGTTCTTCTCAAGTCACAGTTGCTTCACCACTAATCTGATATTAACCTTCAATATCATTTTCTCCATATTACATTGTTAGTGATGGTTTGCAAGTCTTTTATAGTAGTTGTTAGGAGTGCTTCTCCTTAAGACACATCTATTGCCCAATGGTGTCCTTTGCTCTTGCCACCCATGTAGAGGGCTGAAGGGCTAGCCCCTAATGTCATGTTGTACTTTTGTCCCCCTTTCCCATATGAAAACTTCACAAAATAAAGGTTCTGTGTCAAAAGGTCCTACATGTTGATCACTCCAACAGAAAAATCAGTTGCCCCTACATCTTAATTCTGCAGACAGCCTGCCAGCACACTAATCATTTTCTGGGAATCCCAAAGATCACATATGGAGTTTCAGTTCTTCTCTGCAACATTCAGGCCTTGCTTATGAACCCAAAGGCCGGAATGTCTGTGGCTGAAAGGAAAAGGCTTCTGATGCCTCTCTGCTTCAGACAGAAAGCAGCCCTGCAACTTCAATAGTAGTGGTACACAGCAGTGCCTCCAAAATTCCAAAAGCTGTCATACAAAGTACCCCTGATTTCCCACACCATCTGCTGCTCAACCTGGATGGACCCTGTGGTGCTTTCTCCTTATGCCATTTGACAACAGAGAATGTAGTCTATGCCAGAGCTGCAATACTTGACAGCCACGTTAGAATTAACTAGTTGTTTTCGCCTTCCCCATTGCCTTTTTTACTCCCTCAGACTAACTACCGAGAACAGTAATCACATCTAGGTAAAGTATACATTTTTCAAATTCACCAAGCTGCTTGTTTCATGTCAGCAGAGTAGGTTTCAAGGCTCCTGGTTAGATAATTGGAGATAAGTTGTAAATGTATCACAATTCAACACATCAACAGTGGAACAACCAGGGCAGGGGGCACGATGAGGATGGCAGAATCTCTTCACTAAGCTCCGTGCTAAAACTAGCCTGGTGAGGGGCAGCCTGCCACAATTCTGCTGTTGAGTCATCTGCAGCACCCCAGTTTCATCCCTTGCCTGAAGTGAGGTTGAACTGGCCAGGTGACTCCGCAAGACAGAGAGGAATTTGGGTTGGGCTTGTGACCTATCCTGTGAAGGTAAATCAGCTTTGTTGCAGGCTGTCTGCGGTAAAGTGGAGAGACCCTGAGGGATCAGCTGTGCCTGGCCAAGATGGTGTCATTGCATGCCTTCGGAGCAGAGTAGGTTTTGCCTCTCGGAGTTGTCCCACCTCTTGCCCGGTCGAGGAGCAGAGCAACGGTGCCGCTGCTGCTGCCACTTGGACTGCACTGCTAGAGAGAGAGGTGAACCAGCATCCGAGCATGGAGATGGGGGCCCTGTAGGGGTGAAGAGTTACAAGCCTCTGACCAAAGCAACGTGTCACTGATGCTGCTGCTGTTATAATCTGTAGCTGTAATACAGGGACCATCATATTCTCCAATAATATTTCCATTGAGTTTCCTACATATCCCTATTAGCCAATACATTTTGGAACTATTTCTTTCATCTACAACCTCTTGACTTCATCTTGGTGACAAACTTGTAGTAGATGGAGCCTGAACTACTCAGTATACATTTGTCTTCTGCTGAGCCTGATTCACCAAGCAGAGAGACTTTGTGAAACCTTTACTGACAGATACCAGGACTCATTTTCCCTTATATAAAAAGTCTGACAAAAATTGAACAGCTTGTAGAGACGTACTGGCCCAAACTAAGTTGAGGTATAACTGAGCAGCTTATAAAAAATATCAGTTGCTAGAAGAAGCTCAATCTTCCCCTATGTGATAGCATTGAATATGTCTTGAAATGTCCACTCCAAGCATATATTAGGTCACAATCACTCCAGGGTTATATTTAAATCAAGTTATGAATTCTTTTTCCAATTTATAGTCATACAAAAAAATCAAAGAGAGTTGTATATTTATGCAGTTGAAAGCTATGAGTGTTGGAGCCCTGGTAAGCTCCATACTGCAGCATTATGTCAACTCTGTACACCGGGCTTCTTCACAAATTACTGAAGTCTTCATCCATACAGCAAAGTTGAAATTTGAAATAGATAGAAGGAATTCCTATGAGACCCATTATTGCCTGCCCATCAGTGATCAGAATATCAGTGCCCCATCTGCAAGGCGTTTTTCAGTTAGCACCTTTATCCCTTAGTCACTGAATTAACCTGTTCTTGTTGGATTGGCCTTTGTGTTTCGTATCGACAGCACTGCCTAGTACACTTTTGCTTGGAAAGTGCCAGACATTTTATTTTGCCGGCACTTCGTTAATCCAAGCATCCTAATATCTAAGAATCAAACCTTGCTGCAAGAAACTTTGACTGCCGCTGAAAGAGAAGGTTCCCCAATACTGCGATTGACCTTCATTTCTAAAGCCTGATGGGTATTAACTAGAGACTGTTTATTTTGCCTGCTTTGGCACCACTTCCACTTCATCACTTACAGCAGCTTACATCCCAGATCTGCTCTCCTAATGCCCGCAGAGCCTTCCCACGTTCCATTCCATATTCTGATGGCCTCACGAGTATACTACACACATCTTTCTGCAAGTCGTGGTACACATTTGCAATCTCATCTGATGGTTGAAATACAAAAGCAGTATCCCATGAGAGAGAGCAGCAACTTATTATTTCAACTATCAGTCCTCCATTTTGTAGCTCTGTCAAAGGGTTATGAACCTTTGCCACTGTTCCTCAAGCTGTGGGAATGTTTGTTCTTTCTTTCCTTGTGTTGGAGAACAGTTCTAATCCTGAGGCACGATCTGTACAAAGGATGAAATGCAGCCCCTGCTATGGAGGACTTGAGTTTTAGGTTTCAGTATGTGTTTTCGCACTCAACCACATTAATGATATGGCGATAAATCATTTGATGTATTTATGATATTTGAATATTCTGTCAACATGGACCGCTGGGTGCTTCACATCAACGTAGGAAGAGAGTGACAATGATAAGCCAGCAGGTCCCGTTGGAAGGGAGAAATTGAAGAGCAGAGAGCCGGTTAGGTACGTAGAGGAAAGTTGAGCCTTGAGGGCCCTGCAAATGATTGGAGAACATGAACCAATCCATGAGGAGAGTGAATGTTGAGAACTACTCATGGTTCTCTGTGGTATGCCTGGAGAAAACTTCGATGGTGAAGAAGAGGTGCTATGAAAGAATACAAGAATGTTTGGGAGGGATTCTACGTCTTTGGGAAAGAAGATTTTTTTTTGTATAGGCCAGAAAATCTTAGGATGCTTGATATAAGCCTGCAAGAAGTAAATTTTATCAACAATAAGTAACTTATGGTTAATACTTTGCAGATTGAAGAAGGAATTGTTGTGCTTGAAGATGATTCTCCCGAGGATGCTGACATTGCTACTACACCCAACACTCCCCGTAATCTTTCCGCATGGAAAATAAGCATTCCATATGTGGACTTCTTCGATGACCGAAAGGAAAAAATCCCTGTGTTTTGCATTGACGTGGAGAGGAATGACCGGGTTGCGGGTAAGTAGGTCATAACTGTTTATATTAATTCATGCTCACAGAAATTGATGTATCTCTAAGCTTAACATATACATTGATCTAAGTGGGCCTAAAAATTGCAAAAATGCAAACATATACTGTGGAAACAGGATTTCTGTTATTCTTCGCATATATCTTGCTATGTAATTTCCATTCGTTATAGTTTTAGAAACATGTGTAGCTGGGAACTATCATGAAGTTACCATGAGTCACATGTAAGCAGTTCCCATCTCGGAGACTCTGGGTCAGGTGCCTCGTCTTCATTCACCCATCAAATCAATACCCTTCCTAGCTGGTGTCTCTACTGGGATCATAAACTTCAGACTCATTCAGTGTGTGAGATTATGCCTAACATATGACACCCTCTGCTGTCCAAAGTAACAAAGACGTGTAGACTATATTGATTTCCACTGCAGAGTTTCGGCTTGCGCTTTTCCTCAGAACAAGATTGCTTTCTCAGTTCTGCTTGGGTCAAAGGTCTGCATTTTCAAAAAACATTCTCAGGGAACATTCCTCCTGAAATATAAAATCAGTGCAGCCTTCCCATTTATTGAAATATGCAACGATCAGCAGGTGTTGTTACTGATAATAAGTAAATATATATTTTGGGGTCTTTCCTGCATGCACACTAAATATAAAGCACAACCTGACGTGCTCTCTTCCATTAAAGAATTCTGAGTGGTGGGAGGAGTGGAGTTTATCAGACGTTATAACAGCGTCATTGGTGGCAACGTGCAGGCTCAAAAATATCTTCCACGATAGCATTTTTAGAGAAACTCATCAATGCACTTCTTTCTAATATAAACAAAAGTGTTTAGTTCAAGTTAACATTTTCACTGTTTCTATAGTGCCATCTTAGACATGTCTTTGGTGCATAAATTATACATTTTATTGTCATATTTCTGTCCGCCGCTGAAGTAAATAAGAGTTAGACGATCCTATATTGTTACCTAGGCTCACTACATCTTAGTCCAAACCAGCACCTTAAAAGGTCTTGCTTGTTCCTTGCTTTCTCAATGTCTGCTTCTTTCTGGTATTTAAATTTATCAAAGAAAAAATGTGTTTGATATGTTTGAATACCTGAAACAGAACGATCTGGAAAGCATACCTTTTCGACACACTGTGGTTATTTCGAAGGCCAAGAGTATTTCTTAGGCGCTCACCCACTACTGCTGCCAAATTTCTTGGTTGCTGAGGAGCAAGGTTGCTTTGTGTTTATTTCTACCTCCGCCTCTTTCTTCTTCCACCCTGCTCTTTGTGTCTCTTTATCTCAACCTTAAAGATTTGTTTCCCTCCCTGATTTTTCCCTTTGTCACTGCTCTCCTATCTTCCCCTTCCTCCTACTTTCTCCTCTTTCTGCCTGTCTCTCTCTTGTTGAAGTCCAATGATAAAGGTTGAGTACCAGTGCCAACCACCTGCACAAATTAAGCAACACACATACTAACAACACACAGACACTCTCTCTTTTCTCTCTTCTTTCTCTACCTCTTACTCTCGCTCTCCTCCACTCTTCTCTCTCTTCCTCCTACATTGCATTTCTGGTTTTCAAAGGCTGCTGGCAACCCCAATAAATGTTATAATAGGGCTCATTGCTTCACCTTTATGTCCTGCGGGTTAGCCCCCTCTCTAACATGTCTTCTGATAGTGAAGGGTTGAATATAATAAATTATCCCTTTGCCCAAGTGGGCTCCCCATCTTGGCAGGCCGTGCTGTCTAAGGCTTGGGCAGCATGTCCTCTATTGACTGCATGTTTAAGGGAAGCAAAAATGTAATGTGACATGTAGTGGGCCAAGAAGGAACAATGGACAGTTTAAATGCAGTAAAATAAGTTTATTTTTTTAGGAAGTAAATAAGAATCAAATACATGTCAGGGATAAATCTCATTGTTAGACGCTCTCATCTTGGAGAGCTCTTCACGATTCGTGGATTAACTAGTGAAGGTTAGAATGAGTCCACTTACGCCACTACAAGCATAAGCATAGATGCTTCTGTCACCAAGTCTGGACAACCGGTGAGAATCCAATACTCTACCAGTATTTGTAAAAAGTGTAGTTTTGTCTTATCATTCACCTGTACTTTGATTGGTGTCCAAAGCCTATACTTGTCTGTGCAGTTCAAACTAGTAAAACATATCCCACAAATAACTAGATACTGGCCTTATATCATGGGCACCTCCTGGGACGATGGTCACTGATGAATCAACTCCTGTCTTCAAAGTGTTGCAGAATAGAATAAAGAAGGTTGGATGTGTACAGCTACCATCTTTTTTCTGGTTTATCTCCAGTTTCTCCTATTTGACTTCACTTCCCTTCTCTGTTTTCTTCCACTACCACCTCTCTTCCTCTACCCCTCTGGTTCTTTGCTTCCCTACAATAGTCTTCTGTTCTGCCAGGCAACATCTTTAACACAGCACCTCTGTATCACTGGCTCTTCACTCCTGCTACTCATTCCCCCATTAATATGATGGTGGCCCTCCTATCTTTTGTTTGCTGTTGGGTTGAGTCTCTTCACTCCACCTGGAAGTTTAGTGCACAGCCAGGTGGTTGTTGTTGGAAGCACATTTATCTCATCCTGGATTGGCCTTCACACTACCACATCCTGAGGTAACAGGGCTGACTCGGTACATGCCTTCACACATGAGCGATCCATGAAGCCCTCCTGATGCCCCATCACTTGTGCAGCTGACGAGCTGTTGCATGCTCCGTGCACAGGCCATTGACATGAAAACTACTAAGTCAGTCAGTTTGTCTTTTCTCAATCTAGGAGTTTGTAGCTACGGAGAGTGCAGCTTCTCCTGCCCATGCTGGTGAGAAACTAGCATAACTCCCCCTATACCTGGCTGCCTCTGGCTAATTTGAAATCTTCAGCCCCTTATTGGCTGATCAGGTACAGGTGGAATGACCAAGCGAGATCATAGTTTGGCTCTCTGTAAATGAAACAGCACTATTGCCTCCCGACAGTTCTATAATGCTTGAGGTGTCACGCCAGTCAGCAGAAGCAGTCGGTAGGCAGCAGAAGAGGTAATGTCTAGCAGTGTTTAGAAGCTAAGGGATTGTCTAGACTGAGGCCAGCAGGTAAGGATATCAGACTGAGCCCGAAAGATGAGGAGTTTCCGTTCTCTGTCTATGTTCATTTTAAAGAGGGATTTATTTGTGATCAACTTTCTGTCATAGACATGGTTAAAGCGACCCAAGCTTTAACTAAAACTTAAGTGTAGAATCATTGAAACCAAAAAGGTAGACACTTCCAAGTGAGAATTTCCTAAAAGAGTAAAGAAAAGCAATGTAAGCAGCATGTTAACAACTCTGAGTTGTACGCTGCCTCTAAAATGTTTAGATCGTCCAGAGAAACGTTTCCCTCCCGGTAAAAAACAGACGTCAGTGTAGTTAGCCATAGTGAAAAAAAAAAAATACAGTGGGTTGTAGATTCAAACTGTTGTACAGGCTGGTGTAGCTGACGTGTTTTGCTGAATCTTCCACTGTTTAAGAATAGCTGTGCCTGCTACGAAAGCAATAGTCTACCACCAAAACCGGTAGGATTGCCAAACAATCCTTGCTAACAGACTTGCACAAAACCCCACCACCCCAAATCTCCCAGCTTTCTCCCTAGGTGGTCCTGCCTGGTGTGTTGCCTGAGCATAGAATTACAACAACCCCAGGAGCTGAGTGATGGTCCCGGCAGATACAGCTTGCACGTTTAAATGCTGCCTCCTAAGGGTCTGCCCAGCACTTTAAATGTCCAGGCCGACCATGGAATATAAGAGCCTCTCTGAACTCAAGAGTGGTAAAGTACAAGTACATGTGCATTATTGGTTTCTTTCAAGGTAGACAAGAGGTGAATTTGTATTTCATTTCCAAGAGTCCTGCAGCACATCAACATATCATCACCTGCCACCCCTCACTTGAGGTGGCACATATTCTCTGGTACCAACTCTTGGCACATGCTCACTGTTATTTTAGTTCGAAACCTACCAGACAGCACTGCTGTCTGGTTGCAAAGACATTTTGGGGGCATACTGGAAGTTTCCATAGGAATGCATCCCGCCAGTTGTTTACCATTGTCTTTGTGTTTTGCAACTCACATTTGCTTGCTTTCTGTTTGCCGGCTTTATTTGTTTTAGGCTCTCCAGCATATCTTTGTTCCTCCTGTACAGCATTGCCTGTTTACCACCTCTGTGACTGGCTCCGTGCATTCCTTCCCACATGCTTGCTTTCTGGCAGCTCGTTATTTTTCATGAGACACTGTATGGAAGGTGTTTCCTGCCTCCTATCTTTCTGCTGGACTTATTCTACTTATCTTTACCACTAATCTTGAATACCTGTGAAAAACCATGCTTTGTCAATTAACTTGTTTATTTTGGTCAGTGCTCTTTACTAATAGCATAACTTATACAGTAGTCAGGCGCTGGATGTAGGGGTTGCTTAACCTCTCTCAAAATAATAATGCTGAAGTTTGGAAGGGACTGAGCAATAAACAGACCTTTAACTTTTGTTTTTATTTTGTCACAGTTGCTATGCATTTAAAGACTGATATTAGGCTATATGTTCCAAGGGAGGTTGTTGTTTACTTTTCTTTCTCTGACTGCAAAATGTGAGGATTTATGTGACAATCTTGCTTAAAAAAACTGTAGGATGTTATTTTTTTAGCACACGAACAATCTAATGGGCAGTAAATTAAGTGTACAGATTTTCAGAATATATCAGAATTAAGAAAGTAAAAATGAAGCACATTTTTTGTAATTCTGAGGTCTGGTGGAAACAAATATTTTAATACGATAAAAAAGGTACACTAGATGATGCCGATTTCCATACATTGTTTGTGTGCTGCATAGTTTCATCAGTAAACTGTATATCTGTGAAGATGTAAAGATGATGTCAATTGTAAATTAGTTGTATGTAATGACAGTGTTCTGTCACACCATAGATATGCTACTCTGTCACTCTAATCTACGACACTAACCCATGCCACTCTGTCACTCCACTCTACTCTGTGCTGCCGTATGTCACGCCACACCACTCTACTCCACTCTATACCACTTTAATACACTTTATGCACTTCACTCTCAGTACATGCCACTTTACTCCACTCTATGCCACTCCACACTGTGACACCCCAATCTATCACAATCCACTCTAGAACACTATACTCCACTCTAAGACCCTCTACAACACTGTACTCCACTGTATGGCATTCTGCGCCACTTCACACCATGCCACTCCACTCCACTCTGTGATGCTCTACTCCATTACATACTACAACACTCTATTCCACTTAACCCACTCCACCCTCCAACACTATACTCTGTGACACTCAAATTTACAACACTCTACTCCATTCTAATCTGACACTCTACTCCAAAGCACTCTGCGAAACTCCACAACATTCTGACACTCCACTCCACTCTACGCCCTCCACTCCACTCTACAACACTCCACACTACACCACTCTCTTCTACTCCATTAACTCTTAGCCACACTGGTGTAAAACATGGCTAATACACATTGGCAAAGCCAATAGTTCTCACATAGGTGAGACCTGTTGGTTCTACCAATGCATGTTTAAGCCTTGGAGCAACTGTACCTTGTCCACACCCATCTGTGTAAGAGTCTCAAAACCTGTCTTTTTTATCTTTCACATAGACCTTTTCTGTACCTTGCACCTCATTTGCTAACCTTTTTCTTTTACTCTTTCCTTCCCATGACCACTTGTAAACAGTTTAAAGTTGCCTGGCCTCTAGCAGTCCTATCTGACAAGAGTACATGCCTATCCATGGCAGAGTATATTGACTATTAGGTACTCTCAATTTGAGAATGTATTTTTCCCTCTTTGTAACCGTGTTTGCAATCTAATGTTTAGTAACATATTTTCTTGCAGAAAATATATATATATGTATAATAATAATACCAGCCATTGGTGTAAAACAAATACCACTTGGCCAGAAACTGTTCATCCTGTGCTTGTATTCTTGGCACTATAAAAGCACAATGTTGCTTGGTGTCATCACAGCATGGCTGCTGTTCGATCACTGGTGAAAGAGACTGAATTGCTTTTTACATCTGTTAAAGCTGCCTATTTTAACGCCGTATCAGCAAATCCTTTATGCCGGCGATGGCAGCGATATGATGGGGAGCATCTCCCTAACAGATTATACTTCCTGATTTTAGTGGTAGGGAGAACAGCTCTTATTGTCCTTTTGTAACGTCTATTACAACTCTTTGTGCACCATTCCAGCTTAACTCACATTGCGGACAGAGAGGATGTACGCCTCCAGTTGCTGAGTTGCTTGAACATTGCTCACGTTGGCGGCATTATCTCTTGTTCTTCTGGCCAACAAACGCACATGCCGTCCTAAGAGGCCTGTAGTTCGCATGGCTGGTATTCAGATTGTATGTTGTGTGTTTCTTTGGAGGTTTCCTGGTATGGCGAACATTTTTATTTGATTTGAAAAGTGTCCATGAATTATATAACAGGGGTTCCCGACTGCTCCATTAGTGAACTTGAAAACGGCGAATGAGCTGACTAGTTAAGATGGTGGAGGCAAAACTTAATTGAGGAACCCTGCAGGATGCATTCATATGAAAACTT
Source organism: Pleurodeles waltl (assembly GCF_031143425.1). Lineage (NCBI taxonomy): Eukaryota > Metazoa > Chordata > Amphibia > Caudata > Salamandridae > Pleurodeles > Pleurodeles waltl. The sequence goes on from NC_090444.1 coordinate 1,325,290,530, forward strand.
CCTTACTCAGAAAAATGCACTTTTCTCAGTTTGAACCGTCAAGGTGGGTCATTGAGCAACATCCTCGCCGGTGACATTTGTGGCAATCTCCATATTATGAATTTCGATGCCAGCATCATCTCATCAAAGTTTCACACTTCTGAGGTCGAGCCGTTCATTACCATTACATTTAGTTATAGCAATAACTCTTATTTACATCATTTGCCAACTTCATATGTACAGTATGAAGAGCTATTATTGTTAGTTCAACTAGGCACAGAAGAGTATTGTGTACTAAATGGACTTCCATAGTTCCTCAGACGAGGCGTCCAAGTGCTCTGGCGGGCGGACAACAGGCTACTTCGTAGGTTGTGCTTGGTTGGAAGGGTGTGAGATTTGAAGGGTGTAAGATTGTGGTGTGGCTGACACGGCATGAGCTCGGAGGACGAAAACAACATAAGGCCGGGGCCGGCTCCTTCGCAGTTGCGAAGGAGCGTCAGCCCCCTGGCTAAGCCAGGAGATGAAACACACATGCACACTTAGGTTTCTCCAGCCCGGCTGTATACACAGCCAGGTTGGAGAAACAGCACAGACCCAGGCTTGTGTCTCGGCAGCACTCCAAGCCGCTCACACCAATCCTGATGATGCTTGCATGCTATGTTTAGCATGTAAGCAGACCCCCGCCACCTCCTCCCACATACCATTGCATAAGTCTGCTACTGTTTCTTAATGATTGATTTGGAAGGTATTGTTTAGGCTGTTGAGGGAGCCTTTAGAACACAAGTTTGAAAGGTCACAAAAAAGGCCAAGGATGAGCTCCTTCCAACCTGAAAGGAAGTGAGGAAAGAGCATGAAGAAGCATTAACAATTAAACTAGCTGTATGCATGTTATTGAACTGATTAGCTTAATATTTTATTATACTTCTGTACTAGATTACTTTATATTGTAGCCTGGAGTGTATGGTGGAGGCAGAGAGGAATCTGTGGTAATGGTTTGCTAGATAAAATGTTTGTTTTTTCATTCACTCCCATCTTAGTACAGTGTGTGTTTGTGGGCAGGGTTTACCATTCCAAGCATCTGTAATCTAGGGAGAAAATGGAGAAAACCTGTGTTAGTTTTTTCAACTATATTTTGTTGCGCTCAGAACATTTAACAAAATAACAATTTACAGGTCATTACCCAGAGCTGAATGCTATATATGATGTCATTAGAACCTCTTTGGTTTGGATTTATATATTCATGCATTCCATTTAAAATATTCACTTCAAGTGACATTGAGTTTGTTACGTTGTACATCTTTCACATAGTAAAGCTTTCTCTAGTTCTTCGTCCTCTTTGTGCTTTCCGGTTCTTGTGCCGACTTTCATCTGTGATTGTGGGTCTGCCCACAGACGGGCCCTGTGACAGGAAGGTGACATCAGGGTTTGAGGGAGAATCTCGGAGTAGTGAAATACAAGACCTCGGATTGGCCTTGGTACTCGGTGATACCAAAACAGATGGCCTAGGCTTTTGGTGCTTTACTCCTCACCAAACACTCCTTTCCTGTCTGCTCTGTTGAGGCCTCAAATTGGTAAGATTGACCATAGATATTAGACGAAGTGGAAGCAGTTCAACCACTTAGACGTTGTTGAAGGCGCTGTGTGTAGAACTCTGGCCATTTCACTCCATGACTACTGGAAGCACAGAACATAATACAGTGCTAAACCAGCAATGCCCCCTCACATTTCACGCACTTGGTGTCATGGCATCTTCTCAGTGGGGTGGATCTTGAGTACCTGATCACAGCAGGCCTGTGTCTTCTCCTTAAAGACTCCCCTAATGCTCACCCACTTCAGCCCTATGCCACTGCAAAACGTAACTCACAACACATCATGTAGGTTATGCACCTTAACTGCCACAGTAATCAACTCTAGTCCTCGTATGTGATATGACATACTACATCACCAATCGGTGGGTGGGATCAGATTGCAAACTGGGACTTGGGCATACAAAGGCACATGGTGCCAAGTAGATGTTCATACTAAGTCCCTGGACACCACTTAAATGTATTTTGAGAATCCAAAAGGGGCATTTGCTTGTAATATTCCAGCACTACTTGAAGCTAGTCACCTTCAGATTTTTTCCCAAAATTTGAAGACTTTTGTAAAATACCGGAGAAGGGAGCTACAGGCATAGGTGGTTAAGTTTACGGAAGGAGCTGGTTTCATGTATAGATTGGTGTCATCTTCTCCATGGATGGCACGTAGCTGTGTCTGGAGCCACATGACCTCACCTGCTGGTGCTAAGGAACTCTTGTTTTAGAGGAGTTTCTAGGTCCAGTATGGTGTCTGGGATATGCAAAATGAATCATTTCACTGATACAGAACGGGTGAGTGTCGCTTTTTAGTGCTTTTCTCAGGCAATACGAACGTCAGTAATTTTTTCATATTTCCCTCTAACTTTACAAATATTGACCTTTTCGACTGGCTCTTTGCCTTAACTTAATCTTCACTTTCTTTCGTTTTTGGGCCAAGATTACAATTCTAAATTTGTTGTACTTCCTATATAATTGATACTATTTCCCATATAGTTCCTCAAAATTAGGCATCACTCAGCCTTTTCCTTTTTAAGATATTTTTCTCTGATTGTCAACTTTTGTTTAACTTTATAATACAGCTATAGGGTGTCTTATGTATACACTTATGTTTCAGGATATTTGTTGAACAAGTGCTTAAATTATTGACTGTTTTTGCTACCAGAACACAACTTACTAAAAATGGTATGTTGTTTCTCTTCTCTTGTACAGTCACAATTATTGCCTTTAATCACATCACTATCTTTCAGCGGAACATTCAACGTTTTTATCCAAATCGCATGCTCTCCCTTATAATAAGTCAGTCCTGGTAACTCCACAACCGTCTTTTGAACGCCTTTTATTTACTCTTAAAGGATACTTGCAACAGTTACTAACAACTAATATTCATTCATGAGTTTTTGTACCTTTTTATTTTACTGTTTGCTTACTTATTATCCGGCACAGGTCTCTTTTGGTCTTTCTGGGATTCAAGGACTTTGTCTTTGGATTGCATGACTCTTATCACGGACCTTTGGGTTTCTATCCCTTGGGATCTCTTGGGATTTTCTGGCATTTCATGGTCTTTCTTGGTCTTTTTCTAATACAACTACACCATACCAAACTATATTCTCTTGTTTTATGACATCTTTCTTTCTTTCCCAGCCTTGAGAAAGCCCTGGCCTACGCGCCTGTGGGGCAAAACACGTGTTGGCTGGCCTAGTTTTTCACACACTATTCTGGACTTATGACTGTCTACATCTCTACTGCGAGTTGTTTGCTTTTCTAAAAATAAAAACTGGAATTGGAGCAACATTGGCATTGATTAAAGCCTTCTTGATGAATGTTATATGTTTCAAGACAAGTTGATTTTGAGAAATAAACTGTATTTACTCAGTGGGACCTCACCTAATCACAAATTACGTTTTTCCTATGGAGGACTAGGGTCCAATGTCCTCTGGTGAAGCCCCCACGCCAAGCAGCATTAAAAGGCATTCTTATACAGGAAGATTGTGGTTTTGGATCCCTTTTTCTTTTTCTAGCAGCAGTTTTTGCTAAACCGCAATAATCCTACTTCCTGTGTTAAGCCTAGGATACTCAAGGATTATAGAATGTCACTTTATACCAATAGACGGGAATTACGTATTTCCAAAGTAGATCAAGTATTCAACTCATCGGGCGCTGGTATCCCTAACTCAGCAACCACTAACCTATCATCAGCCAAAGGTACCTTCCTAGCACTGGAGAAATCCCTTAAGAAGGAAACTTCCAAATGGTGGGAAGTAGCTTCTCTTAAAAAATATTTGGAGAATGACCGAATTCCTCGTGGACTTAGAATCCTGATCTTCCCACCAATGGACACCACCTCACAGGAACACTTACAAAAATGGGAAGCCAATTTAAAACTGGCTTCAACCAGTATGATCAAACAACTCATTGAAATATCCCAAGACGAATATGATAAACATCGAATAGAGGTGGATAAATTAACCAAAAGCATAGAGGAAGCTAATTGGGGAGAAATTACCACAAAAAACTATGCCATTCTTAATAGTATAATTGACCGCTATGAGGAGGACATCATTCAAAGAAAAAATCGTAAATTCAGAAGGGATCTCTATGATTATCAACAACCTTTAGCAAAAAATATGACAATATCAAAGACTCCAACCTTTCTCTGGATACACAGAGCTGCCCTGACACCTTACCGTCCTCAGAATTTGAATCCTCTGATGACACTGAAAGATGCTCATCAACTAGACCTCAAGTACATTTTTCAGAGGAAGCAAGGCGTTATCGCTTAGGAACATTAAAAGATATACGTACAAAACCACTGGATACCTCAATGGAAGTACCAAGTACACCAGGTATACAAACAAGAGCCCGCAGCAAAAGTATAAGATCTTAAAACCTGACAAACAACTGATAGTTAATCTTTCTGATCATGAGCTCTCTTTAACAGACTATCATATCCTCAATAGAGACCTCTCTTTCTGTCCTACTAATCAGTGGAATATCACTCAAACTAAGATAGACTTCTTTAAATTCATACGTCATCTTAAACTCAAATCTTTTTTCTCTACTATTTCCCCCCTTCCCCCTTCCCATCTAACATCTCTCTCACAAAAGCCAAGTGATTTTTCAGTTCAAGACCTTGAAGATATTGGTCTGTTACGAAATCTGTCTAACACTGATGAACCTGACTTATCGCTTTCTTCAATAGCACAAGAACTAGATCTAGATACTAACAAACATCATCCCTCTGACTTGCGACCTAAATCTACCTTCACCCCTATTCTTCCAGCAGGCAACTCTATTGACCTTTTTTCGACAGCTGTTTTGAGGGATCTAGATCGAGAGTATAAACACTACTGTGACAAACGTAAATATTCTCGTCCCAACATCACCAGACATCAAGCACAAGCCCTAAAACAATTGAGGAAAAATAATCAAATTATTATTAAAGAGGCTGACAAAGGCGGAAATATAGTTGTTCTTAACACTCATGACTACTTGCAGAAAGCCTATCGACATCTTCAGGATAAGAAATGCTATAAAATACTTTCACATAACCCTACAGCTGAAATTCAACATAGGCTACTCGACCTTTTGGAGCACTGGCATTCTCGTCAAATCCTTTCCAGTAAAGAAAAAAGTGCCCTATTCTTGCAATTTCCCTCCATCCCTACCCTATATCTCTTACAGAAAATACACAAAAAAGGTCATCCACCCAAGGGTAGACCAATAATATCAGGCATTAACTCTATCTGTTCCCAATTGGGCACCTTAATTGATAAGGAACTGCAGCCTTTCATGACTAACTTACCTTCTTTTGTCAGAGATACTAAAGACATTTTACAAAAACTACAAAATATTGATTGGCAATCCGACTATTTTCTAGTTACTATTGAAGTTGTCAGCCTCTATACCTCCATAAAACATAGTGACGGTCTAGAAGCCGTAAGAAGATGTCTTTCCACGAAGTCTGTGAAGTATCTGGAATGTAACTGGATGATTATGGAAATGTTGCAATTCTGTTTAGAAAACAACTATTTTCTTTTTGACGGCAAATTCTATCTGCAACTTCAAGGGACTGCGATGGGGGCAACATTTGCACCACCATACGCCTGTATATTGATGGGTGCAGTAGAACATTTCTGGCTAAGGAATGATCTAACTGAACATCTCTCTCAACATATAATTTTTTGGGGACGCTACATTGACGACATCTTGTTAATTTGGCAATGTCAGAAGCATCTCCTTAAACAATTCTTACAGACATTAGTTCCCAATAGATGGGGCATTGACATCACTTACCAAATTTCTAACTCATCAGTAGAAGACTTGGACCTTCTGATTTTCATTAAAGACGACAAGTTACAGACAACGTTTTTTCGGAAAAACAAGAGCAGCAAATTAAATTCTTCATGCCACCAGTTGTCATCCTTCAAGTACCATCCGGAATATTCCTCAAGGTGAATACAAGAGAGCCAGATTGAATTGTTCAACTACAATAGACTATGATGACATCTCCACCCAAATGACCGAGAGACTCACTGCCCGGGGGTACAATCGCCAATCACTCAATTCCATAAAAGACAAACTGCGCGATATGGGCCGCAATATGATACTTAACAAATCTCAAACAAACAATACGAAGTCTGTCATTCGGTTTATGACTGAGTTCCACAATGGCCACCACCTTATTCGGAAACATCTGCGTAAACATTGGTACCTTCTACAAAACAATCCTTCCATTAATCAACATATAGCTAACTTCCCACAAATAGGCTTCAGATGGGCTCCTAATCTAAGAGACAAACTTTGCTCATCTTTCTTCCAAAACAAGCCACCAACGACATTCTTACCTCCAAAACCTAAGGGCTTTTACACCTGTAGCAAATGTTCAATTTGTAAGTGGGGTCTCTCAAAAACTACAACAACCACCATTAATGATCAATGTTTCTATATCAATGACTTCATTAACTGTGAAAGTTCGAATGTTGTCTTCGTAATATGGTGTCCATGCCACCAAGCCTACATAGGCAGTACCATCTGTCCACTCAAAATAAGGATTCAAGAACATTACCGTAACATTCAAAAACTGGACATGAAGGCACCACTTGTTGAACATTTCACAGAATCTCATTCTCATGAACGTACTTTTACACTCTGTGGCCTCCGACGTATTAGACCAACCCCTCGAGGTGGCAATACTCCATTACGTCTGCGCAAGGAGGAAAGTAGACTTATAATTCAATATGAGACAGTAAACAATGAACTTAACAAAGATTATGAGTGGCACTATTGGCTAATGTAAAATAGAGTTACTTTGTATTAGTGTCATTTGGAGTTTTTGCATTGATGTACAATTAGTATTCATTCTAAATTTGCTTGTTCTTTGTTCTACCCACTATTGATCTCTCTCATAGGCACCTCTTTCTATCTAGTAGGCCCCTCTCCTGTTCACTATATAGCCTCCATAAAATAGTCAATTTTATTTCATAGGTAGGAGGTTACATAAATGTAGCTAATGAGCTCCCTTAATGAATTTTTTCATCGTTATAATTATTTTTCTTTGTTCTAATTTTTATGAATAGGTTTTTCAGGGCAACATCTTACTTTATACTTACAATCATCTTGCCTCAATAATATTTTATTATTTTTTATTTCTTTATCCCTTATTAATTTCCTGGTTATTTAATTTGATTAATCCACAAATACACATTGTCGAGTTATTTTTTATTTGTCCTTTTCCAACTTCATGTATTCATCGTCCTTCATTTGGACGAACTGTTCTCCAGTGTATGATGGCGCCACCTTTGTATACAATCAAGATGGCGCCGCCTATCTGCTTGCCTGTTTTTACCGAGGCTGTACTTAAGCAGTCCTTTCTCGGTGTCCATACCTCACAGCCAACATCGAGGTAGGACACACGAAGAAACACACCGGTCTTGTATATAAGACGCGGTGTGAAATCGGCGTGTTTGCCTTTTCTCTATAAATTGTTCTTGGTGACGGACTGCTATTTTTATAATTGAATCATTTCACTGATACAGAACGGGTGAGTGTCGCTTTTTAGTGCTTTTCTCAGGCAATACGAACGTCAGTAATTTTTTCATATTTCCCTCTAACTTTACAAATACTGACCTTTTCGACAGGCTCTTTGCCTTAACTTAATCTTCACTTTCTTTCGTTTTTGAGCCAAGATTACAATTCTAAATTTGTTGTACTTCCTATATAATTGATACTATTTCCCATATAGTTCCTCAACATTAGGCATCACTCAGCCTTTTCCTTTTTAAGATATTTTTCTCGGATTGTCAACTTTTGTTTAACTTTATAATACAGCTATATGGTGTCTTATGTATACACTTATGTTTCAGGATATTTGTTGAACAAGTGCTTAAACTATTGACTGTTTTTGCTACCAGAACACAACTTACTAAAAATGGTATGTTGTTTCTCTTCTCTTGTACAGTCACAATTATTGCCTTTAATCACATCACTATCTTTCAGCGGAACGTTCAACGATTTTATCCAAATCGCATGCTCTCCCTTATAATAAGTCAGTCCTGGTAACTCCACAACAGTCTTTTGATCGCCTTTTATTTACTCTTAAAGGATACTTGCAACAGTTACTAACAACTAATATTCATTCATTAGTTTTTGTATATTTTTATTTTACTGTTTGCTTACTTATTATCCGGCACAGATCTCTTTTGGCCTTTCTGGGATTCAAGGACTTTGTCTTTGGATTGCATGACTCTTCTCACAGATCTTTGGGTTTCTATCCCTCTGGATCTCTTGGGATTTTCTGGCATTTCATGGTCTTTCTTGACCTTTTTCTAATACAACTACACCATACCAAACTATTCTCTTGTTTTATGACATCTTTCTTTCTTTCCCAGCCTTGAGAAATCCCTGGCCTACGCGCCTGTGGGGCGAAACACGTGTTGGCTGGCCTAGTTTTTCACACACTCTTCTGGACTTATGACTGTCTACATCTCTTCTGCGAGTTGTTTGCTTTTCTAAAAATAAAAACTGGAATTGAAGCAACATTGGCATTGATTACAGCCTTCTTGATGAATGTTATATGTTTCAAGACAAGTTGATTTTGAGAAATAAACTGTATTTACTTAGTGGGACCTCACCTAATCATGAATTATGTATTGAATCTGCAGAAAGAGAGTATCAATTAAAAAAAGAGTTACTAGAGGTAGGTAATGTGTTCTTCTGGGTACTCATAGGTGTGTGGTGCTCTTTTGAGTCTCAAGTGAGTGGTAAGAGGCAGAACGTAGCATGTGGCATTTGGGTGCTTAAGGGATAAGGGTGTACTTCTGGATGATAAGGGTGTATAGGTTACATCATGCCACTGTAGAGTCTTAGGCTACTATGGGGCAATAGAGGCATTAGGGTGCTTGAAGAGTGCAGAGGTGACCATCATGCGCCAAAGTGGGACTTTAAGTTGCTGGAAAAGCATGGAGGCTTCATGTGGTCGAGGGTGTTTGACGGGGCTTTAAGGTCATATGAATGACACACAGGCATCAGTAAGTGTGAAACATTTCCTTGACACCCTGTGTGGTTAACGGTTTTGACCACTGTTATACGAGGACCACAGACATACTCTGAATTGGGACTCTTTCAGTGCATCAAGAAAAATCAATCAAGGCTCAATTCAGGGGATGGAAGCGCTTACAGGATGAGTCAGTATGACACAATAGATAACACTCAAGAATGCCAATGACCAATCAGTGTTATACTTCATGAAAAGAAAATCATTTTAGTAAATGCATCAAAACCAGAAGGTCATACCACCTTTTTTGGCCTCATTCCAATTCCTAATGTCTATATAGCTCTCTTGTGCTAGTATGTATAATTGTGGTTAACATTGAGATTTTTGCCAGTGGTATTTTCTGGAGGATGCTTCACGTGAACTTCGGGTCCTGACGGAAGTGTTCACGTCCCTTAGAAAATATGCAGGACGATTTACAGGATGCACATAGGAATACTGGAACCTAAGCATTACTTGCAAGTAACTGCCTGTCATAGTTGAGGATGTTCTGAATATAGGGTGTCAACCACTAAAATAGGGGTCCCTACATTAAAATTGTGAAACCAAAAGAATTTATTTGCCCATTGCCAAAATAAATTGCACTAGCAAAACAAGTTGCCCCCTCACAAGAAAATCTTCAGTGCTCCTAAAGAGTTCCTTGCTGACCTCCTATCAGTTCCCAGTGTCTGTCCAAAATGTGCCTTTTTAGCTCAGATGCCTCTATCTTGAAATGGACTGGTTATGGTACAGGCACTCACATCAATTTATGGTGTCACCAGAAGTCCCGGGGTTGATTAATGAAAAGGGTTATTATGATTTCTACCAGAAATATTGCTGCGCTGTAAGGGCTAGGGCAATGTTTTAAATAGGGCCCAAGTCTAGATCACCTCTTCTAGCTGATGGGGATTTGTCCCATAGCTGGTGATAAAGGCCAGCTGTTCCCTGGTCCCTCTGGAACTACATGAGGGGTAGCAGCAGACATCCTACAGGCACAGAGAGAGTCGCAATGGAGCTGTCTCTCTATGCTCAGTGTTTCAATGTGATGGAGCAGCTCCTCAACCTGTTTGTGCACCATTGCCAACCAGGCACATTTAAGATTTAGAAATACAAAAACATACATATATATTTTTTGCTTCTCCTAGGTAGCCAAGGTTTGGCAACCTCATAGATTTTGGAAAGGCTTAATCCTGGGATGTCCTCATGATGGTCCACTCAGTGTGCTGGGCTTTTTGTTTACTTTCTCAGAATCATGTCACAGACTCCTGGTAGTGCAATTGATTTCCTAATGCAGGCAGCTAAATTCTCTTTTACTTTCAAATCAAGCAGTAAGGAGCTTGCAAGCTTTCCAGAACTAGGTTCAGCCCGTAGAATAGTAACTACACAGACATTTCACTCTAATAGTCTTTATGTGTGTTTGTTAGTTAATTACAGTGTGTGTGTGTGTATGTGTTTGTGTGTGCATGCATGTATGTGTGTGTGTGTGTGTGTGTGTGTGCGCCTTGGTTACAGGGACCCTTCTTTTATATCATGCAGGCCTACCATTTGATTAGTTATTAGGGTGTCTTATGGAGTGCTGCTTTGTTGACTTATGGCTGCTTTTTCAGTGCTTGGAAGTCGTTGGATGTAATGACTTATAGTGATATCTCTGGGAAGGTGAGAACCTAAACAAAGGCATGTATGGTTTCTTTGGCAGATGGGTAACTAGTATTGTTGAATGGCCCCATCTTTTCTAAAAAAACGGGCGAGGGGCAATAACCATAAAATTGCTTATTGTAGACAAATATCTAAAGCACTTTCTAGAAAGGAGGTAGGCTCGGTTGGTTTGTAAAGTGTGAGCTCAAAAATTCTGTAGTTAGAAGTTTTCAAATCTGGGTTGGGAGATTTGTTTTCCCCTGTCCAGAGGTTGCAGGTGGGAGGATGTAAGTGGGAGACAACTTCACTGTAGGTATTCTTATCCATTTTGTTTATAATCTTTGTAGAGTGTGCTAACCTTTTCTGTTATGAGAGATACTTTGGTTCAGTGAAAATCATATTGAGCTACTAATATTCGTTTGGTAATAGTGACCACAGACAAGTTTACATTATCGACTACGCCATGCAAGATTACCAGCAGTGATTATCTCAGTCCATCAGGTGAGATTGCCCTCAGTATTGTGAAAGTGTATTTATTAATTAGAAATGCATCCATAGGATTACTACTTGACTGCCATAGCTGTAGTGTCAACCACCAAGATAATAATTTTATTAATAAGTCTCCCAATCCAAATGATTTATCACTCAAATATTAGCTTTACATATATTTTGGGACTCCAGCCATTTGTCTTCAAACATCAGCTCAGCATATGAGTTCTGAAAATATTTACCTTTTTATGTCTAATAGCACACAAGCTCCTCGTTGTAGGAGCCGGTTAATACACAGTATTTTGAACTTAATTATTTTCTTCAATTCTGAGCCAACAGAGCTCTCTCTGACCCAGGGTAATGCCTTATTTTGTCTGGTGGTAAGATACTCTTGCTGTTTGATTTTGTAACCTTTGGAGATTCTCAATTTCATTCCTTCACCTTGACATAGACTTGGTTGTAATTATTCAGCTAATGAATGATGGACTATTGTTTTATTTCTTTCTTGATTTCTCTTACCCCAGTTGTGTGTTATGGTACATTTCTCAGAGTATTTGTCTCATTTACCCGAAATACCAAATAAAATAATCATTTTCACCATTCACCATAAGTTAACCAAACCAAATTAACTAAGAAACCAAAGGTGGTCTAGGTGTCTTTTGAGTCCCTTGAGTACTACATACCCAGCTCTCAAGTGTATCTGTTCATAAGCTTCCACACCATAAGGCATTCATTGTCGTTTTTTCCTAATTATCCTAGTAACACCCTAATTTCATACAATGCATGCCATTGTAGACAGTCACATGTCCCCAACCAACTTCATATGTTACAGATTTAGTGTTCTAGGTTTGGCCTTGCCAGACTGTTTTACAGTTTTACCCCCTGTTCCCCAGTGGTATAGGTCTCCATCATTATGGCTACGTTTACACCCACACTCTTCAGATATTCATGAATTATTTGCTGTTTTAAAGCAGTGATCATGCAACTTACATTTCAGGTTAAATTTGTGTCTCTAGCTCCCCCACCATAGTTCTTTTAATCAACTCTGTTTATTGACAGTATTGTAGATGGCAGAGACTTAGCATGATAGTGCACTGGTGATACAATAGTAAAGATCCACATGTTTGCCAGACACTGTATGGAGACCAGTGCTAACTTCTAACACTGTACAGAGACTACTACCCTTAAGACTTAGCTAATTGGTAGCCTCACCATCGACTTGTACCCAAAACTTGATCAGGTTGTAGCCAGCACCAAGCCACAGACACAGCTCCTTGACCTGTGATATTTGTGCATGTGTGGCTTCACTTTAGTATGGATTGTGTCCTGAACTTATACACATAACATTTGATAGCCAGGTGACCCCTTTTGGAATATCATGCATACTTTAATGCTGAATGGGCACAGCCCACCACACTACACTGAAGTAGCAGGCTATTAACATTAGCTGGCTACTTATGTATCTGTTTTCATGGATAGGAGACTAAGGGGACTGTAGTTCCTTGAAAAACATATCAGTGCAGTAGAAGGTACCAGTGACACACTGCTGATAGCAGGTTGAATGGAGGTTTGGAGAGCGGGTGCTCTTTTTCTCTTCATTGCAGATTTTGGCTGACAAGGGGTAGGGAGGATGAGTTGAGCGTAGCAGGAGTAATCTACACAAACACTAGTTATAGATCCAATCATGAATATCCGGAGTTTCCAAACACAGAAGAAAGGCACAATAAGTCCTCACAGCTCCTCAGCCTATAACATTCTGCCCTACCACAGAAAGTTGCATGCATCATTGGAGGTTCTGTTGATAGAATGGAACTCTGACACCATAAGCCTATCACTTATACCCCTTCTATATATCAAGAAACAACTGACAAGTATATAAGGAAATAGTAAACAAATATTAATTATATAAAACTACATATTACTTTGACAATATAAGCAGCAAAGAATATGCACAGTTACAAAGAATATACAATTGTCCCCATTATGACAATTTATTACCATAAATATAATCTTCCAAACAGTTGTGTGGCTTCCTTTCCCTTTTGCTATATGTCAGTTTCTCCACAGTTTCCTCCTCAGTCTCAGTTCTCTCCAAACTTGATTCAGGTGCAACATGCTCGTTTGCACCAACCTTGCACTTGGTCCGACATCGGAATTATTTGTGTCTGGTCTGACATCGGAATTCTTTGGTGACATTCACACCTGAGACAAGCCGTTTCCATGTCTGCTTATTTGAGAAGTCTTCACCTAGTCATCAAACCATTCCAAATCATTATCCAAGGACCTATGTCGAAAGCTTTTCCATAGATTCCCAAAACCAACAGCCACTTTCTTGACTTTCTATTCTTTATCACTGCTTAATCTGACTGCATAATGTAACACTTCCACCACTTTTTCAGGTTTGTAAAATTGATTTTCACTATTAGTAATATTTTTGTTTTTCTTAATATGAATGCAGTCACCAACTTTAATATTTACTGGTGTGGCACCATGTTTCTCATCATAGTAATTCATACTTTTCTAATGATTCTCTACCATTCCCTCCCAAACGGAGTCAATAGACCATTTTTCAATGCCCATACTAAACAACCATCCAGGATTTTAATTAGTTCTGGGATTTCTCCCTCATGAATGGCAATACCCCAATTGTTTCATTATTCCTCATTCTGTAAGCCCACACTGTTTACTTTGTGTTAATATTTTTTGCCATTGCAGATTGAATTACCCTTTTTATCACTCGATTGACTCTCTCTCAACCATAGCATTTCCGCTAGAGTTGTATAAAAATATGGTTTTGTGTCTCACACCTGTCTTCATGAGATAATTCCTTGGACTCATTGGATAAGAATTGCACACCATTATCACTCAGTATGGTCATAGGAATCCCTTTAGAAACAAAGAACTGATCTAAGAAAGTTGAAATAGAATCTATGCCACCTCTCTCCACTACCACCACTTCCACCACATGCCACTGGGTTCTTGGGGGATATCAGTCATTACAAATTGATATGCCCTCTAATGGAAACATCATTAGGCAAATCATTTCGACCTTGTACAGATATCAGAGGGAACTGCAAAAGATCTGCCATGTTGGCTGATGAACTGTGGAATGGGTCAACAGCAGGCCCTTCTCCCTCCCCGCTATGAGCTCACAGTAGTGACAGATGTGTCACTCCTGGGTTGAGGTGGCCATCTGGGAGAGGTGGAGATCAGAGAACTCCATTCTCTGGCGGAATCTCAGCTGCTCATCAACTTATTGAAATTGAGGGTTATTCACTTGGCATTGAAAGGCTTCCTTGCACCTAGCAAAGGAACGCAGATTCAGATGTTAATAGACAACACCATCGCCATGTGTATGATTCAGATGTTCATGGACAACACCATTGCCATGTGGTACAAAAACAAACTGGACGGGGTGGGGTTATGGACCCGTGCCAGGAGGCTCTACACCTCTGTACATGACTCAAATGTCAGGACATTTTCCTGTTTGTACAACACTTGGCTGGGTAACTAAATGCCAGGCCACTCGCACTATGGTTGTTGTAGCCTTGTGGATCACAAATGATCCGCAGGAGTTCCAAGATCTCTGCCGAAACTGGGGTGAACCTTGGCTCAATCTGTTTACCACCGCCGCGAAAACGCAATGTCAGCACTTTTTCCCGCTGGAGTATCCCAAGGTGCACTCACTCTGCGACGCGTTCCACCTCAAGTGGAAATTGAGAATGCTGTCTGCTGATACCCTTCCTGCTCAGAGTTCACAAGGAGTTCAGGACTGACCGAGATCAAGTCATCCTTGTGGCTTCAGATTGGGCACAAGGGAGGATGATATCCATAACTCCTGAGCATGAGCATCTGTTCTTCGGTCAGGCTGCCCCTTTGGAGGATCTCCTGTCACAGCAACGGGGAAGGGTCCTACACAGTGACTTTTTTACTCTCCACCTTCATGAATGGAGATTGAGTGGCAACAGTTGAGGTTTTTCAATCTCCCTCCCAATGTTTGTGATACCATCTTGGCAGCCAGGCATCCCTTTGCTAAAACTGTCAATGGATGCCAATGGGATAAGGTTATGGCTTGGTGTTCAGCAAGCCTTGTGGGCCTACTTTCTGCACATATTTTGGAGGTTTTGTTATTTGTTCTTTTTGTAGCCCAGCAAGGCACAGTTAAAGGTTACTTGTCTGCCACTTCAGCTTTCTTGCAACTGCCAGATCAATTCTCCTTGTTTAAGTCACCCATTGAGACTCTGTTTTTGAAAGGTTTACAACATTTGTTCCCAACTACTTCCTTTGTGATGCCACATTGGTGGTCAGTGAGCTTCAGACTCTGTTGGTCGACCCTCCATACACCAACTTCTTCCCTGTCAAACTGGTCCTTCAGACATGTGCCTCTTTCCTTCCGACAGGTGGTCACCCCTTTTCTCATTTGCCAGAGCATTACTCTGCCTCCCTTCTACGATCCACCTCATCTATCCTGGAGAAGCAGAGACTCCATTGTTTGGATCCTGAAAGAGCTTAGTCATTCTATGCAGATTACACCAAAGATCATCAGGTGGCTGAGCAACACTTCATTGGGTTCACTTGAGTAAAGAAAGTCAAGGCTATGCAGAAATGAACCATCTCCAGATGGATAGTGCTCAGAAAAAAAATCTGCTATGCACTGGCAAAGAATCAACCTCCTGAGGACTTGAAGGGTCACTTCAGCACGGCCAAAGCAGCCACTACTGTGTTAGTGTCTGTGGTACCTGTCCTGAACATCTTCCAAGCTGCCATGTGGCGGTCTCTCCATATGTTCACAAAGCACTACTGCTTTGACAGTCAGGTCTGCCTTGATGGGCATTTTGCCTGTTTGGTCCTCCAGGACATTTGTGGTTTAAGCCAGTTCACAGACCCACCTCTAGGGAGGTATTGGTCAGGTGTCCATTCTAAGGTGAGGAATCTGCTGTTATAAGTCTCCGTCAGTAGAACAAGTTACTTACTTTCAATAAAGCTTTGTCTGATAGAGACTCTATCCAACTGCAGATTTCTCACTGACCCTCCTATCCTTCAACATCTGTAAACTGAGGTAATTACCCAAAAGATCCAGTTAGACACTGCACACTAGTAAACAAAAAAAAGTAACATTGTTTTTTACGTGGCTCTGCATTTTTTACACCAAACAAGTCACAAAAGAAGGTGCTGCCAGCATACTGGAGTGGCACATACATAGGCATTGTGATGTCACTTCCGAAGCAGTCGACGAGGAACTGATTGATGCCACCTACTGTCGCTGAAAGATGCTACTCAAGATTTACGGGATCCAGTCTGACACCTGAGGAGTATTCTGAGGTGAGGAATCTGCAGTTAGAGTCTGTACCAGATCAAGTGTTACAAAGGTAAGTAACTTGATCAAATAACTTACATTTCATTAATGAAACGTAAGGACCTCAATTACTATAGAACCACCACTTGCATAAGCACCAAGTTATTCCTACTGTACATGGGGTTGAAGTGTGCACCCTCCCCTGTGTGATAGATTTAGGCCCTCATTAAGACAATGGCGGTAAATTCCGCCTACCGCTGGGGCGACGGCTGCCAAATACCTGTCGCCGCGGCTAACGACCGTCCCCCAAATATGACCACAACCGGATTTCCAGCACAAGAAGGGTGGAAATCCGGCTGTGGACATACTGGCGGATGGTGTTAAGGTGGCGCTGCTACCACCAGCAGCGCCACGCCAGTAGACCGCCGGAAGCCGTATTATGAGAAATAATGCGGCCTGGCGGTAGCAGCACCCCGTTCTGTTCCCTGCCGGAAGATCCCCTGGATGCAGGTAAGTTGGGTTTCTGACAAGGGAGTGGGGTGGGGGGTGTTGGGTGTGTGTGTGGGGTTGTGTGCATGAATGTGTGTGTGGGTGAGTGAATGCAAATGTGTGTGTAGTGTTGTTTGCATGGGTGTATGCATGTGTGAGAATGTGTGTATGAATGGAAATGTGAATGCGTGTCTGCGTGTCAGTGTGAATGTGTGTACGGATGTGTGCGAGAATGAATGGATGCCTGTGTGAGTGAGTGTGCGTATGTGTGGTGCGTGTCTGTGAGTGTGCGTGAATGGGGGGGTGAGGGATTGGAAGGGGGCGTGGATGGAGGGGGTGGGAGGGCGTCTGGGGAGTGTTGGGGGGGGTGAGCCTCCTATCAGTGACAGGGAAGGAGTTCCCTGTAACTGGTAGGGCCTACCGCCATGGTTTTCGTGGCTTTGCGAATGCCATGAAAACCATGGCGGTAGGCAGGGTCATGATGTCGTCGGCGGTACGATAGCAGCCGCTGGGCTGGAGATTCTTATCTCCGGCCCGGCGGCTGCTAGCGCCTTGGCGGTCGGAATGGTAAATTGGCGGGTTGACTGCAGCCAACCCGCCAATGTCATAATGTGGCGGTATGTACCGCCAGCCTGTTGGCAGTACTACCACCACATTATCACCGACTGTCAGGGTCATAATGACCCCCTTAGTTTCTGAATTGCCTCATCTGCGCCCTTATTTAAAAATACACCACCCCACATTTCTATTCATCCGTCCAAATTGTATAATATTTTAGTTCAGAAGGGGAAAGATTTAGTAGACTAGCTGACCAAAATAAACTTTCACATTCATGTGTACTATTCACGGTTTCAACCTCATCTTTCCTTTAGTAAGTACCCGGTTTTCAACCGAGGCAAACAAAATACAAGTCTGATTAAAAAGATAAGGAAATAATTTTATAAATTTAAATCTCTTACAAAAACTAGAAAGGCGGTAGATAAGACTGTAGCCCCACTACATCTCTTTCATACACTTTTTTTCCCAGCCTCCCCTCCTCCACCAAAGAACTGTAACCCAGTAGTTCATCAACAAAATGCACAGCAGTAATCGAGAATACTGTCGCCAGTTGCTTACAAGATGAAAGCAACAAGAATGTGTAGTAGTCTTTACGTGCCAGACATCTTGAGCCACAAATGAAAAACCTACAGCTCTCCTAGTCAATTATTTTAAAACTAAACACAAGCTCCAGAGTTGCTAATTGTGTCCTAGCTACATATTAAACATAGAAACACTTCCCTCCACCAGCTCCCTGCAACAAAAATCAAGAACCCTCAGTTTGTCCTCACGTCCCTCCACTAGCCTTTAAAACTGAAGTCAAGAATCCTTGGATACGAACAAAATCCAGCCTTAGTCTACTTTAAATGAATTAGTTTTTGTGTATTCGCCTTACCTATTCCCTTATGCAATCATCCGTCTCTATATCACCCTACAACCAGCTTTTCACAATGTAATTATTTACAAGGAAAACAAAAAGAGTTCCATGTGATGACAAAAAACAATTTTAAATGTATTATTAATTTATAACCAGATCAATTTAATTTCCCAGTGCTCGTTTTTAAGAGCAGCTAAAGTGATTTTTATTCACATATGTGCTTTCTATAAATGGATAAATAGCAAAACCAGCGTTGGCTCTGCATCTGATTTTGTTGGTTACTCCCCGTACAATATCTTGAAGCAAAGTAGGTCTGCCATTTAGCAAGGCACAATATTTACCAAACGAAAATTAACTGGCAAATACTAATGACATAAAAATTATATTTTTTTTTAGGAGAGCATGGCTCAGAAAAAAAAGATGTCCTGGTGGCACGAATAAGTTGTGCATGTCACACCAGGAAACAGATCTTTTGGCTTTGCCAGTGCTCATTCATAACAAAACACATTGTAAAAATTTTTTTGTTATGCTTTATTGTAACCCATTCCAACATGCATGACTGCTGTGACATGTTGAATTCATTATAGTACCAAGGGGGAAATAGACCACACACAGCCGAGGGACTGCCAGGTTACTTGAGTGGCCAGCCGTATAAATGGGAAGAGCTCATATCATCTCATACCAAATACTGACACTAGTACTTTTTCCTAAAGCTGGTGGGTCCTACACCTGAGTCAGGCCACATGTGCATGAATGCGCCAGTGTTGCCACTGAATGGAAAGCACCAGAGTCTAGAGGTTGAGTTCAGGTTGGTTTCCGGAGCAGACAAGACAGTGATTTATGGGTTTGGGAGGTAACCAAACAAACCTGCAAGTATTTCTACAAAACCTGGAAAGTCTCAAGAACATTAAAACCATAATGACGTTTTCTTGTGAGGGAGGAAAGGCAAGGATATGTTTTCTTAAGGGACAGCGACAATGCTATCTAGTTAAAGGGCAAAGACAATACAAGAGAAAGGGATATATGAAAGGAGAGTGTCACCATGTTTCCTGTTCAGTCATGATCTGGAGACAGTCCAAGTGGGAAGGGGATGGAGGGATCTCTTCACAGCTATTAGCAGCGTACATAAGGGTGCGAGAAGACTCCACTGCAGCGGGAGAATTCATCCTCATGGGCACTCTTTATTCCTTTTGCAGTAAGACAAACTCCTGCTTTAAATGTCCTTGTGGAGTGTGATGAAGTGAAAACAAAGAACTGAATTAAAGAGAAATATTATCCTAAATCTTATATTTGCACACAAAATACCAGTTATGAGGCTAATACCCAGAGATCTGCTTTTGAGGGTCATACAATAAACATGTACTGAAACACAAAGCTTGAAAAGTCTTTATTTGGTCAATGGTGGAAAGGCACCATACACACGCAGAGGCAGCCATCTTGAATTTTTCTTTTCATATGCAGAAGCATTCCAAAATGCTTACACAAGCTAGCTGTCTTAAAACAGTTTAAAAATCATTCAAGGATATCCATCCCTTGCCGCTGTATTAGTGGCAGATGCTGGAGAAAGCGTGATTTTAATAAAAATAACAGAGATGACAAACGGGGACAAACTGGGAGGAGGTTAGCTGAGAGAGCATGGAGAATGAGAGGGAGAGAAAATAGTATCTCCAGCCCTGTTAAAGACTTCTGACACTAACAATGGAAGGCTACAACTTATCCAGTTAAACACCGGGAGACCAAAATCCACTAGAGCATGGAGCTAAGACAAACTAGAAAGCCAACAAATCATGAGCAGCGGTTAATTCAAAAGCCAGTTTAAGTATAATGGGCGCAATCAGTCTTTTGCCAACAGACAACTAAAACTGCAGCTGATACCCACAAAATATGTATATAAACAACCCTACCTCTGTGTTTTTTTTCTCTGGCATTTGTCTGAGTGCTCCCTATAAAGTTCCACTCACTCAGATATATTTTGCAGAAAAGAAGACAATTCTCTCTTCTTTAAAGATTGAGATTTCTTCAGGACTCCAGAGAGAATGCTGGGAAATTCTTAATAAGATTAGGAACTTTGAACCTTACTAAAACAATTTGTTCTCAAGCATGGTTGACATTTCTGTCACCAAGAAAATGTAAACCATTTACAAGAAGGTGCCACCAAACTCCACAATAATCCTCCATACCACACCAGTCCCAATGCCTTTATTGAGCTACATCTAAATTTCTGTCAGTTCAGTAGAATCACAGCCTATCTGCTGCTGGCCAAAGGCAACAGGCTAGGCCAGAACACATTAATATTGAACTCTAACGAATTGGAGACCATGATGGTAGGAGAGTCTGTAGTTACCTGGCTTATCAATATAATACACTTCACCAGTTTTAGTGGGGGAATCTCCAAGCAATATTTTGAATGCCAATTGCTTGTGCACCCTCCAGTTGACCATGATTAAGATGGGATTGTTTTACCCCGAGGACACCAAGGAGAGCTTTTATTTCCTAAGCATCCCTCTCTTGGTACAGCATGTCTCTGCTTTTGTTTTGTCTTTTCACAGTTGACTCTTCCAACAGTATATACTGTGAATGGCACAAAATTAGATCCTTGACTGTGGCAGAGTGGGGATTTTGTCAGCTATATTAGTATTAGAAGCCCTGCCTCTGGTTGTATGAACCTTTTTTCATTGACAAGGAAAGGGTTCTAGGAGCGATCATTTACATGCATTATCATAAACAGTGAAGGCCAACAGGGCTCCATTGGAAATTACAAAGAGAACTGAATTGAGATTAACAAATGTAAGTCACATTGAAGTAATTGACAATCATATAATTAATTCGTAAGTAGTATTGTTACAAATGTAAATTGTCAAGAAGACATTTTAGTGTTAGATAAAACATTACAGGGACCAAAATTATATATAGAATACAGAATACCCAGAAAGTGTGTTTGATAAAGGAAACCCCCTAATCTAAATTAAGGAGAAGTTGCAAAAGGGCATTTGGTTAGGCATATAGATAAAGTCAGCTTCAGAAAACCAAATAAAGGTTTCTGATAAGAGAATAGGAATGTTCTGGCATGGAGCCTGTGCACTCAAATTGTGGAGATCTGCAGAGTTAACAAGGATTTTCTCAGTTCAAAGTCAGCAAGCATCTCCCTAGCGCACAAAAGCCAGGGAATAGGGGAGCCCAGAAATAATGATGATACTGTTACACTGGAATAAGAAGCACATATATTTTTTTCAAAGTCACTAATTAAAACATTTCCGCTCGTTCCCACTCTCGCAAACTAATCTGTTTTCTCCTAACTCTGGGAGCAGGTATACTCTCCCATTTTCTCATGTCTAAACAATGACCCATTCATGGCTATGTCCTTGAGTTGTTACACCAGATAAACTGTTAGGTGCAGTTGGGTCTTCCCAGGATTCTTCCATCCTGGCATCTTCTCCCTCCTCCGATGGGAACCTGATTGTTAGTTACCTAATACATAACTCATGTTTAGTCACTAGCTAGTGAAAATGCATCTAGAAAAATACAGCTTCTGCAGTGGGAAGAAAATAAAATGATATGCAAAGCAAACAGATGCAGCATGTGCAGGTCTTTCAGCCTTTTGTGTGTAAAATCAGCATTCAAAATGACATTCATTATTAGAAGTTAAGTTATACATACATGTAAATTTAGGTGCCTCTTATAATGGCTAAATACTGTCACCGACTACATATCATATGATTAATATGCACACATTATTTAATGTTTTAAATCAACTTTTATAATGAATATGTTTAATTATGCGGTTGAAAATAAGGCTTTCCCAATTGCTGCTACTAGAAGGCTGTTGCGTTTCAGATGCAGGGCTTGTCTGTCTCTGATTACTCTGTCTCTGCTCTAGATACCAGTTTAAAAGTGAACCATACTAGTTACAGGGCTCTTTCTACAAAATAAGCTGAAGTTCTCACATCTTCAAATATCTCTACAGTTTGCCTATGTATCTTATAAAAATATCAAAGTTTCAAGCACGTCCAAGCTTCTCTATGCTAGCTGCCAAGGCCTGAAATCCTTTGCTCATTCGTGTATGGAAAACACAGTAACTATCATATTAGGTACAATATTCCTTTATAATCGACTAGCTTCACCGTTCCAAATTATACAGTTTGCACTGGCCGAATTCATCCTTCATTGGCCACTTTAGTTTGTCTTCGACTTTTTGCTAATATTCCACTCAAAGGCAAATGCCACGCTCACTAACCCCACCCCTTGGCCCTGTCGCCAAATCACACCCCTTTACTGTTAGGAGAATGTACATTCAACTTCAGAAATTGATGATTGGCATGTATGTGTCTCTGTACTATATAATTTAGTTTTAAATAGATGAGAACTTAATATTTAAATATTTTTTTTATTTTGTAGATGGACACGCTCCTGAGCATTGGTCGGTTTATAGAAGATACCTTGAATTCTACGTTCTCGAGTCCAAACTAACAGAATTTCATGGTGAGCTCTCCCAAGACCTATTTGTATAAAAACATATACAATTATTTGGCAATTTCAAGGCTTTGAAAACCGATGAAGTTTTCTTCAAGCATTATGCTACTAATTTAAGACTATATTGTTTTTTGTGTCTGTTTTTTTTTCATTATATACCATGCTCTTACTTTCTGCTTGTGGTCTACCATCAGGAACATTCCCTGACGCTCAGCTACCATCAAAGAGGATTATTGGACCAAAGAATTATGAATTCCTAAAATCTAAACGGGAAGAATTTCAAGAGTACCTCCAGGTGAGTTCTAAGATACTCGTAAAGTAACACAGATGCACGAAGTGTAGTTTTTTGTTCTGCATGGCTGCTCTTGTCAGCCTTGTACACAATGTGGACCACCCACCGTCACTACCTTGCAAGAAAAAAAAAACATCCCAGTTGAATAGCAGAAGATGGGGATCTGTCTCCAGTCTTCTAAAACAGCCTCTCCTCTGTGTAACCACCTCTTTTTGTAACTCCATTACAAAGGGCCAGGATACTCTGCAAACCTCCTTTATTTCGGGTAGAAGCCTTTCTCCCCCAGTTACTTCTCATCGTAGTTCTAATCTCCATAAGCTCCCTTTTACACGTGGTTGATAATGGACTGCCAGACATCCTTTCCAGTCATGCATTGGTGTGCATGGTACTTTGCGTTGGGTCAGCAATGTGCCTACTTGCTGAAATAATGTTTGGTCTGCCATATCTGTTAAGCATTCTAGCTCTGATATTGGTGTTTTCACAAAAGGTAATGCATATCACACGTCGGTGATCCGCTATGGAATATTTTTTTTTTTTTAAATAAATTTGTTTGAAACAGCTGCTAGGTTCTTTCTCTGTGTACACACACAAATACACACTCTTTCTCTCTCTCTCTCTCTCTCTCTCTATATATATATATATATATATATATATATATGTTCGATGGCATGTGTAGCTGCAGATACACATGCTGTGCACTGTTCCTGCCATCTAGTGTTGGGCTCGGAGTGTTACAAGTTGTTTTTCTTAGAAGAAGTCTTTTCGAGTCACAGGACCGAGTGACTCCTCCCTTTCGGCTCCATTGCGCATGGGCATCGACTCCATCTTAGATTGTTTTCTTTCCGCCATCGGGTTCGGACGTGTTCCCCTTCGCTCCGTATTTCGAATCGGGAAACTTAGAAAAGAATCTAAAAATCGTCGGTATTGTTTACGTTCGGTACCGGTTTCGTTTTATTGTATCGGCACCGACATCAAAACCGCTTCAGCGGCCCTTCGGGGCTTCCGCTCTTCACCAAGGCCCGGTCGGCCCGACCACACCCGTCGTTCAACACTAATGGACCGGGCCCCCTTCCGTTTCTATCCTAAGTGTCACACAAAGTATCCTTATACAGACCAGCAACGGGTCTGTAACCTGTGTTTGTCACCCGAACACAGAGAGGATACTTGTGAAGCTTGCCAAGCGTTTCGATCCAAGAAGACCTTAAGGGATCGACGCGCAAGACGACTACAAATGGCGTAGAAGCCGAAACAACAACTTGACGTCGAGGAAGAAGAGATGAGAATTTCCATCCAAGAATTGGACTCAGATGAATCCGACGGTGATCGACCTTCGACGGCGCAGCAAACAGTGAGTACACCTGCCCCGTCCCACACCCAGGGTCACACCAAAAAACCCAATGCCACGGGGACGCCACTGCCAGAAGGCCATGGCTCAACCCACAGAAAAGAAGGTGACCAAGTAACATCGGCACCGAAAAAGGCCAAAGATTTGCCGAAGACTTCCGACTTTGGTCGAGAATCCGGCACCGAAAAAAGTCAGCATCGAATAATCGAGTTGGGCAAGCCGCGAAAGAGCTTATCGGAACCGAAAAAGACAATTTAGATGGGAATTTTGGTACCGAAAAAAACGGCTTTGGAGCCGAAACGCTCTTCCTACACTGAAGAGCAAGGGCTTTCTCTGCAGCTCAAAGAGAGATACAGATTTGAGCAGGAACTGGATTTAGAAGACCATGACCAAACACAGCAAAGGTTACAAATTCAGAAGGACACGGGGAAGATACAAACCATCCCTCCACTCAAGTCAAAAAGAAAACTGGCTTTTCAAGAGACAGAGATGCAACCGAAAGCCAAAGTGGTTAGAGAAAAGTCACCACCACCACAGCTCTCACCACAAACATCCCCACTGCAATCACCACAATTGTCACCAGTGGGTACACCGATTGAGCATTCACCCACACACACTGGGATGACTCAAGATGATGCGGATTCCTGGGATCTATACGACCCACCTATATCGGACAACAGCCCAGATACTTATCCAACCAAGCCTCCACCACTAGAGGACAGTACAGCATGCACCCAGGTACTAGCCAGAGCAGCTACGTTCCATAACATAACAATGCACTCAGAACCGGTGGAGGATGACTTCCTGTTCAACACTCTGGCATCCACGCATGCTTCCTACCAAAGTTTGCCAATGTTACGGAGCATGCTTAAACACGCACAACAGGTCTTCCAAGAACCTGTAAAAGGGAGAGCCATCACGCCAAGGGTCGAAAAGAAATATAAATCGCCCCTGTTAGACCCAGTGTTTATTACTCAGCAGCTCCCTCCGGACTCAGTGGTTGTGGTCGACGCGGCGGGGAAAAGAGTGGCATCGCAAGCAGCCAATCAGTGGCGAATTGCAAACTCACAAGCCCTACTTGCCCGCTATGACAGGGCGCACTGGGACGAAATGCAAGACGTCATCCAGCATTTGCCCAAAGAACACCAAAAACGTGCCCAACAAGTGGTCGAAGAAGGACAGGCCATATCAAATAACCAAATCCGGTCTGCCCTAGACTCTGCTGATACAGAAGCACGGACTGTCAACACAGCAGTGACTATTCGAAGGCATGCATGGCTGCGAAGTTCTGGATTCAAGCTAGAAATACAACAGGCGGTATTGAATATGCTGTTTAATCAACAGCAGTTATTTGGGCCGGAAGTGGATACCGCGATCGAGAAAATGAAAAAAAGATACGGACACGGTCAAAGCCATGGGCGCGCTCTACTCCTCACAATACAGGGGAACATTTAGGAAACCACAGTTTAGGGGGTGGTTTAGACAACAGCCATCAGAACCATCCACCTCCCAAACAAAACCCACCTACCAATCTCAGTACCAGGGAGGGGGGTTTCATGGTTCCTACTGAGGACAATTCCCAAGAGGAAGAAGGAAATTCCAGCCCTCCAAACCAAGCCCTAGCATACAGTGACTTCAATGCCACACTTCCCCAACACTTATCACCGGTGGGGGGAGGCTAACCAAATACAACCACAATTGGACACACATTACCACAGACACGTGGGTCCTATCAATTATCCAACAGGGTTATTGCATAGAGTTCACAACATTCCCTCCAGGTGTTCCACCAAAACCGCACAGATTGTCTCCACAACACTTAGACCTATTACAAATAGAGGTCCAAGCACTGCTACAAAAACAAGCCATAGAGCTAGTACCCTATCACCAAAAAAGGACAGGAGTTTACTCCCTGTATTTCCTTATCCCAAAAAAAGACAAAACGTTACGGCATATCTTAGATCTCAGAACACTGCATCTCTTCATCAAATCAGATCTTTTCTACATGGTAACACTTCAGGACGCAGTTCCCTTACTAAAACAAGGGGAATACATGACAACACTGGATCTCAAGGATGCGTATTTTCACATACCCATCCATCCATCTCACAGGAAATACCTCAGGTTTGTAATACAAGGCAAACATTACCAATTCAAACTGTTGCCGTTCGGAATAACAACAGCCTCCAGGGTATTTACAAAATGCCTAGCTATAGTAGCAGCTCATATAAGAAGACATCACATGCACGTATTCCCATATCTGGACGATTGGCTAATAAAAGCAAACACTCAACAACAATGTCACGTTCACACGCAATACGTAATAGATACTCTACACAAACTAGGGTTTTCTATCAATTACCAAAAATCTCGTTTACAGCCATCCCAAATACAACAATATTTGGGAGCAACACTCAACACACAAAGAGCAACTGCCACTCCAAGTCCACAAAGGGTACAGTCATTTCAAAATATAAAATCAAAAATTCAACCAAACCAACAATACACTGTCAGGTTTGTGATGAAACTATTATGTCATCATGCATAGCTATTGTCCCAAACGCAAAGCTACACATGCGCCCTTACAACAGTGCCTAGCAAAACAATGGTCGCAGGCACAAGGTCAACTCCAAGATCTAGTGTTGATAGACCGCCAAACACACTCTTCGCTTCAATGGTGGAACCAGGTAAATTTAAACAAAGGGCGGCCTTTCCAAGACCTATTGCCTCAAGTCATTCTCACAACAGACGCATCCATGATTGGGTGGGGAGCACACCTCAACAATCACAGCATACAAGGTCAGTGGGACAATCAGCAAAAACAAATGCACATAAATCACTTAGAACTGTTAGCAGTCTTTCTAGCAATAAAGGCCTTTCAGCCCCTTCTAGCCCACAAACACATTCTTGTCAAAACAGACAATATGACAACAATGTATTATCTAAACAAACAGTGGGGTACACACTCGTCACAGCTGTGTCTCTTAGCACAAACAAATTGGCATTGGGCAATTTACAACAACATTCTCCTAATAGCACAATACATACCAGGCATTCACAATCAGTTAGCCGACAATCTCAGTCGAGATCACCAACAAACTCACGAGTGGGAAATACATCCCCAGATCCTACAATATCACTTCCACCACTGGGGACACCAAACATAGATCTGTTTGCCACAAAAGAAAACGCAAAATGCCAAAACTTTACGTCTAGATGCCCACACCCTCAGTCCAGGGGCAATGCTCTATGGATCAGCTGGTCAGGGATATTTGCTTACGCTTTTCCCCCTCTCCCGCTCATTCCTTATCTGGTCAACAAACTGAGTCAAAACAAACTCAAACTAATACTTATAGCACCAACCTGGGCATGCCAACCCTGGTACACAACACTGTTGGACCTATCTGTGGTACCCCACATCAAACTACCAAACAAACCAGATCTGTTAACTCAACACAACCAACAGATCAGACACCCGAATCCAGCATCGCTCAACCTAGCAATCTGGCTCCTGAAGTCTTAGAATTTGGATACCTAAACCTGTCCAGAGAGTGTATGGAAGTCATTAAACAAGCAAGAAAACCCACAACTAGACATTCTTACGCTAACAAATGGAAAAGGTTTGTCTGCTATTGCCAGGCTAATCAAATTATGCCATTAAACGCCTCCACACAAAACACTGGAAGTTATTTACTACACTTACAAAAGTCCAATTTGGCCTTCTCTTCCATTAAAATACATCTCACTGCAATATCTGCTTATTTGCAGATTAAACATTCAAAATCAATTTTTAGAATCCCAGTTATTAAAGCCTTTATGGAAGGACTAAAAAGAATCATACCCCAAGGTCACCACCAGTACCTTTGTGGAATCTTAATATTGTATTAACACAACTCATGGGCCCACCATTTGAACCCATGCATTCTTGTCAAATACAATTTTTGACTTGGAAAGTAGCTTTTCTAATAGATATCACTTCACTTCGAAGAGTTAGCGAAATACAGGCGTTTACTATTCAAGAACCATTTATACAAATACATAAACATAAAGTGGTTCTCAGGGCAAATCCACAATTCTTACCAAAGTCATATCACTGTTTCATCTAAACCAAACGGTAGAACTCCCAGTCTTTTTTCCGCAGCCAGACTCAGTAGCAGAACGGGCATTGCATACATTAGACATAAAAAGAGCACTAATGTATTACATTGACAGAACAAAACAATTTCGAAAAACAAAACAATTGTTTGTAGCTTTCCAAAAACCACATGCAGGTAACCCTATATCCAAACAAGGCATCGCCAGATGGATAGTTAAATGCATTCAGACTTGCTACCTTAAAGCTAAAAGAGAATTACCCATTGCTCCAAGGGCACACTCCACTAGAAAGAAAGGCGCCACAATGGCTTTTCTTGGTAATATACCAATGACAACAATTTGTAAAGCGGTCACCTGGTCTACGCCCCATACATTTACTAAGCATTACTGTGTAGATGTGTTGGCAACACAACAAGCCACAGTAGGACAGGCTGTACTAAGAACAATATTTCAGACAACTTCAACTCCTACAGGCTAACCACCGCTTTTGGGGAGATCACTGCTTTATAGTCTATGCACAGCATGTGTATCTGCAGCTACACATGCCATCGAATGGAAAATGTCACTTACCCAGTGTACATCTGTTCGTGGCATGTTGCACTGCAGATTCACATGCGCCCTCCCACCTCCCCGGGAGCCTGTAGCCGTTTTAGTTGCATTAAAATTGTAAATATGTAAATAATTTTGACTTTACTACACGCTATGTACATACAGATTTACTACATTGCATGGGCACCTCTACTATCCTTACTTTAACAACTCCTACTTCACCCTCTGCGGGGAAAACAATCAAAGATGGAGTCAACGCCCATGCGCAATGGAGCCGAAAGGGAGGAGTCACTCGGTTCCGTGACTCGAAAAGACTTCTTCGAAGAAAAACAACTTGTAACACTCCGAGCCCAACACTAGATGGCAGGAACAGTGCACAGCATGTGAATCTGCAGCGCAACATGCCACGAACAGATGTACACTGGGTAAGTGACATTTTATATATATATATATATATATATATATACATATATATATATATATATATAAAATCTGATATGGACGCTTGATTGGAAACAAAAATACTCAATGAGGAAAGTTGAAGTCGGACTTCATATAATTAATTTGTTTATTTGGAGTAACTATAAATGTGTCACTTCAGTTTGTATGCGTGTTTTAACCGGCAATTTTATGTTTTCCATTCAGAATCTTGTTCAGCACCCAGAGCTGAGTAACAGTCAGCTTTTGGCAGACTTCCTGTCCCCCAACAGTTTGGAGACACAGTTTCTAGATAAAATGTTACCAGACGTTAACCTTGGTAAGTGTTATTCCTAATCATGCACTCTTAGATTTTGGACAGTGAGGTGCTGTGTAATAATCACTCTCAGACTTGCAGTAAGCGGCCTGCTGAAGCTTTATCATTACCCTTTTTTCTTTCAAACCCTTTCGACAAGAACTGCCTGTGGTGTACTGTGTACTCTGTGAACAGGGTATGTTGGGTTGCAATTAGGCATCAGGACTTGCATGTATTATTCTGATATGCTAACTGGGGCTGGCTCAAGAACAGATGAGATCACAAATGACATCACACACCAGTGATCTTTGATGACATAACTGAAAGCACAGGACACATCTGCACTCCAGATTGGGCTTGACTCAGCCTTTTTCCATACTCAGTGGGCTCTGGAAGCAGATTGGCTTGCATAGATACTTAGTTGTGTGCTAAAGATTGTTGAGTTCGGAGCCCACTTTCGCAGCAGCCAGCCAGCCCTAGTGTATTTACTGGCAAGGCTCTAGGCTCAACTTTGGGATGGTCTTATTCTGCCTTGATCAATCGATCTGGGTTCTGGATTTGAGCTTAGCACGTTCTTTCACTCAGCCTCCCTAGTCCCAGCATTCCACTGGAAATGTCTTTGCAGCACATCTAGTGATTTTGAGATGGATGGCCTAACGTTGGGCTAGGTCTTGCCAATAGCATCCTGTTAGAAATGGGGTCTTTGGTTGGCAGGCAGGTTACCCCCTGTCCAAGCAAAGACCCTCACTCTAGTCTAGATAAAGGAGAATCACCCTCAATTAACCCCCGGTCACCCCCTTGGTAGCTTGGCACGAGCAGGCAGGCGTAACTTCAGAAGCAAGGTGTAAAGTATTTGTACCAACACACACAGTAACTCAGTGAAAATACTACAAAATGACACAACACAGGTTTAGCAAAATATGGAATCTTTATCTAAACAAAACAAGACCAAAACGACAAAAAGCCAGCATACACAAGTCTAGTTATGAATTTTAAAAGAATAAGAGTCTTAAATCCTTTAGAAAAAAGTACCTGGGTAGCGTGAAAATAAAGTGGCACGGGTGAATGTGCGCTGGAAAAGGCCAGCGATGCGGCAGTTTCTAACTCGCAAGCGAGAGCTTGCGTCTTTCCTCCCCCGGACGGGTGAGGGTGCATCGCTTCTTCTCTCCGGTAGGAGAGTGATGCATTGATCTGGACGGGCAACTTGGGTCCGGGCAGGCTTTGCGTTGATTTTCCACACCCAGTGATGTTGCGTTGAAATCGTGTTTCACGGTGTCAAGAATTGGGGGCTTACATCGTTAACAGCAGCCGCTGCGGGTATTGCGCGGCGTTTCTCCAGCCACGTTGGGTCGATCTCCCAGCCCCGGTGCAAGTGGAGCATCAATTTTAGCCATGAGGCCAGCGGCATGTCGTTTTTCAGCCGCAAAGCGGGTGGTGCGTCAAAAGTTTCCCTGCACGGTGGTCTTCACGTGGATTTCTGTCCTTTTCCACCAACTGCACCTTTCAAGGGCCCAGAGATAGGTTATGGCACCACTTGGCAGGCAAGACTCTCAGCATAAAGCCAAAATGCTGACAGAGAGAAGTCTTTGCTGTCCCTTAGACTTCAACAACAGGAGGCAAGCTCAGTTTCAAGCCCTTGGAGATTCTTCGCCAGTGGGAAGTCCCACAAAAGTCAGTATTTGTCCTTTCTAAGGCAGAAGCAGCTACTGCAGGCCAACCCAGCAAAGCACAGTCACAGGCAAAGGGACAGTCCCCCTCCTCCAGCTTCTCCAGCTCTTCTCCTTGGCAGAGGTTCCTCTTGGTTCCAGAAGTAATTTGATTTTCAGGGGTTTTGGGTGCTCTTTTTATACCCCTTTCTGCCTTTGAAGTAGGCCTACTTCTTAGAGAAGTGTCTGTTGTTTTCAAGATCCTGCCTTGCCCAGGTCAGGCCCCAGACACACACCAAGAGATTGGAGACTGCATTGTGTGAGGGCAGGCACAGCCCTTTCAGGTCTAAGTGACCACTCCTCCCCATCAGGATTTCCAGGCTACACCCCAGCTCCCTTTGTATCACTGTCTAGAGGAGAGGTGCAAACAGCTCAACTGTCAAACTGACCCAGTCAGTGAATCCACAAACAAGCAGAGCCACAGAATGGTTCAAGCAAGAAAGTGCCTACTTTCTAAAAGTGGCATTTTCAAACACACAATCTAAAAAACAACTTCACTAAAAGATGTATTTTTAAATTGTGAGTTAAGAGACCCCAAACTCCACATGTCTATCTGCTCCCAAAGGGAATCTGAGCTTTAATCATATTTAAAGGCAGCCCCCATGGTAACCTATGAGAGAGATAGGCCTTGTAACAGTGAAAACCGAATTTGGCAGTATTTCACTGTCAGGACATGTACAACACATAAGTACATGCCCCACCTTTACCACACGCTGCACCCTACCCATGGGGCTACCTAGGACCTACCATGGGGGTGCCTTACATGTTTAAAAAGGGAAGGCTTAGGCCTGGCAAGTGGGTACCCTTGCCAAGTCGAATTGGCAACTTAACACTGCACTCACAGACACAGCAGTGGCAAGTCTGAGACATGTTAACAGGGCTACCAAGGTAGGTGGCACAACCAGTGCTGCAGGCCCACTAGTATCTTTTGATTTACAGGCCCTGGGCACCTCTAGTGCACTTTACTAGGGACTCACTAGTAATTCAGATATGTCAATCATGGATAAGCCAATCAACAATACAGTTTACACATTTGCATATGCACTATAGCACTGGTTAGCAGTGGTAAAGTGCCCAGAGTCCTAAAGCTAACAAAAACAGGTCAGAAAAAATAGGAGGAGGGCAGCAAAAAGACTGGAGATGATCCTGCAAAAGGATAGAAGTCCAACAGATCCCTTCTCAAAACACTGCAAGGCATAGCTTTGATCATGCCCAGTGAGCTCTGGAGGAAGGCTACATATGAATTATTTTGTTCTTTGGCCGTAAACAGTACATTCTGGGTGAAGCATCTGGCTTTTTCCATACCCTGCACTGTGTGCCAGAACCTCTACAACAGGTTATTGATGATGTAATTTATGATCTCATCTGGACATGTTCAAAGTAATGAGTAGTCTGTTGTGGGTTATGTTTTTTTTTTTGCATTCCAAATTTTAGTTTTTTTTAAACGTTTTATTGTAAAAAGGAACTGCCAGGCCAGGTCCTCCCTGAACTGGAAACAAGCATCCTGGGACTGGTTTTAGGGTATCACCCTTCATCAGCCAAGCTGGGGGTGAGTGTTTGAAAAGTTTCAACACTCCTTCCATCGTTTAATTTTGTTTTGTGATGTTGCTTTGTGCGCCCTAAGTGGCTAAGGTATGCCCAGACAGGGGGACCTGGCCTGGCAGTTCGGGCTGGACTGTTCCCATGGGGAACAGGGTCAAGACTGATTCGCATATGGCTGGGCATAAACTGGGGTGACGTGGTGAGGAAAATAATGATGGATTAAACCCAGAATCCGTAACTGTGGGTGAGTGGTTGAAAAGTTTCAACACTCCGTCCATCACTTTGTTTTGTGAGGTTGTCGTGTGATATATGCAAATAGCACTTATTATGGCCCAAACTAGGACTCCAAAATGTATTAAAGAGACTGGAAAGTTATAGTGCAGAAAATAACTGGAAATGTAACAGATTATGATAGTATCTTTGGTAAGAGTAAAAGAGATGTAGGAATCAATTCAATAGAGTTTACAAATACATACAATAATGTTGTAGTCACTGTGTTTAAATTGCGAGTCACATTCAGCTGGGCCGAAATAGAAACTGTACCATCTTTGTGTACTTAAAAACTATAAAAGCAACTAGATAGGGCCTTATTAAATTAAATTCTCTGATTAGGGTTTGTAGACACAATTAATTCCCATGCTTCTTTATACAGAAATAGTGCCACAGGTGGACAACAGAAAATTTGATATGCTAATGTGTGTATCCTTATAAACAATACTTGGACTTCACAATTCGACTTTTCATGCTCCCATCAGATAAGAACTAGAGCTTAATTAGATCTCCTTACTAGCTAGCAGAGTGTCAATACTTATATCTGATAGAGACTTCCAGTTGCAGATTCCTTACCTTTGAAGTTCCCTTAGGAGTCGGTCTGGATCCAGAGATTTTTTTCGAGCAGTACCCCTGGGCGCTATCAGTTACCTTCATGTCCGTCGTCTGCATTGTGCGTGCCGGACATGATGTTGCAAGTCCTA
This sequence comes from Pleurodeles waltl, assembly GCF_031143425.1. Lineage (NCBI taxonomy): Eukaryota > Metazoa > Chordata > Amphibia > Caudata > Salamandridae > Pleurodeles > Pleurodeles waltl. Next base: position 1,325,324,643 of record NC_090444.1, read on the forward strand.
TATAGGTGATTCTTCGGCCTGCTGACGTCAGTTCTTTTCTTTCCGTGCCAGCCAGCGCTGATCCGAAGAAGAGCTACCCCTCAGTCACTTTCTGACTGGTCTTTTTCGACTTTGTGACTACGCTCGTGGTACGTCAAGGATGTCTTCACGTAAGACTGGGTTCAAGCCCTGCAGAACCTGTCATAAGGCAATGTCTGTGATGTTTCAGCACCTTGTGTGCTTGTGGTGTCTGGAGCGCGATCACGCCCCAAAGTCGTGCTCGGAGTGCCTGGACATGAATTTGAAAGCTTTTTGGGGCGCAGTCACTAAACCTCCTTTTGGCCCGGCGATCGGCTCCACATAGCTCGTAATATTGGTAAAGAGAAAGGTCCCAAGAACGGTTGCGGAGCCCCACCTTCATCTTCGGCCCACTCCAAGTCCTCCGCACTGTCAGGTAAGTCGAGGCACAGGAAGAAGTTGGAGACGAACAAGCGATCTTCAACTTCACCCTGTCCATCGGCTGACGAGATAAGGAAAAGGGAGTGTCATCGCTCTAGGCCTGGATCCTTGCAGCCTGCATCGGCTGCACGCCGTCCTGAGTTTTCGGGAGCCAGCGTGACCTCTGCCCAACTTAGAGAGTTTTGAGGCCATGCACCTCATCTTTGGGTAGTCCCATTCCGCTGGTGTGCCTTTGTGCCCTGCGGAGTCGGCAGGGGCCCCCTTTGGGTTCCACACCATCAGCTTTGGCTTCAGGGGTCACCCATGGATCCATTCCCAGATCCAAACTGGTGTCGGTCATACCAATGCTGGTTCCGACGTTGACACTCCTGATGCCTCCCGTGCCCCCGGGTGGTGTAGACCCCATCTTTATTGCTTTGCCCCCTATGTCGGATACTGGCCCTTATTCTTGTAGGGTGGGAGTATGGTGAGGGATGGGAGGGGTCACTGGACCCTTTAGACTACCAGCTGCAAAAACCCTATGGACTGGCAGATTGACCTGGGTGAAGCCAGTGGTCCTGATACTTCCTCTGACACTGGCATGATTTCTTCCCCTACTGTCGCTACAGAGGAGGCAGCCTCCTATTCAGTGGTGGGTGGTGCAAAAAGCAGCTGAAAAGAGGACTAACCTCCTGACAGAGGTGCTTCAGCCCGGGGCTTCATCCTCTGAACCCCTTTTGCTTTTTAATGAAGCCCTTACAGATGTCCTGATGGGTACCTGGTCCAAACCCAGCTCAGGGGCTCCTGTGAACAGGACAATCACCTGCTGCATAGACCTGCTCCACGTGACCCAGCGTTCCTGACGCAGCACTCCACCCCATAGAGCTTGGTTATTCAAGCCTCTACGTCCCTGGGCGCATTCCCTTCAACGCCACAGGATAGGGAATCCAAGAGGTTGGACCAACTTGGGAAGAAGATGTTTTCTTCCTCCAGCCTGGCATTGCGGTCCATGAACACTGCATGCCTTTTGGGACGTTATAACCATACTCTATTGGACATGGTTGCGCAATTGCTGCCACAGGTCCCGGAGGAGGCCCAGGCCATTCTCTCCTAAGCTGTTGCTGAGGGGAGAGACACAGTGAAGTTCACAATCAGATGTGGGCTAGACACAACCGACTCACTGGGCAGAGCGGTTGCATTGACGGTGGCCTTGAGGTTGAGGACGTCTGGCTTTTCAGGGGATGCCCAATCTACCCTGATGGACATGCCCTTTGATATCACCCGTCTCTTTGGAGATAAAGCAAACTTGGCACTCGAGCTTCCCCATATCCCCTTCAGTCTGCTTTTCACCCCTTTCGTGGCTATGGAAGAGATGCCTCACCACATCAGTTTCCCTCCAGCCACCGTGCTGCGCATGCTGCCCAGTCTCTGCGTAGCCGGTGACATTGGATCCACCGTCTTCATGGATCAGGGAGTCAGTGGTCCAGCCAGTCCACAGTCCCATTCACCCCCTCCCCACCTGCAGCTGCCTGCAAACGTTCCTAGTCTGACAATTCCTCTCCAGGGACCAGTCAGAGGCAGAATTCGCCATCACCTGCTCTGCTTGCAGACTAACACGTCAGACAGGTGGGTTTCGCAATAGTCCGAAGGGGCTACTCCCTCTCCTTCAAGACTACCCATCCATCCATGCCACCATCCTACGATCGGATGACAGAGGATCATGTGGCACTTCTCCGCAAAGAGGTTGTAGCTCTCTTGGCCAAGGGAGCCATAGAGAGGGTCCCTGTACCAGAATTAGGTTGTGGTCATTATTACTTTCTGGTACCCAAACGGAAACGGGCCTCTGCCCTATCCTACACCTTTTGTCCCTCAATCTCTTCCTCAAAAAAGAGAAGTTCAAAATGCTCACTCTGGCTCAGGTCTTATCTACCCTGGACCCAGGGGACTTTGACGGTAGCATTGGACTTGCAGGATGCTTATTTTCATATTCCCGACCTGCCTGCCCACAGACGTTACTTGCGGTTCAAAATCAATCACAAGCACTTTCAGTTCACCGTGCTCCCCTTTGACCTTACCAGTGCCCCTAAGGTATTCACCAAGGTGATGGCTGTGGTAGCAGCTCATCTGCGCAGGTCAGGGGTTTCAGTCTTCCCCTACCTCGACGACTGGCTATTATAGGTGGCCTTGCCCCAGGCTGTTGTCTCCCACCTTCAGGCTACGGCAAACCTCCTGCATTTGCTGGGGCTCACTATCAAAATGCCGAAGTTGCACCTGGCTATCACCCAGATGCTCCCTTTCATCACAACTGTTCTTGACACAGTGCAGTTTTGGGATTATCCACCCAAGTGGTAAATCCAGGATATTCAGGCTGTGATACCTTTGTTTTAGCCTTTGTCCTGGATCTTGGTGCAAATGACTCTCAGGCTGCGGGGCCGCATGGCCTCCTGCATCCTGTTGGTGAATCATGCCAGATGGCAAATGTGGGCTCTACAGTGGGACCGGAAGTTCCAGTGAGCAGAGCATCAGGGGAATCTCTTCGACATGATCCAGATCTTGGAGGAAACTGTGCAAGATCTGCAGTGGTAGCTAACGACCCACAATTGGGTCTGAGGTAGATCCCTCTTCCTACCCTAACCAGATCTGACAGTAGTGACAGATGCATCACTACTGGGATAGGACGGCCACCTATGACCGGTAAAGATCAGAGGCATCTGGTCTCTGGCGGATCCTGGACTCCACATAAACCTATTGGAGCTCCGGGCAATCAGACTTGCATTGACAGTATTTATTCCCCCTCTCAAAGGGAAAGTAGTGCAGGTGTTGGAGGAAGCTGCCCCAAGGTATGGTGGACACCTGGGTCCAGGCAAGCCCCAATTAGTGTTAGTGTCTAGATAGCAAGGCTCTCTAGGGTGGCTGTGGTGAACAGCCAAGAAGTATCTAGGAGGCATGTGAAGCACTTGCAGTACTACAGTAGTCACTCAGTAGCTTATCACACCTGATAGGAACCACACAAAGTTGCAAACATAAAGGTACTTCATTATAGGCATAACAAACTAGGCTATCATTGGAGGTATGTACACACAAAATATACACAGGTAAGTAAGTACCCAGGAAAAGCATGAATTATCAAGGGCCCTGTAAGTGCGCTGTAAAAAGCTGGCTCTGTATATTCTATCTCAAAATGAGAGATACTGTGCACAGAGTCCTGGGGTTCCCCAAGAGGTTTGACAGAGGCAATGATAAATAATACTAATGCTACATTTGTGGTAGCGTGGTCGCGCCGTTATTAGAGGGTAGTGTTAAACATTTGTTTTACACACTCAACAATACATGAGAACACACACTCAATGACTTAACTCCAGGCCAATAGGTTTTTATATAGAAAAATATTATTTTCTTACTTTATTTTAGAACCACAAGAGTCAAATTTCAGGTAAGTACATTAACTGTAAGGTACTTTGCATAGGTATAGTTAGAACTTTGAACCAAAACAGTGACGTACACAGTTTTGCATAAAATGGCGATAAGCTTTTTTAAAAGTGGACACAGTGCAAAATTCAACAGTTCCTGGGAGAGGTAAGTACGGTTAGGTTAATGGGGTAAGTAAAGCACTTACAATTTCAGTGTCTGGGGCATAGGTAGCCCACCTTTGGGGGTTCAAGTCAACCCCAAACACCCAACACCAGCAACACAGGGCTGGTCAGGTCCAGAGGTCAAAGAGGAGCCCAAATAACATGGGCACGTATGGAGACCGGGGGTGCTCTGGTTCCGGTCTGCTGGCAGGTCATTATCTGCGTCCATGGGGAGCAGACCAGGGGGTTTTAGTAGAGCACTGGGGGGTCCCAAGTAGGCACACAAAAGACACCTTCAGCAGCACAGGGGCGGCTGGGTGCAGTGGGCAAATAGGGCGCCAAGTTTGCAATAGATTTCAATGGAGGGACCCGGGGGTCACTCAGACGTTGCAGGCAGGGCACATTCCTATTCCTGTTCGGCTAAATTCTCCAAAGCAAGATGGAGGATTTCTAAGGAGGGGGCAACTTCAGCTCTGGTCACCTTAGGGGTGGACCGTGCTGAGGTGGTGACTCCTCCTTGTTTTTCTCATCTCCCTGGACTTGCCGCCAAAAGTGGGGGCTGTGTCTGGGGCGGGCATCTCCACTAGCTGGAGTGCCCTGGGATGCTGTAACAACAGGCTTGAGCCTTTGAGGCTCACTGCCAGGGGTTGCAGTTCCTGCAGGGGGAGGTGTGAAGTACCTCCACCCAGGACAGGCTTTGTTCCTTGTCACAGAGTGCACAAAGGCACTCACCCCATGTGTCCAGAAACTTGTCTGGAAGTGGCAGGCTGGCAGATACGTGTCAGCCTAGCACTAGCAGTTGGGCTGGTATGCAGGGGGCATCTCTAAGATGCCCTCTGTGTGCATTTCTCAATAAATCCCACACTGCCATCAGTGTAGATTTACGGTGCTGAGACGCTTGGATACCAAATCTTCCCAATATTCAGTGTAGCCATTATGGGACTGTGGAGTTCATGTTTGACAAACTCCCAGTCCATATCCTCAGTATGGCTACCCTGCACTTACAGTGTCTAAAAGGTGACTTAGACACTGTAGGGGCATAGTGCTCATGCAGCTATGTCCTCACCTGTAGTATAGTGCACCCTTCCTTAGGGCTGTAAGGAGGGGAGTGCCATGTCGACTCACAAGCTGTGAGGCAGTGTGCATGTGCTGAGTGAGGGGTCCCCAGGGTGGCATAATACATGCTGTAGCCCTTACTGACCTTCCCTGGCCACAGGTTCCCTTGGTACCAGGGGTACATTTTACAAGGGAATTGTCTGTGTGCCAGGGCTGTGCCAATTGTGAAGAAAAAGGTACAGTTTTAGGTAAAGAACACTAGTGCTGGAGCCTCAGTTAGCAGGGTCCCAACACACTTTCAATCAAAGCTGGCATCAACAAAAGGCAAAATGATAGGGGGTACCCATGCCAACAGTGGCATTTTCCTACAGGGGCCAAACCATATACGAAAAAAAAAATGGAATGTGAAAAGGTGTCCCCCACCAGAGTGTACGGAGTAGTTAGACAAGGGCTGGGAGAGAGTGGAACTTCAAAAGGTTAAGTACCAAGAAGATCCCCAGTGGCTGGGTGCAGAGAGGTAAGTTACCGGTTCTCTGATAGGCTAACATGGGGACGTCGCGGTTGGAGAATGCAGAAGTAGGACCGGCCCGGTGGAACCCAAGGGCGGAACTGATTGAGGAGGACCTGCAAGAGAAGGGCACAGAGTCCAGTCCACTCAGGAGTGTCCAGGTGGGGCAGGAGACAATGCTCACCCTTCGGTAGCTGAAGATCTGGATTGATGGTGATGGATGAAGTCCAGCTGTGGGGTCCAGCAGCTGCAGAGGAGTCCCTGAAGTCACCTACGAGCTGTCCCTCGACGGTCGCTGGATTGCAGACGGGTCAGTGGTCAGGGGGACCACTAACAAGCACAGGCAAATGCAAAAGGAGCTGTTGGAGATTTTGCAGAACTGTGTAGGACTGGCAAGGTCCTGGGGACTCGACCCTTGGAGGGGAGTCCGGGCGAACCCTCAGGATGCAGGATATCCAGCAAAAGCAGTCGGAGCCCCCAAAATCCACCAATTGGCAGCAGGCACAGTAAGCCGCAGTGAGACCCAGTCAGTACACCTGAAGAGTCCCACATCGCTGGAGCAGCAGAGAGGAGACTGTCCATGCAGAGGAAGAGTGCTGGGGGTCAGGGCTACTTGGAGCCTGAAGATCCCTCAGGGCAGGAGTCAACAAGCCTTGGTTGGTGCAACAGTCACAGTGCACAGGGATTCTGTCCCAGTGGCAGAGCCAAGGGCTGACCATCTCCCACGTTGGACAGAAGGTAAAGAGGACCCAGGATCCCTCAGAACCACCACCTGTGTTGGAGAATCTTCGCAGATCTGGAGGACAGAAGATCCCACCAGCCGGACGTTGATGCTTTAGGCGTCTATGGATGCAGGAGAGGTGAAACCCTCACTCGAAGGGAGATTCCTTCTTGGTGCAGTCAAAGTCTTGTCGACCCCAGAGGATGGATAGCTGTGGAAATGTTGCAGAATGCAGACAGGAGCAGCAGAAACAATGTTTAAGGAGATGTCGTCTCAGATGGCGCAGTCTTGTTCAGTTCATGTATAGCCCAGCAGCAGCTCCTGAGGTCAGGAGCAGAAGATGTCTTTGCATAGAGTTCCAGGTGGAGTCTTGCATGACGAATTTCGGGACCCACTCTCAAGGGAGTCGCTAAATAGCCCAAAAAGAGGGGTGGGTTGATCTCTGTGGTGACCCACCTATCAGAGGGGTCAGGGCCGTCATCTGCCTGGCCTAACCAGTCAGATGCTCCCAGGGCCTTCTGCCTACGTTGTTTCCAAGATGGCAGAATCAACCGGCCAACTGGCAGAGCTCTGTGCACCTCCCTAGGGAAGGAGCTAGACAGAGAGGTGGTCACTCCCCTGTCCTTTCTGTGGTTTTGCAGGGGTTCCTGCACTGGTGCAAACTGGTTTATGCAAGGAGGGCACTAAATGTGCCCTTCAAAGCAGTCTGGTGGCGATCAGTGGCCACCCGACCCAGCCCAAGGACAAATAGTTCTAAAGGAGAGGTCACACCTCCCTCCTTCAGGAGACCCTTTGTTCTGCCTTGCCTTGCTCGAGCTAGGCTCAGCAGCAAGAGGGCAGAACCCTGTCTGGGGTCTGCAGCAGCATGGGCTGGCAGGCAGACCTGTCAAGGCTGGTCAGGCAGAACTGAAGGATCCTCTAAGGAACCCCTAGTGTACATGGTATTACGCAACTAGCACTGGAATTGGTGTAGTTGCATGATTCCAACATGTTTGATACCAAACATGCCTAGGTTCAGAGAAGCCATTATGTAGTTGGATCACTCATGTTGACCAGTGCCCACTACATACCTTAATATGTCTTCCCCGCACTCACAAAGCCCAGGAAATGGAGTCTGGGGTTTGTAGGGGTACCTCTGCTCATGCAGGGACACCCTCAGACTTAGGAGCGTGCACTCTGCCTTTAGGCTAAAGGGCCTACCAAGGGGTGATTTACAGGGTCCAAGTGCATTGACCAAGATATAAGGCAAGCCTTATATCTGATGAAAGGTGCCTGCACCATTTCACGCAGACTGCAATGGCAGGCCTGCAGACACAGTTTGCATGGGCTCCTAGGGGTGGCATAATACATGCTGCAACCCATGGGAAACCCCTGGTGCACCAATGCCCTTAAGTACCATATACTAGGTCTTAGATGGCTGCACTAGTATGCCAATTGTGGGGTGTAGAGGTTTACCAGCAACCAAATTTAGAGAAGAGAGCCAGACACTGGGGTCCTGATTAGCAGGATCCCAGTGCACTACAGTCTAAACACACTGATACCAGGCAAAATGTGTGGGTATCTATATCAGAAAGATGCTACTTTCCTACAGCGGCTGTGAGGATGCTTGGCCTCTGATCCTCCTGCATCCTGCTCACCGCCTATGCCAGGAGGTATAAGCGGGCTCCACAGTGGAATCTGAAGTCTCAGTAAACCCAGCACCAAGGAAACTTGGCAGATTCCAATGAGGGGGCTGGAGCAGATCTGCAGTGCTGGCTGCTCGACCACAATTGGACCAGCGACAGACCCCTCTCCCTAACTCACTCATAATTGACTACGATGGTGAATGCAGCATTTTTGGTTTGTGGAGATCATCTGAGAGAGGTGGAGATCAGTGGACTGTGGACCTTGGCGGAAACCAGAGTCCACATTACTCTCTTGGAGTTACTAGCTATTTGCCTGCCACTGAGAGTGGGCATCAGGGCACCAGTTTACAAAGCACTACTGCATTGCCAATCATGTGTGTGGAATAAATGAGACTCAATTAGAAGAACAGGTTACTTACCTTTGGTAATGTTCTTTCTGGTAGATGCATACTCCATTTAACTGTAAATCCCTCACTTCTCGTCTGCCTCTTCATTCTAAGTAATGGTCTCTCTTTCCATCTAAAAAGATCCCAAATTAGACATCTGCACACTGGTACTTCTGATTAGTTGTGTGCTCCATGTTAGAATAAGCAACCATGCTCTGTCACTTCCAGAGCAGAACTGAGTCACTGCAGAGCCACACTGTGCTACCTGTGGGCACACAGAAGCAATGCTTTCCAAGCTTTATAGATCCAGTCTTGCACCTGGGGATACTAGGTAGACCTATGTACTATTGTAAGAAATTAGGCTGCAAGTATCAGCAATAGAAAGTCAAAAGGATTGCGATCCTCTCCTTCAGACTGAGCCTAAGTCAAATTAAGCCTTCAAAGTCATATTGCTGTGATCTGGGGAAACAAACCAGAATGAATCTGCTTTTCGATTAATTTTACTGCCCATGCCAGCTGGAGATACCGGATTTATCTTGACAACAGGCACAAAACCTGACTTACCCAATGAACCTGCATGAGGTCAGCCATATAAATTAAGACTATACAGGAGCCATAAGAGTGTATTCGCCCATCTGCTTAGGAAGAAAGAAGAAATAACTCCTGGGTAGAGAAGATTCTCCACTGACCTCACTGATCAAGAATCTTGTACCTGCATCATCTTGGTCCACTCCATGCTTACAGGGTGCCTCAACACACCTAGGCCCAATTGGACTCGGCGACCACCAGTATTCACTCTCCCACTTTTGGATCCAGTTATGCTGGCTGCAGTCAGTTGTCCTGATCTCAGAACCATTTAAACCAAAGTTCTAACCATAATGGTTCTGGAGAGTTGAATTTGTGGTCAAGTCTAACTGTATTGGGGGTGGCAGAGCCAGCTGCCATGCCATGAGGACAAGAGCGACGGAGCTCCCTGCCACCACTGATCCCCCCAGCCTTTCACAGTGGGCCGTGCCTCCTCGTCTCCATAGGGAAGGCTGCCCAAGGGGTTGGGGAACTCTGATATCGGATTGTGGTACCCCGGGGCTGTGACTTTGTGCTGTGTGGCCACTGCGGTCCTCTGTGTAGCGGCGCCGCACTTTTCCAAAATGGAGGCTGCTTTGAGAGTGCCTGCAGCGGTGAATGGATGCAGGGGAGCAGTCTCCTTTACTGGGAGCTCTGTGGGGTCTGTGGAACCTGAGTCCCTGCACCCCCTCCCCCCCCCCCCCAAACGAACCTGCTTTTTAATATATAATAGTTGGCACACAGACAAAGACCGAAGGCCCTGCCCAGCTTTTCGGTGCCACTCATGGCTCGGCCTGTGACTGCACTGTAAGTTCTGCTCTGTGGGCCATGTGCCATCCCACGCTTTTCTTGTTGGGGGACGCCTCCCTAAGTCATGTGTCATCACGCCTCACTGCTTCTGAGGTCAAGGAACTCTAGTGAACTACTGTTGCCCCCCTCCTTATCGGCCTGTGGAAGGCTGAACTAGGGGCAACAGCTCCCTGTTCTTTTGATGTGGACGCTCTATGCACTGCAGTACCTTATTGGGGGGGAGTGCTCTTCTATCCCCGGGGCTATTCTCTTTGTTTCCCCACCACCCATGGAGCCCCTCCAGTATATGGCTGCTGACCTTTCCCCTGTTGGATTTTGCTGATGTGCTGGACTAGAAGGCACAGAGCCCTACACTAAGCCTTGGAGGTGGGGCCCATGCATGTTCTGGGTTGATTTGTGGAGATGTCTGGCGTTTGAAGACGTTTCCTGCCTCTCGCTGTCACACTGCTTGGAGGTGGGTGGTCAGCATGCCCATGCTATTTCTCTTGAGAGAATTTGGGTGCTCCTGCCCTCATTACTGATACCCTGCACATGCGCTGATTTGTCCCCTTTTATCTTATCATGGATATTGGTGGCTCCTCCTGAGTCTCTGTTGCATTTTCTAGGGGTCTGATGAGTATCTTGGTGCCAACATGGGGCACACCCAATGCTCAAAGAACAACACGGCCGCAAGCACCTCCCTTACAGGGTATCAAGCAGGGTGTTGGAAGCGGAGACATGCTGTATATTGGCAGCAAGATAAACTCCTGGCCGCATTGATGCCTCTGGGGAATGCTTGGAGGGGGGAAATAGACTCCTCTATTGAACTGGGTCTGATCTGTGAAGACTTGCTTAAGATTTCGGAGCAGGTTGCTGTTCTGGAGAATTTGGTGCAGACCGTAGCTCCAGTGGCTCAACTGGCAGAATATCATATCTCTAGTCTGGAGGCACAAACTAGCTTGATAGCCTGCCTGGATGACCAGGAAGGACGCGATAGGAACAGTAACATTTGGATTTGTAGGGCTGCCTTAACATGCTGAAGATGACTCCCTGCTTGCTTTTCTCAAACCTTGGCTTCAGGGAGTTGTAGCCCCCCCCGAGACTCTCACCAACTTTTATGCCTTGGAACTGGCGCATCGGGTTGCCAGCATGGGAGTCTCATCCTGGAGCCCTGCCACGTCCCACATCTTGCCAAATTGTCTCTATATTCTATACCCTGACTTCACTCTTCAAATTCCAAATGCAGCGGGCATCCTTTATAAGCAGTCAAAAATGAACTATGTGGCATGGGCCTGATGTACTCTGCTTTTCCCTGCTCACCTGATGAGGATCCAGTTTGAAAATAAGGAGCATTTTTTCACAGATCCATCGGCAGCCTGGGATTGGATAGAACTCTGTGACAAGGGTATGGTGTGGCCTAAGTCATCTTGACCTAGCTAATATATGCGCCCCAATCGCCAACGCTCTCAGCAGCGAGGAGCGGCACACCCTTCAAAGACGCAGTCAAGGGCAGTTGTCATCGATGAGCCCCTCCCCTGCTTTGGACTCCGAAGGTTCCACCACTTCTGGGCTTGAGAACACTGCTTGGGGTCACTCCTGGCTCCATGGATGATTTGGTTTGATTTTCTCTTTAGGACGTGCCCCGAGTGTCTTGCCTTGTTAATGCACAGTGTTTCTAGGACGGGTTGATTTGCTGGCTGTGTATTAATGTGTCTTTTTCTCCTTTTGCCTCAGGGGTTCAGGGGGTCTAGGTGGGTGGGGGGCTAACGGGCCGGGTTTTGTTGCCTTATTGTATTCCTTGAGTGTTGGTTTCCACCTTTTGCTGGCGGCACCCTCCCCACGTTTACTCTTCTTTTATGGATCTCATTGGCCTTCTGACCTTTGGTTGGTTTCTGGTGGGACATATGTGTGGGTTTTTTTGGACATCATTGTTGCATGGTTCAGTCCTGGGGAGGAGGGCTGTTGTGGTTTCACCTCATGTTCTGTTTTTTATGTGTTTGCTGCGGTGTTGCATATGAGGCTTTGGCGCTGAATGCTTGATGCAGTGGGGCTCATATGGTTCTGTGAGTGTTTATTTCAGTGGGTCCTGTACGAGGTTGTTTTTCTTCCTCGTTTGTAATGCATGGCTACGCAAGTTAAATACCTGTAATGTGCTGGGCCTCTCCTCTGCTTCTAAGTATTATAATGTCTTTTCTTATTTGAAACAGCAAGGGGTCCATGTTGCATTTTTCAGGAGACTCACCTTATTGAAGCTGAGGGCTGCATTCTTTGGGTTCGCTGGTGGGGTCACCTTTGTGCTACTTTTTACTCTGCCTTTTCTCTGGGATCTCTTATTTGGATCAGACCTGGTGTCCCCTTTAGCTTGCATAGAGTGCTTACGAATCCTGACAGTCGCAATGTCCTAGTTTTAGAGAGTCTCAATGGCAGGGACATTACCTTCATAAATAATTATGCTCCAAATGTGGATTAGTCAACATTTCTTATCATCTTGACACCACTACTTTCTCTTACGGTTCCCTGTTGGAGGGTAGTAGGAGGAATTTCAATTGAGTTGAGAACTTAGGCCTGGATCGATCGAATCCACTCCAGTGTGGTGTATCTGTCGGAAAGCTAGCAGCAGCAGCTGGTTTATGGTATGGGCAATGGGTTCTGGTTGATTGTTGGGGGTTCTGGCACCCGAAAGACCATGTGTACTCTGCTACTGATCTGGACTACATGATCTTGAGGCTCAATTTGATAGGCTGCATACATGTAGGGCACTTTTTGGCCAAGTAGTAAGACTGGAAGACCTAGTGAAAACATATTCTGATCACATGCCTGTTCTGGGCATTTTTTAATGGTCTTTTTCTAGGCCTGGTGTGCCTACTTGGCTCTTCAATCCATCTCTTTTGGACGATTAGGCTTTTAGGGTTTCACTGGGTGTGAGAAATGGGCCCTTTTTGAAATGGTTACCCCCCCACTTTTTGCCTGATGTATGATGTAGCCTAGAAATTGTAGTGCCCAGGGCATCTGCTAACCAGGTTCCCTGGGCCAGAGCTCTTTCCCTAAAACTGTTGTGACGCATTGGCACAATTGGATACACCTTTGGCTACCACTATAAGTCCCTAGTAAAAGGGTACTTAGATACTCCGGGCATGGGTTACTATGGGCAGCAGCACTTATTGTGCTACCCTCTAGGGCCATGCATCCAGATGCCCCCAGTACTGCCTTTGCAGGCTGGGTGTACTGGTGCAAACCTAAAACACAAACTCAACATCGCACACTGCCTGTGTGTCCTGTCCACCATACATTGCATATACTATGGATAAGACACCCCATCTGTCAGGCCTTCCAGCCCTTATATGTGAGGGCCCAGCTGCATGAACAATATGCCCACTGTGTCCTTGCCAAATCTGGGACATAGTGAGTGAACAGAGCAGCCATTTTAATACATGTGCTGGATATTGGTCAACACGAGTTTTCAAGCCAAATGATGGCCACTCTGAACCCTGGGTTGTTTGATATCAAGCTACTCAGAATGATATATCCAAACTGGTACTAGTATTGGATTTATCCTTAAATGTACCCAGGGGTCATCTTAGAGGTGCCCCCTGCAAAAGCTAACTACCCTGGCATGGTTGCTGACTGGTTCTGTACAGCCTGCCACCTCCAGACACCCAATCTACAAACCTTGGGGAAGAGCTCTGTCCCTCTGGTTTGTAGAACAATGCCCTTCCTGGGTGAAGGTGCTAACACCTCCTCCTTCAGGAATGTGCACTGCTCTGGCGGTGAGCTTCAAAGGGCTTACCGCCTTTGAAACTCGACCCTCAGGCCTGCTGCTAGCAGCAGATGGTCAACCCCTTTGTAAACTCCCACTTTTGGCAGGAGAAAGGCGGGAAACTACACAAAGGGTGGGAGGAGTGGCCCCACCTGACATGCACCATCCCTAAGGTGTTGCCTGCGAGGTGGACACTCCATTTAATTTTCCTCCATCTTAGATGGAAGGAAAATTGCCAATCAGGGATAGGGAAGGGACTCTTCCCACAGGAAGTGGTCACTATGGTGGGTGTAGCCACCCAAAGATAGGTGTCCCATTAAAAACTACCAGGTTCCCCCTAAAACACCCACTAAATTCAGTATTTATTGGATATCCCTAGACCAGGTAATCAGATTCAAAGGGCACAAAAAAGACCAGTACCAAGAAGATCTAAGGCACGAGAACTGTGGACCTGCTGCACAAAGAAATGACGCCAAACCCTGCCTGCTGCACCCAGGACCCGACAATCGCCGCTGCGGAGCTGCTGGACAACTGGACTGACCTCAAGAACCCCAGCGGACCTCCAGTTGCCCGAGAGCTCCCTCCAGAGTGGAGGTACTACTCTGCAACAAAGAGGAAACTAGCAACCCAGTGAGGATCACTTCACTGACCGGCTGCCAACTCCCGAACCGGAAGTCGCAGACGAACCCGGCGACACATCAATGGCCTCAAGGACAAACCCTGCAAGTTTGCCAAATATGGTGGCACTGTGCCCTCCAGTGGTTGAACCGTACCAATACCCTGTGTACTGGTCACCTGACGTCGAACACCATTAAAAACAGCCTCCAGGGGGTGAAAAAGGACCAAGAGGAAGCCTCAGTCAAGGGACATCAGGAGCACCCCGGACCTCCCACGAGAGTGCCTTCGTTGTCCTGCAAAGGACCCTTGAAGTGACTTACCTCCAGAGCCAAAGGATATCTTTGTGCACCGGTCCTGGCTTACAAATTCGTTCTGCCCCTGGCCACCTTGCACCCTGCAACGAAGTACCTGCTGTGCCCTAAGGATCCTTCACTCCTTGCAACCTCAACACTCCAATGGGACCCCAAGGAACCACCTCTAAACTTACCTGCACAGACCTTTTGGAAGTGGTCCCCTGCAGTGGTCCTGCCCCAGCTCCAGAGACTTTTTCAACACTGCTCCTGCGGGAACCAGGAGTCGCCTGAAGTTCTCCAGCTGGCACACTGTGCCCAACAAGGACCTCGACCAACCTGCAAAAGAAGAACTTGGTAAAGCACCTGTGTGATTTTATATGTATTGTTAAAGGTTATATTCCATTGATTCCTATGGTATGTGATTACGCACAAAAATTATTTTTATTAAACTTCAAAAATCCACATCTCCAAAGGTACTTAACTGATTTTGATAACCTTGGTCTTAAAAATTGCATTAAAATCTGAAGTATTTTTATAAATTGGTCTCGAATTATTCCTTCGAATGTGTGTGTTGCATGATTGATATTGTGAGTACAACAAATGCTTTGCACTTCTCCAAGATTGGCCTAACTGCTCAACCAAAACTATCTTAAAAATCACAGCACTAAGTGATCTGATTTTTACCTCTGTAAATCAACGTGTGAATGCCTGGACCCCTACAGTATGCCTAGCTTTGCACACTAGATAGAGGGCCAGCCTCCTACACTGGGGGAGCAAATTTCTCATGACTGGACCGATAAGTCTGGTTCATCTTCATTGGTGGGAGTGGAGAGTGAGGCTGTGAACGTGATAATTTGGGGATACTGCATTTCTATGCAAAGTTGGGGTTTGCACTCAGCTCCTTTCTGGCATTCTCCAGGAGTTGGCTGGAGTGGACTATCTTCCGGTTGGGCTGGAGAAAACCTCTGATGTTTGGGGATGCCTGCTAGAGGAACGAGAGAGATTGTTTGAACTTGAGGAGCGCCTTTGCCTATTTGATCATCAGACGTATATGGCTAGGGCACATGCAGAGCAGGATAAGTTAGGCAGGATGCTGGCCTTGCTGCTGCGAGGTGTCAGGAGCGGCCATTCTGTACCTCAGGGTT
Source organism: Pleurodeles waltl (assembly GCF_031143425.1). NCBI lineage: Eukaryota > Metazoa > Chordata > Amphibia > Caudata > Salamandridae > Pleurodeles > Pleurodeles waltl. Next base: position 1,325,340,094 of record NC_090444.1, read on the forward strand.
GTGGCCCTTTAGGGCGTTAGGTCTTCACGCAGAAAGAGACTAATGCATCATTCCGACAGCACTATCAGAAGTTATAATCCTCAGGTGTGGTAGGTGATGAGAGCGTGATGTTGAATTACATTGCAGCCGCTTCCCAAGTATCCACTGAGTTGGTGGTGGCGGCTCAGCTCGGTATGGATGTAACAGAGCAGGAGGTACGGGGAGCAATTAAGGAGTTGCCAAGGGGTAAGGTGCCTGGTCTTGATGGGTTTCTGATTTTTAACCAGCATTTGCATCTGACCCTAATCATAGACTGGTGGCGCTTTACAATGATTCTCAGCAGCAAGGCCGGGTCCTGTCCTCACTGCAGGAAGCAGCTGTTGTATCACTCCCTAAAAAGGATAAGGACCCCCTCCTTCTGGATTGTTACTGTCATCTTTCTATACTCAATACTGATTATAAGATTTTAAGTAAAATTCAAGCAATCGGGTTGCTCCCCCCATGTGTGCGCTCTGGTTCACCCACATCAGACAGGCTTATCCCCCGGCGCAGCACTATGCCTAATATCCAGCAGTTGTTAATGGTCATGGACCGATGAGAGCATTAACATCAGAAGCTCCCGTTATCTCAGTCGACATTAAGAAGGTGTTTGACTTTGTTTCGCTGGGACTTCCTGTATGCTACGCTGATTAGCATGGGCCTAGGTGTGCGTTTTTGTCAGATGGACAAAGCTTCTTTATTCTGACCTACTGGCCAGGGATCCGCATCGGTCCTTCGATATTGGAGGCTTTTGTGGTGGAGCTGGGAACTCAACAAGGTTGCCCTCCGTCACCTTTATTACTTGCGTTAGCTATGGAGCCCTTTGCCTGTATGGTTTTCCGGGGCCTACACTACCAGGGCCTGAACATTGGCTCTGCCTGTACTTTCCTTTCTCTGTATGCTGACGACATGCTGTTGTATCTTAGGGGGTGAGACGTCAACCTACTGGCAGCGATGGGGGTGCTATTGGACTTAGTGGCTCACCCTGGAATCAAGGTCAACTGATCCAGGTCATGTGTTTATCCCTTGACTGGGAATGCCCCTGACCGTGGCCCCATTTCCATCCCACCAATGTTAAGATGGGATGATGTCATGATACGGTACATTGGAGTGGCTGTTTACTGCACCCCGGATTTGTTATATGAAGGGATTTTTGGGTCTGTGCTGACTGGGCTGCATCGCTCCTGTTGCCTTCTGGACTAAATTGCCTCTGTCGGTGGCCAAGTGGCTGTTTCCAAAATTATTGTACTGCTGCAATTTCTTTACTTGTTTGCTGCACTGCTGTTGGAGTTACCCCCCATGTTTCATTTCGGAGCTTGATAACATGTTTTTTTCTCTCTATTGGGGCACTTTGCATTGCAGTGTAGCCCTCTGAATGTTGTAGTTACCTGTGACCGAAGAGAGGCTTGCAGCACCGGACTTGGAATTATATTACCTAGTTATGCAGCTCCAGAGGTTGGCAGTGTGGCTCTTCTTCCAAGGACTGCCTGCTGGGTCTTCTTCTGAAGCCAACTCCTGCTTACAGAGGGCAGACCATGAATGTCCCGGTATGTTTGGATCCATGTTTTGCAGTGGACTTATACACCGACCCCATACTCCAGTGAGCTTTCTCTAGCAGTGAACTGTCGGTGGGGTTAACCGGGAGGGTGGTCAAGCCTGTGTGACTGGCTGGTGGCTGGTATTGATGTCCTGAGGGAATCTCTTTGCGAATGGGGGGGGGGTGGAGGAGGCTGTGCGTAAGTGGCCATGTTACTGTATAGAAGTTTATTGGAAGGGACATGTGCATTTCTCAGGTCTCTCCATTTACACTGGGAGGAGATCTAGGGATGCCTCTCACCGATTCCTCGTGGCGGAGTGACCTGGACTCCAGTTCTAAAATATCTAGAAATTTCTGCTTCAAGCTCATTCAGATCTTTTATTTACAAAGGGTCTATCTGACTCCCCGTAGTATATATGCTATGTTTCCTGCTGTGACATAGGAATGTCCTCGTTGCCACATTGATGACGCAGGGGCCTGCGACTCCCCTTTCCTACCGCCATGGAAAGGCTGGGGGGAAGGGGACTCCTAATCCCCTGGGCAGCGCTGCTTGCAGCGCTGCCCTGGCGGATTACACCCGCCGAGACCAACGCGGCCAAAAACTGCCGGTCCCGGGGGGGCGACTGCGAGTTTGCACCGCCAGCCTGTTGGCGGTGCAACCTCCAAAACAGCTCTGGCGGTCTTTGACCGCCAGGGTTGTAATGAGGGCCTATGTATTGGAAGTCAATCTGGGGCCCAGATATCTACAGTTGGTGGTTAGAATTGACAAAGTGGTCGGACTGTGAAAGGGAGACAATCCATAGAGAAGAAGCCCGGGGGGGGGTTTTGAAGGGTCCCGATCTTGCCTGCCTGGGATGCATCTTGTTGGCTTGTCCACGGATGGATATGCAAAGTAGAGTGGCTTACAGTTCAGTGGTGAAGGTTGCAGTGTTGCAGAGTAGAGTGTCAGAGTGCAGTGGTGTAGAGTGGAGTAGAGAGCAGTGGCGTAGAGTGCATTGATGCAGAGTAGAATGCAGTGACAGTGCAGTTGTATAGAGTGCAATGATTAAGGGTAGAGTGGCATAAAGCACAGTGGCATAGAGGAGTTTATTTTTAGAGTAGAGCGAAGTGGAGTAGAGTCGAGTGGTGCAGGGTAGAGTGCAGTTGCCTACAGTGGCATAGAGTGTAATGACATAGAGTAAAGTGATGTAAAGTGCAGTGACATAGAGTGCAGTGGTGCAGATTAGATAGGAGCACTGTACAGAGCTTGGCGTAGAGTGCAGCAGCATAGAACTGAGTGTTACAAAGTAAAATGCATTGGCTTAGAGTATATTGGCATAGAGTACAGTGGCGTAGAGTGTAGTGTTGCAGAGTGGCGTAGAGTACAGTGGCATAGAGTGAAGTTGTACAGAGTGTATTGGTGTAGCCTAGATGTGAGTGGTGTAGAGTGCAGTGGTGTAGAGTAGAGTGGCAAAGAGTGCATTGGCATAGAGTAGAGTGGTACAGGGTAGCATAGAGATGTGTAGCGTGAAGTGGGGTAGAGTGCAGTGGCATAGAGTGGAATGGTGCAGAGTGCAGTGAAGTGAAGTGGAGTGGTGCAGAGTAGGGTGGAGTATTCATGGTGCTGTAGCACACTCCCATTACAGAAAACACATTTTCAATGTAAATGATTACAGTTGCACAGGCATATAGTTTTACTAATAAAACTATCCAGTGCACAGGCAAAACGGTATGGAAATTGCATCACCTAGATTATTTGTTTTGATCATATTAAAGTATTTGTTTCCCAAACACTTCAGAAATATAAAAAATGTACTTCATTTTTGCATTCATAATTGTGATATATTCTAAAATACTTAAATAGTTCATTTAAATGTTATGTGCTAGAAAAAACTCTTTCCTACCCCCAGTATCCATCAAGATTGTCACATAAATCTTCTCACTTTGAAATCAGAGAAAGAAAAGTAAACGAGCACCCTTGGACGACAGCGCCCTACCTTTGACCTCAGTCTTTGAATGCCCAGCAGGTGTGACGTGATAAGAACAAGATTTAAAGGCCTGTTAACAGAAAGCAAGTTTGTGGAAGAATTCAGTAAAAAAACGGTTTAGGCAACGGGAGGGATGAAGTGAACCAGCAGGGCCTAAAGCAAATCAAGACAGCAAACAGAAAGCCAGTAAGTGTGAGTTACAAACCACAGAGCCAATGATAATCACAAATGGCATGCATTCCTAGGTCAACTTTCTGAGAGTCCCCAAGATCTCTTAAGGAAACTAGATAGCTGCACTATGTGGTAGGCTGTGACCTCAAAATTGTCATTTTGGGGCCCCTAACCTGTCCCTAGACACTAGGAATCTGGGCTGTGTCCCCAATCGGACTGTGGGTCACCTCAACATAACTGGGGCTCTTATAGAAATTTTATTGGTGAATATTTTTGGGTGCGACTTTGTTTATTCTATATATTTGACATAGACTGTTTTTATTTTCAACCAGCCTTTGAGTAGCAGGTGACACATCAAAGTAAAATTGGATGCCAGTATTCTTGGCGGTGTTCCTGTCAGTCATCTGAAAAACATGTCCCAAACCATCCAGAAGATCCCCCAAGTAGACTGGAACCAAGTCCCGTAGAATAATATTGGTCATTCAGCAGGCCCGTTCACTTATCTGCTAATTCAAGTTGTTTTTTTCGTTTGCAAAGTACTCACTGGCTATGGTTTTTACAGAGCACTATTTATTGTGTTTTGTGTTGTGCGTCTAACTGCCTCTGGTAGTAACTTTTGAGTGCGAAATTGGTAATGTGCTGTCTAGTTGGAGTTGCCAGTGTTGTGCCCCAGTGGCATCAGTGGTAAACAACAGTAAAGTCATTGGATACTTCAAGACTGGACCCCAAGAAAGGGCCTCACAGTTGTGGTTCCACAACTAGAAGTTTTATTGTTCCATTACCATTATTGTTCACGGGACTGAAGAGGGAGGAGGGCTCGCGTGAGCTGGTTTCGAAGGAGACATACTTTTATGTAACCGCTCCCACTGCAAATTAATTCAGTAAAAAGTCTTCGTCTCCAACTAGAATGTGAAGTAAACATGAATTCTCGTTTTAGCGTCAAGGCCGGATTGTTAATCAAGGCACGTATTAACGAAAGCACTGTCGTGTACTTATATTTTTTAAATATTTTATCAATGAATAGAGACACACATAATGCTCTATAGTTTTCAGAAAACAGCACATGAGACTAGTAAATTGCTGAAAAACTATGCCTCTATTTTTAGGAGTCTAAAAATAAATTGAAAGCTGGCCAGGCCCTAAGTGGAAGTTGCTCAAAGCGATTCCGGTGTTCAAGACAGCCGAAAATTGCCTGCCACTACACCAGTAAATGAAATCCCGCAAACAAAAAGTATACCGTAAACATTACTTCCTGGAGATGTGTTTTAAATAGCTGTTTTCTAAAGGAATGTTATGAAACCACATTTCTAAACTACATTTACTGGGGTTTTCTTTGAAATGTGATGACACGCTCATACTAAAAATAGTATCGGCAATATGCTTTCTTAAGCACATGCTAAACATATCGTACAAAGTGAACAAGCAATGGCAAAGACAATATGTCTGAAGTTTTAAAATAAGTCAAATAATTTTGTTTATCAGTATGGTTTTGCGTGTGTGGTTGAGTTGATTGGTGGATGGATGAGTAGTTTGTGGTGGGTGAGGGAAACTCAGATACGATGAATGGTTTACTGGATGAATTGGTGGATGACTGAGAGAATCTGCGTGGATGAATGGATGGGTGTGAAGACAGACTGATGGATGGTTGTATGAATGTCAGGATGAGTGAATAGATGGATCACTAAGTGGGTAGTTTAGTGACTGATTATGTTAGTAGATTAGTGAGTGAGTCAGAGGTTAAGTGAATGGATTGGCGAGTCAGTAGGTGACCATGTGAGGAAGTGTGTGGGTGGTTGAGTAGATGGATGGATGGATGGATGGTTGAGTGTGTGAAGCGAGTAAGTGGATGGATGAATGAACAAGTGGATTTTGGGGGTGAGTGAATGGGTAGGGTCTGTGACACAGTAAATAAGTGGGGTGAGTTAGTAGGATTATTGACTGGATGCAGTTGGTGAGTGGATGTATAAGGCGAGTCATTGTGCAAGTAGATGGGTGTGTGATTTTGTAAGTGGATAGATAAATTCATGTTTGCCGACGCATGGGGTGAGTGTGGTGAGCGGACTGGCTAGGTGGACGAATGTGTTTGACTTATGCTGAGGGGAAAATAACAATATTTGCAGAGGTAATGAAAAACAAAGGCTGCCTGACATGAAATTTTGTACACACTGTGTGTTAGTAACAGTACCACAGAAGTTCCGTCTGCCTAACCTCCTGATATCCTTGTACCCCAACTCAGTCATCTACCCTGCAGGTACTGTAGGTCTCTGCCTGTTGCCCCACTTCATACCATTCACCGATGTCACCACTTCCTGCCGCCCACTGCTAGCTTGCCTACGTTCCCTCGTTGGCACTCCTCCATTCCTAGAACTTACATGAAGAGTGAGGGGAAACTAATGCCAAGACCACTCAGAAACCTCGCTTCGCACTGCTAGGGAACTCCCAGAACTGTTCCGGACTCATCCAGCCAGAGTCTGAGTTAAGGCAGGAAGGTTCCTGGTCATTTTGTGTGATCTTTTGAGAACTGCCACAGCGATACCGAAGAAAGCATATTCGGGGAGGCGCTACCCTATCCAGTCACTGAGGGCCAGATGTAGCAAAGGTTTTTACCCATTCTGTGTCTATGGGAAAAAGTGTTCGTACATATGGCCCTGAATGTGGTCAAGACTGCAGCCTGCGACTGCACGTAATTCTATAAGCCAGTTACTGCCTACTACACGACGCCGTCTGACACAGCACGAAGTCCATGCTACATCGGTAACCTATCACTGTTCCTCAGTATGTGAAAAATATGAGTCTGTTACTGCGCCCAGCCAATTAAAGACAAACCCAGTTATTGTATTGGGAGAGGACGTGGCATAACGTCCAGAGCTCCCGACTTTGAAGGTGGGGGCAGGTTCTAGTCTCGGCATCTGCTCAACATCCTGTGATTCTGGACAAATCACGTAATACCCGCCCCCACCCCCTGCCTACCACCAACTGTGAAGTAACTGGTGCTCATGTGAATCGCTCCAATATCTTCTGTCGAGTTCGCGCTATATAAAACCGCGAACAAAACGTAATCATTTCATGGACTAATCAAAATTTGCCACTGGACACCCCAGAGAAGGCGAGTCTTCAGACCAGCACATGTCTCAGCGGGATCCTGTCATTGGAAAGTGCTGAAGAGGAATCTGAAGGCATGTCACTGTGCACCCCTGTTATTGATCACCTCATGACACAATGAGAGCTTGGCAGTGCACTTAAGTCCCCTCCCATGACTTCAGCAGTTGAATGAAAGCAGGTCACCAGTTTGCGCCCTACCTGTGTGAACTTCTACAGAGGTCACTTTCTGCAGCTTATGCCAGACCCGTGGACACACGCATCCCACCCTCTAGCACTAACTCTCACATCTTAGCTTCCTCCTATCATCCCTGGCACTCAGACTGCACATCTCACCAGAAGAAATAGTTGGTTTCATCGAACACCTCTGACTGTCCTGTGTGCATGGCTCAGCCCTCTGTAGGTGAGAAGGAGCATATCAATGAATCTGTTCATCTGATGTGTCGCTGCTTTTGCGACCTTTGTGACCCATGGCTCAACATATGTCCTGATCTGTGTGGTGTATGAGGCAGATCAGGAATCAGCTGTGCAAGTGCATCATCAGGCAATGTACTCACAGCCGGCAACGCCATAAATCAGACTTTAAGTAAGGATTGGCTTATCACAAGGAATTTCTTGTTTTTAGCGGTGAAAGTCTTCGTTTCCAGATAGCTTCCTCGCTGAAGCACTTGACTCTGTGACTGCACCTCTGCTCCTGAGAGCAATGCACCTCATTCATTGCAACTGAAAATGGACTGCTCAGCCTCTGGGTTCTCACCCCTTCATGAATGCTAAACCCCAATCCCAGGAAGATTTCAAGTGAACTGATCCAAGAAGTGAGTGGCACTGCCAGAGCAGTGGCTGAAAGAGGCGGACCCTTTTTGTGCATTAGCTATATGAATCAACAAATATCTGATTGACAGATGACGCTGTAATGCCAGTCTTAAAAACAAGCATTTGCAATGCAGTAGGTCTTGCATTTGTGAGAGTTAGATCTATTGGCATTGTACATGACAATGTATTTTACCTATGTGTTTTGGTTTGGAGTGTAGTGGATGTATGCCAGGTGCCACATCAACCGTCCCAGGCCTGTTGCAGGAGAGAGGACACACCAAGGCTGCCATCTTGAGAGTGTTTTTGCCTCATCCCTACATACTGACTTGGATACCCTAGAGATGCAATCCTTTCTAGTGTGTTCACCTAAACTTTTATTGCACCAAACAGGCCACAAAGAGGCACCATCATGGCATTTCACCCAGAGAATGAGTGGGACAAATGAGCTAGGAGCAAATAAAAAGCAGCCACATAGTTCTGTGTTAAACTTTTAAAGGAATTATTCCTCTACATAGACATAACCAGCCAAACCTTTCAAACATTGACTGTATACAAAGAGAATAACAGAAGAGACAGCTTAACTGGACAGGAAACTTCAAATTTGTGCAGATTGGTGAAACCGTTTTAGTGGTAGATGGGCCGACAGGATAGGTTCCAGAGGTGCCACATCTGTGACTTTCGGTCAGTGTTTTAAATGGAAATACAGAAGGGCTCGTACTCTATATTCATTTAAAGCACTGCCTTGGGTTTATAGTCTTATGACAGTCCTCACATTCAGGCCTGGACTCTGTAGTACAGATATGTGTACCTCAATCTCCTGGGCTGTGACAGTGCCTTTTTGGTGTATACATTTGTGCACTGACTGATGGATTTGAAGTCAGAATTATATCTGTTGGGGTAGCTACTCAAAATTTGAAGTCTTGGCCTTGCCATCTGGACTGCTCAGAATAGAGCGGGATGCCTGGGTTTGGGTGATAGTGTTTTTTCACCTAGACCAGTGGTACCAAATGAGGCTCCTACAGGGCTGGTTCATTGGCATTATTTCGGGCTATGGAAAGTTTATGTTTTTAATTGGGAATCCAAGGTAGGTCCAGAACCATGTCAGAGTTTCTTGATAGCCACATAAGATAAATTATGTAAAAATAATTTATATGGAGCTTATTTACACAGTGGTTACCCTGCAAGCCTGCCATAGATCCTGCCTGTTTGTCTGTTGTTTTACAAATAATACTTCAGTCACAAAGACACATTTGGGTGAAATTAGTACAAGCAGTGGCTTGTCCTGATGGCCACAGTCTGTGCACTAATGGCAACAAAAGCAAAGAAACACAAATGATGGAAAAGAATTGATGGATTAAACCCAGATCTGTGACTGGGGGTGAATGTTTGATTTGTTCTGCATTCTTTCCATCATTTGTGTTTCTTTGCTTTTGTCGCCATTAGTGCGCCGGGTATGCCCAGACGTGGGTCCCGGGCCCACTATGCCACTGGATTTAAGCTAGCCTGGCTGATGAAGGGTGATGCCCTGAAACCGATCCCAGGATGCTTGTTTCCGGTCCAGGGAGGACCTGGCCTGGCAGTTCGGGCTGGACTGCTCCCATGGGGAACAGGGTCAAGACTGATTTGCTTATGGCTGGGTCCAAACTGGGGTGGCATGGTGAGCAAAAGAATTGATAGAATAAACCCAGATCTGTGACTGGGGGTGAATGTTTGATTCGTTCCGCATTCCATCCATCATTTGTGTTTCTTTGCTTTTGTCACCATTAGTGCTCTGGGTATGCCTAGATGTGGGTCCCGGGCTCACTATGCCACTGTATTCAAGCTAGCCTGGCCGCTGAAGGGTGATACCCTGAAACTGGTCCCAGGATGCTTGTTTCCGGTCCAGGGAGATCCTGGCCTGGCAGTCCAGGCTCCATCATAGTTTTGTGTTCCTTTTGTGTCCTTATCAAGGCACATATTCTTATGGATGATGAAACTATGAGCAAAATTGGAACAAACCTTGGAGCTTTAACTACTGAACCTGTTAAGTTTCTAAAAGGATTTGCTGAGACAGAAGAAGAATGCGACTTTAAAGAAATACCTTGTGCATGTGTGGAAAATGAGTTCTGACTGTCACACATTTGACGATCTTCGGTACAGTAAGTTCAAGAGATCAGTCCCGCTAAGTGACCTTGCACTGACGTCGTATTCTGTACGTCTACACATTAAAAGAGCGTTATACTTTCTCAGTAGATTTGTAAATGTTTTGGATCATGCATAAGTAGAAAAAGATCCATGTGCATTTTGTTGGGAAGATATTGATGAGGTGCCAAAACCTATGTGTTAGAAATTGGGTCTTTGGTTGACTGTCAGGTTGCCCCCTGTTCAAGCAAGGACCCTCACTCTACTCAGGGTAAAGGAGAATCACCCTCAGCTAACCCCTCCTTACCCCCTTGGTAGCTTGGCAGAGCAGTAGGCTTAACTTCAGAGTGCTAGGTGTAAAGTATTTGTACCAACACTCACAGTAACTTAATGAAAACACTACAAAATGACACAACACAGAAACATAGAGAATATTTATCTAAACAAAACAAGACCAAAACGACAAAAATCCACAATACACAAGTCAAGTTATCAATTAAAAAGTAAAAAGAGTCTTTATGTAGTTTAAAACACACCCTAACACTGTTAGCATGAAAATGTACCTTTGGTGCATCAAAAATAACCCCGCACGGGCAAGTGTGCATCAAAAAGGGCTTACGATGCGTCGATTTCACTCATGAGCGAGGCCTTGCGTTGTTTCTCCTTTCGTCTGGTCGGGGCGCGTCGTGTCTTCTCTCCACAGGAGAGCGATGCATCGATCCGGTCAGCACTCTCGGGTCCGGGCAGGCCTTGCGTTGTTTTTACACACCCAGCAGTACTTGCATCGGAAATCCAGCCGCACGATGATCCGAAAACACTGCAGCGCAGGTTTGCGATCTCCCAACCTCCATCAGCAATGCTGCACGTTGTTTCTCCAGCTCCGGGCGCCCATTCTTCGGTCGCGTTTCTGGTGATGGTCAATTTTAAGCCACGGAGCCGGCGGCGCATCATTTCTTCAGCTGCAGATCGGAGTCGCGTTGATCTTTTCCCTGCACAGCACTCTGTGCGTGGATTTCCTCCTCTTAGGCTGCCAGCTTCTCCGTTCACGGTCCCAGGAACTGGATGGGCACCACAGGGCAGAGTAGAAGGTCTCTCCAGAGACTCCAGGTGCTGGCAGAGAGAAGTCTTTGCTGTCTCTGTGACTTCAAACAACAGGAGGCAAGCTCTAAATCAAGCCCTTGGAGAGTTCTTCTCAAGATGGAAGGCACACAAAGTCCAGTCTTTGCCTTCTTACTCTGGCAGAAGCAGCAACTGCAGGATAGCTCCATAAAGCACAGTCACAGGCAGGGCAGCTCCACTTCCTCAGCTCCTCAGCTCTTCTCCAGGCAGAGGTTCCTCTTGTTTCCAAAAGTGTTCTAAAGTCTGTGGTTTTGGGTTCCCTTCTTATACCCAATTTCTCCTTTAAAGTAGACTTTCTTCAAAGTAAAGTCTCTTTTGAATGTGAAATCCTGCCTTGCCCAGGCCAGGCCCCAGACACTCACCAGGGGGCTGGAGACTGCATTGTGTGAGGGCAGGCACAGTCCTTTCTGGAGCGAGTGACCACTCCTCCCCTCCCTCCTAGCACAAATGGCTCATCAGGATATGCAGGCTACACCCCAGCTCCCTTTGTGTCACGGTCTAGTGTGAGGTGCAACTAGACCAACTGTCAAACTGACCCAGACAGGGAATCCACAAACAGGCAGAGTCACAGAAATGGTATAAGCAAGAAAATGCTCACTTTCTGAAAGTGGCATTTTCAAACACACAATCTTAAAATCAACTTTACTAAAATATGTATTTTTAAATTGTGAGCTCAGAGGCCCCAGACTCTACATGTCTATCTGCTCCCAAAGGGAATCTACATTTTAATCAGATTAAAAGGTAGCCCCCATGTTAACCTATGAGAAGGACAGGCCTTGCTACAGTGAAAAACGAATTTAGCAATATTTCATAGTCAGGACATATAAAACACATTACTATATGTCCTACCTTAACCATACACTGCACCCTGCCCTTGGGGCTACCTATGGCCTACCTTAGGGGTGTCTAACATGTAATAAAAGGGAAGGTTTAGGCCTGGCAAGTGGGTACACTTGCCAAGTCGAATGTGCAGTTAAAACTGCACACACAGACACTGCAATGGCAGGTCTGAGACATGATTACATAGCTACTTATGTGGGTGGCACAACCAGTGCTGCAGGCCCACTAGTAGCATTTGAATTACATGCCCTGGCACCTCTAGTGCACTTTACTAGGGACTTACTAGTGAATCAAATATGCCAATCATGGATAAGCCAATTACATACACATTTTGTAAAGGAGCACTTGCACTTTAGCACTGGTTAGCAGTGGTAAAGTGCCCAGAGTAACAAAAACAGTAAAATCAGAGTCCAGCACACATCAGCAACCTAGGGAGAAGAGGCAAAAAGTTAAGGGAGACCACGCCAAGGATGAAAAGTCTAACACTATGAAATTTCTAAAGCCTCTACCCACAGCACTTCCACGTACATGCAAAACCTATGCTACAAAAAGATGTCCCTGTCGATATGCTTTTTTCCAATGTTCAATATTCTGCAAATGTACCACGAGCGATTGCCGAAACAACAAAATAAATTGAACTATGAAAATGTGTCTAAAACAGGAGTAATAAACATTTTTTTTTTCATATTCAGATCATAAACATTGTTTGGTGTATACATGAAAGGATTCAAAACCAATATTATTTGATTAATTTCTATGTGTGTCTCTCCTTCCACTATTATAGCTGCCATTTTGGAAAATTGTGGAACCGTTCAGCAGTGTCTACCCAAGCTAAATCTCTAATGATCCAAAAACACAAATCAAAAATGAAAATCTTTGCACAACATTTCTTTTACGGAAGTATATCAGGGGGGCAGGATTGGGAGTAACAGGATGTGCTGCTGTCTGGGCAACCCTCTATTGACCCAGTCCCAGTTACATCTCCTGGGTACCTCCTTTAGTACTGATACTCTTTTATCAAGCAAGAGATTAAGGATAATACAGGTTTAAAGGGCAGTGATCAGTTTAGATTAACCCATGCCCTCTACTGGATTGGAGGTAAATGGGTCATGGACTTGGCATGTAGGGGGCAGGGAGCGCATATTGAAACCCTGTTTAGCAACAATGTCCAACGCAAAGGCATTACCTGGATATATAAATACATCCAGGAACTCAGGCCGTGATCTAAGTTTAAGTATGAGACGAGCTGTGAAAGGAACTTAGAAATGAAGATAAAACCTGGTTGGCAATTTGGAAAAGAGCAGCCAAATTATCCATTTGTATGAAGCACAACGAAGATGTATACAAACTATGACCAGATGTTACTTCTCTCCTATAAAGTTTAACTCTGTGTTTGGGGGCCAGATGTATGCTGGATAAGTTGTGGGGATGGAGGTACACTGCTGCATTTGTGGTAATCATGTGTCCATATTCAAACGTATTGGTGAGAATTTCTTTTACACATTAGAGGTATAATTGATATCTCACTGCCACTACTAGTGGAGTCTAGAAAGGTGTCCTGTAATTTCTAACTGGGCCCTGCACTGCATTCACAGGAACAAGGTTTTAAGCAAAATGCTGAGGGTACTTCCATTTCTTTCAATGAGGAAAGATGGACTCCAAATTTCAAATCACTCACAGTCCAGGTGGCAGAACCAGACACATCTACCTGATTGACTCACTTAAATCCTTCAGATAAACCTGTAGGCTCTGGGATACTTGCAGAATGTTGAAAATGAGAAATGATACAAAATATTTGGTAGGAACTAGTGGTGATAGACAGTGTGCACGCGCATGCCGTTTAAACTTAAGACTTAAGGCACACACAGCACACACCCATATCACTTTGTGATTCAGCCCCTGGTGCAGACATAGTGAAAATCACTACCTATATTCGCATGGCATTGAAGGCACAGATAACACTACTCCATAGGATCAAATTATGAATCAGAAACTGTCTAGGTGCCCAATCCTTCTACAACAACAATTTCATTTGCTGCCTACATCTGAGAAAAAATACACAGCCTAGGTCAAGTTTTTTTTTTTTGTTTAAAAGCCTTCTAGGCTGCAGAAGAGCGCTTCTCATTCAAGGCAATGCTGAAGGGTGTCACTGGTATCAAATAAAACTTCAATATTTTGCGTTGGATGAGTCTGCATCCAAATGCAGTGACGTCAGAAAAATTGGCAGTAGCCTAGCCTGCATTTGCGAGGAAGAGGAGCAGCTCCTGTGTGAATGGTACACTCATTTACATACAACTTGGGAAGCTTCTCGAATAGGGTCAAATGGCCTCGTTTTTAGGTCTAGCCTGCGATGGTGAATGCACTCTTGTTTGCAATGGATATTATTTTCTGCCTGGGGCGTGGAGCCTGCCCACTGCTTACCATTCATTGCCGCTCTTATTTGCTGCTTCACAGTTGGCCAGGGTGTGCGGGCTTCACTTCTTCTTTCATGTGGAGCATGGACCAAGTACTAATTGCTTCATCTTGAGTAGCATCCTTCTGCTGCTAGTGCTGTGATTGAGGTACTGTTTTCTCTTTTTTTCCTTATTGTCATGTTGCTGCTGTACAACATGGCTAAAAGACAACGGGAAAACCAACAGGTCTCGCACATGAGAGACCTGTGGGCTTTGCCAGTGCTTATTTTCAATAGCAGGTGCAAGTTCGAAATCAAGTGAAACAGAGAACATTAGAGCAGCTGGCTTTCAAATGCATGCACAAAAAATGAGACCTTAGTAAACACAGAAGTTCTTGAAATTCACTCTTTAGGTTGCATGAAGTTAACCCTTTCTAGGATTGAAGAAAAGTGTTCTGTTATTAGAGTAACAAAGATGGCCACACCAGAGTATTCATTAAAACGGTATACACTTAAGCTGGGAGGCTAACTAACTTCCTGTCCTCATCAGCTAAAAACTATAACTATTCATCCAGCTATGGCCTGTGTGGGGAATCTGGGAAATATGTTCAATGTATTTTATGCATTAAAGGAGTACCAGATTTCTGTAAACCAAGGAGAGCTCAGAAATCTCAATCCTGGCAAAACTTCACATTGCAGAGCAGAAACAAGAATGTGTTTGTCATGACAGGAAAAAAAAAACTTTAAATTAGTGCTTCCCAAACTTTTTGGAACCATGACCAACTTTTAAATATAGCAAACGTTCACATCCCACCTAACTTTAATGGACATGATGTAGACGATTTTTTAATGTAATAAATCCTTGTGTGGCAGCACATTGTTATAAATGATAATGTGTTGAAATCCGGTTTCAGTTAATATGTATTATTTGTGCATCTCCAAGTAAAGTGTCTTGATTTGTTCTAATCCTGCTAAAACCTTTGTTTCCTTCATACTTCAGAATTAAAAAGGCCTTCATTTTGCTTTCCTAACTGCTGAATGTGCACAGTTCATTTACAGGGATTTACATTTTGTTGTGTGTTATGAAAACATTAGCTTTCCTTTCAGACTCCCTGTACACTCAGCAGGATTGTTACATAATTCATTGTACTTTTTCTTCTCTGACTGCAAAGTGAGAGGAGTTCATAAACACCAGCTCCCTGTTAAAATTCAAGTTAGATGATATTTGACCTCTGTCTTTGAAGTGCAACAACTGTGACATGATAAATACAGAATTTGGAGGCTTCTTTATTTACTGCCTGGTCTTTGGCAACCCACCAAAAATCGTCCCGCGAACCACCAGCGGGTCATGACTCAGAGTTTGAGAAACATTGCTTTAAATTACACAGCGATGATCTAATGTAAAATTTTGCTATGTACATATATATATGTATAGTTGTGACTGTGGACTTTGACTTGAGATGTGTTTACTTAATCTGGATCTGGTTGTCTGTAAATATGTGTCTCTTTTTCTCAATTGTAGGAAAAATGATAAAGTCTGTTCCGGGAAAACTAATGAAAGAGGTCAGTAGACGATGCCCTGAAATGCTGCATAGATTGATTTGTGCACTGATTGGATATTTCTTTATATTGCTTCGCTTGGCCAGTAGTCATGAAGTCCCCTTAGTTAAAGTTCTTTTAGGGAATTCCACACTTGTTTAAACCAATTGTGCTTCATGGTGGAAGTTCCAGTTGTCTATTTGCAATTTGCTTCTACTGGATCCAGTTAAGGCATGAAAGTTTTCTGAAGCGTGTGACAATAAATTCTATTGACTCAAACAACTATAACCTAAGATCAGTCACAATGATAAGTAATTCAAGATACTAAACAAATCAACTGGAACAATCTTCAAAGGATAACATTGGATAATGTTTTGGATTTTATCTTTATTCAGTGAGCTTCAGACACAAAGCATTAACATCCATACCTCATTCTTAACATCCGAAATATGCAACTTATTCTGATATAATTTTACGTTGAGTACTTGCACACCTAATTCATTTATAGCAGTTTTCATATATCGGTTCATAATCATCTCAGTACCTCGGGTACTGTCAAATTTCCTTTACAAACCCTTTCCTTTAGAAAACACATATTCCGTTTGTAATAATTTGACATTTGCATCTCATAGCCGAGAACATTGGTGGATGCTAAGATGTCTAAACCTGCTTGAAAAAAATATTCTTTGCAGCTGTTCCATTTTTATTTGTAGCCTCCAATCCACCTAACAGTACAGTATTTTGTTGACGTGTTGATCTCGTTAAATAGACGTCCTAAAAAAAAATTACCCTTTTCTTTGGTTTTACAAAAATCCCTGAGTTTATCCATGGAAATCTGTGAAAGAATTCCATAGTTAAACATAAGGGTAAATTAGTGAATTTTTTATTTGAAAGTGTCCAGCAGTCTGTGGTTAGGATTAGCACCTTTCATTTGTTTTCTCTATATGGGGGAAGCCTCTCCCCAAACAGCTTCAGAGAATATACAGCACTTCTCGCATCCTAGTTTCACACTGGAGTACTAATATTTTTGGCAGGAAATGTTGGTGTGTAAATTAGATAAGAAAACATTTAGAAAGGTTTTCAAATAGCCACGTTTGTGTTTGTGGGTGTTCACTACCTTCTCAATTGCTCCTCCTCAGAAACACTGCTGTTTCCATGTTACCCAGAAATTTACAAATGTTTAGAATCTGCCATATTTGTCCATGTCAGAAAGCATTTCATTGATTCTATTCTGATTACACAATTTTCTACATTACGGAGATGCAGTTATCAATTTTAGTTAAACTCCTTCTGTGCCATGATGTCCATGCACACCTGTGTATTTGCTGACCTGCTTCAATGACTCTTCCGAAGATTTATGACAAACTTCTTGAAGCCACTTTGTGTTAGTGGACAGTAGCGAATTGTGTCATCCCAGAATTCCAGACAGATTCCATGCAAATCTTAGTAGCATTCACTGATAATGTTTTTAACCTGTTTAAGTATACTGGCCTCAGCGGTGAGCTTCTCCGTGTTGTATTTGTTGTTTGCAAAGTCATTAAAATAGATTTCTGAGGACCAAATACTGTGTATTATTATTTGACCTTGGTGTCCCAAACACTTTGAGTGCTGTTTAGTCACTGTATAGCAAACAAATGGTGAATCTTCTGACAGCTTTCCATTGCTTAATGGTGTACTACAAGAATGCATTTTGGTGCCAAACTGTTTGCCTACACAAAGATCATCTTGTGCCTAAATTAGCTCCATATATTGCTGATGCACCTATTATAGGCAGGACATTTTTGACAACCCTTCCATTCACGGATGAATCAGGTGTGCATGACCTAGGGACTTAGCCAACTGTTGGAGAGATTTGGCACTTTCTGCAAGGAGAGGATTATGCACATAAACAAAAGCAATGCTAACTGTATGACACCAGGCCCCAGAAAGCATTAAAACTTAACATCTCCCATGACCATATCCTGTTGGATAGGTTGTCAGAATTTGATTGTCTTGATATGCGGTCAATGGATTACAGCAAGTGGCATAAACAGAGTTCGACCAGCGTGGCTACATTATCGCACAGAGTGGATGCATGTGAGGAAATGGGGTTTATTACATGGTGTGGTTGTGCGACCTCAATGTGTAATACATTTACCAACCCCTTTAGGACCAGTAGGTTTCATTTGTTAAATCATTAGCTCAAACCTGGGTAGCTTTGGCATATAAGCAGCACCAAAACAATCAAAGAAGAAGTACGAGCCTTTCAAGAAATCCAACATCAATTTATAAAAATTAATTTAATTTTCTATATAATCTTCAAAACCAGAACAAAAAATATCCACCAGCGGGTTCGTGAGATATAGAATTTAAAAACTATAGTAAATCAACACTTTTTAACTTAACCACGAACAATCATTGGAAAATTTAACAAATTTGACACTTACAAACTTTCTTCTAGAAAATCTTTGGTGACTATCAATGTTGTTACTTAGAGTTACTCTAAGCAATCAGGGCTAGTCAAGATGACAGGCAAAGTCCACAGAAACAGTTACCTCTCCAGGAAAACTGGAGCTTATGCCCTAAAAAATGCCCTCAGCAAGAGGTCGCAGTCTTCACCCTCAGTGGCTCCTTGCAACTAACTTCTATGAAGTGGTCCTGATACAAGGGATACAGGATGCTGAAGAGGCTCAAGTATACTGAAGATGCTGTGTGGTTGCAGGGGGTCTTCCTGGGGCTTCTTCTCGGCCCACAGGCTTGGTGAGGAGATCCTGGCCACAGGGGTCAGTGTCCCTTGAAGTTCTTTTGAGCTTGGCAGAATCCAGTTGCTTGGTACAGCGGTTTCAGCCGTTTTCTAACTTTGGTGATAATTTGCCTTCCAGGTGACTTCTTTGCACTCTGACGACTCTCCTCGAATCCAGCGGACTCAGGGGCGACTTTGGAGCATCAGGTCTCGTTCCTTTTGCTGCACATTGGTGAGGAGCAGCAATTGGAGCTCCCAACTCCCCCCAGCAGGCTTCTTCAGCTGTTGTGGCCCTGTGCTGCGGATAGGAGGTCAGTGTTCTGATTTGAAGTCTCTTGCTTTGGCTGGGCTCAGGAGTTGTCTTCTCCATGAGCAAGACACAGCAGGCACAATCCCTTCTCCTTTGTTAGCCACCAGGTGCAGCAGGGCAGTCTTATTTCAGTCCTCTTCTCCAGTCCACCATGATCTGAGTGCCAGGGGTGCCCTTTTTATGCCCAAAAAATGCCCTCAGAGGGAGGTCGCAGTCTACAGCCAATGAGTTACCAGGTTCCCTCCTGCCTGATGACAACTTCCTGTGTAGTGTGGCATCTGGCTATTCCAAAAATCCCTTTCTCAGCATATAGAGCTCCCTTTGCTAGCATGTCTGCCTGAACAATAGAGCAGCCCCTCTCCAAAGTGTTTCCCATTTGCCTTTCAAAGGTGTCTTCTCTTTTGAAGCTTGCCTTATGCTAACAGCCGTGTGGCTTCCTGCCAGGGAGAGGTAACACCTCTCCCCCACTCAGGCTTCTGTCGTGTCCTTTCACAGGAGTAATTTGCACATCTCCCCAGGAAGGTAGGAAGCTGTCTCAGGGACAGACCCCATGTGCAACCGTGAACGTGCATGTGAGACCTTGGGCAACAAAATAGCAACTTTGTAAAAGTTGCACACTGCAACAAGTTCCAATAACGTCTACTTGGGCATCAAGTCAGGCTTAAGGAAACAAGTTGTTTGATATCTTACAGTATCAACTTTAGTAGTCCTAGTCAGACGTTAGCAAGACTGAGTTGTCTGCTTGAACGTTGCACTTGCCAATAAGACTACTAGCCTTTACTACAGTATAAACAAAAATTGTGAGTTTTTACTGTTGGAACACGTAAAGGTACCATTTTCAGAAGCATCGGTCTGGACAGTGAACTTCCTCTATAGTCTGGTGCCTTCAGGACAGGTGCTGAGCATGGAGCTTCCTTGAGGGTGCCAAAAACCTTTTGACATTGCTCAATCCAGATAACTTTTCTGGGTTGCTTCTGGGAGGTACGTTCAGTTTGTTGTGCATCTATGGTACTATACCCCTTCAAAAACGTTGCCCGACGCAGATTCTGACTTCGACAGGGATCTCATTCCCCAGGTTGGATCCTGACCCTTATGCCTATCGGTAAGGGTACGGTGAGAGTATGGCGGGGTTGCTAGACCATTTGGAATACCAGCTAGATGACCCTGAATTAGACTAGGCTCAGGAGTTGAGTGAAGCCAGTGGTCTTGACACTTCACCCAACGCTTGCATGCTTTTTCCCCCTACCATGGCTGCAGAGGAGGGAGCTTCATATTCAGTGGTGAGAAGAACGGCTGAGGTCCTGAGCCTCAAGCTGCATTCCGTGGCTGTCAGGACTAACTTACTGACTGAGGTGCTTCAGTCCAGGGCTTCTACATCTGAACCCCTTTTGCCCTTCAATGAAGCCCTTACTGATGATGTGCTGGGGACGTGGTCTAGAGCCAGCACAGGGGATCCTGTCAATAAGACAATCGCCGCCGCCTTAGGCCTGCACCTAACGAGCCTAAATTCTGGACCCAACATCCTAAGTCGGTCATCCAGGCTTCTTCCTCTTCTGGTGCATTCCCTTTCGCACCCCTGGACAGGGAACCAAAGCAACTGGACTAACTTGGGAAGAAGTTATTTTCTTCCTTCAGACTGGTCTGTGAACACCACATGCCTTTTGGGCCACTACTCCCATACTTTATGGGATACAGTCGCGCAGGTGCTGTCACAGGTCCCGGAGGATGCCCGGGCCAGTCTTTCCCAAGCTGTTGCTGATGGGAGGGATGCAGTTTACGATTCATTGTGGGCTGCACTTGACCGCCTCACTAGGCAGATTGGTTGCATCGATCTCGGCCTTACAGTGCCACTCTTGGTTTAGGACATCTGGCTTTTCGGGGGATGTCAGGCAATCGCTTATGGACATGCCCTTCGATGGCACCCATCTCTATGGAGACAAAGCAGACTCAGTGCTCTGGCACTTTAAGGAGTCTCTGACTATGGCTTGGCCCCTTGGTCTTGCAGCTGTTTCTCACCCCCCAGTCCACTTTTTGCTGCTTTCGTGGCTACAGAAGGTGCACCCAACTGCATCCATTTCCCTCCAGCCACTGTGCTGCGCATGCTGCCCAACCTTTGTGTGGCCGAGGACCCGGAATCCAACTTTCCTATGGATTCGGGAGCCAGCGGTCAACCCAGTCCACCAACCCCTCCGCTGCAGCCTCCAAACCACCTTAGTCCGTCGTTCCATCACGGACCAGTTGCAGGCAGGGTTCGCCATCACCTGGCCCACTGGGAATCCATCACGACGGAGAGGTGGGTTTTGCAAATTGTCCGAAGGGGCTACTCCCTCTTCTTCGAGACTACCCATCCAGCCATGTCACCATCCTACGAACGGATGACAGAGAATAGAGAGGGTCCCTGTGCCAGAAGTAGGTTGTGGCTGTTTTTCCGGCTATTGGCTCAGGTCCTATCCGTCCTGGAGATTAGATGATAGCATTGGACTTGCAGGACACATACTTTCACATTCCTGGTCTGCCTGCCCACAGATGTTACTTGCGATTTGTGGTAGGTCATGAGCACTTTCAGTTTACTGTGCTGCCCTTTGGCCTTACCAGAACCCCTTGTGTGTACACGAAAGTAATGGCGGTGGTCGCAGCTCATCTGCGCCAGCTAGGGGTTTCAGTCTTCCCCTACCTTGATGACTGGTTGTTGAAGGCAGACTTGCCTGAGGCTGTCGTCTCTCACCTCGGACTATGGCGGACCATTCGCTGGGGTTCACTATAAATGTGTCGAAGTCACACCTGACTCCCTTTCATCGGAGCAGTTCTGGACACAGTTCAGTTTCAAGCTATCCTCCTGAGCGGCGATATTCAGGCAATGATACCGATGTTTCAACCTCTGTGGTTTCAGTGAGAATGAATCTGAGGCTTCCAGGTCTCATGGCCTCCCGCATCCTGCTAATCACACATACCAGGTGGAGAATCTTTCCGACATGGTCCAGATCTCAGAGGGAACTGCCCAAGATCTGAAGTGGTGGCTTTCGAACCACAATTGGGTTAAAGGCAGATCCTTTGCCCTTTCCCAACCAGATCTAACAGTGGTGACAGATGCGTCACTCCTGGGATGGAGTAGCCACATGGGGGAGGCAGAAATCAGAGGCATCTTGTCCCCGGCGTAGTCCGGGCTCCACATCAACTTCTGGAGCTCAGGCACTCGGACTTGAATTGAAAGCATTCCTTCCCTCTCTCAAAGGGAAGGTGGTGCAGGTGTTCATGGACAACACCACCACGTGGTACTTCAACAAGCAGGGTGGGGTGGGGTTGTGGCCCCTTTGTCATGAGGCCCTGCATCTCTGGACATGGCTGGAACGTCAGGGCATATTCCTGGTGGTTCAACATCTGGCAGGCTCTCTGAATGCCAGAGAAGACGAACTCAGCCATCTATTCATGGTCAATTACGAACGGCGTCTCCATCTTGAGGTGGCGCAAGGTCTCTTTTAGCAGTGGGGAGAGCCGTGGTTAGATCTGTTCGCCTCTGCAGAGAACGCGCAATGTCAGCTATTTCACGCATTGGAATTTCCAAGGCGGCACTCACTCTGCAACGCTTTTTACCGTGAGTGAAGCTCAGGCCTCCTGTACGCCTTTCTGCTTATACCACTTCTGCCCAGAGTTCTCAAGAAGATCAAAATTGATCGGGCCCAAGTAATTGTTGTGGCTCCAAACTAGGCACGAGGAGTGTGGTATCCAGAGCTGTTAAGCATGGCTATCGATCCTCCAATCATACAAAAGGATCTTCTGTTGCAGTATCAGGGGAGGGTTCTCCACACAAACCTGCCCAGTCTCAGCCTTCTTCTGTGAGGTTTGAGCGGCGGCAGTTGACAGCTTTCAACCTTCCGGCCGAAGTCTGTAATGTTATCTTGGCAGCGAGGAGTCCCTCCACCAAAACAGTATACGCCTGTCATTGGAATAAATTTGTGGCATGGTGTACCAACAAGTCTATTGATCCCCTTTCTGCACCTCTGTCTGAGTTTTTTTTTTTATATTCTCTTTTCTCAGCAGGGATCTGCTTTAGGCACCCTTAAGGGTTATCTGTCTGCCATATCTGCTTTCCTCAGGCTACCTGATCAACCCTCCTTGTTTAAATCTCCCATTTTGGGAGATTCCTCAAAGGCCTTACCCACATGTTTCTGCCTACCCTGTTTGTAATGCCCCATTGGGATTCGCACCTGGTACTCACTTCCCTTATGTGTGCTCCTTTTGAGTCTCTTCATAATTGTCCTCTTCAGGTTCTCACTTTAAAAACAGCCTTCCTTGTAGCCATCACCTGTGCACCTCTGCTGCAAGCTCTTTCTCCGAAGCCACCCTTCACCTATGTCTATCCTAACAAATTGGTGCTTTGTACTATGGCCTCTTTCCTACCTGAAGTGGGCATGCCCTTTCATGTAGGCCAATCTGTCACCTTGCCTACTTTTTATGCTCCCCCACATCCTTCTTGTGAAGAGGAAAGACTCCACTGTGTGAATCCAAAAAGAGTGTTGGCGTTCTAACTTAATCATACCAAAGACTTTGGGTGGTCGATCAGCTCTTTATTGGTTATGTGGGTACGAAGAAAGGATGGGCTGTGGAGAAAAGGACCATCTCGAAATTGTTTTTTCTCTGCATCAAATTGTACTACGCTTTGGCTAAGAAGCAACCCCTTGAGGGTTTGCATGCTCACTCTACCAGAGCAACTGCTGCAACCACTGAGCTCGCACGCGGAATTCCAGTCCTGGACATCTGCCAGACAGCAACGTGGGTGTCCCTGCACACGTTCATGTTGGAAATGGCCCTTTTTGCAGGGTTATCCCCAAACCTTTTTGCCTTCTTCCTCCTATTTTTTCAGGTCTGTTTTTGCTGGTTTATTGTCTCTGCACATTTTACCACTGCTAATCAGTTCTAAAGTGCAAGTGCTTCCTATAGAAATTGTACTGTTCAGTGGTTTATCCATGATTGACATATTTGACTTACTGGTAAGTCCCTAGTTAAGTGCACTGGAGGTGCCCAGGGCCTGTAAATCAAATCCTACTACTGGGCCTGCAGCACTGGTTGTGCCACCCACATTAGTATCCCTGTAACCATGGCTTAGACCTGCCACTGCAGTGTCTGTGTGTGCAGTTTTAAACTGCCAATTCGACTTGGCAAGTGTACCCACTTGCCAGGCCTAAACCTTCCCTTTTACTACATGTCAGGCACCCCTAAGATAGGCCGTAGGTAGCCCCAGGGGTAGGGTTCAGTGTATGTTTAAGGTAGGACATATACTAGTGTGTTTTATATGTCCTAACAGTGAAATACTGCAAAATTCTGTTTTCACTATGCAAGGCCTATCTCTCTCATAGGTTAACGTGGGGGCTGCCTTTAAATATCCTTAAAGCGCAGATTCTGTTTGAGAGCAGATAAAAATATGGAGTTTAGGGTCTCTGAACTCACAATTTAAAAATACATCTTTTAGTAAAGTTGGTTTTTAAATTGTCTGTTTGAAAATGAAACTTTTAGAAAGTAGCCATTTTCTTGCTTAAACCATTCTGTGACTCTGCCTGATTGTGGATTGTCTGTCTGGGTCAGTTTGACAGTTGGGCTGTTTTGCACCTCTCTAGACAGTGATACAAAAGGGGGCGGGGTGTAGCCTGCAAATCCTGATGAGCCATCTGAGCTAGATGGGAGGAAGGAGTGGTCGTTCACACCTAAAAGGACTGTGCCTGCCCTCACACAGTACAGTTTCCCACCCCCTGGTGTGCGTCTCGGGACTGGCCTGGACAAAGAAGGATCTTGCAAACACTTCAGACTTTGCTTTGAAGTTTGCCAACTTCAAAGACAGAACAGGGTATAAGAAGAAGACCCAAAACCCCAGACTTTTAGAATCTTTCTGGAATCAAGAGGAACCTCTGCCCAGAAGAAGAGCTGAAGGGGGAGTACTTTCCCTTTGCTATGTTGCTTTGCTGGACTGGCCTGCAGTAGCTGCTTCTGGCTGAATAGAGTGCAAAGGGTAAACTTTGCTGTGTGTCCTGCTTGAGAAAGTTCTCCTAGAGCTTGGAGTAGAGCTTGTCTCCTGTTGGAAGTCTCAGGGACACCAAAGACTTCAGTTTCCTCGACCTGCAGCACTGGGAACTGTGTGTTTTGTGCTGCTCAGTAGGAGAAACCAACGGGACGTCGCTGGCCCGCAACGTGACCTTCCAACGCTGCACGGAGTCACATTGCCCCGCTTCGCACCGCGACCCTGGTCTCACTGACGCCATCATCGGATGACTTCACCCAGCCGTTGCTCGCCCCGCGACCTGTGGGCCCTGCACTCCGGCATTGCCTGCTCACACCGCAGCCTGGGCATCCCTGATGCCGCCGCTCCTGCCGACACCAGTGCCGCTGCCTGCACCGTGGCCTGTGGACACCGCTCGTGAGGTACACCAAGCATCGTCCCGTCCCACACCGCAGCCCCGGTCCATTGATGCCATCATCATCGACTTCACTGTCGTCAACAGGCATCCTGCCTTCACTGTGGCCTGTGGACACTGCTTGTGGGGGTCACAAAGCACCGTCCCATACCGCTGGCTTGGGCCTACCGACGACAGCGCTTCAGCAACAACGCCGCCGCTACCTGCACCGTGACCTGGTGACATCACACGTCTCACCGCCCTGCTTCACACCACAGCCGTGAAGTCGACCGATGCCACCTGACAGTGCGCAAGGGTACTGCTTAAAGAAAAATCTCCAGGTCCGGTCTGACACCTGGGGGTAATTCTAAGGTAAGGAAGCTGCAGCTAGAATATGTCTCTACCAGATAATTTCTTACCGAAGGTAAGTTACTGCCCCTAACTTATAAATGAGCTCATCAGCTCTTGCATTTAATCCTCTGTAGTCCACTTAGAACCTCGTCTCATGCTTCCCTCCAATTGGGTTGAGCTTGGACATTAGCACTACTAGGCTGGCCCGTAGACTATTAGAGGGCTCTATCAACCCCCAACTCTAGAACCTTGGCAACCTCAGCCTTAACTACTAGCTGTGACAACCTCTATATCTTTCTTCTGACATGCAAGCAAGGTGCTCAGATATTTGGTTGCCCCCAACTGAATTCATCAGCTCTTGGTGTGGGGTGGATATCTTATAGTGACTGCATTGAGGACCCTGTAGTTCACACAAAACCTCATCTCAGGCTTCCCACCTTTGGAGTTGAGCTTGCATACCAGTAAGACTGGCCTGGCCCATGGACTACTGGAGGGCTCAATGAACCCAAACTCCAGCATCTTAGCAGCTTTACCCTTGATGCTGGCTTTGACTGAGTCAGACAACCTGTATATCTTGCTTTTGACAGGTGAGCTGTCACCAGTGTCCACATTGTGGGTACACCACGTTGTCAGACCCGGGGTCAGTACAAATAGTCTAGCAAACTGCCTCAGCAACTGATATCAGTCCCCTTGTTGCTGGTCTGTAAGGGTGAAGTAGAGAACTACTCCATCCACTGTACCATCTTGAGAATTAGAGGTTAAGAAGTCAGCAAGAGGCTAATTTTCCTCTTCCTTTCCCCATATGACACCATCAGCATGGTGATGTCTGCCTTGTCATGGTGTAGTTTGAGCCTGTTCAAGTGGATGACCCTGTGAGGGTTCCTCAAGGTACCTAAGTGCACCAAGTAGGTGACTTCCCCCCTTCTCTAGGACTGGGTATGACCCAGACCATTTGTCCTACGGTGCTCTGGGAGCTACAGGCTCTTAAGATCCATCCCAACTGTCCTGGCTGATATTCCACCAGTGAGGACTTTCAATAATGGTCTTGGTGAATATTTTTCATCAAGGCCATTTCTTTGGAGCTGGTAGGAAGTTGTGAACTTACAAGTTACAATGTCATTCCCCACCCTCTCAAAGGGAGTTCCCACCACAGTAAGGGCATTAGGGGAGCCTTATGTTTGCCCCCAGCCTAGCCACTGGCTTGGTAGGTGACACAGGAACGACAAAACCCCTTTACCTTCCTTGCCATCTGGGGCAAGTAGAAATGGTTGACCAAACTGTACTAGGTCTTGTTCTGCCCCAGATGCCCAGCTAAAGGGATGTCATGGGCCAGGTTAAGGAGGATCTCCTTGTAATACTGGATGACCACCAGTCTTCTGGTTGCCCAAGGGTTCGGGTCCTTTATTCACTGTACAGGACGCCCTCCTCACAGTACACCTTATGGGTACCACTGGCATCCCCTTGTTCCTGTCTGTCAGCTAACTGTTGTAGGTCCTCAGAATTGGGCATGTCCTTTACTAAGGTCCTTCCTGGGGGGACCCACTGCTCATTGGAGTTCTGCCATATCTGGCAAGTCACCTAGGGAGGCAGTCTCTTCTTTAGCCACCAGACCTTCTCCCTGACGGTTAGGGTCGTTCTGTAGCTGTCAACTAATGGGAGGTGGTTGGCCAGCCTTCCTGCTCTTTCTTTTGGCTGTAGGGACCTGGTCCATTATTTCAGGCTCCGGGATCCCTGGAATTTCCCTCAGGGCCTTCTGTACTCTGGTGGTAACGCACACTCATTCAGGAAGACTCAGCGTTGCTGCATGGGTCCATCTTTCTACTTCTGACCAGACAGAGGTTGCCAGATCATTACCAAACAGAGTCTCTACTGGAATGGCAGTGGACACAGCTACCTTCTTTGGGCCAGTAACCCCTCACCACTCAGTCTACCACAGCTATGGCATGACACTTTGGTGCACCTCGCCTGGAAGTATCTGGTCTGTGAAAAGCAGTTTGGCCATAACCATGATGACACTAGCATCTATAACCCTTAGAGCCTTTACCTCCATTGCCACCCCATTGATTTCTGGTCACCGCCTACACTTCTCCATAATGGGAGGCCAGTGGGCCAAAGGTTCAATGTTCTCCCCACCTATGAACACTAAGGTGGACTCTGTGTACCCTTTTTGATCTCCTGGGGCAACTTACAGCGCCACACCAGCCATACCCTTTGACTGGTCACCAATTTTTGCCTTCTTGGTGCACACTGCCTCTCCTCTCTTGTGTCCTGGTGAATTATAATCAAAGCATGCTCCAGCCTTTGTAAGTTCAAATATCATTCCCAGGTCCCCCTCTCTTTGGAATGGGATGTGACTGTGGGCCTCCCCCTTTGGCACCTTTTTTTGAGTTTCCTTCTTTTTATCTTCGTCCACATCTGTCTCCTCAAGGAGCGCCTGACCTCCTTTCTTTTGGTCACCACCCAGGGACTTCTTGTAGACCCTGGTATGAACCTATTCATCAGCTGTTGTGTGCGGTTCCCTGGGGCTTGACAACTTAGAGTCTGCCAGATGCTGGTACAACATCTCTGATGAACAAATTAGTGCAAATGTGTTCCTTAACAATTAGATTATAGATCCCTTCGAAAGTGTCCACATTGCTGCCTTTAGTCCAGCCATCCATTGTCTTAACCGGAGGGTAAGTGAAGAATACCCATGCCTGTGTGACTCCTTTTTGTGCTGTCCTAAGCTACTGCCTGTGCTTTTCAGGAGTAAGTCTAGAGAGTTAAATGAGTGCTGCTTTCATGTTTGGGTAGGATATTGCTATCTCATCCTCACGTGTGAGTAGCCTGTCCCTTCCAACTACTGGTGCTAAGTACCAGAGTAGTGTTCCTTAGTGTTGTGTACTCACCTTCCTCATTTCAAGAGTTCTCTCATATCAGGCCAGCCACCTATCTATATTTTATCCCCCTGGACAAAACTAGGGACAATGCCTTTAGGCAATCTGACCTATTGGGCTCCCCTGTCATTACCTATTACTCCTCTGCTGCCACCATCTTCTCAGGGCACTAAACCCAATCGGGTCCTCCTCTCCTCAAGGGCCAGTCTTCTTTCTTCCAAGGCTATGGCTCTGTCCTCTGGGTCCAAAGCTGCCATGTTCTCCTGGAGGGACCTGTGCCTAGTGAAGGAACCTCTTAGGCTACTGGTCTGGAGGCCAACCTTGGCCTGGTGTTGGGGGCTAGGATCTCTCTTGCCCCTGCTGCTTTCTCATTGGCACTCCTGCCATAGTCTCCCCCACTGTTTGAGTTAATTCCTTCTCCATTCTGGAGGAGCTCTGTGGGATTCTTCCCAAGCCTTGATGGCTTTAATGGGGTCATTTTTCCTGGCCCTCACCCCCATGTTGATCCTTCTGTCCCTGCAAAGTGCCCTCAACGCATTTCTCTTGAGGTTAGACAGTCTTACCATGTTAAGCTTGATGTTTCCTTGCTGTAAAGGTGACAGTTTAGCAAGCTCTTGGAAACAGTACTTTAGGAGAATGCAAAACTCTAAAACTGCTTGGGAGGCACAATAAAAATTTTCTAGGTGTCACTCTTGGTGGATTCTCAATAGTCTCAACTCCCAACACCTGTCCAACACAAGGTCTAGATCCACTGCTGGGCCCCAATATGAGGAAATGGGGTGTAGTACTTGGTGGTGTTGTGTGATCTCACCGGGTAATACACTTACCAACCCCTGTAGGACCAGTACGTTTAGTTTGTTAAACTTTAGCTCAACTCTGGGTTGCCATGGTGCTGAACAGTCAACTTACACAAAGGAACCAGTGTAAAGCTGTTAAACAGCACTAAAGCAATTGAAGAAGAAATACACAAGCCCCTCGAGAAATCTGACATCGATTCATAAAAATAGATTGGATTTTTAGATAATTTCTGACACCAGAATAAAAACAATCCACCAGAGGGTTTTGGAGATACAAAATAATTTACAAAATATTGTAAATCAACGCTTTTTACTTAAATGCAAGCAAGCACTGACAAATTCAACGAAAATTACATTTGGAATCTTTCTCAGGAAAAACTTTGGTAAGTATCAATGTGGTTAGTTAGTTATTTTTGGCAACCAACTCAATCAGGAAGCCAGTCAGAGGGACCACAAGGTCCACAGAAATAGTTACCTCTCCAGCAAAAGCAGTCTTCAGTTCAGTTGCTCCTTGTTATTGATTTCTATGGAGTGATCTTGATGCAGGTGATACAGAATGGTGAAAATGCTCAAGGATGCTGGAGATGCTGTAGGGTCAACAGGAGTCTTCCTGGGGCTATTTCTTAGTCCATGGGCTTGGTGAGACAACTCTTGCCATAGGGGTCAATGTCCCTCAAAGTCCTTTCAAACTTGGCAGAAGTCCAGTCACCACTGAGCTGCTAGGCCAGGCCGTGCGGCGAACCATAAACTGAGCACAGCGGAAGGCCATGTATGGAAGGAGTTGGCTGCCTGGGAGGGGCCCTGCATCCAACCCCATGCAGACAGCCATCCCCCGGCTGGTCAACTGTAGGGAGTGGCGGGACCTGCAGGGGTTTACTTTACGTATGGTAAATAATACTTTACATTAAAAAACAAAACTAGAAGTTCACAGAAAAAAACAAAGGTGGAAGTGACTTTCTATGAAATGATGGATAACATCACTGCAACATTTGAAATAACATCATTGATGACAACACTAAAGTTTAAAATGTTATGTTGTCACTAAAATTTTCATCTAACTATAACATCACTTTAATCTTTTGTTTTTTCAGTGGGAATATAGTTTTTTCCATAGGAAGATTGTTTAGCTTTTTTTGGTAACTTTGGTGCTATTGGACAAATCTACATGAAACTGTAAAAAAAAAAAAAAAAAAAAAACTTCCTCAACCTCATCTCCTTCGTGGAAAGTTTTCGAGTGTTCCATCAAGCAGGGACAATTTCCCATAGTAATTTTAGAAATAAAATAGCTGAACAGAATTGCACCGAATCTGGCAGGAGGATATATATTTACTTAGGAAGTGTGCTTTTTGTGATTGTGTAAATCTTTTCAGCTACTTTTGAGGTTCACAAATTAGTGATATCTGGATGGTTGGTCCTGCATGACTGTTATGGTACACCAGTGGTACCATGCATTTTTCAAATAAATAGAGTGATCTTATTGCCTGAGAAGATTTGGTCCCCCGTCTGCTTCTTTGCCACTGACCCGCAGTACTGAGGAATCTGATTAGTTGGCCACAACATCAACAGAAATGTTGCGGTCACAATTACCGGACATGAGGACTTGGCCCGAGGGGGAGTGGAGCGTATTATATGGTATGGTTGTGCAACCTTACTGTGTGATATACTTGTGAACCATCTTGGGTCCAGTCAGGGTTGTTTGCAAAATCTTTAACTCAACCCCGGGTAGCTGTGGCTTCAGGAAGCAAGGCTTAAACAATGGAACTAGTGTAAAGCATTTTAGAAGCACCAAACTATGAAATAAGAAGGTTACACAACATGAAGGAAATACAACACCAATTTGTAAAAATAGATTATATTTGAGGAATTTTTAGAGTCCAAGATGTATAAAATCCATCAGAGTGTTCCAGAGTCATAGATTATCTGATAGAGATTTCTAGCCACAGATTCCTTACCTTAGAATTTCCCCTGGCGTCAGACTAGATCTGTAAGATCATTCGGCTCCGCGTGTGTTGTTGGCATCATCCGCACTGGAAGTAACATCCACAGCACCTACATAGATGCCACCTAGGTGCGTTGATGTCAGTTCTTTTCTTTCTGCGCCAGCTAAAACAGATCCAGAGAAAAGCAACCGTGTCCGTCACTCTTTGACTGGACTTTTTCGATGTTTTGTCGACTTCTTTTGAGGTTTTGGTCCTGTTATGGCAAGGATGTCATCCAAGAAGGTCGGCTTCACTTCCTGTGGCACTGTTATCAACTGATTTTGGGGACGGACCCACATCTTGTTTGCCTTTGGCGCCTCGAGCATGACACCACCTCAAGTTGTGCTCTGACTGCTGACCCATAAACCCAAAGCCCTTGAGGGAGTGATCCCTCAAGCTTCTGGCGGTTCAGCATGCAACAGCACAACTTTCAAGGTCCCAGTCGAGAGGAAGGTACTTGGAGCAGTTGCAGAGCCCGAGATCCTCGTTGCACTCCAAATTGTCGACACACTCAGGTAAGTCGCATCACAAGAATAAGTCGTTGAAGAGGTCTTTGACTACTCCACGTCCATTGGCTGATGAGACGAGGGAGCATACACATTCGAGGCCCTGGTACATGGTAGAGCCTGCTCCTGGGCCGACTCCGTGCCTCACAAACTTTCTGGGAGCTGGAGCAGCCCCATTCAACTAAAATTCTAAGAGGCCATGCTCCTCATATTTGGGTGGCCTGACCCCAGTAGTGCGCTTTCGGGCCCAAGGGTTTGGCAGGGGGCCCCTTCTGGTTCCGCGCTGGCAGTTCTGGCCCCGGCACCAGTTAGGCCCCATGGATCCTTTCCTGGATCCAGACTGGCACCCGTTGTACCCCCTTGACCTTCCCTGGTGCCAGTCCCAATGGCAAAGCTTCTGGCGGTACCCTCCCCATTCTGATCCCTGACTCCAACACAGAGGCAGAGGTGCATTGCCCAATGCTGTTTCCAGTGCCATATAGAGCCATAACTTCCAGGCCGGAGCCTAAGCCCTATTCCAATGGGATAGGATTCCTGAAGGAATGGGAGAGGGTCACTGGGCCCTGAAGAATACCAGTCCTGTGAAGATCCTAACTTGGACTGGTGTGAAGAACTGGGTGAACCCAGGAGGCTGGATACTTCTCTGGATACTGGTATGCTTTCTCCCCCTTCCGTGGTTATGGAGGAGGGAGCGTGATTTGTGATGGTGGTATGGGGGCAGCCAGGTCCTGGACCTTAGCCTGCCTCTGGTGGCAGTCAAAACTAATGTCTTAACAGAGGTGCTGCAACTGGGAGCCTTCCCCCCCCGAACGGCTTTTCCCGTTTAAAAAAGCCCTAACTGATGTCCTTCTGGGAACATGGTCCAAACCCAGGCCTGGGGCTTTTGTGAATAGGACGATTGCCCATCGCCACAGCCTCGCTTCAGGGGGCCAGACTTCCTCACCCAAAACCCTACCCCAGAGAGCTTGGTGGTCCAAGCCTCTACATCCCATGTACATCCTGGTGCATTCTCTACCGCACCCTAAACAGGGAATCCAAGAGGCTAGACACTTTAGGGAAGAAGATGTTTTCTTCCACCAGCCTGGCATTGCGGTCCTTGAATACCGCAGCCCTTTTGGGCCTTTACTCCCGTGATCTGTGGGACACGGTTGCTGCCAACGCTCCCAGAGGAGGCCGG
Organism: Pleurodeles waltl; assembly: GCF_031143425.1. Taxonomy (NCBI): domain Eukaryota; kingdom Metazoa; phylum Chordata; class Amphibia; order Caudata; family Salamandridae; genus Pleurodeles; species Pleurodeles waltl. Next base: position 1,325,372,811 of record NC_090444.1, read on the forward strand.
GACGTACTCTCAGGCTGTCGCACAAAGGAGAGATGCAGAGCAGTTCACTATACGTTGTGGACTTGATACTACCGACAGACTGGACAGAACAGTTTCAAGGACGGTGGCCTTGAGGCACGGCGTCTGGATGAGAATGTTAATTTTTGGGTGCTGTCCAATCATTTCTGATGGGCATGCCCTTTGATGGCACCCGTCTCTTCGGAGACCAGACAAATTCGGCGCTGGAGCATTTTAAGGACAGTCAGACTACAGCCAACTTTCTAGAAGAGTAATTTTCTAACTTGTAATGATAAATTTTACTTTACCATTAAAGAGGGCTTATTACAAGTTCATACATATGAAACATGACATAGCTACCTCCTCTGGCTTAGGAATTACAGTGTATTAAATGTAAAACGGAATACTCAATGTTATCCAATGGGAGGGGTAGGCCTCACAGTAGTGAAAAACAAGTTTGTGACTTTTTCACTAGTAGGACATGTAAAACTTAAAAGTACATGTCTTACCGAACCCTGCCCTATGGGCTACCGAGGGCCTACCTTAGGGGTGACTATTATGAAATAAAAGGGGAGTTTTAAGATTTGGCAAGGAGTTTCAAATGCCAAGTCGGCATGGAAGTGGGACACTGCTTTCAGGCTGCAATGGCAGGCCTGGGACATGATATTTAAGTGGGTGGCACAATACGTGCTGCAGGCCCCCTGACAGCATTTAATATACCGGCCTTGGGTATATGGTAGATCACTCTACAATGGACTGAAAAGTAAATTAAATATGCCAATCAGGTGTATGCCAATCAAACCATGTTTAGGGGAGTGAGCACAAGCACTTTAGCAGTGGTAAAGTGCAGAGAGCCCTTAGGCCAACAGAGCATAAATCCAGAAAAGGCTGACAGGTCTAATATGCAGGCTCTACAGTGGGACCTGAAGTTCCAATGGACACAGGAGGGGAATCTCTCCGACATGGTCCTGATCTTGGAGGGAACTGCGAAAAATCTGCAGTGGTGGTTAACGAACTACGATTGGGTCAGTGGCAGATACCTATGTCTTCCCCAACCTGATCTCACAGTAGTGACAGATGTGTCACTCCTGAGATGGGGTAGCTTTGTGGGAGAGGTAGAGATTAGAGGACTCTGGTCTCTGTCGGAATCCGGACTTCACATCAACCTTGGAGCTCCTTGCAATCCATTTGGCATTAAAAGCCTTTATACCCTCCATCAAAGGAATGCTAGTGCAGGTGTTCTTAGACAACACCACCGCCATGTGGTACTGCAACAAACAGGGCAGGTTGAGGTCGTGGACCCTTTGTCAAGAGGCCCTGCATCTCTGGACGTGGCTGGAGCATTTGGGCATATCCCTTGTGGTTAAACACCTTGTGGGTTCACTGAATGCCAGGGTGGATGAACTCAGCCAAAGATATTTAGCAGATCACAAATGGCATTTCTACCCTGGATTTGGTGCAAGGCCTCTTTCATCACTGGGGAGAGCCTTGGTTAGATCTGTTTGCCTCTGGTGAGAATGTGCAATGTCAGCAATTTTGCTGGCTGGAATTTCCAAATCTGCTCTCACTCGGACACTTCATCTCGAGTGGAGTGCAGGCCTTCTTTTTGCCCATACCACTTCTGCCCAGAGTGCTCTAGGAGGTCAAGAACAACCAAGACCAAGTCATCCTTGCGGTTTTGAACCGGGCACTGAGAGTCTGGTATCCTGAAATCCTGAGCATGGGGCTATCGATCCTCCGATCAGGCTGCCCAGTGAGGAGGATCTTCTGTCGCAGCAGTCTTGGGTGGAGGTCCTCCATCCAAACCTGTCCAGTCTCTGCATTCTTAGGTGGAGATTGAGCGGCAGCAGTTGATAGCTTTCGACCTTGTGCCCGAAGTCTGTGATGTCATCCTGGCAGCCAGGCGTCCCTCCACTAAGAGGGTGTGCGCCTGCCATTGGAAAAAAATTGTGGCATGGTGTGTAGAAGAACACATTGATCCCATTTCTCCCCCACTTTCTCAAGTTGTGGTTTTCATTCTCTGTCTTGCCTAGCAGGGCTCTGCTCTGGGCACTCTTAAATGGTATCTCTCTCCTATCTCTGCTTTTTTGCGGTTTCCTGAACAGCCATCCCTCTTCAAGTACCCGATTGTTTTGTTTTTAAAGGTCTTGTTCATCTTTTTCCTCCTTCACCATTTAGCGTGCCTCAGTGGGACCTTAATCTTGTTTTGATGTTTTTGATGTGTGTTCCCTTCACCCCTCTCCTTAAATATACCCTCAGGCTTATAACAATTGAAACAGCCTTCCTCGTGGTGATCACATTTGCCCAAAGAGTGATTTAGCTTCAAGCCTTGTCATCCAAGTCTGCCTACCTCACCATCTAGTCTGACAAACTGATGCTTTGCACAAGAGTCTTGTTTCTCCGGAAAGTGGTCACTCCATTTCACGTAGGTCAATCCACCACCCTCCCTGCTTTTGACACTCCTCCACTTCCCTGTAAAGAAGAGGAGGCACTTTGAGTGTTGTTGTTCTATCTTATTCAAACAAAAGAGTTCTGGGTGGACAATTAAATCTTCGTGGAGTAAGTTGGAGTGGAGAAAGGACGGGCTGTGCAGAAGAGAACCATCTCCAGATGTGTCGTACTCTGAAATAAGATCTGCTATGCACTGGCCAAAAAGCAACACCTTGAAGGCTTGCAAGCACATTTCAGCAGAGCTAAAGATGCAACTACAGCATTAACATGCGAAGTTCCGGTGGTGGATATCTGCCATGCAGCAATTTGGGCCTCTTTGCACACGTTCACAAAGCACTACTGCCTGGGCAGTCAAGGTTTGTAGTGATGGGCACTTTGCCCGTTCGTTCCCGCAGGACTCCCTCATTTGAAATTTGACCGCAGACCCACCACTGAGGATGATATTCCTTGGGTATCCATTCAGAGGTAAAGAATCAGCACCTAGAAGTCTAGCAGATGAACAAGTTATCTTCTGTAAGACCTTATCTGGTAAAGACTATGGTGGTCATTACAACCTCGGCGGTCTTTTAAGAAGACCGCTGAGGGACCGCCGTGCGGAAGACCGCCAGTAGTGGCGGTTTGCTGCTCGGCGTATTATGACCGTTGGGTGCCCTCCGTCGTTTTTCCGACGGAGAGCCGCCAACAGCCATACTTGCGGGTGGCGGGGAAGTGGAGGTTGCTCCACCGCCACGCCAACAGAACATCGCCAAGCTAATCACGTCCTGTGATTCTGCGCGGCGGTGTTGTGTTGGCGGTGTGGTGTTGGCGGAGCTGCCCCCATGGCTCCCGTCCCCTCCCGGAGGATCGACGGAACAGGTAAGTCGATCGTCCGTTAGGGGAGGGGGGTGAGGGGTGTGGTGTGTTGTGTGGGTGCATGGGGGTGTGCATCTGTGTATGTAGGGGGTGTGTGTGAGTGCGTGTATGCTTGCGGGGGTGTTGCGTGTTTGGGAAATGTGTGCGTGTCTGTCTGTATGTATGTCTGTATGGATGTGTGCGTGAATGTGTGAATGTGGGTGTACGTGTCTGTGTGTGGATGTTGGCATGTATGTCGGTGTGTGGGCGTGTATGTGTGTTGGTGGTGCATGCGTGCGTGTCGGGTGTGTGTCAGCAATGTTATGTTGGGGGTCGGGGTGGGGAGGGGGAGCCCTGCCACCTTTGGGGGTGGCAGGGGTGGTGGGGGGTGTAGGGGAGGGAGTCGGGTGGGGGTGGGAGGTGGGGGAGACCCCTATCAGTGCCAGGGAAGGAATTCCCTGGCACTGATAGTGCTTACCGCCATGGATTTCATGGCGGTTCCTACCGCTGGAAATCTACGGCGGTAAGCAGGGTCACAATACCGGCGGCGGTATTGTCACGGCTGCCGGGCTGGAGACCCAGGTCTCCAGGCCAGCGGTCGTCTCCGCCCTGGCGGGCGGAACGGGGAAGCGGCTAAAAAAATGACCGCCAGCCTGTTGGCGGTCTTACCGCCGCTTTAACACCGTCCGCCAGGGTTGTAATGACCCCCTATATCTAGCCGCAGATTACTTACCGACCCACCCATCCTCCTTGTTCTGCGTATGGTTTTCTAGGGACAGGCTGCTCCCTTTCAGGGCCCTAGTTTTCCACACCAGATGTCAGTGTTCTTCATGGCTCAGCGTTTGTGGCGTGGAAAGTCGTGAAAAGAATCTGACATCAACGCACCTTGGTGGCACCTATAAAGGTAGCACGGACACAGCTTCTGGCACGGATGACACTGACAATGCATGCAGTACCAAATGACGCTGCCTACTGGCACACAGGGGGACTGCTCACGGAAAATATTCTGGATCCAGTCTGGCTGCTGGGGAAATTCTAATGTAAGGAATCTGCGGCTAGATATAGTCTCTACCAGATAAGGTGTTACTGAAGGTAAGTAACTTGTTTCTTAAAGTAATTGTAAATTATAATTCCAGGGGATCAGTCTGCGGACCCTTGGAGTCACTTCCTTGGTCTGGGGCTTAGGAGCCACTTTTCCATAAGCTAGGAGCCACAAGCACAGTCCTCTCGTCGCTAGTTCAAGGTGCAGCATGTACAGTCCAGCAGACAGTGCATCTTCTCTTTGCCATGCCTAGGGGTTAGCAGGGTAGTCCTTCCTGATCCGTTCCTCTGAGAAAGTAGCCTCTTCTTAGCATGGTTACCCCCATTTTTGGCCTGTTTGTCAGTGTGTTCACTGTGTTCCTGGGATCCTGCTAGCCAGGACCCCAGTGCTAATGGTTTTTGGTCTGTTTGTCAGTATGTTTGACTGTTTGTCAGAAAGCTTGACTGTGTCACTGGGATCCTGCTAACCAGTACCCCAGTGCTTATGTTCTCTCTTTTCCCAAATTTGTAACTATGTACTGGTAATCCAGTATTTCATCCCAAATTGGCGTACTGGTGCCCCCTTATAAGTCCCTAGTATATGGTACTTAGGTACCCAGGGCATTGGGGTTACAGGGGATCCTTATGGGCTGCAGCATTACTTTTGCCACCCATAGGGAGCCCATGCAAAGGCTTCTACAGGACTGCCATTGCAGCCTGTGTGAAATGGTGCATGTACCATGTCTCAGCCATTTACACTGCACCAGGTCACTTATAAGTCACCTATATGTCAGGTCTTCCAACCCTGAAGGCTGGGTGCAAAGTACCTGTGTGTGAGGGCAGCCCTGCACTAGCAGAGGTGCCCCCACTTCGTCCAGGACCATTTTCCCAGACTTCGTGAGTGCGGGGACGCCATTATACGTGTGCAATGGACATAAGTCAATACCTATGTCAATACCTATGTCCAGCTTCACAATGGTAACTCAGAATATGGCCATGTAAGGTGTCTGACACCTGGGAATTGTACCCCAATACTGAATATAGTATTGGTTGTACAATTCAGTGCACTCTGGGGGCTCCGCAGTGGGCCCCCAGTACTGCCATACCAGCCTTCTGAGGTTTTCCAGCCACTCCTAGCTGCTGCCACCTCACAGACTGGCTTCTGCCCTCCTGTTGCTCAAGCAGCTCGAGCCCCGGAAGGCAGAACAAAGCATTTCCTTTGGGAGAGGGATGTTACACCCTCTCCCTTTTTAAATAGGTGTTACAGACATGGGTGAGGTAGCCTCCCAGAGCCTCTGGAAACGCTTTGAAGGGTACAGATGGTGCCCTCCTTGCATAATCCAGTCTACACCAGTTTAGGGACCCCCGGTTCCTGCTCTGGCACGAAACTGAACCAAGGAAAGGGGAGTGACCACTACACTGTCCATCACCACCCCAGGGGTGGTGCCCAGAGCTCCTCTAGAGTGACCTGAGTATTTCCATCTTGGATTCCAAGGTGGTGGGGCACTCTGGGAGCATCCGAGTGGCCAGTGCCAGCAGGTGACGTCGGAGCCCTCCCCTGATAGGTGCTTACCTGTGTAGCTGACCAATCCTCCTTTCAGAGCTATTTAGGGTTCTCTCCTCTGGGTGTTTCCTCAGATTCGGATCGCAAGACTCCAGCAAGAATCCTCTGCATCCTTTACTTCACCTTCTACCTACGAAACTGCATCTGGACCCTCCAGGAACTCTACAAACTGCAACAAAGACAACTTCTGCAACATTGTATCTTCAGCTCCTGCCAGCTACTGCAACTGTTTCCAGGTTGTGCATCCTCCGCGGACTGCCTATCTTCAGCCTGCACCAGAAGAATGAAGGAATCTCATTTGAAGTGAATGAGTCACTTCCCTGCTTCAGCAGGCACCCCTCTGCAGTGACGACCGGTGGCGTGGGTCCCCTCTCCTGGCGAAGTGCGTGGATCCAGCAACACGGGCCATGGACTGAAGTTGTCCCGAAGTTCCTAAGGTCCAGCTTTCCAACTTTGGTGGAGGTAAGAGCTTGTCTCCTAATGCAAGACAGTAACCCCGTGCACCAAGCGATTTGCAGTTGCCAAAGCTTGTGTGCGACCTTCCAGGAAGTTCTTTGTGCACAGCTCCTGTCCCCAGTACTCCTTCCTGTGACGCACAGCTTCCTGAGTGATTCTCTGGCGGCGTGCGATCCCTTTGTGTCGTGCTGCGTGGACCTCCATTTGCACCTTTTTTGTCCCCGTGCTGGGGGACTCCTGTGTGCGCTGCCTGGTCTCTGGGTTGCTGAGAGCCCCCTCTGTCTCCCCCTCCTGGGTAGAGGCCACCAGGTCCCTTCTGGTCCTGGGCAGCGCCATTTTCCACTAAACGCAAGCTTTGCGTTTACCAAGGCTTGCTGGCGGAATCCAGCGATGCAAAACAGATTGCAGTCTTCCATCCGGCGAGGGCCATAATCTGCACCAACCAAGAACCCGCATCCTCCTTCTTGGGTGCAGTACTGCTGCCCTGGTGGTTCTTCTTTTGCACCTTCATCCGGGTTAGCAGGGGCTTCTGTTCTCCCTGGACTCTTCAGTGTTTCTTGGACTTGGTCCCCTTCTTCCACAGGTCTTCAGGTCCAGGAATCCATCGTTGGTGTCTTGAAGTCTCTTCTGGTTCTTGCATAATCTTCTATCACAACTTCTTGTGTGATTTAGAAACCTTACTGTGATTTACTTCTGTTTTCTTGGGCTCTGGGTGGGTTCTATTACTTACCTTTGGCGCCCCTCTACAAACCGATTTTCGAATTCCACTATTTTAGTATATGGTTTGGGTTTTCCCCCCTACGCCCTTTACAACCTATTGTGATTTTCACTATTTGCACTGTTTTCCAACTGTGTTTACAGCTATTTCTGCATTCTAGTGTATATGCTGTGTATATTATGTACCTCCTAGGGAGCATAGTCTCTAAGGTATTTTTGGCATTGTGTCACTAAAAATAAAGTACCTTTATTTTTGTAACACTGAGTATTTTCTTTCATGCGTGTGAGTACTGTGTGACTACAGTGGTATTGCAAGGGCTTTGCATGTCTCCTAGATAGGCCTTGGCTGCTCAGCGACAGCTACCCCTAGACAGCCTGGCTTCTAGACACTGACTACATTTCACTAATAAGGGATAACTGGACCTGGTATAAGGTGTAAGTAATTATGGTACCCACTATTAACCAGGCCAGCCTCCTGAAGTTCTCCAGTTCTGTGATGATCTGAGTTTCAGGGTGCCAGGGGTGCCATATTTAAACTCAGAAAGTGCTTTGGCGGGGATGATGCCTTCGCTAGCCAATGGGCTTCCAGGATCCCTCCCACCCTGTGATGACTCCCAACTAGGACTGGCATATAGTCATCCCAGAGTGCGCTATTCTGCCCACTCCCAAGATGCCCAAGGCTTTCCTTGGATGTCAGGATCCTGGTAGGCCACCCTACAGGTGTGGCTTCCTGAGGGCTACACACCCACAGGAAAATCAGTTTGTGCACTGGTGTCCCTTTACTACTCCTGCTGTAAGTCTGTCTACCTGAAGAGATGTGCCACCCTTCAGGGGTGTGATTGACATTTGCCCACCAAAGGTGGCTTCGCCTTTGAAGCTCAACACCCTGAGTGGCTTCCTGCAAAGGGGAGGTAACACCTCTCCCTGTAGCAGGCTTCTATTGTTCCTTAGCCTGAGAGTCATTCACACCACTCCCCGAAAGGGCAGAAGGCTGCCTGGTGGCCAACAGCTGTATAAGACTTCTGGGAAAACTGGGCAATAGAGTGGCAACTTTCGAAAAGTTGCCTTTCCTTAAAAGTAACATTAAATTAGAGTTGGGCATCAAGTTTGGATTAATGCCACGATTAATTTGATACCTCGCAATATACATTTTAGTGGTTCCATATAGAAGTTAGCCCTGCTCGGAGCAAAAATTACAATTTGGAGCTTTTGCTGTTTGGCAATTTTAACAATATATGCCCTACTTACTGATATACAGGTCCCTGCCTTAGGGCATAGTAGGCCTTCCTTAGGAGAGACTTGCACATATTGTTAAGGGAAGTGAATGTATGACTGCTGGTTTAAATGGCAAAGTGGAACTAGAAGTTTTAAAGCTGCTCTTCCAAGTAGCAGTGATAGACTTAGAGCCAATTTGTACTTTGTCACACATAGGGTGGCACATCCAGTGCTGCAGACCTGAGTGGACAACATTTCTTTTGTAATAGGTTAGAACACTAGCACTGAGGTTTGGTTAGCAGGCCTCAGTGAACTCTCAGAGTCTAAAAACCAGCAGCATCAGTCCAAATCTTTGTGGGTGATCATGCAAAAACAGGAATTTTCTTAAAGTCTTTGGGGGTCATTCTGACCTCGGCGGTAAAATGCCCTTACCGCCGGTCATAAGACCGCCATAACACTGCCGCGGCCAACCGCCACGGTCATTCTGACCCACAACGGCCAAACCTCCAAAAATCCGTCCTCCACTGCAGCCCGCCACATCGGCGGGCAGCGATAAACTGGAGATGACCAAACCTCCACCGTCACGCCAACAGAAATACGCCCATGCCATTACGACCCACGAATCCACACGGCGGTCATTCAAACGCGGTATTTCATTGGCGGTACACACCGCCGCGGTCAGAATACACACACATCACCAAAACACAGCCACATTGGACAATTTGAAATACACACACCTGATACACATACACACACCACTCCCACACAATCAACCAACTATAAAACACACACCCACATCACCCACAAACCCCTGCGACCCTAATTACTGAGAGAAGGAGAGAGAGACACAGCAGACAATCCATAGCAAGACACACTGAGGCACACTACACCATCACACACACCACATAGTAGCACAAAGCACCACTCACCAACACACTCCTCATCACATACACCACCCCACACCTCACCCACACCACCCCATGGCACCCCAAAGGCACCCACGCTTTTCGGACCAAGAACTCCGGGTCATGGTGGAGGAAATCCTAAGAGTGGAACCCCAGCTCTTCGGCTCGCAGGTGCAGCACACCAGTATAGCCAGGAAGGCGGAGCTATGGCAGCGGATCGTGGACAGGGTCAACGCGGTGGGACAGCATCCCAGGAATAGGGAGGACATCCGCAAAAGATGGAACGACCTACGGGGGAAGGTCCGATCGATGGTCTCCAGGCACAACATCGCGGTCCAGAAGACTGGCGGCGGACCCCCACCCACCCCTCCCGAATTTACATCGTGGGAGCAAGAGGTCTTGACCATCCTGCATCCTCAGGGCCTCGCAGGAGTAGCCGGAGGAATGGACTCTGGTAAGTCCAATCTCAACTACTATATCCCCCCCACCCCACCAGCATGCCAACCCACACCCCCACCCTCACCCCCAACCCCCCAGCACACATCCTCCCTGACAATGTCTCACCAGCACAACCCACCCATCCCAACACCAACTCCTGCATGCCAACACAAATCATGGGCACCCATCACCTAAGCATGACCACTGCACTAACCCCTCCCCCCCACTAAATACCCTCACAACACCTCCCTCCAGGGAATGCCTGCACTGGGGGACAAGGGCACCCACAACACGCATGCTATTGCACACACAGAAATAATAACCAAACTCTCTTACCCCATGCAGGACCCGAACGACAACACACCAGCCAGGAGGGTCCAGAAGTGTCCATCCCACCACCGGAACAGGCCCACACTGAGGATAGCAGCTCTGTCGACAGTGAACCTGATGACCAGCCCGGACCATCGGGGACCTCTGGGCAGTCGGTTCCCCTCAGGCAGCCACAGGCCACACCAGACCCGACCCCCTCTGCCGACACCAGCACAGCTCCCACCCAGCGGGCCCATGCCTCTGTCTCTAGGACAGCTCAATCAGCAGTGTGTCTGCCACTACAGGGCACCCAGGCTAACCCAACACCCCAACAACAACAGGGACCTGGGGGCAGTGGTGGCGGGCACACCGTCCAGGGGACAGAGGCCGGGGGAAACCGGGCAGCTCGGAGGGCTGCTGTGCGACAGGGGGGGGAGGAGAGGCCCAGGGAACCCACTCTCCAAGAGGCCCTCACCACCATCATGGGGGCATACCACCACTCCCAAGAAACGATGGCGACGGTACTGGCCAGGTTCACTGAGATCCAGGCACAGCAGGAGGAACGCTACATGGGTTTCAGGGAGGAGCTGAGAATCATCGGGACCGCAATGGGGACCATCGTCCTGGCCCTCCACAGGATAGAGGACGCGTTGCGGGACCATGGTGCACCACACAGGGCCCCTGTCACTAGCCCGGACCAGGAACAGCCTACCACCTCCGCCGGCGCTAGTGGACAGGAGGTCCCAACACCTCGACAGCCCCCCAGAACCCCACCTCCTGCTGAAGAACAACCACCCCGTAAGAGGAGCCTGAGACCAAAGAAAAAGACAGAGTAGGATGTCAAGACCCCCGCCTGCAGGACATACCCCCTCAAGTCTTCCCACTGTCCCACATTGCCACCCTGTCCAACCATGAACTGCCTATGCTCCATCCTTCCACAGGCAAAAGGACAATGCACCTGTGAGACTGAGAACTGGACTCTGCCATGGATATTCCTCCACCCCCACCCATCACCCTAAGAATCACATGTACCGATATCTAGCACTGTAAATAAATCACATTTTGCACACAAATCTGTTTTGAGTCATGCTGTATTATTGACAAATGTATTACATATTACTGTTCGATTTCTGTTCTGTCAATTAGTCATGACAACATTCCAATGTCAATACGCTGTATTTCATGGGCGAACCAAGCAGAAGTCAGGTACTGAGTCAGACAGCACTGAGAAGGGAAGGGAAAGGCAAAAATCAATGACAAACATCTGTGGGGAACTACAGAAAGTACAGATGCAGGAGGCTATAAGCAATTGTGAAATGGCGTGGGTGATTCTTACCTGGGTGTTACTGGAAATACTGTTGTATCACTCTGTCCCTATTGTCTGTGTCGTCCTCTGAGTCTTCCTCCTCTTCACTCTCCACAGGCTCCACGGCTTCTACAACACCACCATCTGGACCATCCTCCTGCAGGAAAGGCACCTGGCGTCGCAAAGCCAGGTTGTGAAGCATACAGCACGCCACGATGATATGGCACACCTTCTTTGGTGAGTACATTAGGGATCCACCTGTCATATGCAGGCACCTAAACCTGGCCTTCAGGAGGCCAAAGGTTCGCTCAATCACCCTCCTAGTACGCCCATGGGCCTCATTGTAGCGTTCCTCTGCCCTTGTCCGGGGATTCCTTACTGGGGTCAGTAGCCACGGCAGGTTGGGGTAACCAGAGTCACCTATTAGCCACACACGTTGTCTCTGTAGCTGCTCCATCACATAGGGGATGCTGCTATTTCGCATCACATACGCGTCATGCACTGACCCTGGGAACTTGGCATTTACATGGGAGATGTACTGGTCAGCCAAACAGACCACCTGGACATTCATCGAATGATAATTTTTTCTGTTTCGGTACACCTGCTCATCGTCTTTTGGGGGTACCAAAGCCACATGGGTCCCATCAATGGCACCAATGATGTTGGGGATATGTCCAAGGGCATAGAAATCACCCTTCACTGTAGGCAAGTCACCCTCCTCGGGGAAAATGATGTAGCTCCGCATGAGTTTCATCAGGGCAGACAACACTCTGCTCAAAATCTTAGAAAACATAGGCTGAGACATTCCAGATGACATGGTCACTGTGGTCTGGAATGACCCACTGGCCAAAAAATGGAGGACTGACAAAACCTGCACCAGAGGGGGAATCCCTGTGGGTTGGCGGATGGGGGACATCAGGGCTGGCTCCAGCTGGGCACACAGTTCATGGATAGTGGCACGGTCAAGTCTGTATCGAAGTATTATATGGCGTTCTTCCATTGTCGACAGGTCCACCAGCGGTCGGTACACGCGAGGATTCCTCCTTCTCATCGCAAGTCCCAGCGGACGGTGCCTAGGAAGGACAACATGGAGCACAGAGTCAGGCAAACCACAGGTACGTACAGACAGCTTGCACAGTTAAAGAATGGCAATGGGTTGAAAGGCGTGTATGTGTGGCAATGCAAGGCCTAGGCCTGTGTGTCGCAGTCAAAATTAAGCCATGTGGGCCCTTGAAATGGTGGCTGCCTGACCTGTGAAGTGGGACAATGGGATGTGAGGTCAATGCGCTGGCGGGGCACACCGTGGCGGTAGGCGGTCGAAGACCGCGGCGCAAAGCCGCATTGGTTAACATTGAAGCCTATGGGTTTCAGGAGCCAATGACGAAGTGCGCCGGCGATCGCGGTACGCACCGCCGCGGTACGCACCGCCGCGGGCGTGACCGCCATTTTCTATCTGCTTAATCACTCGAGACCTGATCATCCACAGGAGAGGACCTATACTGCAAGTGCTGCTGTGACCTCGGTCTGGAAGATACAATGGCTGCTGCGCCTGGGGAAAGGGCCCCTGCCTTCACGTCTGAAGAGTTGGAGAAGCTCGTGGATGGGGTCCTCCCCCAGTATGCGCTACTCTACGGTCCTCCAGACCAACAAGTGAGTACACCGGGTGCTAATGGAATGGGCTATGCCTGTGTGGATTGGGGTGGATGTAAGTTGGTGGGGTGGGGGGCGAATGAGGAGTGCAACGCCCGACAGATGAGAGCATGTGCCATATGGCAAAGTGGGTGGGTGGGGGCCAATTACATCTAACATGCAGGTCATTGATGATTTCCTCCTTTCCACCCTGTACATGTCTAATAGGTCAGCGCCCATCAGAAGATCGAGATCTGGCGTGCCATCGCCAAGGAAGTCCGGACCTTGGGGGTCCACAACAGACGGGGCACCCACTGCCGCAAGAGGTGGGAGGACATCTGCCGCGGAACAAGGAAGACCGCAGAAACACTGCTGGGGATGGCCTCCCAACCTAGGAGGGGTGCCAGTCACACCATGACCCCCCTGATGTCCCGGATCCTGGCGGTGGCCTACCCTGAATTGGATGGGCGCTTTAAGACATCACAGCAGACACAAGGGGGTGAGTATCAGCACATTCTCCTATCTTTCTGCGCAGTGGAGGCGTCTGGGTGGGGGAGGAGGGCTGTGGGTGACATTAGGCCAGGGCGCTTTCTGTAGTGTAGTCCTCTCCCTTAGGCATGGCCCTGTGCCCCCGGCCCCCACCTCTGTAGGGTGACAAGTACAGCCATTGAAGGTCCAGCATCTCCCATGTGCGCGTTTGACGTCTCTTGGCCTGTTGTCTTAGTCAGTAGTACTGAGTAGTGTACCCCGAATGCGCGGCTTAGTGCATTAGGCACCTGTGTCTGTCCTCTCCGCCAACGGTGTTGACATTGCATGCACTCAACCTGGTCTTCTTTTTTCTCCCCCCACCCTTTCTCTTCATCTTCTTGTGTATGTGTGCATTAGCATCATCAGGCGGAGGAGATATGGCATCGGAGCACGAGGGAGCTGCAGGACACAAGGCCCCGGTGGGCCCAGGAACAGACACCGAGGGCACCAGTGATCCGGAGGGCGAGGGGAGCACCACAACGGGGACCGCTGGTGAGAGCAGCGAAAGCGACACGTCCTCGGATGGGAGCTCCCTAGGGGTGGCGGCAACATCCGTGCCCCCCGCCTCTACAGGTACAGCCGCCACCCAGCGCACCAGCCCCGCCCTCCCAGCAGCCCCTCAGTCTTCGCTCCGTGCCGGTTCGCCCAGGAAGGCGCGCGTCTCCTTCGCCCCAGGCACCTCAGCCCCTGCCCCTGTTGCCCCTGCTGCCCTCAGTGCGGAGCTCATTGACCTGGTAAGGACGCTCATTGTTGGGCAGACGACCCTTTTGAATGCCATCCAGGGTGTGCAAAGGGAGGTGCAACAGAGCAATGCGTACCTGGAGGGCATTCATTCGGGTCAGGCTGCCCATCAACGAGCGTTCACTGCTCTGGCCTCAGCACTGACGGCAGCCATTGTCCCTGTTTCCAGCCTCCCTCTTCTGACTGCCTCCAGCCTGTCTCTGTCTCCTGTTCCTCAGCCTATCCCATCCACACCATCAGACCAGCCTGCACACACCTCAACACCCAAGAGCCGCTCATTCAAACACAAGCACCACAGATCCCGCAAACACTCACCCGAGCAACACCCAGATGCAGACATGCCAACAGCCACTGCCACCCCTGTGTCCCCCTCCTCCTCGTCTCCCTCCTCCCTCCCTGTGACGTCTACACTCACACCTGCATGCACCCCATCAGCCAGTGCTTCCATCACCACCTCACCCTCCAGTACAGTCCACACTCGTGCAGTCACCACCCCCACTGCCATGTACACGTCCCCTGTGTCCTCTCCCACTGTGTCTGTCACCCCCTCTTCCAAGACACACAAACGCAGGCAGCCACCCACCCAACAGCCATCCACCTCACGACAGCCTACAGCACCAGCACCTTCACCCAATGACAGCACACCTGACTCTCCTACAACCACCTCCTCTACCTCCACTTCCATCTCCACTTCTCCAACCCTTTACCTTGGCCCTAAAAAACTTTTCCTGGCTAACCTTAACCTCTTTCCCCCCGATGACCTCCCCCATCCATCTTCAAAGAGTCCCAAGAGCACCGCAGCCACCACCAGCCCACATCGATCAGCAGCAAGGACACGTCCAGCCCCCCCCCCCGGCAAGAGGACCCGCAAAACCAAGGACCGCCGTGCGAGGACCGACAGGGCTGCCCCCAAGGAGCAATGTGCGGCCACTTCACCCCCGACACCATCTAGGGGAGGCAAGGGCCCGAGAGCCCCATCAAAGGAGCGGAAGGGCAGCAGGAGCGCGGAGAAGGTGGACCCCACATGCCACATCCCAGCTGGGAAGGAGGACACTAAGGAGGCCAGGAGTCCGTCCCCGAAGGGTCCAGAAACGTCACGGTCCGAGGGCGACTGAGCAGGGAGTCGAGGCCAGGTCTGGCTCCCTTGACCTGCTGGATGAGCACCGCTGAACAGGGCCCGCGGTGCAGAAGAGCACCGCTGAACAGGGCCCGCGGTGCAGAAGAGCACCGCTGAACAGGGCCCCGCCGTGGAGAAGAGCACCGCTGAACAGGGCCCGCGGTGCAGAAGAGCACCGCTGAACAGGGCCCCGCCTTGGAGATAGGCACCGCTGAACAGGGCCCCGCCGTGGAGAAGAGCACCGCTGAACAGGGCCCGCGGTGCAGAAGAGCACCGCTGAACAGGGCCCCGCCGTGGAGATAGGCACCGCTGAACAGGGCCCGTGGTGCAGAAGAGCACCGCTGAACAGGGCCCCGCCGTGGAGAAGAGCACCGCTGAACAGGGCCCGCGGTGCAGAAGAGCACCGCTGAACAGGGCCCCGCCGTGGAGATAGGCACCGCTGAACAGGGCCCCGCCGTGGAGAAGTGCACCGCTGAACAGGGCCCGCGGTGCAGAAGAGCACCGCTGAACAGGGCCCCGCCGTGGAGATAGGCACCGCTGAACAGGGCCCCGCCGTGGAGAAGAGCACCGCTGAACAGGGCCCGCGGTGCAGAAGAGCACCACTGAACAGGGCCCCGCCGTGGAGATAGGCACCGCTGAACAGGGCCCGCGGTGCAGAAGAGCACCGCTGAACAGGGCCCCGCCGTGGAGAAGAGCACCGCTGAACAGGGCCCCGCCGTCTCAAGCACCGCTCCGCTGGGCCCTTCCTCTCAAGCACCGCTCCGCTGGGCCCCGCCGTCTCAAGCACCGCTCCGCTGGGCCCCGCCGTCTCAAGCACCGCTCCGCTGGGCCCCGCCGTCTCAAGCACCGCTCCGCTGGGCCCTTCCTCTCAAGCACCGCTCCGCTGGGCCCTTCCTCTCAAGCACCGCTCCGCTGGGCCCTTCCTCTCAAGCACCGCTCCGCTGGGCCCTTCCTCTCAAGCACCGCTCCGCTGGGCCCTTCCTCTCAAGCACCGCTCCGCTGGGCCCTTCCTCTGAGGCACCGCTCCGCTGGGCCCTTCCTCTCAAGCACCGCTCCGCTGGGCCCCGCCGTCTCAAGCACCGCTCCGCTGGGCCCTTCCTCTCAAGCACCGCTCCGCTGGGCCCTTCCTCTCAAGCACCGCTCCGCTGGGCCCTTCCTCTCAAGCACCGCTCCGCTGGGCCCTTCCTCTCAAGCACCGCTCCGCTGGGCCCTTCCTCTGAGGCACCGCTCCGGTGGGCCCTTCCTCTCAAGCACCGCTCCGGTGGGCCCCGCCGTCTCAAGCACCGCTCCGCTGGGCCCCGCCGTCTCAAGCACCGCTCCGCTGGGCCCCGCCGTCTCAAGCACTGCTCCGCTGGGCCCTTCCTCTCAAGCACCGCTCCGCTGGGCCCTTCCTCTCAAGCACCGCTCCGCTGGGCCCTTCCTCTCAAGCACCGCTCCGCTGGGCCCTTCCTCTCAAGCACCGCTCCGCTGGGCCCTTCCTCTCAAGCACCGCTCCGCTGGGCCCTTCCTCTCAAGCACCGCTCCGCTGGGCCCTTCCTCTCAAGCACCGCTCCGCTGGGCCCTTCCTCTGAGGCACCGCTCCGCTGGGCCCTTCCTCTCAAGCACCGCTCCGCTGGGCCCCGCCGTCTCAAGCACCGCTCCGCTGGGCCCCGCCGTCTCAATCACCGCTCCGCTGGGCCCCGCCGTCTCAAGCACCGCTCCGCTGGGCCCTTCCTCTCAAGCACCGCTCCGCTGGGCACCGCCGTCTCAAGCACCGCTCCGCTGGGCACCGCCGTCTCAAGCACCGTTTATGGTTCACTGTGCCCACCATGCCTCCTCCTTGACCAGTGGAGACTGTCATCCACCTGATGGACTGTGGCTTTGCACTCCCCAGGATGGTCCAGTGGGCAGCCCACCCACTGTAGAGACATTGAGAGACTGTGGCTTTGCACTCCCCAGGATGGTCCAGTGGGCAGCCCACCCACTGTAGAGACATTGAGAGACTGTGGCTTTGCACTCCCCAGGATGGTCCAGTGGGCAGCCCACCCACTGTAGAGACATTGAGAGACTGTGGCTTTGCACTCCCCAGGATGGTCCAGTGGGCATGGTGGCTCCTCGTGGATCTGGCGTCGTGGACTCATGTGGCTGTGGTGCCCCCCCCTTCCCCCTGAGGTGCCTGTAGTTTTTACATCTGATGCCCCTGCAGTGTTCTCTCCAAAGGACTCAGGTCTCCTGTGTGGGCTTTGCCCTTGTTTCTCAAGACTTTGGCCCACGGACATGCTGAATTCGTAGGATGTGCAGGACTTGTTACTTCAGTTATACACTGATGTGTATGTCATTAGTTTTGTTGTGGATATCTTTCATGGTTGTACTCTAATTTTCTGGAGCTTTTTGGTACATAAATATTTATTCCAAATATGATTACGTCCTGGCATTTTTCAGGGGTGTTTGGGTGGTGTCACTGTGACTTGGTGCTCTGCATTGGTGAGTACATAGTTGGGGGGGGGGGGGGTCGCATATGTGTGTGCCCGTGACCTTTCGTCCTCCCCCTCCCGTGTGTCGTAGGTGCAGTACTCACCGTTGTCGTCTGCGCCGGACTTCGTACTCGTGGTAGATGAGAAGGTAGACGAGAGCAGGTAGGATGTTTAATTCGGGTTCCATGCTGTCCTCCTTCCTCCTGGAGTGCGTAGTGGTGAGCGTTTTCCCGTCCGTAGTCTGTTTCCGCCGTGTTTTTATCGGCGGTGCTCCCGCCCCGGAAAAGGTGGCGTATTGGTGAGTTGGAATAGTGTGGGCGGTACATTGTCTCCCGCCTGTCTGTTGGCGGTGACCGCCGCGCTGTTTGTTTGTACCGCCGTGGCGGTCGGAGTGTTAAGGTGGCTGTCTGTGTTGGCGGTTCCCGCCAGGCTCAGAATCCCATTTTTTGTACCGCCAGCCTGTTGGCGGGTTGGCCGCCGCTTTAACACCGACCGCCAGGGTTAGAATCACCCCCTTTGTGTCCTGAAGTTAAAAAGAAAAGTAATAAGTATAGGGGGCTGAAGGGAGGGACATGTTAGAGGCAATCCTGATGGCCTTGGCCTAATAAAAAAATAAAAATTGTGCAGTGTCTCCCTTAAAGTACCGTGTGACTCTTGCGGGGCCCAGCGCTGACGTGCTCTGTGGTCCAGTGGAAATACCGTGGTACCATGAAGAAAGAAAAATGAGAGATAGGGATTCATGGGGTTATATGCAATCGTAGGGGATGGCCAGCAGTGGGGAGTTTTAGGTGGGGTGGGTGCAGAGCCTAGGCACTGGCCAAGCCATGGGGCCAACGCCACCGCACACATGGCTGAAGGCCATGTGCGTAGGGCGTTTGCCGCAGGCCCATTGTCCAACCCCATGCCTGGTTGTTTGTGACAGGGGGTTGGTTGCCCTCAGTGGGTTGGGTACAGGGCCTCGCCACAGTCCCGGCTCTACGGCCGGTGTCATGCCTGGCTGTATGCGGTGGGGTCGTTGACCACCCTCAGGGAGTTGGGCACTGGGCCAGGCCATGTAGCCAACTCCACGCTGCACACAGCATCACTGATAACTCACTAGTCAAATCCAGTTACTGAGGCCCTCATTATGAGTGTGGCGGTCGGACCGCGACACATTACAACCGTGGCAGAGCTGCCACGGTCTGGCCCCCGGCACCACCAGGTTGCCTTCATTCGATAGCCTGTCGGTCTCTGCAGTCGTAATCCGCCAGGGCAGCACTTCAAGCAGCGCTGCCCTCTGGATTACGAGTCCCCTTCCTGCCAGCCTTTGCATGGAGGTCGGACCGCCATGCAAAGGCTGGCGGAAAGTGAGTATCAGGGGCCCCAATGGGGCCCCTGCAGTTCCCATGCACTTGGACTGGGCAGTGCAGGGGCCCCCATGGACAGCCCCGTTGCGATTTTCACTGCACGAATTACGGGCAGTGAAAAGCGTGACGGGTGCTGACGCACCACAACATTGCCACCGGCGTCAGTGTTGTGGTGAGTTTCCTGCTGGGCCAGCGGGCGGAAACACTTTTTCTGCCCACCAGCCCAGCAGGAAACTCGTAATAGGGCCTGCGGAGGGATGGCAGCATAGGTGGTCATTCCGACGCTGGACTTTGGTGGGCGGCGTCGGAATGAGCCCCTGAGTGTACATATGTGGTCAGTATCATAGAAGTAGCATAATCCCCGGAAGCAAGTGTAATTTGCATGTTGACAACTTTATGGGGCACTGTTTACAAATCACTTTAGTTTGGGGTACAAGTATTATACCATATGAAGCAAGGTAAATGCTGAGCACACCTGATGTGGGTTGCATAGGTATGTTTTAAAGTATGTTGTGGCTTAAGGCTAATGCCTGTTTCAGAAAATCTGTGAGAAATGCCAAATCTTCTGTTCGCAATAGATTATCCACCAGCTGATACTTGGGCACATGCCTTTGTTAAATAGTTATAATATTGTGCTGTAGATACATTTTATGACAAGACCGGAGGCTCCTATTATGCTTTCTTTTCCTGCTTTATTTTAATAGCAGCCAAGAGGAAACACCAATCCCAGAGGTTTGCGCAACAAGCAACCAATGGGAGGTAAGACTAATAACATTAACCAATCAGTATACTGTATCAGGTAACATATACCAATCCTGACTGCAGGCAGCCCTCTTTTCTTGCTGCTCCCAGTCAAGATAAGTATATATTTCGTTGCTCCATACATTTACTCTAATTTCAATGTGTTTTACTATTCTATGTTCATATTTTATTAACGTTTTGTGTTAACTGGTGTTTATCCGATATCCGTGTGCCTTTGCTGCCCCAACCGCTCTTTAATTCTTTTGCTTGCGCGTGAAGGGAAATCCTCCCTCGTCTTTAGAGTCGCGTCGCCGTGAACGTTCTATTCTGAACGCCGGCTGACACGACCTTTATTCGCCCGGTCTTCGCATTCCGAGCGCATTCCTGACCGCATTCCGGTCTAGCGCTCGCATTCCAAAGCTTTTACTGCTTTTTAATTAGCTTCTCCTCTCCAGGAAACCAGCGCTCAGCTTTCAAGACAGCTAGCGAGCCGCCCTTCGTCTTGCAGACGTTTCTTTTATCATTTGTCTGGTGAGTCACACGCCTATCAAAATTTAAAGCTTGTCCTTCCCTAATTAATCCCTTTTTTAACAGTTTTTCTCTTCTTCTCCATAGCTATGGATTTCTCCGAATATTTCAAATCGAATGATGATTCTGAAGACGATTTTTCTTATAATTTAAATAATTTCATTCAATCTTCAGTTAAAAAAGCAGTTTCTGCTTCTATGGGAAAAATTTCTAAACAAATTCATTCCGCTGTATCGTCCTGTTTATCCCAATCACAAGTGGCCCATTCTGCGGGGGAAAGCAGAAAGCGCAAAGCCTCAGAGGCTTCTTTAAACCAGGCTAACGCCTCGTCTGCGCTTATGGATGGTGAGTCAAACTCACTCAGGATAGAGGACGAAGCTCCTCAAAGGCCTCCTACTACGGAGGGGAATAAAATTTTGGGTACTAAAAGTAAAAACAAAACAAAAAATGTGTCTAAGACCCAAAAAATTGTGATTGCGGATATTAAAGACACTGATGATGATGGTGATACCAATTTTTCCTCTTCTGACAATGAAGACGATAACTCCTCTAATTTTTGGATTGGCCCTCCCCCTAAAAAATCTAAACCAACATCAACTAACCAAACCCATGCCGCCCTTTTAGATTCTGATGGCAATCCCATGTTTGACCCTGGTTTAATCCACCATCCCAATTCTACCGAATGGTTACCTTCTGACCATGTTGCAAACTATATCCTAGCAAAATTACGCCTTCCTCTAGATAAAAAGGTACGACCAAACTACGTTCTGAATGTCGCAGACCCTCACTCCCATTACACATCACCACTACCCCTTCTATAGATCCGTCCCTCCTAACCTTCTTCTCCAAATTTGGTAAAGATCCCCGTAAAGGGGTGGACAGAGCCTGGGCTCTGTGCCAAGACAAAGTCCTTGATTTGGTCGGTCCCTTATCCCGTATTTTTGACCTCGCTGAATCCGCTAGAACCAATGACGAGTCAATTGATCCTGAAGAACTGTCACTCTGGACTCAGAAAGCATTCTGTTTATTGGGTAATGCGAACTCAGCCATGACTCACGAACGTCGTAAAGGACTTTTGCTCAAGCTAGATCCTAAGCTTGCAACTCTGCCAGATAAGGATCCAGGAGCTAAAGCTGATGGCTTACTCTTTGGAGATAACTTCATTAAAGAATAAAGCAAATACGTCACCACCTTTGCTTCTATTGACAAAGCCCAGCAGTCACTTTAAAAAGTTTTTAACTCATGGGTTTTTGCCAGGGCTGGTAGAGGAAGAAGCCGCTCCACTGGCCGGTCCTTCAGAAACCAAGGCTTCAGAGGCTCCTATAGTTACCAACAGCAACAAGACTTTCGACCACAATTCTACCCCCAGCGTTCCAGAGGATTCAGAGGGAGGAATCAACGTAGGTCCTATAACAATTCAGGTAAGCCAACCTTTTGCCCATCTTTCTATAGGGGGTCGTCTAAAAAATGTTCTCCACAAATGGATGGAGATTACTTCAGACCCCTGGGTTCTCAACACAATCAAAGGCTATTTAATAGAATTTTACGAAACTACCTATCAACCCTCCCCCCTTCTTCCCCTCAAATTTTCAGAAGAAATGTCAAATCTCATTTCTACAGAAATACAAGATCTTCTTCAAAAACATGCTATTCAACCAGCGTGTCCCCTTCCCTCAGGATTCATAAGCCCACTGTTTTTAGTGATATGAAAAAACAAGAAAATCAGACCAGTCATCAACCTCAGACAATTCAATCAATTTGTTGTCTACCGACACTTCAAGATGGAAACGATTCTCCATCTAAGAGATTCGCTCCTTCTCAACGACTGGATGGTCCGTCTAGATCTTCAAGACGCGTACCTAACAGTTCCCGTACATCAATCTAACAGAAAGTTTCTCCAATTTCAATGGAATCACTGCACCTATCAATTTACCTGTCTACCCTTCGGTCTTTCATCAGCCCCCTGGTGCTTCACCAAGCTAATGAAACCTATCGTAGCCCTTCTTCGATCTCAAGGCTTCAGAATGATAATCTATTTAGACGATATTCTTCTAATGCATCAAGACATTTCTACCCTTCGGTCCCAACTCACTTACGCAATCTCTCTTTTTTCGGACCTAGGCTTTCTAGTCAACAAAGAGAAATCGATGTTTACCCCGTCACAGACAATGGAATTCCTAGGATTCCTAATCAATTCCTCTCAAGGTCTCCTTCAACTCCCAACCTCAAAAATAAAAAATATCAAATCAGAGATAACCCTATCTTTACAGCAGACTTCTCTCTCCCTCAGGTCTCTTGCAAGGATTGTAGGTCTTCTTTCTTCATCAATCCAGGCAATTTTTCCAGGCCCTCTTCACTATCGGGCTCTTCAGAGATTACAAATTTGTCATCTACGCAAAGGTCTTGCTTATTCAGATTTCATCCCCCTCGACCTCGAATCCCGTACAGAACTTCAATGGTGGCTCGACCATCTTGAAGCCTGGAATGGCAGGACCATCTTTGCCTCAGTCCCAGATCTTGTCTTAGAATCTGACGCAAGCCTAACAGGCTGGGGCGCAAGATGTGGGCAGATATCGACTGGAGGAACATGGTCTCGACAGGAGTCTTCATTGCACATCAATTATTTAGAGATGCTTGCAGGCTCCTTTGCAATAAAAACTTTCACCAAGAACAGAGTCTCTTGTTCCGTACTCCTTCGTATGGACAACCTCACAGCGGTAAAATACATCAATCACCTTGGCGGTACCAAATCCAAACCGCTAGCAGAACTAGCAAAGAGCTTTTGGGAATTCTGCCTTCACCGAAAAATTTCAGTTCAAGCAGAATACTTGCCAGGTTCTCTCAACTCAGTTGCAGACTGGTTTTCTCGTCATCTTTCCGATTACAGCGACTGGAAGCTTCACTCTTCAGTCTTCAATTCTATCCATCGCAAATGGGGTCCCTTCCATACAGACCTATTCGCATCCCGTCTGAACACACAGCTTCCTCGTTTCTTCAGCTGGAGACCAGACCCTCAAGCTTTAGCGACCGATGCGTTTCTTCAACAGTGGCATCACGCAACGCATTATGCATTCCCTCCGTTCATCATGATAAACAGAGTCCTCACCCATCTCCGGCGTCAAGAAGCCACAGTAGTTTTAGTAGACCCGTTGTGGCAAGCACAAGTGTGGTATCCCACTCTCCTAGAATTAGCTGTCGACTTCCCTGTCCTTCTGCCCTCCTTCCCCTCCCTTCTTCTCAATCCTCAAGGTCTTCCCCACGACCTCATTCTCAACAAAACCCTTCTATCTGCCTGGAAAGTCTCAGGTCTTCCTCATCTTATCCAGGAATTTCACTCGAGGCTTCAACCTACATCAACAATTCCTGGGCTCCAGGCACTTCCAAGGCTTACAAATCAGCTTGGTCCATCTGGTCTAGCTGGTGTTTGGGAAAAGCATGTGATCCCTTTTCAGCAGATCTAACTTTGATAGCTAATTTTCTTGCCTCTCAAGCTAGCGCCGGCAAATCTTACAGAACCATCAACCTATATAGATCAGCGATATCTCTACATCACCCGTTTATAAACGGGAAACCCGTAGGAGAACATCCTATTATTTGTCGTCTTTTAAAAGGAGTAAAATTCTCCAATCCCCCAATTCCCAAATACTCCACGTTATGGGATGTGAACCTAGTCCTACAAATGTTTGTCTCTTGGCAGGATAATGACTCTTTGGGGGTTATTCCAACTTTGGAGGAAGTGGTAATCCGTCCCAAAAGTGACGGTAAAGTGACGGATATACCACCAGCCGTATTACGAGTCCATTATATCCTATGGAACTCGTAATACGGCTGTTGGTAAATCCGTCACATTTGGGACGGATTACCACCTCCTCCAAAGTTGGAATAACCCCCTTTATCTTTGAAAATGCTTTCGGCCAAACTAACAATGTTACTTTGTCTTGTCTCTATCAAACGTTTGTCAGAGGTCAAAGCCCTAGATATCTCGGCTCGTCACTTCACTCCTACTGGTGTTCTGTTCAATGTGTCTCGTCGTACCAAAACCAATATTACTTCTGTGTTCTATCCCTTTTTTCCAAACCATCCAAAACTTTGTGTGGGAAACTGTTTAAAGGTTTATGAACAGAAAACGGCCGATCTTAGAACATCTTCTGCTTCCCAACTCTTAATTTCCTTTAGGAAACCCTATAAACCTGTATCTTCCCCTACCTTGGCTCGTTGGGTCAAATGGGTGATGTCCCTAGCGGGCATTGATACTTCAAAATTTGGCGCCCATTCTGCTAGATGTGCCATGGCGTCAAAAGCCTTTTGGGCTGGTTCACGATTGGAAGATATTCTAAGATCGGCAGATTGGTCAAATGATTCTACTTTTTGCACATTTTATTGTAAACCTGTTAGTTCAGCAACTTCTATTGTAGTTAACATGCTTTAAACAAGCATAATAGGAGCCTCCGGTCTTGTCATAAAATGTAGATTTTCCAAGAATTTTATGATGGAAAGTCTTAATTTTATTAAAGACACGGAGACGAGTATTATCCCACCGCTTGTACTAACGTTGTTCTCTCCCACCCTCTCTAGTTAATACCAACGCTCCAGCATCCTCTTCAACCTAATTCATTAGATGCCGTTTCTCCTCAAAGGACTCGTTCTCCGCAACCTACATTGATCTCAGACCCCTGCATCCATCATCCTGTCAAGCCGTCCTATTCACCTAACTTGGACAGAATTCAAGACTTTTTTTGCTCTAATCCTGGCAAGATGTTTAATTTGTTGTATAGTGCCTTTATTCAAATCTGTTTCTTGACTGTCTCGCAACCGAAAGGAGGGCTGCCTGCAGTCAGGATTGGTATATGTTACCTGATACAGTATACTGATTGGTTAATGTTATTAGTCTTACCTCCCGTTGGTTGCTTGTTGCGCAAACCTCTGGGATTGGTGTTTTCCTCTTTGCTGCTATTAAAATAAAGCAGGAAAAGAAAGCATAATACTCGCCTCCGTGTCTTTAATAAAATTAAGACTTTCCATCATAAAATACTTGGAAAATCTACATTATGTGTAGCAAGGGCATTTTGTCCAGAACTTTGCTGTAAAGTTTGAAGCATTGCAGATTGTTGAATAGAATAGGCATGTTTTATCTCACTCTGACTTTGGTTCTAAGGTTGTATGCCACTGTGTCCATCTCAGTAATGAGTCCATTGCACACCAAACTAAGGAGTGTTGGCCATAGGGCTTACCAGACGGTTTCACTTCCATGGCAAATGCATTCTTGCCAACCTCTTGACATAAAATTGTGTGTCTTGTGAAATCTTTAAGAGGGTAATACCACTAAATTGAATAGAAAATTGGCCATAGGTGTAGCCATATAGAACGAAATCACAGTGACTGGATGCTGTCATCAGTGAAGTCTCCAGTGATGTCATTTGAGATGGCATTAGTGATGTTATCATTTATGCCATTTAGCATGTCATGAGTGATGTAATATGGGAAGTCATAAGAAGTGCATGGCAGGGGCACAAGTTTTAGTTAGCTCAGTAAACTACAGCTGGTGAACTTCACGATTTTTTGGTTTTTAAACATTAGTCTTTATCTCATTTCAGCACCTAACTAAAACATCACTTTCTCCTTTGTTTTTTCTCAATGATTTTCAGTTTTTTTTTTAAAGTTCAACTAAGATCTTATTACCAGGCCTAACTATAAAGTCTCTTTAATATTTGTTGTTTGTAGTGATAGAGCGTTCCGTACTAATAATTTACCTGTATTTGGACGCTCTTTAGGCCGATGAATCTTTTGGCTAAGTGGGACTCTCTTCACCCGAGATCAGTCAATTTAATCAAATCAATAATCAATAACGAACATAAGCAATACCCTGATCAACATAACACTTAACAATTAATCCAGAATACATTTCGGCGAACCCTGACCTTTCAGTCAGGAATAACCACACCAGTTTATTCAAAGTTAGTGAATTTATTTCCCTATATTAACAAAGCTAGCACAATATAGATGTGTCTCAACACCAAATGATAAACATAAATGAACATTAATAGCTGTCCATAACGGCGGAAAAGATGCAATCTATGCAGCATTTGAATAACAAGGCATTCGATGATAGCAATGCAAATCACTAAAACTATAATCTGTAATGAGCTAATTGCATACATTTAGTCAGCATAACAAGGTCTCAAATTGCATCGTGCAACAAAAGGAATCCTCATCTGTCCTCAAATTAGCATCGGCATGTGGGACTTCATGCAAAAAACAATTTAGCAACATTAATTTGGAAAACTCCTAGCTAGGGCTCTTATCAAAAAAATCAGCAGTTGGTTACCTAAAAGAAACACAATGCAATTGTACAATTTCCTTTCATATTTACCAATTACAATCAGCATTCAAGGAAGTCTTCGTCTCACAGGTACCGCTTCTCGATCAGCATGGGACGGGGCAAAGGGGCAGGGGTGGACGGGGCAAGTTGCCTCACGGCGGCAAAATAAACTACTACTTCATGCAAAGGGACAAATCAAAGTTAAAGTCTCTAGGGTAAGAATCATTTAAAGTCTCTTTCTCTCGATTAGAGAAAGCATCAAAGTCTCTTTCAAAATGGCGTCGCAGCAAGGTGGGCCATAATAGCTGCAAAATGGCACAATGGGTGCGATGTCGGGTAATAGCTACTTTCTTCTCGTGCACCTGGTTTAAATAGACAACAGTTCAAATCCAGTAGGGTCTTCCATTGGAGGGTTCATAGGTTGACTTCAAATTGTCCAATCAAAAAACAACAGTTCTCAAGCTTTTACTTAAGCATACATTATCCTTGGAGACGGGTACGCAAGTTGCAACATTTTATACCAATTAACTCATTTTATACCAATTAACTCATTTTCAGAGCTTCCATTGTCCGCACCTGTAGATTGACCTTGGAGCAAAGAGAAAAATGCCAGGCTGGCACGAAACCTTAAGATAAACATGTGAACGATCTCAGTGGAAAAGTACAGCTTCAAGCAAAAATACACGTTTATTAGCACATTGGAAAAATACGAGCATCTAAATCGTGAGACCAGGCAACTAGGCCGAAGCCTGCACTAAAGTAATGCTAAGCTAAAACATTTCGAACAAGCAAATCATAGCACACGTTTATGATTATGTCGGATTAGTGCAATTCTAATACATCACGTTATATAAAGCACGCTTATAAATGTTGGCAAACTACTCTGAGGGCACATTTTGTCCCCGTACAATCTTTATTAGTTCGGTTAAAGTCACACTTGATTATTTCACACTACGTTCAAGCGCTAATAAATTAAAAACCTTTATCTCTGCGTCATCAGTAGTGAATGTCTCGGTTTTTAGATCCCATTCAAACTTAAACGTACACCCCAGCTCCTCAGGCCTTGTGCCTAACCCACCACAGATGGCCAGCCTGCATTGTCTGCTCCTCTGTTTTTTTATGTTTTTGGGTTGCTTCCACACAAGCCTCCACTCGTGTGCACCGTGGTAGCATGAATACTTCTACAGTGCTGCACTACCATGGGGTAAAAGCTTGTGCACTGGCTCCTGCTGGAGTATCATGATACCCCACATGAGGGCCACCCTGAGTCCTGAAGGAGCAACGTGGTCCATTTTATAATCTCTCCTTGAGCTTTAAACCACGCCCATGTCATGTCAGTCACTTACATTGGTTTGTGGGCTTGCCTTTTAAAAATCCGCTTGCTTATCTTTGTGAAAGGCATGCATACGTCATGCCTTTTCCGGTGTTTAGCCCACCTACACAGCACCGGTAAACTACTAAAAATATTCGAGGCTCGATGTTTTCAGCCTGGGGTCCGGACTACTTTATCTGTTCATTTTCCACGCAGCGCAATCGCGCTGCGTTTTTTTCTTTACAACGCTAATAGCTCTAACTCGAGCAAATCCGAGACCCGTTGCATTGAAAATGCTTGTTTAAATTTGTGTCCACAAACTCTCCTCAAACGTTTACTGCTTTTAACCTCACTCCACATATTTTGTAACACAAGCTTCTCGAACGGATTTACACAAAACAACTGAAGGTACTCCTTGAGTAACGTTGTAATTTCATGCTAAATTTAGTTTAATTCCATTCAACCGTTAATCTGAGCAAAGGTCCCATGGAACCTGGAGTGCCAAAAAATAGTCACAACAGTAAGATTTCGTTGGTTCTCGGTTGGCGTTTATTTCCTTTTATTTGTGTCTGACGAACGACTATTTTTTCCAGTTACTCCCGTCTTCTCTTTTCTTCGATCCATGAAACACTTTTTTGCTTGTATCTCGATTGGTTTTATTTTGCATACTTACCATCATTTTCAAAGTCAAGTAGTAATTTGTATCGTACTCTTGTAAATAATTTAATACAAGAAAATATTGGTTGTAAAAAGGTCATATAACTTAAGACATGCATTTCATTTTACCCTCGGTTGACAGAAGCCGTCTCCCCTTATCCCTCCCCGTCCGTGGGATTTTCAAAATCATTACGATTGCAGTTTGTGACATAAGGGAGCGACATGACGTCTCCCTCACAGTAAACGGAACCTGAATGTCTGAATGCACATTCGATGCTATACCCAAATGCACAAGACTGGTTGCAGATCATCCTCTGGTGAGAGTGGGACCCAATAGGCGGGCTATCAGCGCCAGTGAGAAATTATTTGAGGAAATGTTTGCTTGTTGTTGAAAACTCAGCGTATCATGTGTCATATATGATCAATTCTTTAGCGAATGCCCTTTCTATTCAGTTTATGTAGGTGATTTTGATATTTGCCATTTCCCTCAACTTTTTCACTCCAGTATGACGTAAATGTGTAGAATAAAAAAAAATGGCTCCTATTGCTCTGACGTGATCGGTATCTCATGCCAAGACGGCACGAGTGCAGCTTCTCTCAAAAAAAGAGGAAGAGTGTTTTTAAACCTCACCCCACCTAGATGAATGTCCCAATATGACCTCCGAAAGTTAAAATACTTTCCTCATCCTGGGGAGGGGGGGGGGGGGGGGGAGAGTGGGAACGAAGGGGTGAGTTATAGTAACCAGATGTCATATTCTGTCTTCAGATTAAAATAATTTTGTGAATGTTCTTATGAACTGTCCCCAATTTTTTATTACTGTGGAATGTTAGTGTTTCTCCTGCCCAATTTTCGATGATTCACTCTGCAGCTGTTACTGTGGTAAACACAGTAAATAGTGTTATGTCTTGAAACTTTCTCTTATTTACAGTTACCTTGAGGGATTGAAATCTGTATTTCATTCTCATACATTTTTCTACACCAGTTTTGGAAAGTTAATATGTGTTTTTTAGGTCAGGTCTGACTTTTACAGCGTAGATGTAGTACTTATTGTTATCAATACGTAGAGCGGTCTTTAGCCCCTTTAAAGGATTTCTCACCTCATGCTTTTGGCTCTTTGGTATAACATTTCACCTTCTAGCGAGTGCTTTCACACATGAGGCCCTATTTTACATCCTAAAAAAATACACTGAATCATCACACATTAAATTTTTTATCACATAGAAGCATTGTATTCAGAATGTAATCTATTTTGTATTTTCACTGCAACATGCTTTTTAAAAATGTTTTGTTTAGGACTCAGATTACAAACCCAAGCTAATGACTTTGCCAAAGCCTGTTTATAATTGTTATATATCTTTGTATACCTATTACAAATGTCTATTGTACAGTTCTATAACTGTACTGTAGGTGTGAAGCTAGGGGGTTAATTAAAGTTTAATTCATACTTTTTTGATATACGTTTTATTTATTTTTTAACAGTTCTTAACTGCGTTTCAGGATTCATTTGGCTTTGTCGCCTTCGTTTTTGCCTAATTTTCTTATAAAACAGAATAGGGGAAATTTACAAAACTGCAGTCTTGCTTTATCAATAAGTGTTTTCCCTTCAGTACAAATTCACAAAAGGGGCCTGCATGTTCAAAACTGGGAAAGCCTGCCTGACAGCTCAAGTGCTTCACAGCCCGTCCATCCATACATAACGATTCAACAGGGTCAAGGGCACTTCTTCACTATTTGTGGGCTCTCATGTATGTATGTATGTATATGGTATTTCTATACTGCAAACCTATCCAAAAGGCAGTAGAGTACCATATATGGCTCCTCCCATGAAGTAGACAGGCGCTGTTTTCTTATGCTAGCTCCAGATTTGCACTCATGTTGTTGTGACGATTTCAGGTTGCGTGCACTCTCCAAATGTCAGTTATTTAGCAAGCATATTTCCCTGCATGGATCTTAAAAGACTTAGCCTGAATATTTGGTTCTCTTAACTCATGGATACCAGTACTAATGCCCTTCTTGAATGATGATGTGCACAATTCAGGCAGGGACGTATTTTTCTCCTGTCTGCAGTGTTCCTCCTGATGTGAGCCAAACACCAGGACCAGCCTAGCTCAAAGGAGAGAAGAGGGAGTGCATAGTCTCTCATCATATTCCTCCGTGAATGAGAAAGGTGCCTAGCTGTGCGCCTCCAGAATGCCCATGGCACCAGTGGTGGCTCTGGAAACAGAAAGTGGTGGGGCAGAGGGGATGGGGGGGTACCATAAATAATAAAACCGCTTACCTGCTGCTGCCGGCCACTGCGGTGCTCCTCTGCTCCAGGCAGCCACACAGTAAGGGCTCCCAGACTTCCCACCCAATCCAGAAGCTGCTCTCATGCTGTTACACAGCATGAGAGCAGCGCTGGGATAGGCCTGAGCGGGCTGGTTTAACCCTCACTCAGGGACAGGGAGCCTGCGTTTTTTCTTCACCCAGCTGTACAACACAGATGGGTTGGAGAAATGTAAATGTGCATGTCGGTTTGGCCGTCCTAAGACCTGTGCACTTAGAGTGCCCACCACTCCTCCTCCCTTCCATGGCCAAGCCCTTCCCCTCCCTACACTCGCCTGGATCAGTCAAGGAATGAAAAATAAAATTATAATAAATTGTTTTATTATCATTTTATTTTTCATTTGCTGGCGCTGAGAGTGGGACGACGCTCCTCCGCCATTACCGAGGAGCCGCTGCTGCCTGGCACTCTTCCATGCACTCATTTTAGTCATGATCAGTGTGCACATCTACACCTTAGTTGCTCAAATGCAGCAGAAATTTCTGAATGTGCAAAATGTTCTTTATTTCATTCGACTTGCAGGCTGCCACAAATATTTTGTGTATCTTGCCCAGTTTTCTATCTTAGCCCTTTTGCTTCAAAGTGCAGTTGTATCTTTCCATTTGGAGTTCTATGACGATTGAGAGTTTCAATACCAATTCTAAAGTAAGATATTTTTCTAGGTTCATAAACTAAATCATCAAATTCTGTGATGAAAATGCACATTATATTATTTCAGAATTCCATTCCATTTTCACACCTTTAAATAAAATTTCGATCCAAACAAGATACCCAGATGTGCACCAATAGAGTCTTTTAACAAATGCTCCTAAAAAAGAGGCTCCTAAACTTGCCCAATGCTCACCTGAGATGTCACAAGAATGGTTCACACGTTTGTTGACACAGAGGTAAAAACTCATCCACTCGATCGCTTGATCAGACAGGATTCCAAGACATCTGATAGCGTGGTGAGGTTTGTGCAACACTAGTGATATTTATAAAGTTTCGTGTCTGCTTTGAGAACGGTTAATGTCTGAGAGATTGTAAATGCCCCTCAGGCTTCTAGGTTTTAATGGCGCCCCTTCCATGATGTTGCGTTCTAGAATCACACTTTTCTTCTTTCTGCTTCTTTTTGTCGAGTGTTGTCATTTTATATGGAGAACGCCTAAAGTTTGTTATTATAATGGTATACTGATTTGTAATAACACATTAGTAGTGCTACGCTGAATAATTATCCCTTTTAGCTTCTACCCCGGTAGGCCATTAGACTGTGGTTTAAATGCATTTATATACTGGATCGTGTGTATTGTGTTTTGTAATTCTTTTATTGGATACTTATCATTATTATCTCAGTAGATAGCCCTAGTAGTGCAACCCACAGTGCTATACTTTGTTGTACAGTCGAGGCCCTGTTCTGCACAGTTTATTTGTCATGTAAACTTGAAGATCCTCAGTTTCAGGTTTTCCCATAGGCTACATTCAGCGTTATTGTGTGTTTTGTGACGTGGAACAGAAATAAAGAGAGTATTTTCCAGCACAGAAGAACTTGACAGGTATATATTTGGATAATTATTTTGAGCCTGCTGTATAACAATTTTCTCTAATGTATTTACTTACAGAAAGGACAACATTTGGAATTATTCATCATGAACTTTATTAGTTCTTGCGAGTCCCCGAAACCCAAGCCAAGTAGACCAGAGCTTACCATTCTCAGTCCAACGTCTGAAAACAATAAGAAGGTATGTCCAAGCAACAGTGACAAATAAAAGCTTTCCAGCTGAATTTGCCTTTGTTACAGAGTACATTGTGAGTGGTCGATTGAGCTTTGCAAATGGTAATTGCTTTGCACAGAACCATGCTAGGATCCCTGTGGTATTAGAATCTGGGAATGTGTTGTGAAAAACATTCCACTGATGCTTAGAAATGGGAATAGAGTGACTCAAATAAAACAATTGGAAGCACATCAAGTTTCTGAAGTGTTTCTTTTGTATTTTGGCAATGGAAACTAGTCCATCTGAAGTTACTTGACTTCGTATGTGGTTATTATGTAAGCAATTTATCGTCTTGTGGTGTAGTGCATTCAAGCTCCTTAGTGATTTTTTAACTCTCTTTTTTCAGAGAAATGCTTATCTTCTTTAAACAATTCCCATTGAACCTCCACATGACCACTGGCAGTGGCCACTGCTGAAGGCATGTGTGAATATCTTGGGACCTTAACAGTTAACATTGCTGGCAGCTCTTGGGCTGGAGAACCTTCTGCATATGTTAACAGTAGACTGTTTGTGGTGGGATACTGCACTTGAGAGCAGTTCAAAACCCGGAAGGAGCCTGATTAAAGGGAGGAGATTCGAAGGAAAAGTGATGAGACAGTGAGAGGAGGGAGCAAAGACAACAACAGAAAAGAGAAAGAGCGAAGGAGGAAGAAATAAATGAAGAGTGGGAGAAGAAAATTAAGAGAAAACAGGGAAACTCAAGTAGGAGATTTGTAAAAGAGTGGATGGAAATAAAAGTAAAGGGAGGAAAAGAGCCTCTGAGGGGGGAATTGAGCAGCAAGGGAGCAGAACAGAAGACCGCAAAACGGTATAGAAAGAGAAGGGTAAGCAGAGAGAGGAAGGTCAGAACAGGAACAATGAAAAAGACATATAAGCT
The DNA here is from genome assembly GCF_031143425.1 of Pleurodeles waltl. NCBI lineage: Eukaryota > Metazoa > Chordata > Amphibia > Caudata > Salamandridae > Pleurodeles > Pleurodeles waltl. The sequence continues at coordinate 1,325,406,343 of NC_090444.1, forward strand.
ACAGAAGTTCAGAGCAGGAGAGGGAAAAGTGAGAAGGAATAAAGATATGAAAGGAAGGACAGAGAGTGATCAAGCATAGAGTATAAACCAGATGGAAGGGGAAGGAAAAAATAGAGATGGGAAATAGTTCAAGAAAGTGAGAAGGGGAGGGAGGGGCTTGACCTTTGAGACAGAATGCTATTGTAGAGGTACAAATGTCTAATTATGTCATTAAGGAAACACAGTGCGGTAGATTGACAACTGATAGTTGCATTGTTGTGACAGGGCATTGACTGATGTAAAAAATGTATTTGACTGCACTCAAATAAGTCAGCATTCTAGTGCCTCCTTACTGTTCTTCATGGCCGGATCAATGTAATTCCCAATTGTGCTGAAAACAAGAGCTGGTTTTTGCAGCCTAGATCATACCACTTAAAATGGAGAGGAATATGAGCAAGAGCAGTGCAGACATCCTCCACACATAGCATCTGTACTAGGAGAGCAAGCATCCTCTAGATACCTAATAAATTAAACAAGCTTCCTCCTTACATAGTATGAACAAAAGCAGGATTATGTTAGAAATTGGGTTGTTGGTTAAGTGGGATATGAGCCCTGGTCAAGCAGTAATCACAACTAACTCTAGTCAGGGTAAGGTCCAGGCAAATCCTAAATTAACCTGTGCACAACCTCTGATAACTTTGCACAGAGCTGTCAGGCTTACCTTAGAGGCAGTGTATAAAGTATTAGTGCAACACTTAAAGCCGTAAAACAGTGAAAACACCACACAGAAGATTCCACACTGGGTTAGAAAAATGAATCAAGATTTAATAAATAAAGCAAGACCAAAACAACAGAAGTCCACTTAGTAGAACCACAAATATTGAATTTCAAAGCTATAAGAATAAATAGCTCCAAGACACTCAAAGAACTACTGGGGCTATCTGGTCGTGCCGGAGTGGGACAAAGTTTCAAGTTCAGGCCGACTGCATTGGAGTGTGGGCCTACTACAGAGACCCAGTTAGGCCTGCTGAACAAAGTACCTTAAATCCTGGTTGGGGAGCATTGCATCAATCCACGCTAGAGATGTGTCACACAACTGTGGCAGTGTGTCGGTTTGGTGATGTGGTGAGGCTGTGGTGAAAGGTCCTACTGTGTTGACGTCGAGGATTCTGTTGACAGGGCTTTCAATGCAAAGGCCAGTGTGGAAGATGCCTTGCACAGTCTAATCAATGTGTCGATTCCGATGAGCGGTGAAGCTGCGGTGTGGTGTTTCAGTGTTGTTGTCAAGGCTGCCATCAGTGGGAGATGTGAGGGGCTTGTGCTGGGAAAAGCATTGTGCAGTGGTAGTTCTGAAGGCGATGAGTCAAATCCAAGATGTAGGATTCAGCAATGATGCAAGTCTTTTGCAACATGTTTAATCCACACAGCAGCAGCAATGTGTCGGTTCTGCTCAAGAATGCGTTGCTCAGCTGAGGAGATGCATCTGTTCTACTCGGGATGCATTGGTTTCACTAGCAAGCACATTAGGCCCACTTTCAAGGGTCCAGGACTGGTGTGGCACCACCTGGCTGGGTAGACTCACAGCTAGCAGAGTTCAGGTGCAGAAGCAGGGTGATTGGAAGTCTTTAATGTCCCTGAGACTTCAGATTAGGAGGCCAGCCAGCTAGCCCTTCGAGTCACTCTGGGTTCTGAGGTCAAGTGATGCAGGTCGAGTCATTCTCACCCAGGCAGAGGGAAGCAGGCATCAGCTAAACACATCAAAGCAGAAGTCTAGCAGAGAGCAGTCCAGCAGAACACCAGTCCTTCAGCAGCAAAGCAGTCATTCTTCCTTGCAAAGTATCTACAGGTCCAGGAGTGTACTGAAGTGGTGGTGTCCGAGGTCCAGTACTTATACCCAGTGGTGACTTTGAACTGGTAAAGACTTTAAAGACAGGCCTTTGAAGTGCACAGAGGCCCTGCCTTTACTGCCCTGACTCAATACTCACTTAAGGGGGGTATGAATCCCTTGTATATGAACAGGACACAGCTTGTTCAAGTGTAAGTGAGGCTGAATCCTACTAGGATGGCCCATCAAGTCACACTTAAGCTCCCATTATGTCTGTCTAGGGGAAATATACTAAGCCCAGCTGTCACCTACCCCAGACATGTGATCAGAGACAGACAGCATGCACCAAATGGCTGAAGTAAGAAAATGTCAACTTCCTAAAAGTGGCATTTTCAGAATTGCAATTTAAGATTCAACATTACTATAAGGTAGGATTTCAAATTGTGATTACAGAAAAACCAAACTTGAAAGAAGTATCTCTTCTCATTTGGAAATTACGTTTATGAATTGTAATAAGGCAACTCCAGTGTTAATCACATGGGAGAGATGGGCCTTTTGAAAAACAAAAGTAAGAGTTTTTCACTACCAGGGATTGTAAAACTTAAAAGCACATGTACTGCCTTTTAAATTCATTGTGCCCTGCCTCTGGGCTGTTGATGGCCTAACCAAGGAGTCACTTGTGTGTATTAAAAAAAAAGGTTTGGGCCTGGCAAAAGGGTTATTTTGTCAGGTCAGCATAGCAGTGTAAAACTCCACATACAGGCTTTGCAATGGTGGGCCTGAGCTGTGGTTAGAGGGCTACTTAAGTGGGTGGCACAATCCATGCATGCAGGCCCACTAATAGCATTTAATTTATTGGCCCTGGGCACATATAGTGCACTTCATTGGGGACTTATAAGTATATTAAATATGCCTCTTTGGTGTAAGCTAATACTATCATGTTTAAAGGAGAGAGAACAACTGCTTTAGCACTGGTTAGCAGTGTTAAAGTGCACAAAGTCCTAATACCAGCAAAACCGAGGTGAGAAAAGTGGAGTAGGCCGGCAAAATATTGGGAGGAAGACCACGCTAAGGCTGTCAGGTCTAACAGAGTAGCATTAAACAATGCCTCCACACTGTTGACCTCCAGGTGTTCTGTGAGCTGGCGGGTGATGGCCTTTTTTAGGTCTTTGGCGGGAAAGGGGAGCAGAGAGATAGGATGGTAGTTTGGGAGTTCGCTGGGGTTGGTGGAAGGTTTCTTGGGAAGGGGTTTAACTTCTGTGTGTTTCCATACCTTGAGGAATGTGGTAGTGGTTATGGATGCGTTGAAGATGGCTGTGAGTTTACTGCTGATCATCTTGCTCCTGTGGTTGAAAATGTGTTGGGGGCAGGGGTCCATGGGTGCTCCCGAGTGGAAGGAGTACATGATGGCTGTGGTGTTTTTTGTGCTGGTCCGAGGCGGGGAGCAGGTGGTCGGAGACAGAATCAGGGTTAGCATCCGTGGGAGTGAGGAGGCTGAGGGTGTTGGCAGAGGTGGGTTGTGGTTCGAAGTTTTTGTAGATATTGGAGATCTTTTCATTTAAGAAGTCTGCCAGGGTGTCAGAGTTCCTGAGAAGGGGGAAGGGTGATGTTAATGGTGGCTGAGGGGTTGGAGAACTCTCTGATGACGTTGAAGAGTTCTTTGCTGTGATTAGAGCTTGCTTCGATGCAGCCGGCCAGGGCGCTCAACTTCCTCTCTTTCAGTACTTGGTGGTATTGGCTGAGGGATGACTTGAAGGTGGCTCGGTCTGTTGGCTTCTTGCTGGTGTCCCATTTCCTTTCTAGCCACTTGCAGTTGTGTTTTGCATTTCTCAGTTCTGTGGTGACCCTAACTGACCTGTTTGGTGGGTCTCGATTTTGGTGAGCTTGACGAGGTAGAGTCTTTCGGTGCAGTCGGTGACCCAGGCTGCAAAGTTCTTGACAGCCTGTCCTAGGTTGGTTGTGGTGTCAGTCGAGTGGCTCCCTGATACTTTGTTCCAACTGCATCGTGAGGTGCTGGGAGGCTTGGTGGCTGTGCTGGGGGATGGTGTGGTCTGTCCAAGTGAGCTCTGTGACATGGCTATACTTGACTCTGTCACTGGCTGTGAAGATGGGGTCAAGCGTGTGCCCTGTGTAGTGTGTAAGGTCGGTGACTATTTGGGTGAGGCCAATGTTGTTCATTCTTTTGAGGAGCTTGGTGGTGTAGTCATTGTTAAGGTCGTCAATGGAAAATGGAGGTCTCTGAGGAAGATGTAGTGTTTGGAGTTGATGGTGAGCGAGGCAATTAATTTGAAGATGGTGTCGCAGAAACCGGGGCCTGGTTTTGGGAGTCTTTCGGCAAGGGTGCCTCTGATGGTGGTTTTGCCTTTGATTTGGAGTTGAAAACTGACGTGTTTCATGATCGGGGTGATGTTGTCTGCTGCGGTGGTGCAGTAGATGGTGTCTTTGTGGATGATGGTGATTCCACCTCCGTGTTTGTTGATGCGATCCCGATGTGCTATCTTGTAGCCATCTGAAGGTACTGAGGTAATGTTGGGAGTGGATGCAGGTTAAGCCAGGTCTTGGTGAGAAAGGCAACATCAGGGGTGAGGAAGGTGATGGTGTTCCAGATCTCTGTGGCATGCTTGCAGACTGATCATGCATTGAGCAAGAAGCAGTGAATCTGTTCTGAAGCAGTCAATCAATCAATCAGGGAATTTGTAAAGCGCACTACTCACCCATGAGGGTCTCAGGGTGCTGAGGGAGAGGTGGGTGAAAGGGGGGCTGCTACTGCTCGAACAGCCATGTCTTGAGATGTCTCCTGAAGATAAGGAGTTCCTTGGTCTGACGCAGGTAGGTGGGAAGAGTGTGCGAGAATGATCTGCCACCGGTGGTTTGTTCTGTGGATGCTTGGGACGGTGGCGAGGGCAAGGTCGGCGGAGCAAAGCTGTTGGTTTGAGGTGTAGAAGGAGAGCCGTCTGTTTAGGCAATCTGGTCCGGTGTTGTGCAGTGCCTTGTGAGCGTGGGTGAGGAGTTTGAACGCGATTCTCTTGTTGATGGGGAGCCAATGTAGGTCTCTCAGGTGGACTGTGATGTGGCAGTGGTGGGGGATGTCCAGGATGAAGCGTGCGGAGGCGTTGCAGCCTTTTCTGGAGTTAGGCCGTGGTTCCTGTGTAGAGGGCATTGCCGTAGTCCAGTTTGCTGCTTACGAGGGCATGGGTGACTGTTCTTCTGGTTTCAGTGGGGATCCATTTTTAGAACTTCCAAAGCATGCGAAAGGGTGTTGAAGCAGGAGGAGGAGATGACGTTGACTTGCTGGGTCATAGATAGTGAGAGTCCAGGATGAATCCTAGATTGCGTGCGTGGTCGGTGGGTGTTGGTGCGGTTCCCAGTGTGGCAGTTCACCAGGAGTCATCCCATGCAGAGGGGGTGGAGCCGAAGATGAGGACCTCAGCCTTGTCGGAATTCAGTTTCAGGCAACTGTTCTTCATTTGGCGATGGCCTTCATTCCTTTGTGGAGGTTGGTCTTGGCGGTATCCTTGGTGAGGGAGAGGATCAGCTGGGTGTCATCGGCGTATGAGATGATGTTGAGGTTGTGAGACCGGGCGATGTTAGCGAGTGAAGGCATGTAGACGTTGAAGAGGGTCGGGCTGAGGGACAAACCCTGGAGTACGCTGCAGACGATTTTGGTGGCTTCAGAGCGGAATGGAGGGAGGCGGACTCTCTGAGTTCTGCCGGTGAGAAAGGAGGTGATCCAGTCCAGGGCTCTGTCGCGGATTCTTGCTTCGTGGAGGCGTGTGTGTAGGGTGTGGTGGCAAACGGTGTCGAACGCGACTGAGAGGTCCAGGAGGATAAGGGCTGCGGCTTCGCCATTGTGCAGTATGCTTCTGATGTTGTCGGTGGTGGCGATCAGGGCAGTTTCGGTGCTGTGGTTGCTACGGAATATGGATTGGGATGGGTCCAGAGTGGTGTTCTCCTCAAGGAAATGTGTCAGTTGTTTGCTGACAATTTTCTCTATGACTTTTTTCGGGAAGGGGAGCAGGGAGATGGGGGGAAGTTCTTGAGGTCCTTTGGGTCTGCCTTGGGTTTCTTGAGGAGGGCGTTGATCTCTGCGTGTTTCCAGCTCTCCGGGAAGGTGGCGGACTCGAAGTAACTGTTGATAATCTTCCGGAGCTGGGGTGCGATGACAGAGCTTGCTTTGTTGAAGATGTGGTGAGGGCAGGGATCGAATGGTGAGCCGGAGTAGATGGTGTTCATGATTTCGATGGTGTCGTTGTCGTTGACGTGGGTCCAGGAGAGCAGGAGGCTGGTGGATGGTGAGTCAGTGGTATCTGTGGTTGACGGGGGGGTCTGAGTACTGAAGCTGTCATGGATGTCTGCGATCTTGCAGTAGAAGAAGGTGTCTAGCGAGTCTCAGAGGTCTTGTGATGGCGGGATGTCGTTGATGTTGGAGCTGGGGTAGGAGAGCTCCTTCACAATCCTGAAGAGCTCCTTGTGGCTGTGTGCGTTGTTGTCGATGCATTCTTTGAAGACGGTTTTCTTGGCGGTTCGGATGAGTTGGTGGTGTCTGCGGATGGCGTTCTTGAAGGCTGTGTGGTTGTCCAGTGTCTTATCTTGGCACCACTTCTTTTTGAGTCTTTGGCATGTTTGCTTAGATTCTTGGAGGTTGGCGGTGAACCAGAAGGCCTTTCTGTCGGTGCATCTGTTGGAAGGATTTTTTATGGGGGTGAGGGTGTTGGCACAGTCGTCAATCCATTGCCTGAGGTTGCAGGCTGCTGTGTCAGTGTCAGTGGTGTCGATAGGTGGGTTCTGGGAGAGGGTAGTGATCGGGGTGAGAGTGTTGGCACAGCCGTCAATCTATTGACTGAGGTTGCAGGCTGCTGTGTCAGTGTCGGTGGTATCGATAGATGGGTTCCGGTAGAGGGTAGTGATCAGTTGGCCTTCGGTGACCTTGTTCCATCTGCGGTGGGGAATCCGTTGCGGGTGATGGCGTGTGTGGGTTTCTCGAAGGAGAAGTGGATGCAGCAGTGGTCAGTCCAGTGGAGTTTGGTGGTGTGGTTGAAGGACACGTGTTTGCTGGTGGAGAAAATGGGGTCGAGCGAGTGTTCTGCGGAGTGGGTGGGTGTCATGACGAGCTGTTTGAGGCCGAGATTGAAGAGGTTGTCGAGTAGGGTGATAGAGTTGTTCTCATTGGTGTTCTCGAGGTGGAAGTTCAAGTCCCTAAGGAGTATGTAGTCTGTGGATGTGAGAGCATGCGGATGACGTCGGTGATGGAGTCGCTGATCTGCCGTGGGGGGGTCTGAAAATAAGGGTCCCTTTGAGGGTGGTGTTTGGGTCAGTGTGGATCTGGAAGTGCAGGTGTTCGGCGGTGCGGAGAGTGTCTTCGGTGCTGGTCGTGATCCTGACGGAGTTCTTGTGGACGATGGCGATGCCTCCTCCTGGTTTATTGGAGCGGTCCCTGCTCCGGGATGGCTATGGCGATGTAAGGCACTGAGGGGGGGTTCATTCAGGTCTCGGTCAGGAAGGCGATGTCTGGGGAAGCTGAGTCGAGTAGATTCTAAAGTTCGAAGGTGTGTTTGCGGACAGGGCGGGTCGTGAGTAGGATGCATCTGAGATGGGTGCGTCCTGCCTTGGTGGGTGGGTCGTCGGCGTGGAGGATGGTGAAGGTGCAGTTCCAGCAGGAGAAGAGTCTGCGGGTGAGCTGCGTGATGGCTTGATGGCAGGTGGATGAGAGGCCGGTGTTGAAGGCGTGGATAGTGGTGGCTTGGTAGCGAAGACGGGTGTAGCGGCATGAGGGAGGTGAGAACCAGGTTTTCCGGCCGCCATTAAGTAGGGAGGGGGGGAGGAAAGGACAGGTGGGAGGTGGGAGAGGGGGCAAAAACGATGTGAAAAAGGGGGTGGGCCGCAGGGGCAGCAGTGGCAGGAGTGCCGCGAGAGAGAGGAGGGGACGGGGCAGCAGCGGCGGGCGAGAGAGAGAGGGAGGAGAGCTAGAGTGAGAGAGAGAGAGAGAGATAGTGGAGTGGAGGGAAAAGCTAAGAAAGAGTGGAAAGCAAAAAGTCAAAAGGAGCACTGAGGGGAGTGAACAGCAAAATGGGGCAGACGGAAGAGAGAGCACACAGAGATCGAAGCATAGAAAATGAGGAGAGAGGCAGAGGCAGCCAAGTAGGAAATCAGAGCTCTCCCACTAGATACCAGGGATGAGGCGCAGGCAGAAGATTGCTGGTGAAGGAGTGCCTCGAAATCCTGACGGGTCAGGAGTTCAGAGGAATGAGGGCTCTGCTTAGAGGTGAAACCTTGGGAGGCAGACTAGTTCACTGACCAGGTCAGTGGTATTGCTCAACCTACCGCGCAGCGGCCACCATTAATTAGGGAGGCGGGGAAGGAGAGGACAGCTGGGAGGCGGGAGCAGGGGCGAAAACGGCATGAAAAAAAGGGGTGGGGCCGTGGGGGCAGCAGCATCAGGAGTGCAGCGCGAGAGAGAGGAGGGTCGGGCTGCAGGTGTAGCAGCGGCAGGGGAGAGAGAGAGGGGGGAGAGGGAGAGAGAGAGAGAGCGGAGTAAGAGTGGAAAGCAAAAAGTCAAAAGGAGCACTGAGGGGAGCGAACGGCGAAAGGGGCACAAGGGGGCAGACACGGAAGAGAGAGCACACAGAGAGCGAAGCAGAGAAAAGGAGAAGCGAGGCAGAGGGAAGCCTAGTAGAAAAGCAGAGCTCTCCCACTAGACACCAGGGATGAAGCGCAGGCAGAAGCCTGCTGGTGGAGGAGGGCTTCGAACTCCTGACAGGTCAGGAGTTCAGAGTAACGAGGGCTCTGCTTAGATGTGGAGCCCCGGGAGGCAGTGCAGTTCACGGACCAGGTCAGTGGTATTGCTCAACCTACCGCGCAGCGGGCACCTATAAGTAGGGAGAGGGGGAGGAAAGGACCGCTTAGAGGCGGGAACGGGAGCGAAAGTGGCGTGAAAAAAAGGGGGTGGGGCCGTGGGGACAGCAGCGGTGGGAGTGCAGCGCGAGAGAGGAGGGGGGTGGGCCGCAGTGGCGACAGGGGAGGGAGAGAGAGAGAGAGAGAGAGAGAGAGAGAGAGAGCGGAGTGGAGGGAAAAGCAAAGAAAGAGTGGAAAGCAAAAAGTCAAAAGGAGCACTGAGGGGAGCGAACGGCAAAAGGGGCACAAGGGGGCAGACACGGAAGAGGGAGCAGACAGGGAGCAAAGCAGAAAAAAGGAAGAGAGAGGCAGAGGGAAGCCTAGTAGGAAAGCAGAGCTCTCCCACTAGACACCAGGGATGAGGTGCAGGCAGAAGACTGCGGGTGGAGGAGGGCCTCGAACTCCTCACAGGGGTCAGGAGTTCAGAGGAATGAGGGCTCTACTTAGAGGTGGAGCTACGGGAGGCAGAGCAGTTCACTGACCAGGTCAATGGTATTGCTCAACCTACCTCGCAGCTGCCACCATTAAGTAAGGAGGGGGGAGGAGAGGACAGCTGGGAGGCGGGTACAGGGGTAAAAATGGCGTGAAAAAAAGGAGCGGGCCATTGAGGCAGCAGTGGCGGGAGTGCAGCACGAGAGAGGAGGGGCGTGGCAGCAATGGCGGGGGAGAGCGAGAGAGAGCGGAATAGAGGGAAAAGCAAAGAAAGAGTGGAAAGCAAAAATTCAAAAGGAGCACTGAGGGGAGCGAAAGGCAAAAGGGGCACAAGGGGGCAGACACGGAAGAGAGAGCACACAGAGAGTGAAGCAGAGAAAAGGAGGAGAGACGCAGAGGGCAGCTTAGTAGGACAGCAGAGCTCTCCCACTAGACACGGGGAATGAGGTGCAGGCAGAAGCCTGCAGGTGGTGGAGGGCCTCTAACTCCTGACAGGGGTCAGGAGTTCAGAGGAATGAGGGCTCTACTTAGAGGTGGAGCTACGGGAGGCAGTGCAGTTCACTGACCAGTCTTGGATGGCATGGTGGTGGGAGTGTGTGCGGGTGCCCCAGTGTTGCAGGAGAAGAGCAAGTGCCAGCAGGTAAAAGGTCCTGATGTAGATCGTGGAGAAGTGTGGGAGCTGTTGTTGCGGAGTATGGGGTCCAGGGCTCAGAGCTCGGTGGTGTATCGCGTGTGGTGGGAGAGCCAGGGTTCATGGCGCTGGGTGTGTCCCACGCACAGAAAGGTGCAGACAGGCACAGATGGGCTGGCCTTTGGCGTGCCTTTTTTACCAAGATGTTGCCCTTGGTTGCAAGACTCCTGCTTGGTCAGTGAGTCATTGTTCACTCGCACTGGAATAGCTGGCTCGTTTTCACCCAGTATGCATTATTCGCCGTAAGGTTGGTGTTTCTCTCTTTTTGTTAGAAAAGTTAAGAATTTTTGTCTGACAATAACAATATGCAACTTAATAACTTAAATATGTCCAGGTTTACATATTTACACTCCACGTAGTACTACCATGAATTCACTGATTCCTCTTGACACACATCAGAGCTCCTTATAATTTCGAGATTTAGTGTATCCAGTTTTTGACTCCAGAGTCTTTAAATTGTAAGCTAGTACACGATTCCAGTGTATAGCAGTATGTCATGCCAATTTTTATTTCACATTGTGTAGAATGCTATGATTTCTTTAAGTCTCCTTCTCTGGACGAACAACGAGTAAGCCAATAACAGTCCAGAATAAATCACTCTCAGGGCTGGCTACTTTTGGAAGCACCTGCCTTTTACCCAGCAGAGCCACAGGTGGGCAATGATTCAGCCAATTCCTGGCAGGCTTTCTGCCAGCATATGAATAGTCTCCCAAAATGGGCATAGTTTAAGTCATTTCCACAATTTGTGCATCCAGCTTCCTAGGAAAACCGCAATCTATTATATGAGGCGATGCTTCTTCAACAGGTTTGTGAATTCTTTTCAGAGTGAGCAATAAAGGGTGCACATAATAGCTCTGAATGTGACAAAAGTTAGAATTTAGGATTTTATATTGTTGATATTGAATCCTTTTTCATGCGACAATTCGTACCCCAGGTGTCTATTACTGCCTCCTCTGACTTTAATATATTTGAACTTTCCCTATTATTTACTTTTCAGTAAGCACGTTTCTGAATCCTCTGCTGGGTCGGTGGCAGAGAGCTTCAGTGAATGTCCCCACAGGGTCAGAAATTCAGCTTATTCCATGACTAGCTCCTCGAGTGGATATTCGATCTTAAGTGGGACCTGGAGGATTTCTTTCCCCCTTCATGAGGGCTAGGGATCTGTGTTTCTAAAATGAACCTGAACCCTTCAGGCAGCTGGGGCATAACTTAGCATCCTACGTCTTCCACCTAAGAATATTTGGGTAATAAAACCCAAATAGTCATGGTAAGATTGGTTACTTGCAACAGAATTATCTCAGCTTTTCTTTTCCAGATCCCTCATAATTATATCGCACTTCTTAAGATCTTTTATAGACTATTTACATTCACTGTTATTATTTGTATCTTGTGCATCTTCACTGCTGCTAACACATGTCCACATGTTAATGTTTTTTTAGGTCTGACTTAAATTTGGTTTTGGTTGGGTCGGTAGACTCCTGTTTTCTGAAAAAATAGTCAATTAAATTAAGTACATACATGTATAAAGGGGTTTTCGATCAGTTGTCATCTTTGTCTACAGGCCTGTTAAACTGTCATTTCGCTCATCACAGCTTGGGTCATTGGGTTAGCTTACTACAGCCAGTGGCTCTGCTCTCTGTGACTGACTGCACTTTGGCTGTGCACATGTGCATATCCACCTGCATAATAGTACTCTTCTGTGCTAGGGGGCCTGAGCTTATCCTCTTTTCTTCTTTGTGTGTTTTCAGTTTTTGTTTACTGTTTTTTGGCTTTGCCAGTGCTTCTTTCACATTGCCAATGTATTTCATGATTTGGTCTAGCATAAGCCTGACCTTTTGATTTTTATTAAAATTGTAAGTATACTTTATTTATTTGTAGGGGCTTTCAGCAAGTCCACTTTGTCCATTGGTTTGTTAATGTTTCATTCACATTTTTCATCCTCCCACTGCAGTATGGAGTATAGGTCTGACGGTTATCCTTTGCTCAATTTATCTGAGTGACGGCATTCTGCCCTTTCACAAGATGCACATCCACATATAAAGAAAAGAGTCCTTCTCTTCTATGCCAGGGACTCTATTTCTTTTTTTTTTACGTTGATGAGGTTGCAGCAGCTTTCCCACCAACATTTTGCAAAAAAATGACAAAAAATGAATTGGCAAAACCAAAAAGCAGCCGGCCAACGCCAGAACTATTGGCTTTGCCAGTGCTTGTGTTTTTTTCTGGGGCGGTAATTCCTGCAGTTTACGACACTCTCACAGCCAGTTACTCGCTTCTGACCCCTTGCGCTGTCTCCTTTCCCCCAGACAGCAAGCATCGGCTGTTCTTATAGTACTGAAGGTGTTAGTGTGGAACAATATGGACTCAGAATCAGAATAAGTTTTTAGGTTGAGCATAGCAGCACGCAAACAATGCTTTTCCATCGTGTTGGTATGTATCTGAGCTTTTAACCACACCACTCACTATCGCTCGTTCCTGGGCTTGCCTTTAAAAAATCCTTTCTTATCATTGGTAAATGCTTTACGTTCCTCCTTGGGGCGGATTTATTACCGCCTTGGCCTGTTACATGGATAATTGCACTTTTGCTGATAACTTTGACTGCAAGCGAACTTCTTTTTCCTTTTGTGTCTCTCCTTCGCGCTCAAGCTCATGGCGGCTGTGGCGCTTTGATTCGGTTCACTTATGTCAACTGTTTTACTTTTTATTTTCAGTTTGTGTGTCAAGAAAAGTCCAGTTAGGAATTTACAACGCTAATAACTCGAGTAAACGTGAGACACATTGCATTACAAATGCTTGTTTAAATCTGTTGCTGTGCAGATTGCAGTGCAATAATGTAACATCTTGCTTCCCAAAAGCCACACAGTTCGAAAGAAAGTGTGTTCCTGCTCAACACAGCTCTACTTACTAAATGGTTTCCAGGACCCCTTCTAGGAAGCAGCCGCTATCGCGCATCTGGCATTTCTCTTCCTTAGAAATATGCAGGGACCATGTCACTTCCCTGCATATTGCCTATAATAAAACACTAACTGCCTGAAGGTAATCCAGACTACACTGGAAGGACTAGATTATTGTGTTCGAGACCTGTTTTGCGAAACTGATTTAGGCAATTTTTATTATGAATTAATTTCGGTTCTTTGGAAGATTGTGCTTTGCCAACATTGTTAAAAAAAAAAAGAAAACACACAGATCGTTCTTAGAGCACACAACTATATGAACACACAAATGGACACCCTATTTTACAGATTCAGCTAATACATTTTTCGGTACTGTTTCCAGAAAGCAATTGCCCATCGTAGTGGTTACTGCCTCTTTGTGTTTTTATCTCAGCAGGAGACATGTTTTGTATAACTGACTCGGCAATTTTTACTACGAAAAATATTTCTATTTTGAATTAATGTTGCTCCTTGGTACAATTGTTCTCAGCTTCTTGAAGCACATTGCAAAAAAACTGAATTATTTACATAAACACATGCCTGGATACAAACCTCAGACTCCTCCAGTCTCCTGTGTCACAAATTTAGTTAGCAAACGGTTTTCAGAACCTCATTCACAAAGAAAATGTTATAATTTGGGGGGCTGTTTCTTAGCCTCAGAAATGTCTAGTAGATGCTGTCATGAGTTGAATTTCAGTGCAGGTAATGTTTCCATTACTTACCTGTAATCTTCATCAACCTGAAACCTGAGTTGTAGTGCTACATTACGAGGTGACCTTGTCCCCAGATAGTCCCTTTCACAAGCACTTGAGACATAAAACTTATTTTAGTCCTTTTACTATGCTTATTCCCAGATTATTAAAGCCCCCCTTTTCTCATAGTGGCAAACTGCACTTTAACAAGCAGCTTGTATCGTTGGTGCCACGTCAGCTTGAGAATGAGAGTGGGTCCTGGACTGGGAAGAGTCGTACTATTGCTCATATTAGTGAAGATTACCTGTAAGTAATGGAATCATTACCCCTTCATTAGTGTTCCTCGTCCCAGTCATTACACTACAAGGACATACAAGAGCTAATAACTAGACACCAACGATACTAATATGATGTGTAGTGTAGTAGTATTGTATGATATTACAGGCTCTATAACATCGAAAGAAAAATGTATTTATACGTCAAACTTTAAGTCCAATCTGTAATAAGACACAAAGATATTTGGTGTGGACCATGTCACTACCCTGCATATTGCCTATAATAAAACACTAACTGCCTCAGCCCTTGAAGTGGAAACTGCCCTTGCAGCAAGTACTGCACTTCTTTAGGAACATCACATCCTGACAACCAAAATATGCTTGGGAAATTGCTTGCTTGATCCATCTACTCAGGTTTGCTGTGGATACCTATTTTCTTCAGTTTGCTACCCCATGCAAGACAGACAATTTGAATCTCTTCACTTCTTTTGTCTCTGGAAATAAACCAGTAATGCAATTCTGATATCTGATTCAAATGGAATTGAATTAGACAAATCTTTACCAGGAGCCAGAAGCATTAGCCCTTGTATAAAATTGATTTTTTTTTCTGGATCTTTGGCCTGAACTTTGGAACTGGTCCGAGTACTATGCTATCCGATAGGAATTAAAGGTGCTGTAGTTTATGGTCAGAGAACCCACTTCTCCTAGCCTTCTGGCAAATGTGATCACAACCAGAAAAGCTACGTTTGGTGATAACCAAGAAATAATCTGCAGTCCCTCAAACACTCAAAAGTTACTCCTTGCAAGCCTTTCAAGAAATCCCAATCGCAACCAAAGCCGGAATTACCTGTTTCTTTAATCTGAAACTTTAAAAGGTTTTAACGCTAATGGAAATACTTTAGAACTGTCTGAAACCTACTCCCTAAAGGCTTTTATTTGCTGCCAATGTGTCGCCAAGATGGATGATGCCACTCCTAATACGAATCGGTATGTCAAAAAATTCATGATTTGGAACTGATCACAAAACGTAGTTTCCAAACCTTTAGTCTGACACTGTTTTCAAAATTAAGCTAATGCTTGAAATAGGACTTCAGGGTCATATTTAGGTGTCACTCCCCTAGACCACTTTAAGTTTTTCAGGGCAAGCCTCTGAATGTCCTTGCTGTAAGATGTAAACTCACCAGTTGTTTCTGTGATATCTCTGGAAATTGAAGAGACCAGTGATTCAGTGGAAGATGAAAGTGTTGTTTTACTGTACGCCAGTGCTGTAACTCAAAATTACGCCCCCCACCCCACCACCCCTCTTACATTTAATGAAGAGAGGCCCCCCCATATCTCACAGATATTCATTGACCTTGGACTAAATGGGGACTGAATGGTTGGGGGGCTTGTGAAGGGTTGGGGGCCACCCTGCACTGCAGGGGCCTGCGTTACACCCCTGCTGTAAGCTGTTTGAATAGGAGAAACCACAGCCTTTATCACCTCCACCCTCTCCCTCTGTAGTACTCTTGAAAGAATAGGTATTGGAGGAAAGACATACAATATTGTGCTCAGCCAAGGAATCCCCGGCTCATCCAATGCCCACACATTTGAGTGCCATTTGTCTGAGTAAAATTGGTAAAGTAGGGCATTGCTTGGAGATGGAAATACATTCAACCATAAATTTTGACAACCCCACTATTGTTTGCAAAACCACTGGACTTAACTGATATGATATTGAAGTTAGTAACTTTTGACTGAGCTTGTCTGCCTGAATGTTGTCGCTTCCTGGGATATGTATTGCCTTCAGGGACAACAATTGGACTTCTGCCCAAGAACAACTAGCCATCACTAACTCCTCCAGGGCTCCGATTGCCTTTTCTGTATAAGAGAAGCAGCTATGCAGTGAGATTTCGAGTTGAATCATTGTTTTCCTTAAACACTACTAACTAAATTCCATCACACATTTGTTTTTCATTCCTACAGAACATTTTGATCTATTTCTGCACTAGAACCTCTGTTTTCATCAGATCTTGCTTCCACAAATGAGGGGTCAGTTTGAATGGGAGTAGCAGCAGACTTCGACATTGGGAATTGTTAGACTTGGCATCCTTGGGGTGGTCTCCCCTAACTCTTTGCCTTTATATCCTAGGTTGTTAATGTGTGCTGGACTCTGTTTTTGCTGTTTTTGTTACTCTGTGCACTTTACCACTGCTATCCAGTGCTAAAGCGCAAGTGCTCCTATGGAAAGTTTAAATGTAAATGGCTTTCCATGATTGGCATATTTGATTTACTAGTTAGTCCCTGGTACAGTGCACTAGAGGTACCCAGAGCCTGTAAATCAAATGCTGCTACTGGGCCTGCAGCACTGGTTGTGCCACCCACATAAGTAGCCCCTGTAAACATGGCTCAGACTTTTTTCCTTTTTATACATGTAAGGCACCCGAGGGTAGGCCATAGGTAGCCCCATGGGCAGGGTGTAGTGTGTGTAAAAGGTGGGACATGTACTTATGTGTTATACATGTCTTAACAGTGAAATACTGCCAAATTTGTTTTTCACTATTGCAAGGCTTATCTCTCTCATCGGTTAACATTGGGGGCTGCCTTTAAATATTATTAAAGTGCAGATTCCCTTTGGGAGCAGATAGAAATGTGGAGTTCAGGGTCCCTGAACTTACAATTTAAAAATACATCTTTTAGTGAAGTTGATTTTTAGATTGTGTGTTTGAAAATGCCACTTTTAGACAGCAGGCATTTTCTTGCTTAAACCATTCTGTGACTCTGCCTGTTTGTGGATTCCCTGTCTGGGTCATTTTGACAGTTGGGCTGTTGCACCTCTCTCTAGACAGTGACACAATGAGAGCTGGGGTGTAGCCTGCATATCCTGATGAGCCATCTGTGCTGGGAGGGAGGGGAGGAGTGGTCACTTGCACCTGAAAGAGCTGTGCTTGCCCTCACACAATGCAATCTCCAACCCCTGGTGTGTGTCTGGGTCCTGTCTTGGGCAAAGCAGGATCTTAAAAACAACAGAGACTTCTCTTTGAAGTAGGCCTACTTCAGAGGCAGAAAGGAGTATAATAAGAAGACCGAAACCCCCTGAAAATCAGATAACTTCTGGAATCAAGAGGAACCTCTGACAAGGTGAAGAACTGAGAAGTTCTGCCTCTGCCTGTGACTGTGCTTTGTTGGGCTATCCTGCAGTTGCTGCTTCCGCCTGTGAAAGGGGACAAAGGCTGGACTTTGTAGTTTATTCCTGCTTTAGATGAATCTCCAAGGGATTTGACTGAGCTTGCCCCCTGTTCTGAAGTCTCAGGGCCATCAAAGACTTCCCCTTCCAGCACCTGGACTCTCTGTTGGGACTCCTGCCCTGAAAAGTGGTGCCCTATCCAGTCCTTGGGCCCTTGAAAGGAGAAGCTGGTGAAAATCCAAGAAAACCAACTTCGGACGACTCCGGCCCGACGCCGCTGCTGCATCCTGTGACGCCTCCTGAAACTGAAGCTGTAGTCCTCGCTGGAGTGCGACGACCCTCACAGTTCTGACACCGCCGCAGCCCCACCAAAGTCTGCGACTCCGTGAAAGTTGCTGCACCGTGTCATGCCTGCCGGGTAGCGACTCTGCCCGAAGTGCGCAGTTTCAGTGCTTCACACAAACGCCGCCTCACCTCCACCACTTCGCAGCAAGTACCCGACGCCTCTTCATGATGCCTCTGTTCCTTCACCCTGCAGTACCGGAACTAACACCGTCTCAGATCGAGCAACGCTGCGATCCCCGACTTCGTGCACCGGCTTGTTCTCACATTTTTCTAAGGTACTGTGCCTGGGGGCCTGCGTGACTCCGTACCTGGCGCCAGGGGTGTCAGATTGTTGGGAATGACTCCGTCACAATGCTGTGTTATCACCTCACCAAAGCATTTTGTGTTTCCAAGCGCTATTTTTGAGTTTAATCTTTACCAATTCATAACTTGACTTGTGTATGTTGGATTTGTGTCGTTTTGGTCTTGTTTTGTGTAAACATGTTACGTGTTTTCACTGAGTTACTGTGTGTGTTGGTACAAATACTTTACACGTTGCTTCTGAAGTTAAGGCTGCCTGCTCGTATCAAGCTACCAAGGGGGTTAGTGGGGGTTAACTGAGGGTGATTCTCCTTTACCTTGACTAGAGTGAGGGCCCTTGCTTGGACAGGGGGTAACCTGGCTACCAACCAAAGACCCCATTTCTAACAGGAATCCACCCTGATTCTACCCTCTTGACTTTTTCCTATTCTCCAGACTTACTTCTCATTGCTTTGTCGTTACTGTTCATGAGCTAGTCCCCTTTCACGTTTGGCAGTTCCTTTGAAGACGAAAGAGTAACTCTCTTTCCCTCTTCATTGACTCCTTAACAAGTGTCTCATCAGGTTTGAGTAGATGTCTGGAAGTAAAATAGTATGGCTGACTATTGAGCATCACTTCCTACATATTTTTAACTGTATTATCAAGCATACATTGTTCATGTCTGTTGGACCTGGCCCTTTTTGCAGGGTCCTCCCCAAAC
Organism: Pleurodeles waltl; assembly: GCF_031143425.1. NCBI lineage: Eukaryota > Metazoa > Chordata > Amphibia > Caudata > Salamandridae > Pleurodeles > Pleurodeles waltl. The sequence goes on from NC_090444.1 coordinate 1,325,424,569, forward strand.
TTTTTGCCTCCTTCCTCCTATTTTTCCTGACCTGTTTCTGTTGACTTTAGAACTCTGAGCAATTTAACACTGCTATCCAGGGCTAAAGTGCATATGCTCGCTGTGTAAATTGTACTGTTGATTGGTTTATCCTTGATTGGCATATTTGATTTACTAGTAAGCCCTTACCCTAGTAAAGTGCACTAGAGTTGCTTAGACCATTTGTGTGACCCTGCTTATTTGTGGATTCCCTGTCTGGGTTAGTTTGACAGTTGGGCTGTTTGCACCTCTCCCCAGACAGTGACACAAAAGGGGCTGGGGTGTAGCCTGCATAACCTGATGAGCCATCTGTGCTAGGAGGGAGGGGAGGAGTGGTCACTTGCACCTGAAAGGGCTGTGCCTGCCCTCACACAATGCAGTCTCCAACCCCCTGGGGTGTCTCTGAGGCCTTGCCTGGGCAAGGCAGGATTTCACATACAAGTGAGACTTTCCTTTGAAGTAAGCCTACTTCAGAGGCCAAAACGGGTATAAGAAGAGCACCCAAAACCACAGATGTCAGAATACTTCTTGGGGTAGACTCTACCTCACAGACACTTCTGGACAAGAAACCTACTGGTGAAGAATCTCTGAACCAGACCTGCCAAGAGGAACTGCCTGGCTGCTCAAAAGACTCTCCTGGACTGCTTTTCTGTGAAGGACTGCTGCCTTGCTGCTCCCTGGCTGTGCTGAGAAGTGCTCTCCAAGGGCTTGGATAGCGCTTGCCTCCTGTTCCCTGAAGTCTCAGGACCAAAAAGACTTCACTCCTGGAAATGGAGTCTTTGTGCGGCGAAAATTCGGCGAACAGCCTGCTAAAAACGACGCACAGCCTGCCCTGCAGTGAGAAATTCACTGCATGCCGAACTGGAACGACACAGCCTGAATTCGCAAGGAGAAGATTGACGCAGCGCCAGCGTAGGGACCAGAACTTCGACGCACAGCCCACTGGATTGACGCACAGCCGACCCGGAACAACGCAGCCCGACTTCTAGAGAGAAATCAACGCAGCACATGTTGTGCGGAAGAAATTTCCACGCAACACCCACTGGATCGTCGCAATGCTTGTGACTTCGCTCCGCAAGCCCAGGATTCCACGCACCGTCCCTGGGGCGCCAGAAAACCTGCAACCCGAAGAGGAGCCAAGTCTGCACGCCGGATATTGGCTCAAAGCCTTCCCCTGTGTGGAAAATAACGACTCAAGTCAGTGTGTGAAGGGGCGAAACCGACGCACACCTCCCTGTTTTCCACGCATCGCCTCCTCTCTGGTCCCTTGCGGAGATTTTGAACGCAAACAGGTACTTTGTGCTTGCAAGAGACCTTTATTATTGTTAAGAGACATTCATTTGTGTTTAAAAGACTTAAGACACTTTATATCACTTTTACAGTGATATCTCGGCATCTACTTATTGCATTTTAATCATTTTGACCTGCATTTATCCAGATAAATATTATATATTTTTCTAAACACTGTGTGATGTATTTTGTGGTGCTATATGGTGTTATTGTATGATTTATTGAACAAATACTTTACACATTGTCTTCTACGTTAAACCTGACTGCTCAGTAGCAAGCTACCAGAGGATGGGCACAGGATAATTTGGATTGTGTGTGACTTACCCTGACTAGAGTGAGGGTCCTTGCTTGGACAGGGAGTAATCTGACTGCCAACCAAAGACCCCATTTCTAACAATGTAATTATTTAGTTTTATATTCTCTTGGTAGGAAATATGTGGCCACAGCATTTGATGGCTCAATATCTTTGAATACTCCATTTCCGTAGTATACAAGTTGTACACATGTTCTTAACTCTTTTCAGCTTTTCTTGTCGCTCATTTTCCTGTTGTGTTTTACTTAAACTAGTGTCACTATTATGTATTGCAGCTGTTTAACGACCTCTACAAAAATAATGCAAACCGTTCCGAGAATGCAGAAAGGAAACACATTCAGAACTACTTCTTAGAGATGGTCACAGTAGAGGGAGTTTACGACTACTTGATGTATGTTGGTAAGGAATCAACCAGTTCTTACTACAATGTGTGATATAAATAGTAGAGTGAGACAAAATTAAGGTTACATTGCATCATTATTACATAGGTTGATTTAGTTTTGCCTCCTCATTTGCTTCCTCCTCTGCATGCCTTATGGTTGAGTTTTGTTAATTGATCAGGAGGAGACTGTGGAACTATGGCTGCCTCTTGCATTTTAGTTTGGAATTCACTGGCCTGTCCTAGTTCCTGTCTTTGTCAGGACTGTCAGCCTTGGCTCTAACTCAGCTAAGCTGCGACACATACAAATGTAGAGATCAGAGTGCCTATCAAAATAAAGATGTAAGCCTTTGTATGTACTTTGAGCCCATCTCGGACCTTCATTTGTCCGTTTTTTCTAACACATTGCTTTTGTGTAGGGAATCACGTGAAGAAGCAAACTACACACAAAATATTACTTCTGACGAACGTTTGTTTGAATAATTGCTTGTTTTACAATCCCTGTTTCATATTAATGTCTTAAAAAGATGTCCTGCATGATCCAAAGGTGTATTTTAATTTTCAGGCCGAGTTGTATTTCGCATACCAGACTGGGTGCATCACCTCCTGATGGGCGGCCGGATCCTTTTCAAGAATACCCTTGAGACTTACACGGACTGCTACCTGAACGATAAATTAGGTCAGCTGTTTGAAGAGCACCGTTTGGTTTCCTTGATTACGCTTCTCAGAGGTTAGTGAACCTTAGTTAACTTGTCTTATTGAAGTGTTACTTGTAAGTGGCATGCTAGCACAACATATGAGGACAGAAGTACAGCAAGTGCACTTCTATGTTTTCTGCGAGTTGTTTTTATCATATAACTCATTTATTATGTTGTGCATTGTTACATTATTTATGTTGTGCAGCACTCGCTAGCTGTATTTTTGTGCTCTGTTAAATTCAGTGTTCTATTGAACACCTTCAAAAGGTTTGTTAGAAGGTGTGAAGGACCACCGAACATGCTAGTCTGTGTACATTATACAAAAACGTACTTGCAACACAATATGAACGTCAAATTTAAGGTTTGGTAGATTTGTGAGGTTGGGCATGAGAGAATCATCTCAATTTCACTGAAACGACGTTGTTTTGTTTTTCCCCAGATGCTGTGTTCTGTGAGAGCACACAGCCACGCTCCCAGCAAGAAAAGCAATATCGAGCTAAGCAAACCTTTGAGGAAATGATGAAGTACATTCCAGGTTCAGTATTCCCATCATGCCTCTATATGTCTGTTACAATCTGGTGTCAGTGTGTGCTCTCTGTTAATAAAGCTACTTTCTCTGCATTTATTCTGGTTGGTCCAGTACGTTCATGTGATTTTCATGTTTCATAGGTATGGATTATCTTCGCCATTTATTATTTATAGACTTTTTAGCACTTTCACCAAAGCTAGATTTTGGATATGAGTTGAAGTACAACAGTAAGTTAGCAGTTGAAGGTTGACCCGTGGAAACGTCGTAAAACGATGTTTCCACCGGTCAGCCTGGTGGGAATACCGTAATACGACTGGGGGTGAGGCTACCGGTATGACAGTAGCCTCACCCCCGCGAGTTTGGCGGTCCGACGATTGGACCACCAAACTCATAATGTCTCTTATTTTGGGAGTCGAAGAAACTATGTAAGGTAATTACGCAACCAAAAAACCTGACACTAACTGGGGTAGTGTTTTGTAGGTGTGTCATTACTACACCATTATGAGCTTGTTCTTAGGCATGGGGAGATAGTTACAGGCATATGTGTTTCCACATCGATTCTGGTATATTTTTCCTCAGTTTCACTATATTTCCCAGTACAGAATTCACCCGTTTTTTTCCTGGTGGAGTGTATACAGATATAACAAATTGGCAGCGTGTGCGCTCCTGCACAAGTTGTAATCCTGAATTGGCCTGTATTCCACTGAGTCTCATAAAGATATCTCATAAAGATGGCTTGAGTGTTCACTCTCTCCCACGTAAGCTTCATTTAGCTGGTGGCTGCAGGTGGTGGGCTGGCACTCGTTTTGGTGGGGGATAGGACTGTTTTTTAATTATCCGACTTCTATCCAAAGCAAGAAAGAGAAGGAAGAAAATAAGCGCAGAATGTAGAAGATAAAGGAAAGCAGTTACAGAGAAGGAAAGCAGTGAAAAAAGAAGCACCATCACTGAAATATGTGAGGTAGTGATAGAAAGAGGTCTTGGTGTTAGGGAACTCCACTATTTGAAAAGGCAAGCACTGGACTCCTGAGAACCACTTTGGGCATCTGCACTTAAATTTTACCCAATTAAGCATCAACCATGCAGTTAAAGAGATAGGATGCTGGGTCAGGAACACCTGTTCAAGCAGAAACAGATTTTTTCAAACTAAATACCTCACCTAGACTCAAACTTCGGAAGAGGTTTGGGGGGGCTAACAAGTCCACCAGTTTAAGAAAATTGAAAGATAAATTACACATTTTAAACATATTAGTCAAACCTATTACAATTACCAAAACTTTATTGGAGTTCACAATGTTTTTAGGCTGATAACAGATCTTTAAAAAGCAGCTGCTACAGATTTCAATATAGAGTACTTCAGAACCAGTTTTCTCAGAATTAATTCAATACAAGGCCCTTTTGACAGTTCTCCAAAAATTCCTTCTATGAAATGACAATGACCTCATGAAATATTTTTTATTTAGTCTTCGAATAGATGCTTCTCTCTGACAATTGACCAAAGGTATGTTTTCAGTCTGTTTATTAGGATGTTGCAACTTGAGGTTTTTTTAGACTGCACACACATACCTTCAGAATATTGTGCTTACTGAGCAAATGCAGCTGATTTCAGGATGTGTGGGTACACAGTTGTGGGTTTGATTCCTAAAGTGTATTTCGTTCCTCTTTAGATTAAATAAGTGACTTCCAATCAGTTGGCAAAATTGCTCACTTTTAATTGCACTGCCAGGAACCTGCACTGTTCTAAATCAAACTAAAATAGTTGTTGTTAGTACCCTTAATTGAGCTGTTCTCATATGCAGTGACTGAGCCATACCTATGCACCAGGCCTAAAGAACTGACAAAAAAGGTAGTGACAAGTAGTCCATCAAGCCTCAGAACACATACAGTGTGTGGCTGATGAGCAATTTCCTGGAAAAATATTATCCCAACAGAAATAGTGCCTCTTAATAGCATGTGGCATAATAACAACCATAATGCCTTCAGTTCTATTCTGAAGCCCCCGGCAATTAGCGTGTGAGTTCTACTGACATTTTGAAGATGTTTCTTAGGGCCATATGTACGAACACATTTTCCCATTGACACAGAATGGGAAAAACCCTTTGCTACATCTGGCCCATAATCCTTTAAGGGCAATCAAGGCCTATGCAAGTGGGCTTATTAGACAGAGAGTGCACACCATAAGGCAGAAAAATCAATTTAAAAAAAAACCCTTCTCTACCTGTTAATACTTTTTGGATGTCCTCAGTTGTTGAAGCGTGAATAATTTCCAATACTTTTTGTAAAACAAAAACAAAAAAAACACTAATGTTCCAGAACAGATAATGTGGATCTTCGGGTGCTTCTAGCTGAAAGGGAAGGGAGGGTCTTCTGTTCTGTGAAGCCATATTGAGATAGACAGCGAAAGAAGAAACGAGCCTCCTCACCATGGTGCCCCCTACCAGAACAAAATGTAACAGTGAGCAATTGGATCAGCAAAATTAAAGGCTTCCTGGGACTGCATATGGATTTAATTGTTGGAATCATTTGAAGCTTCAAAGTGAAGATTTATTCTTTTTGAGAGGTATTTTAAGGGTTTTATTAGCTGTGCTCGGGAGTGTGTTCTTCTAATGGAAACACGTAAAAACAGGGTTCGCACTAGGCACAATATGATTTCCCAGGCTTGTTTTTAATGTAAACATGACGGCTCTGATTCTGAGTTTGTAGGAATGGAGGTCCTTTTTATCACACCAGATGAATAACTGTGCCCTGGAGTATGTTATGAATCAGGTGCAATACATAGCACCTATCTTATAGAGACTTCTAGTTGCAGATTCCTTACCTTTGAATGTCCCCCAGGCGTCCAACTGGATCTGGCAGATTTTGTGAGCAGGACCCCTGTGTGCCATCAGTGACGTTGATCGGCTCTGCATCTGTCGTCTGCGTCTTTCCTGCTGGATATGACACTGAAGGTCCTATTTATATGCAACCCTGGCGCACTGAAGTCAGTTATTTTCTTTCCACGCAAGCAAACGCGAATCCGAAGAGAGCTACCCCTCTGTCATTTTTTGACTGCCTTTTTTTGACTTTTTTCGAAGATTTTTTCGAGGGTTCTTGTACTTATGTGTCGTGGATGTCATCCAGAAAGACCGGCTTCAAGCTCTGTGGATCTTACATCGAGTGATGTCCGTGATGGATCCGCACCTCTTGTGTCTTTAGTTCCTGGAGCGCGACCATGACATGGCACACCAAGTCCTGCTTCAGATGTCAGGCCCATAATCCGAAAGCTTTGAGGGAACGGTCCCTAAAGCTGAAGGTGGGCCAGCGCTCGCCTCCGCGCAAGTTGAGATCTCAGTTGAGAGGAAGGTCCCGGTATCAGTCACGAAGTCCTCCATTGTTGTCGTCCCATTCCAAGTCCTCAGACGATCACGTAAGTTGAGGCATAGGAAGAAATCTAAGAAGTCGAATCGTTCTTTGACTTCTTCTCATCTGTCGGCCAATGGAGGAGGGAGCGTTGACGTTCTATGCCTCGCTCTGCAGAGCCTGCACCTGAGCTGACTCCGCGCTTCCCTGAGTTTCTGGGAGCCGGAACAACCCCTGCCAAACTCATAGTTTTTCAAGACCATGCACCTCATTTTTGGGAAGTCCGACACCACTGGAGTGCCTTTTGGCCCCACAGAGTCAGAAGGGACCCCTTTGATTCTGCACTGGCAGCGTGACCCTCGGCACATCCAAGGATCCAGTCCTGGATCTAGAGCGGCATCGGTCATACCACTCTGACCTTCCCCGATGCCGGTCCTGACACCGATGCTTCCGCCACTGTCCGTGCCCACAGGCGGCGCCATCCCCATTGAAATGCCCAACTCTGACACAGAGATTCCAATGCCAGTAGGAGTTTAGCCTACTAGATTGGATACTGAGCCCCTCTCTTATGGGTTAGGTTTTGGGGATGAATGGTAGGGGTTGCTGGACCCTTGCAATACCAGCTCCATGAAGAACAACCTATGAACTGGTGTACATACTGGGGTGAAGCCAACGGACTGGATACTTTTCCAGATACTGGCATGCTTTCTCCCCCTACTGTGGCCTCAAGGAGGGAGCTTCCTACTCTGTGGTGGTGAGGAGAGCAGCTGAGGTCCTGGACTTTGAGATGCATCAGTGGCCATCTGGACTAATCTCCTGACAGAGATTCTACAACCAGTAGCTTCCACCTCAGAACCCATGCTTCTGTTTAATGAGGCCCCCACGGAAGTCCTACTGGGTACCAGGTCCAAACCTAGCACAGGGGCTCCTGTGAACAGGACAATTGACCGCCGCCCGCTCCAGGGGACCCAAGTTTTCTGATGCAACATCCCACACCTGAGAGCTTGGTTATCCAAGCCTTTACCTCCCAGGGGGTGTTCCCTTCCGCTCCTCCGGATAGGAAATCCAAAATGTTGGACACATTTGGAAAAAAATGTATTCCCGCCAGCCTTGCATTGCGGTCCGTGAATACTGCATGCCTTTTGGGCCGTTAGTCCCACATGTTGTGGGATACAGTTGCGCAAGTGCTGACACAGGCCCCAGAAGATGCCCAGGCTATAGTGTCTCAGGCTGCTGCCAATAGAGAGACACAGCATGGTTCAAAATCTGTTGCGGACTGGGCACGACCGACTTGCTAGGCAGAGCAGTTTCATCAACAGTGGCCCTGAGGCGCCACACCTGGCTGAGGATGTCCGGCTTTTCAGGGGATGTCCATGTTACCTTGATGGACATGCCCTTTGATCGCACCCGTCTCTTTGGAGAAAGGCAGACTGGGTGCTCGGGTGCTTCAAAGAAAATCGGGCTACAACCAGGTCCTTGGGCCCTGCGGCGTCCCGACAGTCTGCCTTTTGCACCCTTCAAGGCTACAGAAGGGCCCTCCAACCCCATCCATTTCTGGCCAGCTACTGTGCTGCGCATGCTGCCCAACCTCTGCGTGGCCTAGGGTGCTGGATCCACCGAACTAGTTGATTAGGTGGTCAGCGGTCTGGACAGTCTGCCACCCCCCCTCTGAAGCAGCCTCCAAGCCTTCCTAGTCTGACTCTTCCCCACCTAGGGCCAGTTGGGGGCAGGATTTGCCATCACCTGCTCCGCTGGCAATCAATCACGTCAGACAGGTGGATTTTGCAGATAGTCTAAATGGGCTACTCCACCCTTTCAAGACTACCTCTCTATCCATGCCACATCCTACCACTGGATGGCGGAGGATCATTTGTCCCTTCTCTGGGAGGAAGTTACGGCTCTCTTGGCCAAGGGAGCCATAAAGAGGGTTCCTTTGCCAGAAGTAAGTTGTGGTTGCTATTCTGACTACTTTCTGGTACACAAAAAAGGGCAAGGGCCCCCGCCCTATCCCTAGTCCTTCGGTCCCTCACTCTTTCTCAAAAAGGAGAAGTTCTGAATGCTCACTCTGACTCAGGTTCTATCTGCCCTGGACCTTGGAGACTGAATGGTAGCATTGGACTTGTAGGATGCTTATTTCCATATCCCCGTTCAGCCTGCCCACAGACGTTAATTGCGATTCATGGAAGGACAAGAGCACTTTGTTCACTGTGCTCTCCTTTGGCCTTACCAGCACCCCTCGGTGTTCATGAAGGTGATGGTGGTGGTTACAGCTCATCTGTGCAGGTCAGGGGTTTTGGTCTTCCCCTATCTCGACGATTGGCTGCTGAAGGCGGACTTGACCCAGTCTGTCATCTCCCTCCTCCAGACTATGGCGAACCTCCTGCAATTGCTGAGATTCTCTATAAATGTGCTGAAGTCACATATGACTCCCTCTCAGATGCTCCCTTTCATTGGAGCTGTTCTGGACACAGTGCAGTTTCAGACTTATCCTCCCGAGCGGTGAATCCAGGATATTCAGGTTTTGATACTGATGTTTCAGCCTATGTTCTGTATATCGGTGAGAATGACTCTGAGGCTGCTGGTTCTGATGGCATTTTGCATCCTGCTGGTGACACATGCCAGATGGCATATGCAGTCTCTCCATGTGACCTGAAGTTCCAGTGGGCGCAGTATCAGGGGAATCAAGATCCAGATCTTGGAGGAAACTGCAAAAGATCTGCAGTGGTGTTTGATGAAGTTTGATTGGGTCAGAGGCAGATCCCTCTCCATTCCCCAATCATATCTGACCGTAGTGACAGAAGCATCACTCCTGGGATGGGTTGGCCTTCTGGGAGAGGTGGAGATCATAGGCATTTGGTCTCTGGTGGTATCCCGACTCCACATCAACCTGTTGAGACCCGTGCGACCCAGCTGCCATTGCAAACACTCCTTCCCTCTATCAAGGGAAAGATGGTGCAGGTTTTCATGGACAACAACACTGCCATGTGGTGGGGTCGTGGACCCTTTGTCAAGAGGCTCGGTGTCTCTGGACGTTCTTGGAAAAGCAGGGCATATCTTTGGTGGTTCAAAATCTGACAGGCTCTCTGAACGCCCGAGCAGACAAACTCAGCAGAAAATGTCTAGTGGATCACAAATGGCATCTCCATTCAAAGGTGGCACAAGGTCTCTTCCAGCAGTGGGGAGAGCCTTAGTTAGATCTGTTCGCCTCCCCAGAGAATGCGCAATGTCAACAGTTTTGCACGTTGGAGTTTACAAAGTGGCGATCACTGTGACTCTTCATCTTGAGCGGAGCGTATGCCTTCTGTACTCCTTTCCGCCCATACCATTCTGCCGTAAGTTCTCAAGAAGATCAAGAACGACTGGGCCCAAGTAACCCTTGTGGCTCCGGCTTCAGGAGTCTGGTATCCTGAGCTATCCAATCAGACTACCCCTTCAGGAGGATGTTCTGTCGCAGCAGCAAGGGAGGATTCTGCACCTGAATCTGTCCACTCTCTGCCTTCTTGCAAGGAAATTGAGTGGCGACAGTTGAAAGCTTTTAACCTTCCTTCCTAAGTCGGTAACGTAATCTTGGCAGCCATGCGTCCCTCCACCAAAACCTGCCAGTATGCCTGTTGTAGGATGTCATTTGTGACATGGTGCACATACAAGTCTGTTGACCCCCTTTCTGCCCCTCTCTTTGAGGTCCTGTTTATCCTTTCCCTGGCCAAGCAGGACTCTGCTATGGGCACTCCTAAAGGCTATTTTTCTGCTATTTCTGCTTTTTTGAGGTTGCCTAATAAACCTTCCTTGTTTAAGTCCCCTGTTGTACATAGGTTCCTAAAAGGTCTTACATTTCTATTTCCTCCATTCCCATTCATTATGCCCCAATGGCATCTGAATTTGGTTTTGACCTTTCTGATGTGCACTTCTTTCGAGCCCCTCCACAATTGTCCTCTCAGGCTTCTCACTTTGAAAATAGCATTCCTTGTGGCCATTGCATCAGTCTGTAGGGCGAGTGAGTTGCAGGCATTGTCATCTAAGCCATCCTACCTTTCCATCTATCCTGGCAAAGTGTTGCTTCACGCTAGGCCTCCTTTCTGCAAAAAAGTGGTTCAGCCCTTCATGTAGGCCAATCAGTCACCTTGCCTACTTTTTACGTTCCTCCACAGCCTTCTAAGGAAGAGGAGAGACTCCACCGCATGGACCTAAAAAGAGCGTTTGTGTTCTTCCTTGATCATACAGAAGAGTTCCAGGTGGATGACCAACTCTGTTGGTAATGTGGGTGCGAAGAAAGGTCAGGCAGTGCAGAAGCGAACCATCTCCAGATTGGTCGTACTCTGTATTAAGATCTGTTACGCACTGGCCAAGAAGCAACCTTCTGAGGGTTTGTGTGCTCGTTCTACCCGAGCTAAAGCTGCGACCACTGCATTAGCATGTGCAGTACCAGTCCCTGACATTTGTCAGGCAGCAACATGGTCATCTCTGCACACATTTACCAAACACTACTGCTTGGACAGTGGGGTTTGTAGGGACGGACATTTTGCCTGTTCGGACCTGCAGGACTTTCTAGCATGAACTTGGTTCACAGACCTACCTCCGGGGATAGTATTGCTTGGGTATCTATTTAAAGTTAAGGAATCTGCAACTGGAAGTCCCTATCAGATGAACACATTACTCAACTCTGGTAACGTCTTATCTGGTAGAGACAATATCTAGTTGCAGATTACCTACCGACCAACTCATCCTTCCCGCTCTGCGAACTGATTTCTATTGGCAGGGACTCCCCGTTCAGGGCCTTAGTTTTGATGCACCAGTAGTCAGTTTCTTTATGGCTCTGTGCTTCTGGCGTGGAAAGTTGTGTAAATAAACTGACCTCAGTGCACCTGGTGGCGCCTATATAGGAACCGCAACGTCACATTCCACATGAACAACACTGACGACAGATGCAGAGCCGATCAACACCACCTGACAGCAAGTAGGGGTACTGCTCACAAAATTCTCCAGATCCATTCTGACACCTGGCGGAAATTCAAAGGTAAGGCATATGCAACTAGATATTGTCTCTACCCGATAAGGCGTAACCGAAGGTAAGTAACTTGTTCATTAGGAAATTCTGGTGAATAACGTCCATTTTGGTGCTTACTGCACTGGAATCTGTATGGTATGGTAAATACTGTACTCTTTTCCGCTGTTAAATTCTGGCAAGTGTGACCTGCTGAAATGTAACAAAGGGTAAGATATTTAACACATCTTGTGATTACCGGATGTGGTAAAAACAACCCAACTTGTAATTCTGACCCTGCACAAACAGGGGTTTACCCAGGCATTGTAAAACACCAAATCACTCTTAATCAAGGCCTTTATATTTTTTCACATTTTGCTGCAGCGTATGTTATTCTATGTGTAATAACATTTTTAATTAATTACTTGTGTATTGACTGTGCTTTCGATCACAGGCCGGGACTTTCAGTTCTGTAACTGCTCTGTTTACTTACACACACACATACATACACACACACACACTCACAGAAATCTTCAGTGACCGCATTGAACATTTGCGCTTCCATAACATAAAAATAATGAGTTTCCCACTTATTACTTTAACTTGCATTTATTTTTCGTTTTAGGTGTGTGTCTTATACTTTATATATATTTACCTGCAGGTGAAAGACAAACAAAAATAGTTATAGAATATTATGTTCTGTTTTTAGCAACACCTCTGGCCTCATACCCATTGCACTCAAGTTCACAGGCCCATACCTTTTTTTAAACTTATATATTTGTGTTTTTTGAAACAGACATAAATCCTCCAACCATTGCTGCATGAGATTACCTCCTGCCCACGTCCTCAAAGCACTAAAGGAGACATTCTCTTACTTTCTCCCAACGTCCTCTACCTAGTTTTCATAATTTTTATGCATGTCAACCTCTCAATAAACTTTGTAATACTTTATAGGAGGCCATCACTGATGCCCCATCTCCAGTACACTCCAGCAGACCTCATCCAAAGTTCTATGTGTGTGATGGGAGCTAAGAGGACAAATGTTTCTATAAAGTCATTTTAACCCAGTGGGCATTGTGCACCTGACTCTCACCTGTTCCTCTCGAGTAGTCCCTAATTGAGGATGCAAGCCTTCCAACTCACACAGTGCCACCGGGTATCATGTGATATCGGCTCCCATCACACTGAGGGGTTGATATCACACAGTGTGCACCAAATTAGGTGGAATCTCCTGCAAATAGCAGGTTTTCAGCTAGTTGTTTGGAGGCTCTGCTCAGCCAATGTCCATTACGAGGTGTGAAACCTCCCCAGGACATCAGGGGCAGCCTCAAAAGCTTTGTTTTTGGTGTTGACTAGGGATGGTGTGTTTTTTGGAGGGGAGAGGAAAGGGTCTGTTAGGCAGTGAATAGAAAATGTTCTACCATAGGCAACAAGAAGTTGTGATTCTATTAAGCACATGGAGGCAAGGATTATGCCTTCCACATCTTTACTGCTCCAAATAGCATCCAATCACAACACAGAAAAATATATAACATGACCTACGTTTCCCAAAATGCTTTGAACCACGCCTCCTCTACAGTCCTTTAATAATATGAACTCAATTCCAACAAAACAGAGACAACAACTTGACTGCCTCTTTATTTGCAATATAAACAGTTAACTAAGTCGGACAGAAATCCATAACAGCAAACAAGAAATTGGTCCTACATCTGGATCATTGTAGCGTTGCTGGGTTCAGAAGACCATCTGATGCCAACCGAGTAAGGATTTCAAGAGAAGGCATTCTTTATTTTGATCTGAGCTGGAAAGCAAACAATAAAATATGAATCTACAGCCACAAATATTCTTAAAACAATAACCAGGGTGGGTAACAAAGTACAAAACATTTGTGAAACATGATCTTACCTGCACCAACAGGTGGGATAATTATCGCCTTCATGTCCTTAATAGAATTTAAAATTCTTGTTGGATATGCTAGAAAAATTTCCATTGTATGGCAGGCCTGGAGGCTTAGATTATGCTGGTTCAAAGCTGGCCAACTTTACTAGAAGACGCACGCTCAATAGGTTTATAATGAAAGGTTTTAAATACAGAGTCAGACAACCAGTCAGCAGCTAATAAAATGTGTTCTAACCTAGAACTTAATAAAAAAGTCATAGAAGCCATAGTCAACCAAGCAGAATGAACTCCATAGACAGACACATCGAGGCCAGCCTCCACCATGACCCAACGGATTCAACGAGACACAGTCGTAGCTGAAACCAGCTTGAAAGATTTTTGGAGCGCTAAAAGCAGAGGACCTAAAGGGTCTTACAAGCTAAGGTGTGTTCTTTGTACACTTTCAAACACTTCACCATAATTTTTAATTATTGGGAAAGCAGGATAGTCAAAAGGCCTAGACATAGTCTTTGTCCTTTTTGAAATAACAAATGAAACACCCTCAGGTGAGAACAACCTACCTGCTAAGTCATTGGCTCTGACATCAAACAGTCTTCAACAAGAAATCAAACTTAACCACATAGTAGGTTTGTCTGAAATCTGTTTCATGGACAAGCCCACATTATGTGGCCAGGAGTCAGAAAGGGATAGAACACAATTCACATCCCACAATTGAGAATATCTTGGTCTCAGTGGATTTGCAACCATAAACCCCTTTTAGACATTTACAAACAAGTAAATTTGCCGTCAAAATGTTCATGACCTGCCGATAACGCTGACCTGAAATTCCTTACTGACCTGTAACATAGCCCAGACTCAGCACACTCAGAACGGAAATTGAGATTGTCTTTCAGCTGGGATCCCACAAGATCGAGCTCCCATTGAAGGCACCAGCCCTCTCACCCTTTCCATGGGGAAGAATATAGTTTGTGGGTGGAAGGAACCTAAGTCTTTCATATATGGTTGGCAGCCGTCGCTGAAATGCCTTCCTCTTTTCCATGTCCCCTGACATTTTCTAGGCCATGAAAGCCAGTTGGCCTTTGAGGAGAAGAGGATAAGGGGAGCCTATTGGATCTGAAAGAAGACTCAGGAAGACCGGAAGAAGTGGTGGAAGTGAAACTGACATCTCCAGAAGGGATGGGAACCAAGGTTGAGTTTTCAAGAAAGGGGTTACGAGGACCACTGTTGCCATTTGTTACCATACCTGGGTTGCAACGCTAGGGATCATGGTAACAGGTGGAAAAGCATAATTCACTTGACCGCTGCAATCCGGCCCCCAACTGTAAAGTTCTTTCAACTGACAATACAGACAGGATTTAAAGAGGTCCACTTGACAAAGACTCGGAGAATCCATGATCAGCTGGAATACATGAGGATGGAGCTTCCAATCACTGTAGTCCACCAGAAATCTGGAATTCCAAACCACCACTTTGTTGTCTTTGCCTGGAAGATATTCCGCCTGAACAATGATCTTCTGAGTCAGGCAGAAGTGCCAAAACTTCTTGTCTATGTTTGCCAGAAGGCGAGACCTAGTACCCCCCAGTCTGTTGATGTAACGGACTGCTGACGCATTGTCCATGTGAAGGAGAATACAGCAGTTGCTGTTCTTGGGAGAGAAAGATTTTGCTGTGGAGGAGCTTGCAAGAAGCTCCACACAATTTATGTGAAGACCTAGCTCTTCTGATGACCAGCGACCACTGATAGTAAATTCCCCGCACCTTGCTCCCCTGCCCCAAAGGCTGACATTGGACTCATTTATGATAACCGAAACAGCCCTGAAAATGGCTCTGCCATTCCACCCTTCCATGTGAAGAAGCCACTACTTAAGTTTGTCTCATGCTTCGGGAGTTAAGGGAACTAGACAATCGTAGGTCAAACTTTTCTGGAGGAAAATCATTTTTAGTCTTTGAAGGGCTCTGTAATGTAAAGGCCTGGGGAAGATAGCTTGAATAGAAGAGGCTAGAAGGCCCACTGTCCGAGCTTAGGATGTCAAAGATACATCTGTTTGGACAGAGTTTTCTTCAGTTTCCATTTGATGGCTTTTATCTTCGAAGGAGGGAGAAATAATTGAGCAGTGACAGATTCATTTGAAACCCCAAGAATTCTCTCTTTAGACAGAATCATTATGGATTTCTTGAAATTGATGATGAACCCCAAGCTTTGCAATAAGGTTACAGCCCAAGACAGATAAAACAGAAGTAGATCCTTGTCTTGTGCCATAAAAATCATGTCATCTAGATAGAGAATCATATGAACTCCCATCTCCCTCAAACATTCTACCACAGGTTTCATGAGTTTTTTTAACACCCAAGGGGCTGGTGAGAGACTGCAGGGAACGGCTGGTACCCGTACCATTTATTCCTCCACTGGAACTGCAAGGATGAGATAGGCATCCTTGAGATCGAGGTGCACCATCCATTCCTTCTATTGAAGTAAGCCTCACAACAGAGGAATGCCCTCCATTTTGAAATGGTGGTAAACCAGCCAAGAGTTGAATTCTCTAAGTTTGAGCACCAGTCTTTGCCCTCCAACCTTTCTTTGAACCAGAAAGACATTTCAGCAAAAACCCTTGGGAGGTGGAGTGCTGGGGGCAATGACATGTTTTTACAAAAATTCCTGAATTTCTGAGTCCATAAAACTCATGTCTTGTAGGGAAAACAGGAGTGGAACAGGAGGAGAAATTTGAATGGGAAATTGTGACCGCTCTATCCAGTAACCTTGAACAGTGTCTAGAACCCAGCAATCTGTCAAAATTCATGCCTACTTGTGTGCAAAATGATGCAATCTGCCCCTCAAAGGAATGCCAGAAAGAGGGAGAGGAATCATTACCTGCAGATTAGTTGTTGGAGGGTTACTGTCCTGTGTTGACACCTCTATTGTACCAGTCTCTGAAGCCCCTTGACCTGGAGGGGAAGAAACCTGCCTTGGAGGGTCTTGCCAGGAACCTCTGCAGCGGTAGCCAAATCCTTGCTGAGGACCTTGATGGGAGAAGCGGCCATACGGAAGTCCTCTGCTGCAGCTGGCGAAAAAGGAGGTTGAACACTTTCTTTAATGATTACCGGGCTTTATCTAACGAGGCGAAGGCATTAACAACTTTTCCAGTGTCTTTGACAAACTTGTCACCGAAGAATTGACCCTCCCCAAGAGGACTGACTTCTGAAATGACCAATTCCACCAATTGTGAGTCAATCCTCATCAGGACCGATTTACGTCGTTCAGAGGCCAGGGCACAGTTTGCGTTGCCCAACAGATATATGGCATGTTGGGTCCACCCCGCAAGGACATTGGGATTGATAAGAGCATCTGTGTCTTGTGCATGGAGTGCCAATACTAGTATTTTAGCTAAGGTGCAAGATACATCTAGAAGCTTGTCCTGACACGCCCTTAGGGCCCTATCTGTGTCTTTTTTTGGGATCTTTGGCAAATTTCTTCAGGAAGGTAAGCATATTAGGGTTGATATCAGTGGTGTGCTCAGTGTCATGTGGAAGGTCTGGCCTAGGACATTCAGCTTTGAGTCTCGATCTCACCTCCTTTTCAAAACTCTTGCGGAGATGTTGTTGCATATAATCTACAACAGCAGGGACCAGAACCCAGTCTGATGATCTGGGGTGAATGATGTCAGAGGGTTCAAAAGTAAAGGGTTTGGAAGGGAGTGATTTTGAACAGGCTGAGGAACGTTTACGTTTCTTAGGATGTTTGCTGCTCTCAGATAAGGGGGAGGAGGAATCCATATCTGTGTCAGGGGATGAAAGAGGAGTGGACATGCTTGGGCATTTCTTAGTATGATAGGTATATTTCCCCAAAAAACCCTTGGGACAGTTTAGATAAAGCTTCAGGATTGGGCCATTGGGTCTCAAAAGTCGGGACGGAAGGAGTTTGCAATGAACTAGAGGACGGGCTGGAAGAGGGAGCAGCAGAGTGGGCAGAAATCTCATTGAGGGGTTGAGTAATAGGTTGAACGGGGCAGAAGCCAGGGCATTATGAATAGAGCATTTTCCTGAATGGTTGATCACCTATTCTAGCCCATCATCATAGTAATAGTCTTCATCTTCATTAAGCCCATAGGCTTCAAGGTCTTGTTCATGTGGGTCATAATCTGACATGTTTGAAATCAGGGAAGTTTCACAGTCTAACAGTCCCCAGAGGGAAGTGAAGGTCCAATTGCTTGAATAATAATAAGAAAGGACCATAGAAACGTTTTTATTGCAGCCCTGGAGGACTCTGCCGAGCAGGGCGTCAATGGGAGCAGGGAGCTTGTAACAGGCTACAAAGTAATTATCAGAATGAGTCCCAAAAATTATTCTTTCTGATGAGTAAAAATAACCAATTGGTAATATTCTTCAGAAAATCCCATAATTCTCAAAGTTGCCTGCAGTACTTCACCCCTGTTATTGCAGCCCTGGGAAGGCGGCACCAGCGTGATGTTTCTGAGAGTTTGCCAAGCCTGAAAGAAAGACGCAACTGAAACTCCAGAGCAGGGCCGGCTTTAGGACTGGTGGTGCCCTGTGCGACAGTTTACTGTGGCGACCCCCACCCCATGACCTCCTCCTCAGTTTCACTCACTACCACCCAGCAAATGTGTCCCTCATCTCTCCCCTTTCACATACCTTCATATGTTTTAAAGCACTTGTAAAGGCTGGCTTTACTAATCCACTCAGCTAGCCACTTAAAATATAGGGGCATATTTAAGAGCCCCTAGCTAATGTGGCGTTAGAATGCCAAAAACGCTGTGCCATATTTACAAAGTGGCGCATTGCGCCACTTTGTATCCCTTTGTAGGATTAGCATCAACATTTTATACACTAATCCTGCAAAGCGCCGGACTAGCGTAAAAAATTCTGACACTAGTCCCCTGCGGCGTATTTTAAATACAGCGCACAGATGGTGGTGCTAGGGGAGCGCTAAGGGGCGCAAGAAAAGTGGCGCAGCCCGATAGGGGCATATTTGAGAGTCCCTAGTGCCATTCTAATGCCACATTAGTGTAATTTTAGTTTTTTAACCTAATGTGGTGTTAGAAGGCCAAAAACGATGTGCTGTATTTACAAAGAGACGCAATGCATGCATACTTTGTAACCCTTTGTGCTACATTAGGCCTGCGCCAGGCATAATGTATGCAAGGAGGGCATCCTCCCATTAGGGGGGCCCATTTTTCCGGCACTTTTAACGCCTGCTCAGAGCAGGCATTAAAAGGAGGCTTCCATTGGTTACAATGGGCCTCTGGGTGCTTTGCAGGATTAGCGTCAACATTTTTTATGCTAATCCTGCAAAGCGCCGGACAAGCATAAAAAATTTCTGACAGTAGTCCTCTAACTACCGCCATGGTGTACTGTATTTTAAATATGACGCACAAATGGTGGCGTTAGGGGGGCGCTAAGGGGCACAAGAAAAGTGGCACAGCACTGTGTGCAGCGCCACTTTTTTCAAATATGCCCCATAGGCCCTGCTTAATTTGTAAATGAAAAGGTGCCGGTGTCCAAAGCCCTCCTCTTAAACACGCTATTGCTGCAATTAAATGTGTGAACACGGAATACAGAGTCAGCGTAATCCTGAAGCCAGGCATAATGTATGCAAACAGGGCATCCCCCCGTTAGGGGGGCCAAAAAACATGACGCAAAGAAATCTGCCAGATTTCTTTGCGTCATCTTTACCTGCACTTTTAACACCTGCTTAGAGCAGGCATTAAAAGGAGGCTTCCATTGGTTACAATGGGCCTCTGGGTGCTTTGCAAGCTTAGTGTCAAAATGTTTGACGCTAATCCTACAAAGCGCCGGACTAGCGTAAAAATTCTGACACTAGTCCCCTAACTACCGCCATGTTGTGGCGTATTTTAAATACAGCGCACAGATGGTGGTGCTAGGGGAGCGCTAAGGGGCGCAAGAAAAGTGGTGCAGCCCGATAGGGGCATATTTGAGAGTCCCTAGTGCCATTCTAATGCCACATTAGTGTATTTTTTTTTTTAACCTAATGTGGTGTTAGAAGGCCAAAAACGATGTGCTGTATTTACAAAGAGACGCAATGCATGCATTGTGCTACTTTGTAACCCTTTGCGCTACATTAGGCCTGCGCCAGGCATAATGTATGCAAGGAGGGCATCCTCCATTAGGGGGTCCCAAAATATTGCACAAAGAAATCTGACAGATTTCTTTGCGTCATTTTTTCCGGCACTTTTAACGCCTGCTCAGAGCAGGCATTAAAAGGAGGCTTCCATTGGTTACAATGGGCCTCTGAGTGCTTTGCAGGATTAGCTTCAACATTTTTGATGCTAATCCTGCAAAGCGCCGGACAAGCATAAAAAATTCTGACAGTAGTCCTCTAACTACCGCCATGGTGTACTGTATTTTAAGTATAACGCACAAATGGTGGCGTTAGGGGGGCGCTAAGGGGCACAAGAAAAGTGGCACAGCACTGTGTGCAGCGCCACTTTTTTCAAATATGCCCCATAGGCCCTGCTTAATTTGTAAATAAAAAGGTGCTGGT
The DNA here is from genome assembly GCF_031143425.1 of Pleurodeles waltl. NCBI lineage: Eukaryota > Metazoa > Chordata > Amphibia > Caudata > Salamandridae > Pleurodeles > Pleurodeles waltl. Next base: position 1,325,444,531 of record NC_090444.1, read on the forward strand.
GCCCAAAGCCCTCCTCTTAAACACGCTGTTGCTGCAATTAAATGTGTGAACACGGAATACAGAGTCAGCGTAATCCTGAAGCCAGGCATAATGTATGCAAACGGGCATCCCCCCGTTAGGGGGGCCAAAAAACATGATGCAAAGAAATCTGTCAGATTTTGTTGCTTCATCTTTACCTGCACTTTTAACACCTGCTTAGAGCAGGCATTAAAAGGAGGCTTCCATTGGTTACAATGGGCCTCTGGGTGCTTTGCAAGCTTAGTGTCAAAATGGTTGACGCTAATCCTGGAAAGCGCCAGACTAGCGTAAAAAATTCTGATGCTAGTCCCCTAACTACTGCAATGGTGCACTGTATTTTAAATATGATGCACACATGGTGGCATTAGGGGGGCGCTACTTTTCTTAAATATGCCCCATAGTTCTGTTTTCTGCAGCAGGCATATTACGCCTCTATGCTACTTTATATTGAGTCAAAGCAGCCACTAGGAAAAACTCCAATGTCTCTCTCTAGTAGGAACATTAATCACAAGAGGTATCTTGACATTTTGTTTCTTGAAGGCTAAACGCACAAGGAACTTTTCAGCAGGTGCTTTTAAATCGGAAGTTATTGCTAAACACAGCGCCTCCCTGAGGTCAGCGCCCGGTGCGGTGGCACCGCTCGCACCGCCCACAAGCCGGCCCTGCTCCAGAGAAGAGCACGTTAATAGCCCAATTTGGCTATATGCGTGTCCTTGCTCCCTAACGAGCGTTGCTGCCTACGCGGCAGCACTAGAGCACGTAAAGGCGCAAGGGGCGGACGAGGAGGGGGAACCTAAGCACAATATGTGCTCACAGCTAACAGAATGGAGTGAGGAGGCGCGGCTTGAAAGCGGAGAGATTGGGAGATGAATTATTAAATATAAACAAATATCAAATATTAGAACAGCAAAAGGTTGGAGCACGTCGGGCACGCCACAATACAATTAAATGTAGTAACGAGATGGAAACGATCTCGTACTCAACTACCCAATGAACAAACAAGAATATAATCAGCAGAATTACGATATGGACAAAACAGAGAGACGCTTATCTTGACTGCCGAGCAGCAAAGAGGCAGTCAAGTTGGCGCCTCTCTGTTTTGTTTGAGATAAGTTCATACTATTGGAAGACTGTAGAGGAAGCGTGGTTCAAAGCCTCTTTGGAAATATAGGTAATATTCGATATTTTTGTGTTTTGTGGTTGGCTTCTATTTGGAGTAGTAAAGATGGAGAAAGCATAATCGGACCCTCCTGGTCCTGCCATAGAATTTAAAAGTGCTGTGCTTGAAAATAAGCTCCACCCACTTCAAGGTCCCGTCCCTTCACACGTAAAAACGCTTCCCAAGTTGAGGGGACTGAGGATGTGGCAAGATTGTTTTCTATGTGCCCGGTTTAGGAGAGGAAATGGTCGGAGCTTCCGCCTTCCATTAGCAAAGAATAACAGGTTAGGCCATTAAAACTGTTAAAATATTTTCTGCTGTTCTCTCTCTTCCCCTGTCAGTGGTCCTTGAGAAACGGTGTTCAGAAAAGCTGTGCCCTCCATAGGTTACTGTTCTTTTTCTCCAGTCACGTATTGCAAACCGTGACAAGAACACCTATAACTATCCTGTGAAGTTCAACAGCAGAGAATATTTTAGTGCACACTATAGCACTTGTAGTTTCAGAGAGGAATGTTTAGATTTCGCTCCTAGGTATACATTTATATGTTAGGTGTCTGCAATGTCAACTCATGCCCAGCCGCCCCACGTCAAGCATGGAGAGCAAAACTGAGTTTGTCACCTCCGGAACTAACTGAAATGTTATTACCTTGGTTGCGCTTCCAACTTAATAGTCATAAGTGGTCTTCAAAACAGTTCTTTTCATTATAAATATCAGTACATTTTATTTGTTCCTGTTTATACAAAACGACAGCTGAATGAACGCCATTTCAGACATTTAACGTTCAGCTGCACATTAGCGGGTACGAGGTGTGTACTTGGGGCACCGTGACAGGAGTAGAAACTAAGTCCAGAACGCACCCTTTTTGTCAATACTTACTAGGAAGTTTTCTGAATCGGGCAGCTCCCGAATTTGTCCCTATGTTTGTTTTTAAGGTAATTTTAGTTTTATGACTCATGACAACCCTTACCCAGTACATGACCTTTGATACGCTCGTTTTAGAACAATATTCATTCATTCATTGTGTCGTATTTGTATAGCACATTTGCCACCCGTGTGACAAGCACTGTAGCTACCATAAATCTCCCTTGAGAAATTCTGTCAAAACGGCAACACTAGTTGGCGGGTATTTGTTTTTTTTCGTTGTGTAGGAGGCTGGCCTGGCTTGTAGTAGGTACCAAGGGGTACTTACACTCTGTGCCAGGTCCAGTTATCCCTTATTAGTGTAGAAGAGGTGTTTCTAGCAGCTTAGGCTGATAGAAGGTAGCTATAGCAGAGCAGCTTAGGCTGAACTAGGGGACATGCAAAGCTCCTACTATACCACTGGTGTCATATGCACAATATCATAAGAAAACACAATACACAGATATACTAAAAATAAAGGTACTTTATTTTTATGACAATGTGCCAAAAGTATCTCAGTGAGTACCCTCAGTATGAGGATGCCAAATATACACAAGATATATGTACACAATACCCAAAATATGCAGTAATAGCAAAAGGAAGTAATGCAAGCAATGTAAAGTTACAGTAGATTGCAATAGGAGCACATAGGTATAGGGGCAACACAAACCATATACTCCAAAAGTGGATTGCGAACCACAAATGGACCCCAAACCTATGTGAGCTTGTAGAGGGTCGCTGGGGCTGTAAGTAAACAGTGAGGGTTAGAAAAATAGCCCACCCCAAGACCCTGAAAAGTAGGTGTAAAGTGCACCTATATTCCCTAGAGAGCACAGAAGTCGTGATAGGGGAGTTCTGCAAGGAAGACCAACACCAGCAATGCAACCAAAGTGGATTTCCGGACGAGAGTACCTGTGGAACAAGGGGACCAAGTCCAAGAGTCGCGACAAAGTCAAGATTGGGCAGATGCCCAGGAAATGCCAGCTGAGGGTGCAAAGAAGCTGCCACCGGATGGTAGAAGCTGTGGATTCTGCAAGAACGAAGAGGGCTAGAAACTTCTCCTTTGGAGGATGGATGTCCCACGTCGTGAAGAAGCTTGCAGAGGTGTTCCCACGCAGAAAGACCGCAAACAAGCCTTGCTAGCTGCAAGGGTCGCGGTTAGGGTTTTTGAATGCTGCTGTGGCCCAGGAGGGACCAGGATGTCGCCACTTGGATGAGGAGACAGAGGGGGCGCCCAGCAAGTCAGGGAGCCCTCACAGAAGCAGGCAGCACCCGCAGAAGTACCTGAACAGGCACTTAGAAGAGGAGTGAACCGGAGCTCACCCGAAGACACAAAAGGGAGTCCCACGACGCCGGAGGACAACTCAGGAGGTTGTGCACTGCAGGTTAGAGTGTCGGGGACCCAGGCTTGGCTGTGCACAAAGGAAATCCTGGAAGAGTGCACAGGAGCCGGAGCAGCAGCAAATCACGCGGTACCCAGCAATGCAGTCTAGCATGGGGAGGCAAGGACTTACCTCCACCAAACTTGGACTGAAGAGTCACTGGACTGTGGGAGTCACTTGGACAGAGTTGCCGAGTTCCAGGGACCATGCTTGTCGTGCTGAGAGGGGACCCAGAGGACCGGTGATGCAGTCTTTTGTTGCCTGCGGTTGCAGGGGGAAGATTCCGTCGACCCACAGGAGATTTCTTCAGAGCTCCTAGTGCAGACAGGATGCAGGCTACCCCTAGAGCATGCACCACCAGGAAAACAGTCGAGAAGGCGGCAGGATCAGCGATACAAGGTTGCAGTAGTCGTCTTTGCTACTTTGTTGCGGTTTTGCAGGCGTCCTGAGCAGTCAGCGGTCGATCCTTTGGCAGAAGGTGAAGAGAGAGATGCAGAGGAACTCTGATGAGCTCTTGCATTCGTTATCTAAAGAATTCCCCAAAGCAGAGACCCTAAATAGCCAGAAAAGGAGGTTTGGCTACCTAGGAAGGAGGATAGGCTAGCAACACAGGTAAGAGCCTATCAGAAGGAGTCTCTGAAGTCACCTGCTGGCACTGGCCACTCAGAGCAGTCCATTGTGCCAGCAGCACCTCTGTTTCCAAGATGGCAGAGGTCTGGAGCACACTGGAGGAGCTCTGGGCACCACCCCTGGGAGGTGCAGGTCAGGGGAGTGGTCACTCCCCTTTGCTTTGTCCAGTTTCGTACCAGAGCAGGGCTGGGGGATCCCTGAACCGGTGTAGACTGGCTTATGCAGAGATGGGCACCATCTGTGCCCATCAAAGCATTTCCAGAGGCTGGGGGAGGCTACTCCTCCCCAGCCCTGACACCTTTTTCCAAAGGGAGAGGGTGTAACACCCTCTCTCTGAGGAAGTCCTTTGTTCTGCCTTCCTGGGCCAAGCCTGGCTGGACCCCAGGAGGGCAGAAACCTGTCTGAGGGGTTGGCAGCAGCAGCTGCTGCAGTGAAACCCCGGGAAAGGTTGTTTGGCAGTACCCGGGTCTGTGCTAGAGACTCGGGGGATCATGGAATTGTCTCAATTCCATGATCTTAGACATGTTACATGGCCATGTTCGGAGTTACCATTGTGACGCTATACATAGGTAGTGACCTATGTATAGTGCACGCGTGTAATGCTGTCCCCGCACTCACAAAGTCCGGGGAATTTGCCCTGAACGATGTGGGGGCACCTTGGCTAGTGCCAGGGTGCCCACACACTAAGTAACTTAGCACCCAACCTTTACCAGGTAAAGGTTAGACATATAGGTGACTTATAAGTTACTTAAGTGCAGTGGTAAATGGCTGTGAAATAACGTGGACGTTATTTCACTCAGGCTGCAGTGGCAGGCATGTGTAAGAATTGTCAGAGCTCCCTATGGGTGGCAAAAGAAATGCTGCAGCCCATAGGGATCTCCTGGAACCCCAATACCCTGGGTACCTCAGTACCATATACTAGGGAATTATAAGGGTGTTCCAGTATGCCAATGTGAATTGGTGAAATTGGTCACTAGCCTGTTAGTGACAATTTGGAAAGCAGAGAGCATAACCACTGAGGTTCTGGTTAGCAGAGCCTCAGTGAGACAGTTAGGCATCACATAGGGAACACATACATATAGGCCACAAACTTATGAGCACTGGGGTCCTGGCTAGCAGGGTCCCAGTGACACATAACAAACATACTGAAAACATAGGGTTTTCACTATGAGCACTGGGCCCTGGCTAGCAGGTTCCCAGTGAGACAGGAAAAACACCCTGACATATACTCACAAACAGGCCAAAAGTGGGGGTAACAAGGCTAGAAAGAGGCTATTTTCTCACACGTTGGCCCTCAGATTTTGGAATGACTGAGTTGAAAATAATAAAATTAACTGATGAATATGACAAAGTAGTGATTTAAATTTCACTTCTGAATTATAATTGGAGGTGAAACCTAAGTCTTAAGGTTTCATATGTGTATAGTATACAGTGCCCAAGACAGACGATGTGATCTTACTAACCCTTCTGTTTCGTCTTCCAGACCCCTGTGTTTTTCCGTTACATTTCCTGACTGTAAATCTTTCCAGGAGTGGTTCAGCAGTTACTGCTCCAGTGTGGACTGCCGCACACACTTAAGGTCACCCCATTAACTGGCTAGAGTGTACTTTGCGTACAAAGATGGTGTTTGCGCACTCTGTATTGAGAAGCAATAGCTGACTGTAAATCATATTTATTGCAAAATCGGGAAACCAACCCACGAGGGAATGAATGGGCGCGGCTGACATGGAGCGCTCCCACGGTTGAATGACTTTTAGGGATTCCAGATGGATTCGCAGAGCGGCTTGCACTGTAACAGTGATGTACCTCAAAAGTGAAACAAGCAGCGAAGAAAACATTGGTGAATTTTCTGAATTAAGACCTAGACAACAATAATACAGCTCCTCTTTACAGAACAAAAGACTAAAATAATACTCATAAAACAATTAGAAAGAAGTCAGAGAAATTAATATGTCAAACCATGCTAGATTTAAAAAGTAATTTTCACCACTGTACTAGAAAAAATATATACCCTCCATTCATGGTATCACAATGCAGTTTGGAGGCTTGTGCTGGTTGAGCCCTTTATTTCATGTCCAGTATGTCTCCAGCGTAGACGCACTCTTTCTTTTGCCACTTCTGAGTCAATCTAGTTTGACCTTTTCTTCTTTTCAATAAATAAAAGGGAGACAAACCCATGCTCGAATGTGGTATGTTAATAAAACTTTAAACTGTTGCCTTGCAAATCTTTTAACATCCTAGTGAGATGCCGAAGTAGTCGGTGTACCCTATTTGAAAATGTATGCACACGCGCTCTGTTGCCCCCTCCCCTTTCCTAATCCAGCCGATGCGACCCTGTGGCCCCGCCCCCCTCACGCCCTCATTTGCCCACCGCTCCCGCCTTCCAGCTGCTCCTCCCTCCCACCTCCCCTTCTTAATGGCAGCCGCTTGCGTGCTGCGCGGTGCAGAGAGTGACCCCTGACCTGTTTTAAGGTCGGGATTCGCTCCCCACGCTGCGCAGCTCCACCTGACTGCATCCATGCCCTGTACCCCGCCCTCGCTGCTGCGAGTTTGAGGCCCTCCACCACCTGTAGGGTCCCGCCTGCGCCTCATCCCCGGTGTCTAGTGGTGCCGCAAGTATTGTGTGTCTGTTGTGTGACTGTCTGCTTATCTTGTATTTTTTCACCACTTTCTGTCTCCTTTTTCTGCCTTTCTCTCCTTTTTTCTTATAGCCCTTTTAGCCATTTCTCTCCTCTGTTAGCCGTTTTTTGCATTCCCCAATCATTGCGCTCTGTTGCCCTCTCCCCCTTCCCTAATCCCGCCGCTGCGGCCCACCCCCCTCGTGCCCCCATCCACCCACCGCTCCGCCTCCCAGCTGCTCCTCCCCCCCATCTCCCCTTCTTAATGGCGGGCGCGCCAGAGGCACGCCCGTCTGCACCCGTCCGCACCTGGACCGTACCTAGCACCAGACCCCCTGGCCCCCACAATCCCCCCTCCGCCCGACGTTGCTACAGTGCCAACGCCCTCCACACCGACCGTTCAGCCACCTGCTTCCAAGCTACCCTGGAGCTCAACTACGGACCCTTCTCCTGCCGGAACTGCAGCTTCACCAGCCCCCGAGCTGCCGAGCATCCCGCCAGATCCAAATACAACCAACTCAGTTGCATCCTCCTCAACACCCGCTCCGTCCACAAGCACGCCGTCGAACTCTGGGACCTACTCATCTCATCATCCCCGGACGTCGTCTTCCTAACCGAAACCTGGATGAACCCCTCCTCGGAACCTGACATCGCCATAGCCATCCCGGACGGCTATAAGATCACCCGCAGAGACCACACCAACAGACCGGGAGGAGGGATCGCCGTAGTCCACAAGAACACCATCAGAATCTCGACCAACACCGAAGACGCCCTTGACGCCGCCGAACACTTACATTTCCAGATTCACATCAACGCCAACACCACCCTCAGAGGAACTCTCGTCTACAGACGCCCCCGGCCGCAGTTCAGGGACTCCATCGCTGACGTAATCAGCACTCATGCCCTTGCTTCTTCAGACTACATCCTCCTCGGCAACCTGAGAACGCCAACGACAGCACCTCCACCACCCTGCTCGACAACCTCGGTCTCAATCAATTCATCACAACACCCACCCACTCCGCCGTCCTCACGCTCTACCCCGTCTTCTCCACCAGCAGCCACGTCACCTTCAGCCACACCACCAAACTCCACTGGACTGACCACCGTTGCGTCCACTTCACCTTCAAGAAACCCTCCACGCGCCACCACCCACAACAGATCCCCTGCCGCAGATGGAAGATCACTGAAGACCAACTGATCTCCACCCTCACCCAAGCCCCGCCACCCATCATCACCGACCCCAACACAGCCGCCCTCAACCTCAGACAATGGATAGACGACTGCGCCAACACCCTCACCCGATCCAGAAACCCTCCAACAACCGCACCAGCACTAAGGCCATCTGGTTCACCACAGGCCTTCAGGTCTCCAAGCTGGAGTGCCGAAAACTCGAGCAGAAGTGGTGCCACGAACTAACAGAGAGCAATCACACCGCCCTCAAGAACGCCATCCGCAAGCACCACCAGCTCATCCGGACCACCAAGAGATCCTTCTACAAGGAACGCATCCACAACAACGCTCACAACAGCAAAGAGCTCTTCAACATCGTTAAGGAACTCGCCAACCCCAACCCCAGGTCCTGCTCCAACCACACGCCACCTTTGCAAGACCTCTGTGAATCCCACATTCTTTCACCGCAAGATCACGGACATCCACGACAGCTTCAACACCTCGACCCCCACGACAGCCGCTGTCACCACAAACCCCGACTCACCGGACCCCAGCCACACCAACCTCCTGCTCTCCTGGACCCACATCGACGACGAGGATACCATCAAAACCATGAGCACCATCCACTCCCGCTCACCCTCCGACCCCTGCCCCTACCATGTTTTGAACAAAGCAAGCTCCATCATCGCCCCCCAACTCTGAACGATCGTCAACTGCTCCTTTGAGACTGCCACCTTCCCGGATAGCTGGAAGCATTCTGAAGTCAACGTCCTGCTAAAGCAGCCCAAAGCAGACCCAAGAGATCTCAAGAACTACCGGCCCATCTCCCTCCTCCCCTTCTCGGCGAAGGTCATTGAGAAGATCGTCATCGGCCAACTGACCCACTTCCTTGAGGACAACAACACGCTGGACACTTCTCAATTCGGTTTCCGTAGCAACCACAGCACCGACACCTCCCTCATCGCCGCGACCGACAACATCAGGACCATGCTCGACAAAGGCAAAACTGCTGCCCTTATCCTCCTAGACCTTTCAGCTGCCTTTGACACCGTCTGCCACCACACCCTTCGCACACGCCGCCACGACGCTAGGATCCGCCACAAAGCCCTGGACTGGATCACATCCTTCCTCTCCGGCAGAACCCAAAGAGTCCGCCTCCCTCCCTTCCTTTCTGAAGCCACCAAGACCATCTGCAGCATTCCCCAAGGATCCTCACTCAGCCTGACCCTTTTCAACATCTGCATGGCACCGCTCGCCAACTTTGTCCGATCACACAACCTCAACATCATCTCCTACGCCGATGACACCCAGCTGATCCTCTCACTCACCAGGGACTCCGCCACCGCCAAAATCAACCTCCACAACGGAATAAAGGCCATCATCAACTGGATGGAGAACAGCCGTCTGAAACTGAACTCAGACAAGACGGAGATCCTTATCCTCGGCTCCAACCCCTCTGCCTGGGACGACTCCTGGTGGCCGGCCACCCTAGGAACCGCACCGACCCCCACCAACCACGCATGCAACCTAGGATTCATCCTGGACTCATCGCTCACCATGACCCAGCAAGTCAACGCCAATTTTCAGGTGGATCCCCACCGAAACCAGAAGGAGGGTCACCCAGGCCCTCGTCAGCAGCAAACTGGACTACGGCAACGCTCTCTACGTGGGAACCACAGCCAAGCTCGAGAAAAAACTGCAACGTGTACAGAACGCCTCTGCACGCCTCATCCTCGACATCCCACGCCGCAACCATATCTCAGCCCACCTGAGAGATCTACACTGGCTCCCCATCAACAAGAGGATCACCTTCAAGCTCCTCACCCACGCTAACAAAGCACTCCACAATTCTCACCCTGCTTACCTCAACGAGCGACTCACCTTCTACATTCCCAATTGTTAACTCGGCTCCGCCAACCTCGCCCTCGCCGCCGTTCCTCGCATCCACCGAACTACAGCCGGCGGCAGATCGTTCTCCCACCTCGCTGCCAAGACCTGGAACTCCCTCCCCGTCCACCTACGACAGACCCAGGACCTGCAGACCTTCAGGAAACGCCTCAAGACCTGGCTGTTCGAGCAGTAGCACTCCACCCCACCTCCTTCAGCACCTTGAGACCCTAGCGGGTGAGTAGCGCGCTCTACAAATGACTGATTGATTGATTGAATGCTCACATTAAACAAAACCATTTACAGGGGGTATGGCCTGGGACGGTGGCCAATTGGAGGTAGAAACGCTACCTCCAATTGGGCAATTGGACGGAGCTCCGACGGCCCCAAATGAATCTGGCAACATCCTGAGTGCCACTGAGCACTACAGAGAGGGACATTAGAGTCAAAACAGTGAAAAGCGCAGACGCTGTCGTACAGACTGTGTCACAGCCCTGAAGGCCCAAGTGGTGAAATTGAATGCAGATGGGAGGGTCCTGGAAGAAAGGGCAGCGGACACAGAAAATCGCTCCCGCCTCAATAACCTTTAGCTTCTTGGGGTCCCCGGAACGGGTGGATGGACTCGGTGCGGAGACCTTACTGGAGAAATGATTTAGGCAGAGCTGTGCCCCCCTGTTTGCTGTGAAGTGGGCTCACAGGATTGTGGGTGTGTGGTCCCCGGCTGGTGCCCCTCCGAGGGCCCTGATGGCCTGAATCTTCCATCATAAAGACAGAGATAGTATCCTTGCCGCAGCCTGGAAGGAGGCACAGTGCTCCATCGAGAACTACAACATAGCCATCTACCCTCATCACATTAAGAAGGTGCAGATACAATGCAAATCTTTCCTGGAGATGAAGCAAAAGCTTAGGGTGCTGGACCTCAGATACATGCTGCTCTTCCTGACATGCTAGAAAGTTATAGCCCAGGGACAAACCCACTACTTTGAGTGGCCTGAGGAGGTATGGGCTTGGCTGGAAATGTGAGACAAGGAGAGTCTTAGGAGATCTGAGCTTCTTTGTTCCAGCTGCAAAGCCAAGAATGGACAGAGGTCCCAAGATGGAGGTGCCGCAAGCCTGGGTGTTGGAAGCTCAGATCACGGAGCGCTGCACAGCCCAAGAAAACAGCATGTTGATTAGGGTTGAGTCTCCTCATCAGAGGGTCCAGGAACATCTTTGGTCTACCCATACAATATATCATAGATGACTGAACTGAATAGAGGGACATAGACCAGAGAGAGGTCTACCAGAGACAAATATGTAGCTTGGATATCATTATTCTGAGACTGGCCATGGTGGGGCCTTGGGTAGGATTTAACCCCCTCGGCCTCCAGGAAGGAGAGAACTGCTATGAGACACATAGTTCGGCACTCAGCAGAGAGACTGGGAACATGGGGTGAGCGAGTCTCCAGCGTCCACCCTCATTCCTCCCTTGTCTTCCCCAAATGGAGGAGAGGCATGGTGTACTGTAGAGGGACCTGTGCTGGTAGTTTTGGTCCTAGCTTGGGTCACCCGTTTTTGGAGTTGCCCTTGGTTAGTCGGCAATTGCCTGCAACCTTTTATTATTTCTTAATTGGTTTACTTTTTAGTTGGGTTGGCAACATTGCTGAAGTGGGGTGGAAGACTAACTCACTTTCTTCAAGTGGTTAGGCGAGATGGTGTCACACTGGGGCAGGCCATTAGTTGGGGAGAGTGGCATTTGCATAGTGGATGAGGGAGATGGGTTTCTGAGCCCCGTTGAGGCTCTACCTTTGTTGGGAGGTTTCTTAGATTGACAGCCAACTGACCCTGGGGGTCGCTGGGTGCAAGGTGGGCGTGAAGGAAAGAGTGGTTCGGCTATGATTGACTGGGGTTGCTGTTCGCAGCACAAACTTTCACTGCATATCACAGCATACCATGAACAGATCATCAGTAAGATAGAATATCCGAGGCCTTTGTAGTTGCTCTAAATGGTGTATCCTATACTTGTACCTGCGCCATTACAAAGTTCTGCCCCATTTACTTAAGGTGGTCTCCAAACTGGAGAAACACTGGAGAGGCAATATGAATGCAGCCACTTACTCCAATTATGTTATGTGGTCGTGGCATAGATCATAGCTGGCTTTTTGTTTTTGGAGCGGATCATAGTGGTGGACTAACTCAGTTGAAATGTGATTGTGACTGGGATCCTTGACGGAATGGAGACATGTTCGCAAACATGTAGGAATCGAATGTAGATGATCAACATTTTTTTCGAGATTAGGGCCCTGGTAGCTTATTACATGGACGTACAGCGCATTTGGACTGTAATTGTGTGCTGATCTGGTGGATGTTTAAACAGCCTGCAAGGCTAAGAGCCAAGCCCAAAAAGGCGGCGGCATTCAGGAATGTTTTAACTGATCTCCACCTATTTCAGATATGGCAGCAGCAGCACCAGCACCCTAGGGATATGTTATTTTAATTCTATTCTCCGGTCCATAGGATACACAGCAGGCTGGATTTAGTGCGTGAGCGCAAAGATGATGCCGATATTTTGTTTGACACTTTGTTTATCTCAATGCTATCTCTCAGACCACCCCATGCTTCTTGTAAAGTTGGGCTGGTGTAGATCAATAATGCCACTCTGGTGCCTGTACGCTGAGACACTGACACATTCCTAGTGCATATTCAAGACTACACGGTGTCCTTCTTTAGGGAAAACCAAGGCGCCATTGACAGCAGTCACAGAGTGAGAACCATATAAGGTGCCCCTCAGGAGAGAAGGCATAGCACACTTTCATGGCATGCGTAGGCACCTAGAGGCTGAACTGATCAACCTTGATGCTGAACTTGCTCGCCTGGACAAATTGAGTGCAAAGCCACCCTACGATCTTCAAGCTCTCACAGCAGTGAGGAAGTGGATAGGGAAAACCAAGACGGGAGATGTATGCTACTACACAATAGAGTCAATCTCCGTTCTGCGAATGCCATAAATAAGGGCAATTGCTGGCATGGTTGTTAAAGCAGGACATACCCTTCCCTCCCACAGACACACACACACACACACACACACACACACATCGCTGCGGGTAGATGGACGACCTGACATTTGTTCTGACTATCTGAAATTGGGATTTGCATGTACAGGAACCACTGTGCGGGATGAGCGGGCTGCTACCTCTCTGAGATTATCCTGCCTTTCCTCATGGTGGTGCAGCAACAGATCATAGACAACCTGCTGGGACTGGAAGCGTTTCAAAGTGCCCTTGCTGAGCTGCCCTGTGGTAAGGCATCTGGACCTCCAGAGGTGTACCAGTGACTACCTACCTCTCCACTGGAAAATATTTTGAAGGTAAGTGAGAAGGGGATAGTGCCACCTTCCTTTAGAGAAACAGTGATGGTCCTTATTCCCAAGGAGGTTCGGGATTTATTTGATCTAGCTCCCTATAGCCCACTACTGATATTGAACACAGAACTCAAATTGTTGTGCAGGGTCCTCCAGGTAGAGGGACCTTGGAGGACCCAGTTCAGACATCTTTTCTCCTGGACAGGAGCACAATGTTCAACTTAAGGTGCCTGTACCACGTCTTGCCTATTTTAGCCACCTCCAAGGATGCCAATGCACCTGCAATTTTAGACTTGGAACACGCTTTTGGCACGGTGGGATGACAATATATATTGGCTGTCCTCCAACGAATGGGTATCAGACTGCAGTTCATTCAGTGGATGCAACTGTAGTATACAGACCCACTGGCCAGAGTGCCTGCTGGACTGTTTTTTTCACTGAGGCCTGGATGTTAAGTAGGGGCACTGGGCAGGGGTGCCAACTTTACCCGGGACTCTTGGCACTCATTGGGGAACCGTTGGTGTGCAGGCTGCGGGTGAGACTGAGAACTTTGGAAATTAACTGGCTGCTGCGATGCTTGTATTGTTGGTGTATGTAGATGACACCCTGGTGTATCTACAGGAACCTGCACAGTTGACCCCCCCTTCTATTGAAGGAGCTAGGTATCTTTCCGTGAATGTTGGGGCTGCACACAAATAGCGCATATTCTATGATGTTCTCTCTTGGCTGTCTAAGACACTCCCAAGCGGCTGCAGTGGAAAATGCACAGGTTCCGATATATTTGTATTTGAGTAATGCACGACCCTGGGTGAGGAAATTGTGACAGTCCTCAATCGATCAGTGGATGTGAGAAAGTAGCCTCTTTCTAGCATGGTTACCCCCACTTTTGGCTTGTTTGTGAGCATGTGTCAGTTTGTTTTTACTGTGTCACTAGGATTTTGCTAGCCAGGACCACAGTGCTCATAGTGAAAACCCTATATGTCAGGGTGTTTTGCCTATCTCACTGGTATCTTGCTAGCCAGGACCCCAGTGCTCATAGTTTGTGGCCTAATGTGTGTGCTGTCAGTAGTGATTAGCTGTGTCACTGAGGCACTGCTAACCAGAACCTCAGTGCTTAGGCTCTCTCTGCTTCCAAATTAGTCACTATAGTTTAGTGACTTCATTTACCAATTCCAATTGGCACACTGGACCTCCCCTTATAGGTCCCTAGTATATGGTACCTAGGTACCCAGGGCATTGGGGTTCCAGGAGCTCCTTATGGGCTGCAGCATTTCTTTTGCCACCAATAATGAGCTCAGACGAACCCTTTCACAGGACTGCCACTGCAGCCTGCGTGAAATAGTGCACACACATTTTCACTGCACTTAAGTAATCTATATGTCTAACCTTCATTTACTGAAGTCTAGGTGCAAAGTTACTAAGTGTAAGGGCACCCTTGCACTAGCAATGGTGCCTCCACGCTTTCCAGGGCCAAATCCCCGGATTTTGTGAGTGTGGGGACACCTGCACTACATATAGGTCAATACCTATATGTAGCTTCACAATGGTAAGTCCGAATATGGCAATGTAAGGTGTCTAAGATCATGGAATTGTTCCCCCATTCAAAGTATTCCAAATCTGGTATTGGGGAACCAATTCCATGCATCCTGTGGGCTCCACCATTGACCCCCAGTACTGCCAAACCAGCTCTCTGAGGCTTGCACTGCAGCTACAGCTGCTGCCACCTCACAGACAGGGTTCTGCCCTCCTGGGGTCGGAGCAGCTCAGTCACAAGTCTAATGGGCCACATGGCGCTGGCGAAAATGGCGTTCATCCTGCGCTGCTTGTATGTGCTACAGAATGTGATGTGTTCAATTCTGAGCTCCACATTTGCCCACCTGGATAGACTGCTGCGAACACTGTTGTGGGCTGGAAAACAAAGCAGACAAAAACTTGATATCCTAAAGTTCCAGTGGGCGGAGCATGGGCTAGGAACTGCCGGACTTGTTCCTCTACTATGTAGCCACCCAGCTTTAGCACACACACTGTGAGCTGGTTTGGTGAGGGCCCCAACTGGAGAAAATCCTGAGGCGGGCTCTCATGGTGAATACACCCTCCCAGAGCTCCTTTTGATTGGACAGGGTGTCACTAGGCTCTCCCCATACCTGGCCCAACTGATGGCAGATGTGTGGCACATAGTGATGTACAAGATATTTCAGAAGGCCCCCTTTGCAGAGGGTTTGTCGCTGTGGTCTATCAAGCTGTTCTATAATCTGCGGAAGGGCATGATCTATACAGATGGCTGGCAGGGCACTGCCAGACCGTAGGTGACTTGTACTTGAATAAAATATTCATCTCTTTTGTGTAGGCACAAGAGTAGTTTGGTCTGGGAGTTCTTGCACTACCCATAGGACCTGGCTGTCCTTTTCTGATCAGCCCTAGGAGCTCACTACAGTGCATCAGGTTTCAGAGTTAGCATGATGCAAGCAACCAATAACCTACTTATAAGTGGCCCAGGTGTCTGACATATGGGGTATGACGGACCAAGCTAGACATAGGTGGCAAGCAGATTGTGAGGGTCATTATGATCCCTGGAGGTTCAGCCCACCATGCCAGCTGCAGGTGAAAAGCCCGCCACCGGCATGGCGGGCTGAACCGCCATATAATGTACACATGGAGGGCCGCCCCCTCCTCCACCGCCAGGCTGCCTCCGACAGGCAGCCTGACGGTGGAAGGAATCATCATCCGACAGGGCAGAGCTGCTGCCCCTCGGATAATGATCCCTACAGCCACCAGCCTTTCCCTGGCGGGTTCCCCCGCCAGGCGAAGGCTGGCAGAAAGGGTGCTCCGAGGCTCCCTTGGGGGCCCCTGCACTGCCCATGCACTAGGCATGGGCAGTGCGGGGGCCTCTGTGCAGTGCTCCATCGCACAGGTCGCTGCCCGATTTACAGGCAGTGATCTGTGCGACGGGTGCAGCTGCACCTGCTTCACAGCTGCATTGACGGCGGCTCCATGTGGAGCTGCCGGCAATATCCTGGCCAGGCATTCTGCTGGGTCAGCGGGTGGAAACAATGTTTCCGCCCGCCGGCCTAGCATAATGTTCTTTATGTGGCCGGCAGGGTCACAGGGGGGCTGGTGGCCAGTGAAATGAGCGCCAGCCTGAACACGGGGTAAACACCGCCGTGTTCATTATGAGGGCCTGTGTATGGGACACAAAGACTGCATGTTTCTGACTTCTGATGGATTATGACAGGAAGAGGACATGTGAGCAAGTAAAACTGGTGTTCCCCAATGCTACATTTAAGCTTATTCAATTCCACTACCGGCATAGAATATACATGACACCTTACAAGCTGACCAAGTTCTATCCTAACAGCCATGCAGCCTATCTGTGATGCAAAGCCCCAGAGGCTGACTTCTTACATATGCATATAATGTGACCCTGCCCACGATTGATGGAATTCTGGTCAGAAGTGTTGCAATAGTTGAACCACATTTTGGGACAGGAGTTGAAGGGCACTGAGAAGGTATGCCTACTAGGGGTACTGCTACGATGCAGAAACTTTCAAACGCAGACCCGTATGGCAGCACTGGGCTTGGTATTGGTGTGATGACTCATTGCGATCCACTGCGTGTTGACAAGAGCCCCTGATTTCAACGGTGGGTTTCAGACCTCTTGGAGTGGGCCATCGCTGATGAACAGCATATAAGACATACCCAACGGGACAAGAGGGTCGCGGCTAACTTAATGGTGTTGGCTGCCATGCTTGGCAAGATAACAAGTGCCTGGGGATCCCCTGTGCTTAGCCAGGATGCCACACCGGTGATTGAGAGGGTTGGGGTGGGTGTATAAGCTTTGTGGCCAGAAGGGATTTATGACGCATGCATTTGGCCTTTGTGTATTATGTGGATCAAGTTTACAGCAATGAGTGTAGCACGGTAGCAGTATTATGTGGTATGACTAGGGAGTGTTACCATGTAATACTAGCACATTACCCAGTAGTGGCTCACACTGGTAAACCTTAGCTCAGTCCTGGTAGAGGGGCAAAGAGCAGTCAGGTTACTTAGAGAAACATGTGTAAAACATTTCACAGTACCAACACGGATGATAAGTAAATGACACGACTCAAAGGAAATCTGACACCAATTAAAAAAAATAAAGCAGATTTGTATATTAATTTATACACCAAAACAAACTTTTTAAGTTTTACACAACCGGAGTTATGAATTTTAGAAGCTTTGGAAAACAGGGTATTTTCATTGTTTAAATGGCTACCTTTGAAGTCAATGGAGAAAATCAAAGTGTTCACTCAGGCACTTGTAGAGTGAGTTCTGGGGAACCCACCTGGACCTAAGGTTCTGTGGGGTCCTAGGCTAAGAGTCAACAGTCAATTTCTTCTTACCTTGTCCAGGGAGCCTGGGTGCAGAGGTGCTTTGGCTGTCCTTAGTGCTGATGGGGTCCCTGGCTGCTGACACATTTGGACCGCTTGGCAAATGGGTACTTGGGGCTGGAAACACGTTCTGCCCTTTTGATGTAGAGGTCTTTGGGGAGCCAGAACCAGGAATCAACAGTTGGAACTTCACCACCACGTTTCCTGGCTCCAGGTGCAGAGGTGGCGTCTAGCTGTCAGTCACAGGAGGTGGTCGTGCCAAAGCTGCTTTGCTGCTTTTCTTGAAGTCACTCCCTCCAGGATGTAGAACCACAGGAGAGGGGTCGTTGCCGATGTCAGTCTCTATGCTAGGAGTCTGCTCTGGAATCGTTGATGTCCGAGTGGCCATCGGTTTCCAGATTGACAGTAGACAAGCTTGGTAGCTTCAAAGGTGGTCCCCTGGTACTTCGATGCATGAGGTCGTCTGGTTGGGAGTAGAGGCTTCAAATTCGGCAGAGACCTCACTCCCACTCTCTGGACGTTGGGCACTGAGTTTCTTTAGGCTCACTCACACAGAGCACATCAGGTTTCACTTCTGTGACTTCTGCAGTTTACAGGGGCTGGTACCACCAGTCAGGGTAGTCTTTTTTGGCCTTTCGGTGTCCACTGGAAGTCCCTCTTGCTGGGATCAACAAGCTTTCACCACGGGCACACGTTGGTCACTCAGTTTCAGGGGCGGTCTCCTTGGGTCACTTCTGTGTTCTCTCATCACGCTGCGCCTGGAGTCCAAGTCCTGTTGTCAGTGACAGCATCTTATTTGTGCCTCTTCTTCTTTGCAAGTTAGAACTCAGGTTCTTGTTCCAGGGGAGCCCCTTAAATCCTGGTTTAGGGGGCAGTATGGGTGAGGAGGACAGTGGCAAATGGGCTGCTGGTCCCTGCGGCTAGCCAGTCTGCAGTGACCACTTCCTGTGGGAGTGAGTGACTTTCCTACCCAGAATCCACTTAACCTAAGGGTTGCCAAGATGGCAGAACCCTTTTTCGGCTGTACAGACCTCCTAGCCCACCCTAAAGTATATACCTCCTGCATAGCTAATTTCCCACCCATCGGCTGGAAGGGTGGGAAGGGCTTTGCCCTCAAGTGGGGGACAAGTAATTACATTTCAAGGGGAGAGGACTGCCTTGATTACCTTTCACACTAGCTAGCCTTGGAGGATGAGGTGTGATCTCCCGCCTGCCCCAGGCCCTTTGTCTCCATCCTGTGGAAGTGCTATTACAACCAGCTGGAGGGCAGACTCTTGTTTATGGTAGCAGAGGCTCAAGAAAGCCCGCCAAAACAGCAGAGAGCTTGGTAACTTGGTGAGCACCCTCTAAGGGTGCCACCAGGGCACATGCTAGTTAAACCTGAGCATGGGCATTGTGCTCAGGGTTAAAAAGCAAGGTGTTTGATACCAAATATGGATAAAATCGGCCGGGCCATCACAGAGCTGGATATCTGGGAACTGCCCAGATGCCAGTCCATATTATCTTATGGACTGTCGGTTACTCATGGTAGCAGTATGTTTTAAATGCTATCCGAGGTCATATAGGCTCACACATATATGTCCTCACTCATAGTACAGTGTACCCTGCCTCCTGGGCTATAGGAAGTCTGCCTTAGGGGTGATTGAACTGTAGTGTGGGCAGTAAAGGGACTCCCTGCGCCTGGTGTGGGCAGAGTTGCACTCAAGAAGCAGGTTTCTCATGCAAGCTGACATGGCAGCTCTGCAGTCTCACTTTTACTTGGGAAACCCAGGGTGGCACAATCAGTGCTGAAGACCTGGTGACCCCTTTACCACCCTTGTCCTTGGTACGACTGGTAACAACTGCTAGGGATGTACATGAATGGGAAAGTCCTTACCAATTGGCCTATGTAATTCAACATACAGTTGAAGGGAAAGAGCATAGGTACTGAGGTTTGGTTAGGAGGCCTCAGTATACTAACAGGTCAAAAACAAAACAGCATCAAGCAGCAAAAAGTGTGGTGGGGTGACCATCCATAAAGGACACTTTACAACAACAAGTAACTGCTTGTGGCTGGGAGGGAAAAAACCTTTTTGTTTCATGTTTGAAAATTAAATAGACATATTTAAAAAAAAACAGTTCTTACAAGAACTCAATCACTGGTTCCATTGTAGTGTTGCTCACAGAAGAGTAGTGTATCAACTTTGAAAAATAATCTGTTTACAAAATTAAATATCTCATATTCTGGGACAAAATGTTGATCAGACCTTCAATGTCTATAGTAGTTCTGTCTCAATGCCTGCCATGCAGTAATGCAATATTGATGGGCTCTTTATATGTCTTCCAGTGCTTGTCAGAAAGCAAGCATTCCTTAAACTTACAAACAATCTCCTAGGCAATCTATGCAAGGCCACCAATAACGCTTTTTCAGTATTTGTTTAGGAGCAGTCACCCACGGATGAGTACTATGTGCAACCTGTATTAACTTACCTCTCAAGCCTACAGGCAGAACAAATAGTTCATGTTGCACCACCATACAGTTCTCTAAAGATAACTCCAGTGCTATTTTTCTGTATGACTGTTCATAATTGTGCTCATATTTCTTTCCTCAGCCCAACCTTTAGACAAATATTTCTCAACGTCAATATCTTATGCATCTTTGACACATGCTTTCAATCACACTTCTTAAGTAATGTATCCAGGTTTGTGTGGCATCAACCACTGCAGCCATGCACTTGTAATCCGCACCCATTTACCCATGTACTCAGGGCCCTTTAATGTGATGCAACGTGACTGTTCTTTGTTACAAACCCACTGACTTAAAGTAGTCTGTAAGCCGACAAATTTAGCAACAACAATGAGAATGAACCTGGCTTTACTATTGAAGGGATTCAGAGCAGATATAGGGGGTGATTCTGACCCCGGCGGTCAGAGACCGCCGGGGCCAGGGTCGGCGGGAGCACCGCCGACAGGCCGGCGGTGCCCCGCAGGGCATTCTGACCGCGGCGGTTCGGCCGCGGTCAGATGCGGAAAACCGGCGGTCTCCCGCCGGTTTTCCGCTGCCCTTGTGAATCCTCCCGCTCCGCCGCCATGGGGATTCTGACACCCCCTACCGCCATCCGCCAGGAACAGGATGGCGGTAGGGGGTGCCGCGGGGCCCCTGGGGGCCCCACTTTGTATTTCAGTGTCTGCTATGCAGACACTGAAATACGCGACGGGTGCCACTGCACCCGTCGCACCTTCCCACTCCGCCGGCTCAATTCTGAGCCGGCGTCCTCGTGGGAAGGATGATTTGCCCTGGGCTGGCGGGCGGCCTTTTGGCGGTCGCCCGCCAGCCCAGGGCAAATCCCAAAATACCCTCAGCGGTCTTTCGACCGCGGAGCGGTATTTTGGTGGGGAAAGTCTGGCGGGCGGCCTCCGCCGCCCGCCAGACTTAGAATGACCCCCATAGTAATTATCATTTCTTCAGCAGATTCAAATGCCAAATTATGTTTGTCTTACCATTTAAAATGCTCCCTTTCCCTCAATAACTTTCCCAGTGGTTCAACTTTGAAAGCTTTACATTAGATAAATCTTGCATAATATTTACTAAGGCACAGGATTGACCCCAGAGAATCCTTATCTATTGGTCTGGCTGTTTTATTATTGCATCTTCTAAGTCAGATTTAGGGTTTAGATAACTTGAAGTGTCAGTGTGTACTAAGAAATCCACCCCTTGCTACATACATTTACACTACTCCTTACTGACAGCAGTTCCCCTAGCCTCTAAAGTTTGCAATGCTTTTTCAGAAAGACATAATGTTCCACAGCAGTATCAGCGTGAATTAATTAAAATGTTATCTCAAAAACCTGAAACCCCATAATCCTCTTGAAAAGTACATCCAGAAGATGTTTAAATGAGTTGGCAGTGAATGCCAGGCCAAATGGGAGTCACAAATACCCCCGGGCCCCAAATGGAGATACAGACGTGGCAAAAACCCATGAATCTACGGCAAGGGTGACATGTTGATTGGCTCATTTAAAGTCAATTGTAAACAATATTGTGCATTCTCTAGTTTTGCCGGAAATTCATGTTTTTTTGATAGAGGGTTGTAATCAATCGCAATAGTTTTATTTAGTGACCTTAAATCTGAACACAAGCGGATGTCCCTGATTACTTGTGATTCCATCACCACACCTGTAGCTTGATGTCCTGATTTCTTGTCATGTGATTACCATTCCTATAATCCATTCGAAAGAGTCTGTGAGTTCTATAATGGCATCAGCACATAATGCTTCTAATCATTTTTCAAGATGCTGTCTTATTCTGAGAGGCACTCGCCTGCACTGAGAGGAACTGGTCTGACTTAATAGGTAACATGCATTAACCCCTGTTAGGCTTAATTCTTACTCTATCCCCTCTACTTAGTTCACTTGTACTTTCAAACTTTTGATGTTCTTGCAACCACTTTGGTAGTATCCAAGTTTCCCACACTTATAAAACACTCTGCCTCTCACTGGAAAATTAAAATTGTTACTGAGTTGTATTTTTGACCCATATTTAAAACACATTACGTTTTCCTTATATCCAGGCCTAAAGTGCTTGTCGTTGTCTGTTACTACACACACCAGCATAGCTTGGTTTGATTCCTCTTTAGAAAAAAAGCTTTTTCCAATCATGTTGATTGTTCAGTTCCTTGAGCAATGTCCAGAACATTGATTAAGGTTGGTTTGTGGCATAAAAACACTTGCTCCTGTATGTTATTTTACACAAACAATTACATACCAGAGTTACCCCTTGATCTTTTCAAGACTCTTTTCACAAAAAAATCAGTGTGCAAGGGAAAATCAATCAATCAATTAATCAAAAAATGTATTAAGTGCACTACTCACCCGTTAGGGTCTCAAGGCGCTGGAGGGGAGGGGGAACGTTGCTGCTCAAAAAGCCATGTCTTGAGGTGTTTTCTGAAAGTTAGTAGGTCCTGGGTCTTGCGTAGGTTGGTGGGGAGGGAGTTCCAGGTCTTGGCGGCACGGTGGGAGAAGGATCTGCTGCCGGAGGTGGTGCGTTAGATGCGGGGGACTGTGGCGATTGCGAGGTCACCGGAGCGGAGAAGTCAAGTAGGTGTGTTGAAGTTTACTCATTCGTTAAGGTAGGCTGGTCCAGTGTCGTGGAGGGATTTGTGAGCGTGGAAAATGTCACCTCCTAAGACAACGGTTCAATCCACTTAGAGACTGTCACAAACAGGTATCTGTGACAGACCTACATGAAGGATATCTATGTTTCCTGAGATTGGCGCACGATTCCAGGGTCTGTGACTACTGCACCCAGATATATCCAAAGGCCATACACCGCCTTGAGATGAAGGTGCATGTCACCAAACATTGGAACACTTCACGCCATGACCAGCCAAAGTTGAAAGGAAGGTCTCAAGCATGCTCCTTAAGTTGCTGCCTCTGTCACGCCATCAGAGGTCGGGTATACCAGTCTTCCCTTTCCATGGCTGTTGAAGGCAGGCGCATCCCCAGTCAGTCATCTATCTAACCCTTCCAGACAATGGCCAACCTTTTAACACTTGGAGCAGAGTCTAGGTCATTCAGGCATTGATCCTAATGTTTCAGCCTCTTTCCTGGGTCTCAGTGTGAATGATATTTAGGCTGTTGGAATTATTTGCCTCCTGCATCCTGATGGTGGAACATACCAGATGGTATATGTGGCCTTTGCAGTGGAACCTGAAGTGCCAGTTGGCACAGCACCAGGGGAATCTGGATGATTTCAGAGGACACTGCAAAAGATCTGCAGTGGTGGCTGCTAGACTGTGATTGGGTCAGTGCAGACCCCTCTCCAACCCACACAGTTTTTACAATTGTGACTGATGCATCACTTTTGGGTTGAGGAGGCCATCTGGGAAAGGTGGAGATCAGAGGCTTCTGGTCTCCAAAAGAAGCTCAACTCCACCTTAATTTATTGGAGTTGAGGGTGATTTGCTTGGCATTGAAGTGCTTCCTGCCTACCATTAGAGGAAGACAGGTGCAGGCTCTCACGGCCCCTACCACTGCCATGTGGTACTGCAATACAAAGGGTGGAGTTGAGTTTTGGGTCCTGTGCGAGGAGGTTGTACACCTGTGGAAGTAGCTGGACTGCCAGGGACTTTCTCTGTTGGTGAACCACTTAACGGGATCTCTAAACCCCAGGGTGAACAAACTTAGCCATCGACCCTTAGTGGATCACAACTGGCAGCTGCACCTGGAGGTGGCTAAGGGAATATTTCATCAGTGGGGTTAACCACAGCTCGATCTTTTTACTGATGCCAAGGACTCTCAATGTCAGCACTTGTAAGGACTCTCAATGTCAGCACTTGTACACGTTGGATTTTCTCTCAGAGACACACTTGGCCTAGAGTGAAACTCAGGAATCCATTTTGCATTCCTGCTGCTTCCTCACCTTCCCAGATATCTGGAGAAGATCAGGAATGACTGGGCCCAAGTCATCCTAGTGTCATAACATTGGGCCAAGAGAGTGTGGTACCTGAAACTCCTGGGCAGGAGCATCTGTCCTCCGATCAGGTTACCACTTTGGGAGGATCTTCTGTTTCAGCAAAAGGCAGGGTGGTGCACTCAGACCTGCACCATCTGCGCCTCCATGTTTGGAGATTGAGAGGCAGCAATTAACCTAATTTCACCTTCCTCCGGAGGTCATGGATTTCATCTTGATGGCAAGGCATACCTCTATGAAATCGGTGTATGCCAGTTGGTGAGACAAACTTGGGGCTTGGTGTGGCACCTGCCAAACTGATCTATTGTATACCATCTTGTCTGAAATTTTTTTGTTTTGACTCTGACCAAGCAAGGGCTTGCTTTGGGCACAGTTATATACTGTTTGTCGGCTCTTTCAGCTTTTCTGTGATTGTCGGATCAGTGTTCTTTAATTAAATCACCAGTTATGATAAGGTTTTTCAAAGGTTTGTAATATTTTTTCCACCAAAACCGTTTGTGGTGACACAATGAGACTTGACTGTAGTTCTCACATTTTTGATGTGCACCCCTTTTAAGCCACTGCACAGTTGTCCATTAGAACATTTGACAGAAAATGTTGTTCCTCATCACCATAACATCAGCTAGGCATGTCAGTGAGCTGGGGCTGTTTTTGTCAGCCCACATTATACATTCTTCCCACATAAACTGGTGTTGAGAGCCTGAACTTCTTTTCTGCCAAAAGTGGTGTCTCCATTTCATGTTGGGCAGGCTGTCACCAGGATTATTTTCCCCACCTCATTTCTCTAAGGAGGAAGACATACTCCAGTGTTTGAATCCTAAGAGCGCATAGTAAGCATTTATATAAAGCACACAAAGAACATTGAAGAATACTCAGCCGTATATGGGGTTCTCTGGGGTGAAAAAGGGCAAGGCAGGGCAAAACAGACCTTCTTCTGTTAAATTGTTCTCTGCATTAAAATCTGCTATAAACTGGCTAATAAGCAGTCTATGGCAGTTATACAGGCACATTTTACCAGAGCCTAAGCTGCTGCAACTGTGGTGTCATGTGGATTGCCCCTCCTAGATAGTGTCAGGCAGTTACGTGGGTGCCAGCACATACGATCACAAAGCATTGCTGCCTCGACTCGCATTTTACGTATTCAGTACTGTAGGAAAGTAGCCTCTTTCTAGCTTGGTTTCCCCACGTTTGGCCTGTTTGTCAGTGTGTTTGACTGGGTTCACTGGGAACCTGCTAACCAGGACCCCACTGACTCTGTTCTCTCCTCTAAATTTGGTTGCTGGTAACTTTTTCCTCCCACAATTGGCATACTGGATCCCTCATGTAAGTCCCTAGTGTATGGTACCAAAGTACCCAGGGCATTGGGATTCCAGGGGATCACTATGGGCTACAGCAGTTATTCTGCCACCGATAGGGAGCCCATGCAACGCGTTCAGCAGGCCTGCCATTGAAGTCTACGTGAACCGGGTGCACGCTCCCGCTTTCACTACAAGTCAATGCACCAGGTCACTGTAAGTCACCCCTAGGGTAGGCCCTCTCAGCCCAAAGGGCAGAGTGCAGGTACCTGTGTGTAAGGGCACCCCGGAACTCCAGCACCATTTTACTGGACTTCGTGAGTGCGAAGACGCCATTTTACATATGCATTGGACATAGGTCACTACCTATGTCCAGCTACATAATGGTAACTCCGAACCGGGGCATGTTCGGTATCAAACATGTCAGAATCATACCCCAATACTATTGCAAGTATTGGAAGTATGATTCCATGCACTCTCGGAGCTCCTTAGAGGACCCCCAGCATTGCCACCACCAGTCTTACAGGGTTTCTGTGGCATCCCATCTG
This sequence comes from Pleurodeles waltl, assembly GCF_031143425.1. Lineage (NCBI taxonomy): Eukaryota > Metazoa > Chordata > Amphibia > Caudata > Salamandridae > Pleurodeles > Pleurodeles waltl. The sequence continues at coordinate 1,325,470,300 of NC_090444.1, forward strand.
CTGCCACCCCTCAGACTGGTTTCTGCCCTCCTACAGCTTGATCTGATCAAGCCCAGGAAGGCAGAACAAAGGATTTCCTTTGGGAGAGGGAGGTAACACCCTCTCCCTTTGTAAATAGGTGTGACTGGCTTGGGAGGGGTAGCCTCCCCAAGCCACTGGTTTGCTTTGCAGGGCACATTCGGTGCCCTCTGTGCATAAACCAGTCCACAGCGGTTCAGGGACCCCCAGTCCATGCTCTGGTGTGAAACTGGACAATGGAAAGGGGAGTGGCCACTCCCCTGTCTATCCCCACCCCAGCGGTGGAGCCCAGAGCTCCTCCAAAGGGTCCCTGGGTTCTGCCATCTTGATTCTAAGGTTGGAAGGGAACTCAGGGAGCTTCCGAGTAGCCAGGCCAGGCAGGTGATGTCAGAGCCCCCTCCTGATAGGTGCTTACCTGGTTAGATGACCAATCCCCCTTTCAGGGCTATTTAGTGTCTCTCTCTTGGGTGGGTCCTCAGATTCAGCTTGCAAGACTGCAGCAGGACTCCTCTGCAACCTTTACTTCGACTTCTGGCTTTCAGAACCGTGACTGGACCCTCCAGGAACCAACAAGCTCAGATCCACAAGGAAGACTCTTCTCCAACATTGTATCCAGAGTTCCTTCCAGCTTTGCAACAGTCTTCTCGCCGTGCATCCTCAGAAGACTGCAACTCTTCATCCCCCACAAGAAGAAGGAATCTCCCTTGGAGTGAGGGAGTCACTTCCCTGCAACCACAGGTACCTACAACAAGCAACGACTGGCTGTGTGGATCCCCTCTCCTGCTGAGCTGTGTGGATCCAGCATCAGGGGTGGTGGTCCAGAGTAGTCCTCTTGGTCCTCTGTGCCAGCTGTCCAACTTTGGTGGAGGTAAGCCTTTGCCTTCCCACACAGGTCAGCACCCCTGGGCACTGCGTCTCTTGCAGCTGCCAAGGCTTGTTTGCATCTCCTCCAAGGGATCTTCAGGTGACGTACATCTCCAGTCCCCAGCACTCCTTACTACAAACCCCAGCCTCCTGTGTGGCTCTTCTGTGGCGTGGAATCCACTTTAGTAGTGCTGCATGGGCTTTTTCTGTGGCTTCTGTGTCCCCATCCTGTGGGTGCTGCCTCTGCTCCTGTGGAGTTTCTGCGACGCTGAGGGTCCCCTGTGACTCCACCTCCTGGGTTGAGCATTCCTGGGCCTTGCTGGTCCCCAGCTGCACCTCTTTTCCACTAACCCCGAGCGTCTAGTCACAAGGTGAGGAATCTGTGGTTAGAAGTATACAACCAGGGAGTGAGTTATTTTATGTAACAATCTTTCTGGTGTACACTCTATCTAACCACAGATTCCTCACCAACCCCCCAAGCTCCCTATTCTATGCACTGGACTCTTTCTTCCATCTAAAAGATCCCAATTTAGAGATATGCTCACTGGTCCTGCCAATCTGCTGAAATGCTCTGCGTCTGAGAGCACATACAGCCTAAGAAAGAAACTGATGCAGTGCGCATGAGTATCGCTTATATGAGGCTCCACTCATCACTCCCAGAGCTGAATGACTTCTGCATGGAACTGCACAACGCGACCTACCAGCATGCAGATAACTTCTTTGAAGTTTGTGGATCTGGTCTGATGCCTGAGGAATATTCACAAGGTGATAAATTATTTGTGCTTAGATAGAGAATTCACCAGGACTATAGTTACCAAAGCTAAGTAACTTGGGCATATGGGGCACTGGAATACTGGAAGTTCTAATGGTAAAACAAAATTACAATTCTTTATTGCCATTATCTGGTTGACTTTTGACACTTTCTAGTGACATCTCTAAGTGCTATTAATAACCTACAACTTTCTGTGTGAAAGAGTAACAGGGCAAACACTCAATGGATTGTTAGCCTGGGCTATTTTTGCAAACTCCAGAAAAAACAACCATGAAATGGAGACAATGTCATCTTACCTTTGAAAATTATTTGGTCGCTGTTGATGGTAAAGTTTTCCTGCCAGAGAGATAGGAGGCATTAATGTTTGGCCTTTTGGGTTCTGTTAGACAAAAGATTTTCAGTAATCTTCCTGAGATTAAAACTTCTTCAGGTCAATTTTTTTGTGGTGGATGAGCATAAATAGGCAGTGGCATACTTAAAAAAACACTTTGTGGAAGACCCAAGCTTAATGCCGGAAAAGCATTTTTCCTTAAACGGATGCAGATCTGTCTTGAGACTGTAGAAACAAGTTACTTTTGCTAATGCTCTTTCTGGTGGGTACTCTATGGTATGGTTATGGGAAACAGCATGGTACTTCGACACTATGTGTGGATGAGGTTCACTGGCTTTTCAGGAAAGGTATAGATGTCTGGTAAGAACATGCCCTTTGATGACTCCTGTCTGTCTGATGACAAGGAGAATTCGATCTGAGACCGTTTTATGACGAGCCAGGACACGTTATGCTGGGTTCCACAGCTTGGCAACAGGGCTATGCCTTGCCACTCCTTTTCAAACCATCACACCAGTCACAACTTTAAACCACTTCTCAGAGGACCACATGTCGGTTTGATGCCAGGAAGTGTAGGCTCTTATTGAGAAATGAGCCATAGAGAGAGTGCTGTCGTTCATTCAATCTGCCAAAGTCACAACTGACTCCTTCACAGAGGATGCCCTTCATGGGGGCAATCCTGGGTATGTTACACAGTTTGAAGCTTTTCCCCCATACCAACATATCCAGGACATTTGGGCTATGATCCAGATGTTTCCGCCTCTGTTTTATGTCTCAGTGAGGAAGGCTCAAAGCTTTTGGGCTTAATAGCCTCTTTCATCCTGCTCACCGACTTTACCAGATGCACATGCGATCTTTGCAGTAGGACTTGAAGTCTCATTGGACCCAGGGCCAAAGCACCTTGTAATATTCCATCCAGGTGTCAGAGTTACTGCAAAAGACCTGTAGGGTTGGCTAATCAGCTGGATCAGCACACCCTTCTCCCCACCCAGAGTTGACAGTGGTGACAGATGATTACTCCTTGGTTTGGGATTGGGTCATCTGGGAAAGGTGAAGATCAGAGACTCTGGTCTCCAAATAAATTTGCTGGAGTTGTGGCTGATTTGTCATTGGTGTTAAAGGACTTCCTCCCCTCCATCAGCGAATGGGTGGTGGAGGTTCTCACGGACAGCACCAACACCATATGATACAGCAATAGACAGGGTGGGGTCCTGGGTCCTGTACCCAGAGGCTGTCTGTCTCTGGAGTTGGCTGAATTATCAGGGGATCTCACTGGTGGTATCCAACCTGGTGAGATCTTTAAATGCCACTGCAGGTAAACTCAGCCGGCAGCAACTAGCGGATCACAAATGGCAATTACACCTGAAGTGGACAATCCTAGCTTAATCTCTTTGACACCACTGAGAATGTGCATTATAAGCACTTTTGTGCACTGGAGTTCCCTAGAAGGCTTTCTCTCAGAGACACATTATGTCAACAATGAAACACAGGAATCTCATATGCCTTCCTGTCACTACCTCTCCTTCCCCGAGTTCAAAAGAAGTTCAGGAATGACAGGGCTCAAGTAATTTTAGTGGCTCCATATTGGGAGAGGACAGTGTGGTACCCAGAGCTTCTGGACTTCAACCGTTGTCCTCCGATCAGGCTGCCACTTCAGGAGAATCTCCTGTTGCAGCAGCAGAGCAGGCTGTTGCACCTGAGCCTGTACAACCTGTACCACAATGCGTGGAGATTGAGCACCAATGGTTGATCCTCTTTGATCTTTATCCTGAAGTAGTTGATGTCAATATTCAGATCTGCTTATTCCAGAAGCTTTACAGCTCATTTCTACCTAAACCATGTGTGATGCCACAATGTCACTTAAATCTGGTTTTCAGTTTCTAATCTTTACCCCTATTTTACCAATATACAGTTGTCCATTGAGCCATTTCGCCCCTAAAATGGTATTTTTGCAATAACATCTGCACGACTGGTGAGTGAACTGAAGGCCACGAACGATCAGCTCCACCCTGGGATTCTTTGGGGCAAAGAATGGCAACAAAGTGCAGAAACAAACCATCTTTTGATGGATAGTCCTCTGCATTAAAATCTTCTACATACTGGCTCGGAAGCAGCTTTCAGAAGGCCAGAGGACCCACTCCACCAATACTAAGTCTGCTATCACTTCATTGGCACATGGAGTGCCTGTCTTGGAGATTTGTCTGGCAGCTACATGGGCATCAGTGCACATGTTTACAAAGCACTACTGCCACCACAGTCAGAGCCAAAAGAGTGTAATTTTGCTCACTCAGTCCTGCAGAACATTTTAGTTTGAGCCATTACACACAGGCACCACCTTGGGAGGTACTGCTTTGGTATGTATTCTAAAGTTGAGAAATCTGCATTGAAATATGTCCATCAGAAGAACAAGTTACTGACATTCAGTAACAGTCTTTCTGGTGGATAGTCTAGCTGCAGATTCCTCACTGCCTTCCCACCTCCTCATTCTGTGGTATAGTCTCTTTCTCGTTACACTCATCCATTCAATAAAAACTGACCTGCAGAAGCTTGAAGCTAAGATAAGTAATTGAAAATAACATTCACGTCCTCAGCACTACCTCTGTAGTGTGGATGAAATCAGTTGCTCATTCTTGACACTAAAAAAGAAGATGCTTCTCTTTGTTTTTTAATCAGAAACATTTTCTTATCAAAATTTAAGTTGGAATGTGAGGGCACTGCTTCCCTCACATCTAGAGTTTGATGTATTTTAGTTTGCTGTAAGACCAGTACGTACAGCGTGCCGATGTCATAGCAAAACAAACGTTAAAGGAGTCTGCTTTAACTTTTGATCATTGCTGGAGGCATAACTCTGCCCCTCCGCACTGATCATCATAGGATAGGCAGGAGGCAGAAAGACCACTATACACCAGAGATTTGTAAAGATCAGTATTGGGGGGGGGGGGGCAGTGGCTACCATGGCATGGTCTGTGCTCCCTCCCAACCCCTGTTAGGCTTTCTGCCCACCACCCGGGGCAGAAAGCCCACTAGACACTGGGATGTATAAAGTTAGCATACCACCCTATACAATTACCCACACCTGAACCATATAAATACCCTTACTTCCCATTACGCCAACTTACCCATAAACCCTAAAAATAACCTTGTCACCCTATGCTCCTACCCACATTTAAATTCTAAAAGTACCCGTAATATCCTATGAACCTACCCACCCTAAAAAAAAACCTTATCACACTATGCCCCTACCCACCACTAAACCCCAAAAATACCCTTACCGCTCTGACCCTATTCACCACTAAACCTCAGAAATACCCTTATCACCCTGTACCCCTACCCACCTCAAGCCCTAAAAATACTCTTACTACCCTATATCATTACCCACCCCAAAATTACCCTTAACACTCTATACCCCTACCCACCCCTAAACCCTAAAATCCTGTTACCGCTGTATGCCCCTACCCACCCCTAAAACCCCAAACATGCCCTCACCACCCTATGCCCCTACGTACCCATAAACCCTACAAATACCTTAACAACCCTGTGCCCCTAGCCCAAAAATATCTTTACCACCCTATACCCCTACCCATCCTAAACTCTAAAAGGTCCCCTACTGCCCTTTCCCACACCTAAACCTTAAAAATACCCTTACCATTCCTGTACCCTCACCACCCTTAGCCTTAAAAATATCTTTATCACCCAATACTTCCACCCACCCCAAAACCATAAAAATACCCTTGCCATCCTATGCTCATACCCACCCAAAACCATTAAAAAACCTTTACAACCCTTTGACCTAACCCACCCTAAACCCTAAAAACACCTTTACCACCCTATGGCCCTACCCATCCTAGACCCCCAGAATACCCTTACCACTTTATGCCCCTACTCACCTCTTAACCCTAAAAATAACCTTATCACTGTATATCCCTACCCACTCCTAAACCCTAAAAATACCCTTACCAAACTATACCCCTACCCACCTCTAATCTCTAAAATTATCTTTACTACCCTATATCCTAACCCATCTGTAAACCCTTACTCGACCATATACCAACTACTACCCACCCCAAACACTAATATGTATATCTATAAGCTATATCTCTCTCTCTCTCTCTATATATATATATATATATATATGTATTTTCGCACTGGAAAAAACAAATGTTACAGTGATGTTATAATTAGGAAATAGAATTTAAAAAAACAGAGAAATTCACTTAAAAAATCAAAGGTTACAGAGACGTTATAGTTAGGCTCACATTTTAAATGTACAAAACCATAGAAATTCACCTGTTATAGTTAGTTATTTCAAGTAGCTCTAACTAATGCTTATAGTAACTTTCTCCCTCGCCATGCACTGCTAATTACCCCACAAATTGCGGCACTCATGACATCTTTGATAACATAATTGATAATATCAATGAAATATTTGCACTAAAATTTTTGATCAAAAAAACTGTGCATGATGGGGCCTGCGGCCAACCCCTAAAACACCCCCAAGCCCACTTTGCGCACGGCCTTAGGGCGTGCAAATCGGGGATTGGTTGCAGGGCCTGGCCTGCAGCTAGATGCTGCAGCCAACCCCCCTAACCACCCAACCCTACTCTGCGCACAGCCTTTGGCCATGCGCAGCATGAGTTGGCCACGGCCTGTCTCTCTGGGTTTAAGAATAGGTGTGACAGGGTATACCTGGGTGTGAGAGTGGCTGTGAGAGTTGGTGCATCAGTGTCTCAGTGGGTCTTTGAGTGAGTGCGCCTGTGTCTGTGTGGGTCTATGAGTAGGTGCATGTGGGTTTCAGTGGGTCTGTGAATGGGTGCATAAGGGTCTGAGTGGGTCTGTGTGGGTGCTTAATGGTCTTAATTTCAGAGTCACCAGATCCTCGGGATCTGCACACGTTCCCAACACATCCACCACAAGACAGCTCCAATACTCTGATTAGAATGTCACAGAGTCTAAGAGAGTTCAAGTGGGGGAAAGGGGATTAGGTAGGGAACAGCTGGGAAGGAGACCTGTTGGAAGCAAAAAGGTTAAAACACACAATATCAAGATTATAACATATTAATCATTACTAGACTATGATTCTAAGCATTGTCATACTAGAAACATGGATAACCTAAGCATGGACTAAATAGCTAGGCCTCAAGATGTCTGGTTACCTGTGAAGGAATCAATAAGGATTAATACAACTGTTCAATGAACCGCTCAATTAAATGTTACACATGGATTAGAAAACATCAGAACCTTCTAGAATTATGTTTTGAAATTCAAGCATAGTCTTTTGCACGAGGACAAGAAAATAATCTGAATGAATTCTATAACACCATAGGAAATGTTCTTAAGGGACTTATTATGCACACACAATATAACATCTAGAATTTAGGCACTTTAGTTTCTTAGAATGCAGGAACATGAACTGCGCACATTGCGGATTTCCACAAGAGTTTGTAAATGCCATAAAATGGTTGCGCACAATGAATAACATGAATTAAGCACAAGAAATGAATTGTGCGTCTTGCCGGTTCGAATGCCACCATGCCAAAGCCGTGAAATGATAACTCACAATGAATAACAAGAATTAAGCACGAGAAATTAATCGCGCGTCTTGTCGATTCGAATGCCACCATGTAAATGCCATGAAATGGTAGAGCACTATGAGTAACATTAGTTCAGCATAAGAAATGAATCACGCGTCTTGCCGATTCGAATGTCACCACGTAAATGCCAGGAAATGGTAACACACAATGAATATCATGAATTAAGCACAAGAAATGAATCCCGCGTTTTGCCTATTCGAATGCTACCTTGCGAATGCCGTGAAATGGTAGCGCACACTGAGTATTCATGAATTAAGCACAAGGAATGAATTGCGCGTCTTGCCGATTCGAAGGCCACCACGTGAATGTCATGAAATGGTAGCGCACAATGAATAACATGAATTCAGCACAAGAAATTAATCGTGCATCTTGCCGATTCGAATGCCATCATGTGAATTTCATGAAATGGTACCGCACAATGAATAACATGAATTACGCACAAGAAATTCATCGCATGTCTTGCCGATTCGAATGCCACCATGTGAATGCCATGAAATGGTAGTGCACAATGATTAACATGAATTAAGCACAAGAAATGAATGGCTCGTCTTGCCGATTCGAATGCCACCCTGTAAATGCCATAAAACGGTAGCGCACAATGAATATCAAGAGTTGTACACGAGAAATGAATCGCGCGTCTTGACGATTCGAATGTCAGCATGTAAATGCCATGAAACACCAAGCGCACCTTCACACGCACAAGAGCCAAAATGTTCTATCATGCAAATTAGGCCCAAGAACTCAAAAGCCTTCGACAACGGGATTGTGGGCCCAGCCCGACCTCCGTCTTACTGCCCTGATCAAGAATCACCAACAAAGTGAAAGGGCAAGGCCTGGAGGATCAAAGTAGGCCTCCGGAACAGGAGCTCAGGAAGTTGCTGCTGCTCTGCACCGGGAACTCTGAATAATGAGCATGTGGAGCTGGGCTGGCTCCCTTATATAGAGTCTTGGCACAGCCCACAAACCACACCCAGGCATGCTGCAGGGAAAGCTTCTAGAAGGCCCTGGAAAGGGACCACACCCTGACACACTCTGAAAGCCTGCAGCAATACATTGCAAATGAACAGTATTTATAAGCACCTTGAAAATAAGTCTCCAGGATTAAACTCTGCAATGCAAAAGGTTAAACAACAGCATATCAGCACAATGCATAAATTACGTCATCTTGAAAGTGCTGGCTTTTTACATTCTAGTTGCCCGTAGAGCGCGCACTGCCCTGATGTTGACACTTAGTGGGTGTGTGAGTGGGAGAAAGATTGTAAGAGAGAGAGTGAGAACAAGAGAGATAGAGAATTTTTTAGGCTTTAATGAATTATATCCTTAAAATTAGATATTTCTGGACAAATTGAAAATGCATTTGTCAATTAAAAAGAATGAGATCACCTTTCAGTATGATTCTTAAACTTTTAAAGTCTAAAAGAAATTAAAGAAAGAAAACGACCACAAGCACACCTGGAGTAGAGCCCTCAACTTTCAGTATGAGAGTCTATGACCTTGACATTAAGGCCATAGGTGAGTATTTACTGTGATGTTTCCAGACATACCTATGACAGTCAGCCCACACATGTGATCTGAAAGAAATGTGAATGTTACATCAATAGGAAGGTTTAATGGTGAAGCCACTAGTAAATAAACAAACACACTGCCAAGTGATATTAGGATTTGAACCTTCTGTCTACTGAGTAACAACACAAGACCTTGACTATTAGGCCACAAGTAACTCTGTTCCACTCTGCATTCAAACATAACTATGACATTCGTATCAAACATCTTGCTAGTCTTACTCTTTGAAGTCATTGCATGTAGATCCTTCTCTCTCTTCCATCCCATTATAGAATAGAAGAGAGAGAATGGCAAGACCACTGGGGAGCCTGACGACCCCGCAGTCCTAGCCTGCTCACCACGTCCTGTGGGATCCGGTATTGCTGCTTTAACAAGCAGCTCCCTGTTTGTGGAAGCAATGTTTTCATCTCTTTCCCTGCATGCATATTTGCATGCAGGGAAACAGAAGAAAACGTCACTTTCTGCAAGTGAGAGCTTTTTGACAGCTCTCACTTGCACAAAGTGAAATGTTTGCTCTGACTTGGGTGGAGCGGTCAAAGCTCCGCCAAGTCAGGGCAAACATCCATGACATAGTAGGAACTGGTTCTTCAGGAGGTGGTGGTCCCCAGGACCATCATTGGCTCCACAAAGGGGGCCTGGTGTCCTTCCTCCAACCTGTACAGCTCCGGGGAGGTGGTGGTCCCCGGAGGTTGGCAAAGGACCCCCTTCATTCTCTTATTGTAGCCCCGGGGAGGCGGTGGTCTCCATGGCTGCAAGGGGGGAGGGGTGGAATGGCCACGCTCCCCGCACACAGAATATCTTTGGCCCCGGGGATGTGGTGGTCCCCAGGGCTGCAGGGGGGCCAGGCGGCACCCGCATTCAATTTGTGTAAAGCCCCGGGGAGGTGGTATTCTCCGGGGCTGCAGGGAGCCAGCCCCCCTCCCTCCACCCTACATTCAATTTGCGTAAAGCCCCGGGGAGGTAGTAGGGTGCAGCTCCCCTGCATTGCATTTTGTTAAAGCCCCAGGGAGGTGGTGGTCCCTGGGGCTGCGGGGGGGAGAGGGGCAGGCACCCCTCATTATATTTTATTAAAGCCCCAGGGAGGTGGCGGACCCCAGGGGTGCAGGGCGGTGCGTGGCTGCTTTTAATTAAACATTGTCACCGGGGCTTTAGCAAGCCCAGGAGGAGGGCCCAGTGCTCCCCCTCCTTAGTATTTGGCATGCCCCCGGGACGTGGCCCATCTAGGGGGTTAATTAAAAGGGTGGGAAACCACCCAAATCTGAAAAATCCATTGATCCAACTGCGGATGTTTCCGACATTTAAAGATAAAATACTTTTAAGCCCTGGCGGGGTCCCTTCTGGACCCCAGCACCAGAGCTAAGGGGCCAGGGGTTCCCTACCCTGGCCCTTTTTCTTTTTTGTAATCTTTTTTGTGGGACTCAGCTGAAGCCGGGGCCCAAGATGGCTGCCAACAGTTCCTTGTTGCACTGTTAACAGCCAATCAGATAGCTGCACGGGGACAGTCGGATCCACGGAGGATCTGCGTCTTTATACATCTATATTTTTCAAACTCTAATTTCTCCAAAACTACTGAACAGATTTATACCAGATCACTAAAAGCGTGCTTTCCAGGACCAAGATCTAGCTTTCTGCCAAATTTGCTGTAATTCCGTTCAGTGGTTCGTGCTGTATTCGTGTTCAGAAATTTGAAAAGTCCCATTGACATAGAATAGGGAAAAAGTGTTTTAGGATCCCCTTTTTTCTTGGCCCCCGCTTTACAGATCACCTAGAAACTTTCCAAACAGCAGCTTAACTGACCAAAGTATAAACTTTTCATCAAAGGAACAAAAGTTATTGGCAAAAAAAAATGTTCTGTCTATTATAAAAATGGTCCTAACTATAACCACCTAGTGGCGACCACCAATAGGTAATATTCATGTATATATATCCTACTGGCGGTCACCAGTAGGTACTTCTAGTTAGGACAAAGTTTCCATATGAAAAGTGTTTTTTGCCAAAACATTTGGCTCCGTTTGACGAATCTTCACAAAATGTTCAAAATTAATATGACACTCACTTCAGCTGCTGTCTTGAAAGTTTCGGGGTGATCTGTCATGCGGTGGCAGAGAAAAAGGGGGAGTCCCAAAATGCATCTTCCCCTGCATTTTCCTATAGGGTCTTTAGACACGACTACAGCTCCAACTGATGAACGGAATTAAACCAAATTTGGCAGGAAGTTAGATCTTGGTGCGTAGATTGTGCTTCTTAGGGTCAAACATGCAAGAGCTCTGGCCTGTTGTAATCTCTCTGTGGTCTTTTAACCATGCCCACTCTTGCTGTTCATTCTTTGTTGTGCTTGTCTTAAATGTTTCATTTTTATTGGTGCATTTTGTGAAATGTCCCTCCTTGTATACTGAGTTCCCTCCCAGGCCATTTCACTAAGTCATCATTTTTGTTGGCCGTCACGCTTCCTCCTGTTATAGCGTGTGATGGTCTCTCCTCTAGTTTCGGTTTGCCTTTCATCCCAGCCGCGATCCTTTCTAGACAGTCACGCATGGAGCCAATAACTCTTGCGCTCATTATGGCTGTGACGTTTTGAATTGACTTGCTTCTGTAAGCTGTTTTCATTTTCATTTTCAATTTATGTGGCTAGAAAAGTCCAGTTTGAAATTTACAACGCTAATAGCTCTAACTCGAAGAAAACGCGAGACCCATTGCGGAATCTGAAGCATTGTCCCAATAGAAATGCATTATAAGGAGTGGCAGGTTTTGAGGTCACAAAAAGGAGAAAGTAGAAAGGGTGATAAGAGATTTTAGTTACAATATAAATCATTTGTTGATGATACTATACTAATTTTAGGAATTGTGGTGTGTTCTAAGGTGATTTTACCCTATGAAAAAGCCTTCCGGGATTTCATGAATCATCTTTGAGAGAAAACTGCTTTCACATGATTTTTCCATAGAGGTTATGGAAGGTGCTCTAAAAGCTAAAATAAGAGAATATTTTCTGTACATTCACACGATCTTTCTCAGCCATGTGAGGATGAAGTCAGACATTCTCAGTAAAATGTACTTCCAACAGGACAGCATGTCAGTGGTTTCCCTTGTGTTCTACTGCAGCCTCCCATAGTGTTCTTAAGAACAATTAGAGTGCTAACAGTCTTACTTATGACAAAAGTGTCACACACCTGAAGCCATCTTGATTGAATCAAACTAGTAAAACCTAAAACATTAATTTATGAAGGAGCAAAATGAGGAGGTTAATTTTGTCATACAAGTTATGGTTAGTGCTGTAGGAAGAAAAATGAGGATGTTTTAAGTGAGTTTTCAAAATCTTCCTTTTTTTATTTCATTAAAACAATCTGACATGTAGACTGAAACATACACTTTCAACACCACCAGGAGACTGCCAGTTAACTCCCTGGTAATCAGCAGTTTTACTACTATGCTCTAATAAGCAACTAGAGTGCCAACATTCTGAATTGATGCCAGAAGTGTGGCATATCTGAACACTATCTTGATGGAATCAAAGTTTAAAACTGAAAGTATTTTCTACTGAGGCTACTGTAGTAAATGAGGAAATTAGGGAGCTTAATAACAAATAAGTCTCCTAAAATGGCCACCAGAGAAAGAAGAGCCTAAAAGTTGCACAAATATCACCCATATGTAGCCAAAGTATAGCCCAATGACAGAAGTCTGCAAAACACTAATTTTATCCTCTTTTTTGCAGTTTTATATAACGCAGACTTGACCTGTTGGTATTAGAGTACTTTACATGAGCATCAGTTACATTACACAAGGACACATTCCTTTTGGACCTTAGGCATGGGGAGATTAAGGCCCTCATTACAACCCTGGCGGTAAGTGCCACCGACCGCCGTGCTGACGGCCGCCAAGATACCGTGACCGCTGCAGTATACCATTAGGGGTATTATGACCCATACAGAGAAATCCGCCACTATACAGACACCCACACACGTCCGCCAGCCAAATGTCAGTGATAAACTGGTGGTACCAAAACCCACACCGTTATGCAAACAGAAATACACCCACAGCATCAGGACCCACGAATCACCACGGCGGTCTTTCAACCGCGGTAAACCATTGGCAGTACACACCGCCGCGCTCAAAATACACACACACTAACAAAACTACACCACATTGGACAATTCAAACTACACACACCTGACACACATACACACACCACACCCCCAATCCAATATAAAACACACACCCCAAATACCCATAATCCTTTACAACGAAAAAAAAATTGCCAACTGAGAGAGAGACCAGCCAGGAGCACCCACACAATCTGAGCCACAGAACGCCATCACCCATACACCATCCACGCACCTCACAGCACACACCCCAACAGATCACCCCACACACCCTTAAACATACCACTCACACTACACCCATGGCACCACAAAGACACCCCAGGTTTTCAGAGGAGGAGCTAAGGGTCATAGTGGAGGAATTCATCCGGGTAGAGCCACAGCTATTCGTATCACAGGTGCAGCAGACGTCCATTGCAAGGAAGATGGAGCTATGGCAGAGAGTCGTGGACTGGGTCAGTGTTGTGGGACAGCACCCAAGATCAAGGGATGACATCAGGAAGCAGTGGAACAACCTACAGGGGAAGGGGCATTCTGTGGTTGCAAGACACCAGGTAGCCGTACAGAGGACTGGCGGTGGACCCCCACTGCCTCCCCCACAACTAGCAACATGGGAGGAGCAAGTTTTTACGATCATGCATCTTTAGGTCCTCGCAGAAGTAGCAGGAGGACTGGGCTCTGGTAAGTCAAATATTTACTACTATATCCCCCACCCTACCTGCATGCCATCACAAACTCCTACCTCTACCCTCACCCCCGTCACTACACCACCTCACATACCCTACTATCACAACCCACCAATCCCAATACCAAGCCCTGCATGCAACAACAATGCATGGACACCCATCACAGACCTGCATGGACACCCATCACCACAGTATGCACACTAGTGACCATCAGCCAACCGAATCACAGTTCACACAAGCTAAAGCTGCCTTGCTAAGAACAACCATAGAGGGAAACATAACCATGCACAAGATGGCACACGGATGTGTGGATACAATAACACTGCATTTCATCCCCACAGGACCCCCACTCAACGTCACCGGAGAAGAGGTGCCACCAACATCTAGTCCCCCCCACAGAAGAGGCCCACAGTGATGACAGCAGCTCTGCACGCCTGGATCACAATGACCAACCTGGCCCATCAAGGACCTCTGGACAGTCGGTACTCTGCCACAGTCCCAACCCTCCACAGAGCCTCCCCCTCAGGAAACACCAGCACAGCACCCACCAAGCGGGCCCATCCCTCTGTCCCCAGGACACGTCAATCAGCAGTGTGTCCACCACTACAGGGACCCCAGCAACCCCACAAACCCAAGACAATCACAGACCTTGGGTCAGTGGCAGTGGGCACACGGTTCAGGAGACAGAGGCCAAGGACAACAGGGAAGCTGGGAGGACTGCTGTGCGACAGGGGGAGGACAGGCCCAGGGAACCCACTCTCCACCAGGCACTCGCATGAATCCTGGGAGCATACCACCATTCCTAGGAGACCATGGGCCAGATAATGTACAAGTTGCAGGAAACCCAGCAGCTGCAAGAGGGACAGTACCTGGGGATCAGGGAGGACCTGAAACACATCCACACCACCCTGGTCACCATTGCAGGGGTGCTGGCAGACATGGCCAACACTTGATGGAGGCTATGGCACACCAACGGGCCCCTAACACTAGCCCTCCACCTCCGCCGGCACTCGTGGACAGGAGGCCCCGCCACAGGAACAACAGGCCACCAGCACCCCACCCCCTGCAGATGGAGAACCACCACGCAAAAGGTCCCTGCAATGCAGGCAGAAGCCAGAGAACATCGCCAAGACCCCCGCCAGGAAAAAAGACTCTCCTGATTGTCACCCTTCTGTCCCACTCTGTTACCCTGTCCACCTTGAACTGCTATTGCTCCCCATTCCTGTCCCCCATTGGACAATGCACCTGTGATACCAATAGACTGGACTCTACCCTGGACTTTCCTCCATCATCAACCCAGCCCATTGCAGTACCCCCTCCACTTATTAGCACATAAACACCCTTGGAACAAGTACAAATATGGAGTCTGTCAATTGATTCAAATATGTATTCGTTTAACAAGCTGTAAACATTGCAATTCAACTGTACAGTCATGTATACATAGGTATGACCTGTAGTGGGAAGCAGTAAACACAACAGGAGCCAGAGTTGGGCACAGAGATCTGAAAATAGAGATGCCAAAGGGTACAGTAAGTGGCCATAGAATATGGAAAATCGGGCTGCCATGTACAATGTCCAACACAAAACTTCAATGGAAAGTGAAGTTACAGTGTCTTACCTGTGTGTCACTGGAAGTACTGTTGAATGAGTGAACTTCTGTTGTCCCCATCGTCTTCCTCTGCCTCCTCCTCCTCACTGTCCACAGGTTCCACCGCTGCCACAAGACTTCCCCCAGGCTCATCTTCCTGCAGAAAAGGCTTCTGGCGTCTCAAGGCCAGGTTGTGCAACATGCAATGAAGATCTGGCACACCTTCTTGGGTGAGTAGTACAGGGATCCACCTGTCAGATGGAGGCACCGGAACCTGGCCTTCAGAAGGCCAAAGGTTCTTTCAATTATCCTCCTTGTTCGCCCATGTGCCTCATTGTAATGTTCCTATGCCTTTGTTCTGGCATTCCTCACTGGGGTCAGTAGCCATGAGAGGTTGGGTTAACCAGAGTCACCTGCAAATATTTGAGGGATACCTGTTAGACAGACACTCATCCTTAGGGACAACCCCACACCCATATACCTACATCAATGGGGTGGGGACCATGGGCTCACCTATTAGCCACAACCGGTGCCTCTGGAGTTGAGACATCACATATGGAATGCTGCTATTCCTCAAGATGAAGGCATCATGCACAGAGCCAGGATACTTGGCATTCACATGGGAGATGTACTGATCTACCAAACACACCATCTGCACATTCAGAGAGTGATAGCTTTTTCTATTCCTGAACACTTATTCATTCCTCCCGGGGGGGGGGGGGGGAACAAATGCTATATGTGTACCATCAATGGCACCAATGATGTTGGGGATATGTCCCAGGTCATAGACGTCAGCTTTCACTGTTGCCAAATCCTCCAACTGGGGGAATACGATGTAGCTGCGCATGTGTTTCAGCAGGGTAGACAACACTCTGGTCAACACGTTTGAGAACATAGGCTGTGACATGCCTGATGCCATGGCCGCTGTCGCTTGGAAGGAACCACTTGCCAGGAAATGGAGCACTGACAGGACCTGCACTAGAGGGGGATACCTGTGAGCTGGCGGATAGCAGAAATCAGGTCTGGCTCCAATTGGGCACACAGTTCTTGGATTGTGGCCCTATCAAGTCTGTAGGTCAGGATAATGTGTCTGTCCTCCATTGTTGCCAGGTCCACCAGGGGTCTGTACACAGGGGGATGTCTCAATCTCATATTCATCCTCAGCGGTTGAAGTCTAGGGAGAAAAACGTTGAGCAGAGGGTCATATTCACACATATGTTGAAATAATGATGCATTTCTTCCTTTACAGAAACAGTATGTGAATTTGAGAGTCAGTTGATGTGCCAATGTCTGCTGTGACGCAGTTAGGTGCCATGGCCTTTGCCCCCCTGAAATGGGGGCTGCCTGACCTCTAAGGAGAGACAAGTGGAAATGAGGTAATTCCACTGGCATTGTGCGCCATGGCAGTCGATGACCGCTGCGCAACTTCGCATTGGTTAACATTAGGCCCTATGGGTTCCAGGAGCCAATGGCGATGTACGCCGGTGGTGACGGTACGCACCGCCGCGGACGGGACTGCCATTTTCTATCTGTTCACTCACTTGCTACCTGACCTTTAACAGTAGAGGACCTACACTGCAAGTGCTGCTGTGACCTGTGTCTGGAAGAGACAATGGCTTAAGTGTCTGGCGAAAGAGCCCTGCCTTCACTTCAGAGGAGTTGGAGAGACTGGTCGATGGGGTCCTACCCCAGTACACTTTACTCTATGGTCCTCCATACAAACAGGTGAGTACACTGTGAGCATGATGCGTGGGCCATGAATGTATGGAGTGCTGTGTGTGTAAGCCTCATGTGGGGGGGACGGAGGGATCCTGGTCAGAGTGCTGCATGTATGGTGGTCAATGTATGTGCGTAAGGGGATGGGAGGGATATGGTGGGCCAAGAGTATGACATTCCGAACGGTATGACTAATCCCTTTTCTGCTGTATTTTTTCCTGCAGGTCAGCGCCCATCAGAAAAAGGGTATTTGGCGTGCCGTCGCCAAGGAGGTGCGGACCCTGGGTGTCTTTGACAGGCGGAGCACCCACTGCCGCAAACGGTGGGAGGACCTGCGCCGCTGAGCAAGGAAGAGGGCGGAGGCCCAGCTGGGGCTGGCCTCCCAACGAGGAAGGGGTGCTCGTCGTACCCTGACCCCCCGATGTTCCGCATCCTGGCGCTGGCCTATCTGGAGTTGGATGGGCGCTTGAAAGCATCACAGCAGCCACAAAAGGGTGAGTACAGATTCTGAATCATGCTTTGCACGCTATAAGGTTTTACCTGGGTGGGGGATGTGGGCTGTGGGTGCCCCAGGCCAGGGCGAACATGGCAGGGTAGGTCCCTTGTTGGGCAGGCTCTGAAGCACTCCAACCCCATCAGTGTGAGTGGGCATCTACTAATGGGCAGGGTCCTGTTGGTTTCAGGTGTGCAGCTGATGGCGTTATGCTATGTACCCCATGGGCTGGTGACTAGCTTTGTAACTGGTAGTGCATGGCCTAGTGCATAGGGCTGCTCCCTGTGTGTTGTGTACGCCAACGGTAGTGTTGTTGCTGACATTGACCAAGTGTATCCTCTGTCTCTCCCCACTTCTTGTTTTGTCACCCTGTCCTTGTGTGCATTAGTATCATCTGGCGGAGGAGCAGAGGCACTGGCGATGGAGGAAGCTGCATCCCACATGGGCCTGGAGGCCAGGTCCACCGACGGTGAGGGCACCAGTGGGACGGAGGGCGAGGGGAGCACCACAACGGAGACAGGAGCTGCCACTACAGACAGCGACTCCTCCGATGGAAGCTCCCTGCCGGTGGCGGACACTTCTGTGCCCACCACAACAACAGGTACAGCTGTCACCCCCGTACCAGCACCGCCCTCCCAGCAGCCCCTCAGGGTGTTTCCTGTGCCCGCTCACCCAGGAGGGTGGGCATCTCCTTCGCTCCAGGCACCTCAGGCCCTGCCCTAGTCAGCCCTGCTGCACTCAGTGAGGAGGCTATTGACCTCCTGAGATCCCTCACTGTTGGGCAGTCAACCATACTGAATGCCACCCAGTGTCTCAAAAGGCATTTGCAACAAAGAAATGCATACCTGGAGGGCATTCACTCTGGCATGGCAGCCCAACAGAGAGCATTTCAGGCTCTGGTTTCCACACTGATGGCAGCCATTGTCCCTGTCTCCAGCCTCCCCCCTCCAACTTCCTCTATCCAGTCCCAATCCCCTCAACCCAAGCCTATCGCAAGCACACCTTCAGACCAGCATTCACCAAAATAAACACACAGAAGTGTCTCAGGCAAACAGAAGCACCACACTTCATCTCACAGGCACTCGCACAATCACCATCCCCATTCAGACACACCAGCATCCACTGCCTCCACTGTGTCTCCCTCCACATCCTCGTCCACCCCCTCCCAGTAGTGTCTCTACTCACACCTTGCATGCCCTACATCCTCATCCACTACCACCATCACGCCTATCACTACATGCCCCTCACTGCCAGTCACCACCCCGACATCCATGCACACGCCCCCTGTGTCCTCTCCCACTGTGTATGTGACCCCTCCTCCCAAAGTACACAAACGCAAGCAGGCACCCACCCAACAGCCATCCACCTCACAACAGCATCTAGCTCATGCACCTGCACCCAAACACAGCAGACTGACACCTCCTACAATCACTCCCTAATCCTCCACTCCCAAACCTTCACCCTCTTCCCGCCCCAATGTCCCTAAAAAGCTTTTCCTAGCCAACATTGACCTCTTCCCTTCCCCTCCCACACTGCCCCTCCCCCCCGTCCATCATCTCGGGCCAGGGTGGCCAGAACCCAGGCCAGCACCTCAGCCACCAAGTCCACGTCTGCTGTGGTTTCTGCAGCAGTCAGAGGCTTTAAGGGGGCACCCGGCGGCCCAGCCAGTGTGCCACCAACACCTGCCAAGGCCAAGAAGGTTCTGCCACCTGGCAAGGGCAAGAAGGGGACAGCATCCAGCAAAGGAGAAGTAGCCACAACCACCCAGCAAGGCCACATCAAAGACTCCAGCTGGCAGACCCAAGGAGGCGCCACCATCTGCCAAGGGCAGGAAGGGGCACAGAACACCAGCCAGGGCACTTCAGCCGTCCGAGCCTGCAGGTGAAGGCCTGGTGGCTACCAGCACAACCACCAGCACCGCCACATGCACTGCCGCAAGCACTGCCACCTGCACCGCCGCAAGTAGCACCACTGGCAGCAGCAGCAGCCCCAGTGGGCAGCCGTCTGAAACTGCAGGGGAAGGCCTGGAGCCTCCCCCCACCACTGGCAGCACCAGCACTACCACCACTGTGCAGCCGTAGCAACCGGCGGATGGACTGTAGTCCTGCCTCCATGGAGTGTCATGCATCCAGTCCACTGCAAATCCTGTGGGTCTGACACCCAGGTGAAGGACTGTGACCTGGCTCTCCCCAAGTGCTGCATCACTGGGCACACAGCCCCCTCCAGAACCAGTGGAAGAAGGCATCCACTTACCCTGTCCTTGGCAGGATGAAGCACACTGGGCACAAACCCCCTCCAGAACCAGTGGAAGAAGGCATCCACTCACCCTATCCCTGGCAGGATGAAGCACACTGGGCACACAGCCCCCTCCAGAACCAGTGGAAGAAGGCATCCACTCACCCTAACCTTGGCAGGATGAAGCACACTGGGCACAATGCACCCTCCAGAACCAGTGGAGAAGCCATCCACTTGAGAGACTGTGGCTTTGCACTCCCCAGGAGCAAGCAGTGGGCAAACCACCCACTTGAGAGACTGTGGCCTTGCACTCCCCAGGAGCAAGCAGTGGACAACCCACCCACTTGAGAGACTGTGGCTTTGCACTCCCCAGGACCATGCAGTGGGCAACCCACCTACTTGAGAGACTGTGGCCTTGCACTCCCCAGGACCAAGCAGTGGGCATGAAGCCCCCTCCAGGAGCAGTGGCGTAGTACCATCTTCCGGCTGAGGTGCCCCCCCTTCCCTGTCCCCCTGATGTGCCTGTGTGTTTTTTACCTGATGCCTCTGCAGTGTTCTCTCCGTATTGAGGCAGGAGTCAAGTGTGGGCTTGGCCTATGTGTTATGGCCCAGTGTGCCACGGACTATTTTTGTGTGGACATTGTCCCTCATTTTGTTTATATTGTATATATTGTACATACTGTTTATTTATTTATGAACGTATTGCTCAAAATTTCAAATATTACACTTATTTGACTCCGTTCCTTTTGTCCTTGCATTATTCCTGAGGGTTACGGGGTATATATGTAATGTTGTTGCATGTGTTCGTGTGTATGGTGTTGGGGGTAAGGGTAGAGGTGGGGGTGTTGCGTGTGTGTGTGTCACTCTCTTTTTACTCCTCCTCCCCCCCCCCCCTTGTGTGCTAGGGGCAGTACTCACCGTGGTCGTCGTCGCCGGCGTTGGTGCTCCTGGCATATGAGCAGATACACCAGCATGGGAAAGACCTGGCGTCCTGGTTCTTCCTCGAGTGTCGAGAGGTGAGTGGTTTCCCTTCGAAGTACTGTTTCTGCCGTGCTTTTGATGCCGTTCGTACTGCCCCGGAAAAGCTGGCGGATGGGCGGGTTGTAATGGAGTGGGCGGTACTGGCGGATGGGCGGGTTGTAATGGAGTGGGCGGTACATTGTCTTCCGCCTGGCTGTTGGCGGTTACCGCTGCGGTGTTTGTTGCTACTGCTGTGGCGGTCAGAGTGTTAAAGTGGCTGTATGTGTTGGCAGTTTCTTCCGTAGTCATGATTCCATTTTATTTACCGCCGGCCTGTTGGTGGTATTACCACTGCTTTAACACCGACTGCCAGGGTTGTAATGAGGGCCTAAGTGATTTGCCCAGAATCACAGGATGTTGAGCTGATGCCGAAACTCGAACCTGGTTCTCCAGTTGCAAAGCCTGCACCTCTGACTGTAACACCACATCCTCTCCCCTAAGTATAACATATAACAAAGTGATCAACTGGATGGAAAACAAAGTTAGTAAATAATTTAAAAGTGCTTTGTTGCTATTTGAGAACTCAGAAAATGTTCTCATTTCAGTTTTTTAGATCACTAACCATAATTTCTATGGGAATGAGGCCATCCCATGTTTATAATTTCTAAAGGAAATGTTTTAGGTATTACAGTTTTGAATACATCAAGATGACTTCAAGCATGCCACACATTTGTAATAAATATAGAATGTTAGCAATCTAGTTGTTCAATAGAATACTTTCGGGCAGCAGATGTCAGGGATAAGGACTCAGATAATTGAGGGCAGGGAGGATGGTGCTGAGGCAACAAAATGACTATGCTGGGCAGGCAGGAGGGGCAGGAGCAGCAGAGCGGACCATGGATGGCTGGAGAAAGGGGAGCAGGGCAGCAAACCAACCATGCAGGACAGGGAAGGAGGTTTATCACAATATAACAGACCATTGAGGGCATAAGGAAAAGACAGTGGCAGTTCAACCATACACGCAACAGACCTGATTCCAGCAGGAGACTCCAGATGTTTGTAACCCCAAAAGGACATTATTTTATCTGTTTCCTGCCTAAAATCTCCTCTTTTTCAATGTAAGTCAGTGGAGGAAATCAATTCCCCAGGTGTTTGTTTTCAAAATCTCCCTTTTACCAAGTTCAAAATGTTGGCCAGTGTATTACATTGGATCAGGGAGTGCAGGAGGAATGGGGTGGGGCGTGGGGTCAGATAACATAGGGCAGGAGGGAGATGGGTAAGTGCACCAAACTGGCCTTACAGGGCAGGCGTCAAAGTTTGCAGCAGCACATTACACCACACAGGGCAAGCGGGAAGGCAGTGCAGCACAACAGACCATGGCAAGCAGTAGGGAGGGAAGCTGACCACACTGGGCAGATGGAAGGGGCTGTGGCAGCACAGAAGATCATGCATGGCTAGCAGGAAGGTTAGTGGCAGCACAACAGCGATGGTTGGCAAGAGGGAGGGTGCAGGGGCACGCACAAAGGAGCATAAAGACAGAAGAGAGGGGTAGGGGAAGGGGCTTCACAACAGACCACCCAGGACAGGCAATGGAGGGCAGAAGGAGTGGGCAGGGACATTGAGTTAAATGGAGGACAGTGGCAGCACATCGGACTATGCAGGGCAGGAGGGAGGGGACTGGCTGATGGACTCGGACAGCAAAGCATAGGAAGGAGGTTGATGGGGCAGCAAGCTAACTGTTTAGGGCAAGTGGGAAGGGCAGTTGCAGAACAGCATCCACAAAGGGATGTAATAAGAGAGCAGGAGCATGGACCTGGACATATGGATGGCAAGGAAGAGGTTGGGGGAGCAGGCTTGGGGGGGAGCAGCACAATGCCAGGCCAGGCCCTGTGTCCAACCCTGCATTGCTATGGGCATCTTACTTAATGTTAAAAAGACCTAGAAATTCACTGAAAAACAAAGGTTACAGGGGTGTTGTATTTAGGAAATAAAATAAAAAACATCTTTGAAATTCACTAAAAAAACAAAGGTTAAAGGGACTTTATAATTAGGCTCACATTTTAAATGTATAAAACCACAGAAATTCACCTATTATTATAGTTAAAGGTATTTCAAGTATCTATAACTCATGCCCAAAGGTAATAACTTACGCCCTTGCCTGTTCAATACCCCACAAATGACAGCACTCATGACATCTTCTTTGATGACATCACTGATGCCACTGCAACATGTGCAGTACAATTATTGATGAGATGAGTTACTTGAAATAACTCTCACTATAAAAGAAGAATTTCTGTCGTTTTGTGCATGTAAAATCTTAACCTAACTATAACGTCCTAATAACCTTTGTTTTTAGTGAATATCTAAGGTTTTTATTCTATTTCCTAACTATAACATCCCTGTAACGTTTGATTTTTCATTGTGTGTATTTGTTTTTTTTAGTGAATTTCTATGTTTTTTTTAATGTGGAGCAATTTTAATTATTTTATGTCATTCCGACCCCCGCAGCTCAGGGCCTGGCCTGCATCCAGGCCTTGCAGCCAAGCTCTTAGAGCCACCCAACCCCGCGCCACGCACGTCCTTTGGACGTGGGCAGCCCAGGTTGGCCACAGGGCCTGTCTCTGTCAGTGGATCTGTGAGTGGGTGTGTGAGTGTTTGAGTGGGCCTGAAAGGAGGGGGGGTGAGTCTGAGTGGGTGCATGAGTGTCTGAGTGGGTGGGTGAGTGAATTAATTAGTGTATGAATGAATCATTTTTTTCCTTCAAATTTTTCCATATTTGCAAATGTCGCGAATATTCATAAATTTTCGCAAATATCACACATGGTGATGCAAAATTATTTTAAACCTATAATTTCCCCAAAAAAAGCAAACTATAACACACCTCTGGGGTCAGTGTACCTTCGCCCTGACCCTTTATGCCACTATCAATTTGGATTTTCACCCTGCGGACTGTGTCCTGTGAAATAAAATGGCAGCTGCAACTTTCTAGTCAAGTTGTGTTGAGCTTCTTTTTGCACGCGTATTTGTGAAAAATTTGTGAATTTTGTAAATTATTCACAAAATATATGTGAAGTAATCTCTGACAGAGATATACAAATGTGTGTTCCCTTTAATATCTCGAAAACTACTACATGGATTTGCACCAAATAAGTGAAAGTGTGATCTGCGTATTGAAAGCTACCTTTCTGCAAAATTTGGTGTAATTCCGTCCAGCGGTTAGGGCTGTAGACATGTCTAAAGGTCTTATGGGAATTAGCATGGGAAACCCAACTTTTTTCACCCCACCTAACCCCTCCCCCCTTTTTCTCTGTCCTCACTTGTGGAGAGTCGTCAGATGGTGCCAAAGATATAGGCAAGTCCAAAAATGCTTTTTCTGTGGAAACATGGTCCTAACTATAACTATTGTGGCGACTGCCACTATGTATATGTATATATATATATATATATATATATATATATATAAAACTATACTTACCTTGCATGGAAATTGCGTGCTAAAGACTTGCATGATACAGGATGTTTTCCAAATGTCATCCTGATTGTCACAGTAAACTATTTAGTCCTGTGCTCTGTCATCCAGGGACACGAGTTAATCCCAGACATTTTGGAAACAAGGCACCCAGAATATTCCAAGGTTGTGCGGCTTGCATGAATCCCATGATATTGTCTAACCAGCATTGCTCTGCAAACCTCAAACGCTGCCTAAAAGCACACATTTTCCTCCTATTTCTGAGAAGGAAAGTTCCGGAATTTGCAGGGAATCATGAATTAAATAAAACCTTCGGCCACCTATGGCTTCAGGAGTGGCAATAGCACTGAGTCTGCTCTTATCACTTCAACCGACTCTATCAAAATGCAGGTTGATCAGGGCGGGACTGCTGTCCTGGTCTTATTGGACCTTCTGCAGCTTTTGATACTGTCTCACCCACATGCATGATCAAATGGCTACAGCAAGTAGGGGTAGGTGCTAAGGTGCTAAAACTGCTTCATTCCTTTCTTGTTGCGAGGCGTCAGATAATAAGCTGTGGTCAGTTTAGTGCCAAGGCCTTCAGCTTACCATGTGCGATGCCACAAGGCAACTCACTTAGTTTCACACTTTTTAACTTGTACATCTTCCACTGGCAGTCTTAGTGAGATTCTTTGGATTCTAAGTTTTATCATATGCTGATGATTTACAAATTCGCCAACAATCTATCTGAGATGGCTGAAAAATGTTTGAGTAGCTGAATGAAGGATAACTTCCTTAAGTTTAACGCTGAGAAAACCAAAGTCATGGTCTTTGGAGCCCAGCACTCTATCTGGTCAGAAATGTGGTGGTCGGAATCCTGTGGGCCTCTCCAAGCACCTGTGAAGAAACTAGGGGTTCTGTTTGATACCTCCCTCAACTTCAATCGGCAAGTAAACGTGAACCATAGCACTACTACCTCTTTTTTCATGATTAAATCTGTTCGGAAGATCTTCCTGTTCATTCATGAGGAACTTAGTAAGTCAGTGGCTACCATGTTGATCGCCTCACAATTAGACTATTGTTTTGCTCTATATCTCAATATAAACAACACCTCCTCAAACAAACGCCAGATGGTTCAATACGCGGCTGCGCATCTCATACTGAATATCCCTAAATTTCTTTCATTAAGAGAAGTCCCTTGTAACCTTCACTGGCTTCCTGTCGAGAAACGGGTGATGTTTAAGGCACTTAGTACAGGCCATCTAGCTCTATTCCATTAGGGTTCATTAGCCATTAAGTGATCCTTTCATTGGTACAAACCAGCCAGGTATTTAAGACGAGCTTCAAGTAGGAAAGTTACTGTTTTGAAATTTCAAAAGTGTAGGTGGGGTACAAGGTCTTTTCCATCGCTGCTGCCAGACTATGTAACACAATGGTAATCTACATTGCAGAGATCAGCTCCTTCATCTCTTTCCGAAAACACTTGGCTGTTTACTTCTTGGGTTCGTTTTTTCCAGGTCCTTCTGATTGAAGGCCCTTTTCATTCTCTAGGCTGTGTACTGCTCTTTATCTTCTAATGTTCCGGGCTTTCTCTGATGGGGTTTTGGAGTACTTTGGATGCAGCGCCTTGATACCTCTGGGTTAAGGGTGCTATTTAAGTTTCTTTTCATTTAATTTTATTTCACCTAGCATTGTCCCAAAATGCAACATGGAGAAATCAAGATAGCTGCAGTATGTGAACCTAAGCTGGGCGGCCACCCAGGGAGATCTACCCAATCCAGTGATTTCTGAAAACTTGACACCTGAGGGACTTCAGAGTGGTGTGCCTCACATGGCTCACACAACATATTCTTACCTGCAGTGCCCTGCAAACATTGGCTAAAAGTGCACATTTTCCTTACCTCTCTGGGACTTAAACATCCAGGATCTGCAGGGATCCACGATGTTCCTACCACCGAGTGTTTTTTGCACTTGCCCTGGTAAAACGCTACCCAACTTGAATGGCTGGGTCTAGGCTTGCAAAAGGAACTGATCGCATTGTCCCTGGTTTGATCCATTCCTGTCAAAGGCACCAGGCCCACCCACACAATCGAGGGACCATTTTTAACGAGAGACGTCGAGGAATGCTGAGTCATAGGGAATATACTGTTTCCAGAAATTTCTCTCACACAAATGTGAGGAAAATGTGTTTATTTTAGCCAAGGTTTGAGCTTTCCAGGGGCTCTGGACAAGAAAACCTCATGAGATCTCTGCAAGTCAAGCCACACTGGATTTTCCCAAGTGTCTGTATGTCAGAAACATTGGGGTTTGGTTGGTTTCCCTGAGTGCCAGCTGAGGTAGGGTTCAAATGTTGTAGACACCTATGTTGCAAAAAAGGTCCCTTTTGAGTGGAAACAATTGAGCTGTCCATGTTAAATTTTGGGCCCATTTCAGGTGGGGGAGCTAAGCACACACACGCGTCTGGGAACCAGAAATATTGTTATCTGGAGATGCCAAAAATGCTGGGTGGTAGGAAGTTTGTGGCTCCCTGCAGACACCAGAACTTTTCCTCACAGAAATCTGAGGAAATACCAGATATTTCTCTCAGACGTCTTTTTAGCAAAAGATTTAAGATTGCAAGAGCTACTAAGTAAGAAAGCCTTTTGAGAACCACATGTTTCACCCCCCTGGACACTCCAGGTGTCTGTTTTTCAGAAATGTCTGGGCATAGCTTGGTCAGTAAAATTGGTGGGTATGAGATTCAGATTTTCTGACAATCAGACTGGCATATAATGTTCAGATATGTTAACCACCAAGCAGGGTGCATGACAGGGGCAGTGGAAAGGGAGGGGAATGCAGATTGGTAGGAGCACTAAGAGAGAAAACACAATGAGCCTCATATACAAGCTTGTGGTGCCAGACAGCACCGCAAGCCTCCTTGTTCGACTGCCCTACGTCAAAAGAAAAGGGCAGAAATACACTGTATTTACAAGATATGGTGAATTCATGTCCTTGTACCCTGTGCTGGTCGCACAAATTGCTGCTGTGCGCCCACACAGGCCCCCCTGCACCATGGTGCAAGGATGGCTGTGTTGTGGGGATGATTGTTTTTGTGCAGGAAGGGACACCTTCCTGCACAAAAAGAATAAGGAGAGGCATTTTCTTCTTTCTATGTGTGCTGCAAAATGCTCAAAGAAACAGGTAAAAACAGGGAGAATAAAGATATTTCTCCCTGTTGAGTCACCAGTACGCCACCCTTGGGGTGGCGTAGGCTTTTGACACATTCCCAGGTTTACAAAGCTTTGTAAATCTGTCAGTACGTCAAAATCTGTGAGTGTTGCATGGGAACACCTACTACAACTCATATGGAACACCTCCCTGAAGCAAAGTAAGTCAATGCAGTGACTTGCCCAGCATTGCCTTACTCCATAGCCACAAGGCCATGTAAAGTCACACAAAGTGGCTTAGCGTGGCCTTGTAGATATGTGTCAGCAGCTGTCCACACTGGGGCATCACAAAAAATGACGCATCAGTGGCACAGGTCGCTTGTAAGTAAGCCCCAATATATTGTAAAATAACCAATATTTTTGAGGACTTTCAAAGCAGAGAGTGAGAGAGTATGTGTGTGGTTTCTGTCTGTGCATGTGTAGGAATTCCTGCTGAAATCTGACTGACATCTCATAGTACCCGACTGAATAGACCTGTACTCAACTGTTTATCAGAAAATAGATTTATTATGGGGGGTGTAACACCACCTCTCCTGCCCCAACTGAAGCTAAGCCCCTGATGGTAGATTTCCCTGGGTGGCAGCTGAGCTAGGGCCCAAAATCTGCAGCTAGGTGAAGTATGTCGTCTTCAGGTCGTGTTTTGGAACGTTAATGTCACAGGAGCTAGACCCAGCCACATAGTTGTGGTGCTATTTTTTGTGAGGAGACCTGTCGGAACACAGAATATCAGTTATTACCAATTTGGGTTTCTCTGCATTTGTGCTATCCAAATATAAGTCAGTGTGCAGGAAAAAATACATTTTGTAAAATCACCTTTGAATCGCGTGATAATATGAGTAATCACATATTCAGAGCTGTACAAATACCACTGTTCCTAAACTCAGTATCCTTATCTCATTATAATACGTAGGTTCACCACTTTCCCACTCCACAGCCAGAAACCTGGATACCCCCCAGGATCGCATGCCCTCCCTCCCAAATTATAATGCAAACACCAAAGCCACACAATATCCATCTCAGTGCAGGTTGCCAAAGGCATGATATGTAGGCGCGAAGCCCCTTCCCCTCCAGTTCTAACCTGTTTCAGCATCCAAAGGCATACAATGCCTCACCCAGCTGATCATGCAGTCCACTGTCCACTCTAAACTGGCACGCAGAATTACACACTGCAGCATTACCTCTCTAATTCTGCCCAAAGGTAGCAGATAACAACAGACTAACTCCTTATCCTTGGAACTGCATGATGCATATTGTGAATTCTGCTTTAACATTGTATGCCAACTGCTTTGTTCTCTTGTTTGAATAAAACAATAAAAACATTTTAAATAAATGAATAAATAATAAATAAGTTTCCATCATCTCTATTTTTCACTCTGTGTTTTACCATATGATTTGCTGTATAGTCGTACAAAATGAAAAGTCATCATAGAGCGCAGCTACGTAATGTGTTGTTTCACTGCATCAGTGGTGCTGTCCTCAAACCAGCATGTTCGCCAGCCAGAAGTAGGAAAGCACAGGAATATTCACTGCCAATATGTAATGTGTATTTTCAGAAGAACATGGGCTGAACAGGAACAGCTGATTAAACTTAATTTATTGTTGTATCGAGTAACAAACCCACAAGGGAGCAGATACAGCTGTCTGTCAAGACTGTCTTCCAAAAGTGCCTTTGAGGTCGAATGAAACTTTGGGATTCCAGCTAGATGCACAGAGGGTTCTAATACAAACATTTGTTTAACTCAAAAGTGAAATAGGCAGTGAAGAAAACAGCTTCAGTTTTATACTCCCTATTTTTTTATATGGTCTTTGGACATCAGATTTACATTCTGGTTTCAGGTTGACAATTTCCAGTTGTAAAGGACTCACTTGTCATACATCACCACTAGGCCCCCAGTGCATAGATGAAAAAGAAACTGAAGGTGGAGGAAACCTAACATGTATACATGGTGTGAGCATGTAGAGTGCAGGGACCCAAGCAAAACAGGCACTCATTTTGAACACAGCGGTCTGGGCCGCCTTGCCGGCGGTGGTGGTAATTACCACCTCCGGCATGGCGGCCCACACTGCCATATAATGTATGTGGCAGAACTGCCACTGGTGTAACTCCGCCAGGCAGTCTGGCGATGGCAGAGTTACATATCTGACAGGGCAGCGCTGCCCACCGGATAATGTACATGATTCCACCAGCCTTTCCCTGGCGGTTTACCCTGCCAGGGAAGGGCTGGCGGAATGGGTGCCTCGGTACCACCCTGGGGCTCCCTGCACTGCCCATGCACTTGGCATGGGCAGTGCAGGGGCCCCCGTGCACAGCCCCGTAGCACATGCCACTGCCTGATTTATAGCGTCAATGTACAGGCCCAGCTGAATGTTCATAACATGGCTGGTGAGGTCTTCAACGAGCTGGTGGTCTTTTGTTGACCGCCAGCGCCAAACTCGGTGGGTTTTCCCACCGAGTTCATAATGAGGCCCAAAATTTCCCCTTCCTCTAGCTGTATCAGTTTCCCACTTATAGAGAGAAAAGGTAATTTTGAAAAAGGTTACTAAATTCACCAGTGAGTAATGTATATTTCAACCCCATACAGCTTCCATTTCCTTAAAAGTGCAGATAAAACATAGCTAAACAAGTCCACCACCTTGTGCCTCAGAATCATACAAAGGACACTTCGAAGAGACTTGAGATAGAATTTGTAGCTGTACCCAAATCCAGACTGCTTTTATAAAGTGATCTCTAAGCCAGTTGTACAAAAGATGACCTGTGTATTCAAGTTAGAAGAGGATAGACCAGCCTCTACAAAACGCTAAACCAACTCTCACTGATTTTATTCCTGACATTGCTGACTCAGACATGGTCTAGCCCACTGTTAGTTTGCTTATGTGTGTCATTTTATTCAGGGTACAGCTGGCCTGGACCTGCATATACTTTTTTTAAAGTGCAGGTTTTGGGTCTGGCCTGTCAAACAGCTATTAGTGGGCTCCTCTGGACCATACCAAAGATTTACAGTGGGCTTAGATTCAGTCCATTGCTTACCATTGGCTGGCTTTATTGCCACTTTTCCCTGCAACATAGCCTCATTACCATCCTTTTGAGTGCTTGACATGTATCTTTCCAGTGCTGATATTTAGCGAACAATTTTTTATTTATCTTTCTACACTCCATTGGAGTACATATGTTTGCTAACTCTTCTGTATGCCACACCCCTTCCCAAAAACCTGCCTTTCACCAAATGTTTTATTTGGCTCCCTCATCCCTTCCCTCAAAACTCATCCGTTGATATCCCACCGTCCGTAGCTTCTTTATATTTTTGAGGGGGAAGGGGCCTCTTGCAGCTGATCCTCAAATGCCTCCGTTACTCCCTTGCCCCCTCCACCTATTTCAAGTAGTTCCCCCACCTGCTCCTGTCGTAGTTTGGACTCTTGCTGTGGGCAAGACTGCTGGTTAAAGGATGACAGTACTTTTGTCTGTAGGCTACTATGCCTATCCTACAAATCCCAACTGTTGTCCCAACCTTACCGTCTCACTAGCAGCACCTCACCAGAAACACAATAGTAAAAGTTGATTTGTGGCAGCCTTTACGCATGGACTCTAGGATAAGACATCTCAGGTAGTGTTGTGGTTAAACGGAGATTACCCCTTTTTCACAGATATATCATGTCTCATACAAACACAGGCAATGATGAAGATGCAGTAAAGTTTCAATAGTTTTTATTTAAATCAACTGCAATTTGCGATATGTTGCATGGGCTGCAATGATTAGGATAACGAATAATGCAAGAAACAGAATTGTGAAGACGAGAGTCATTATTGCAAAGACCCCCACCATCTTGCAATGCATGTAAAAGACATACGAGATGTAATGTGCCCTAATACCCTAATGTGATAGGCCTAACCTCCTACCTAAAGGAGAGCTGGATTTGCTAAACCTAATCTGCCAGTGCCATATCCATGAGGGGAGCCCCCAACCCTTGTTACCTTGAAATGAGGTCTCAATCTCAGACTCCGCAGGGACACGAAGACTGGGTCAGCGGCAAGACGACGTGCAGCATCGATATCAGCGATGGTGGCGATGCCCTCTTGTCGGAATCCCTCTGATTATCTGTCTAAAGTGCGATGTATTTATACAGATCTACCAGGACCCCTGAAGTAGGTGTGTTCCCAAACAATAGATAACAGACATGCTTGGGACGGCAATTATTACAAACAGTCCCTATAGAGAGGGAAAATCCCTAATTGTGAACACCTACTGTTTGTTTGTCTTTATTGCTTGATCTTGACGCCTTAGCTCGGTGGCACTGATAATGCAAAGCATAACAAGTGGCCTAACTATAAACAAGGCAGCAATCTTAGATGAATTAAATAATTAAATGGGCTAAGACAGAGCAAGTTAAGTAGGTTAAAAATCACTAGGTGATGGGGCCACGAGTCTGCAAGCCGGAGGCTAAGCCAACTCCTGTTATCCCAATTAAACAAACTAGGATTCACTACACTCCTCCATTGCTCCCCAGGCTCCTCACTGTCCGTAACATCTTTTTAAATTAATCTAACTGTATTTATTTATTTGTTTATTTATTTATGTATGTATTTATTTATAGTGAAGGATCCAGCAGCTGCCAGTTGCTGCCTTGGGTGCTTCACAGTACAAAAAACACTTTTCCTGTACTAAAGTATATATATATTTTTTTACTTAGCAATCCAAAATGTGTCTGCCATCTTTGATCAATAAATAAACAATGGCGCTCATGTTATTCCCTAGGCACTTGCATGCATAGTGGCACATGCACAAATCATTTGTGTACAAATGATGCTTGCATACATTTTTTTCTTTTGCTTCATCAACAAACCCAATAGGTAACAAGGGTGAAACCTATCGGCAGTGGCAATCCAGTGGCTAATCATTTGCCCCAGTCACAGAGTGCAGCATCTGAGAAGTTCTACTGGAATGTTCTGACTGTAAAATGTTTGTTCCCTTTTTGAGGAGAGCTAAGAATAAGGTGATTTTAGTTGGTTGACTAAAAACGGTTGATTTAGTCAGTTAGTGACCTGCAGGAGTAAATCCTTCAGGTAAGTTGTATAAGGTAGCTTTTACAAAAGGCACTACCGTGGGTGCTTTTCGTTGTTGATAAGAAATGGTTCTCAGAGTCCTGGATCCATGCCTAAGATGATCTATCGTTTCGAGCATCATTGTTAATTAGTGGAAGATACCGGAGGCATAAGCATCTGGTCTTCTAGTATAAGAGTCCATGCGTCAAAAGTCACTGATTGGTGACTGGGGGCAGGTATGATAAATGGCAATTAGGGATGGTGCTGGATGCACAAAGGAAGTTTACAGTGACACCAAATTATAAGGTATCTCCCCTTTAATCAGTCACAACACAGGGAAGATACGACTACAGACAAAGCCCCTTGTACCAGTCAAGAACTGATAAACACCATAATCATAATCAATAACCACCATTCCTGAACTTAAGAACATCAATCATTCATAAGTAAAGTCAACTGTAGGCAATCACCCAAGATCTGTTATCCTCACAGTTTTTCAATGCCAGCATTTCAAAGTGACCGTTGATGCAA
Organism: Pleurodeles waltl; assembly: GCF_031143425.1. Lineage (NCBI taxonomy): Eukaryota > Metazoa > Chordata > Amphibia > Caudata > Salamandridae > Pleurodeles > Pleurodeles waltl. The sequence goes on from NC_090444.1 coordinate 1,325,503,431, forward strand.
TTGTTAAAAAATGTATAGTTATTCAAGTTATAGTGTATGTAGTTAGTCCAGCATGCTAAACCAGGAGCTGGCATCCCCTCTCAACAGTGTTTTTGGGTACTGATAGGTACATAGGAGACTCACATACACCTCATTCTATGACCGATGTTCCAGGTTGACACATTCCAAATTATATTAGCTCTTTTATTAGCTATTTTGTTGGCGCTCACACATTCTCTACTCATCTAGCTTACACAGCGAAGAGACAGAAAGATCAATAACCTTCCTCTTCAATCGCTTTGTACAACCAATTCTAGTTTCTTCAACAAAGCCAGTCATTTTTGGGGGGGTCACATGCAGTTAAACATCACTGATGTTTACCACTAGAGACCTGAGGCAACAATACTCTCACAATCAAATGGAATGACTGTGCCAAGTCCACTAGTATCAGTTCCAGTGCAGGCACGGACAGAGATATTTTAGATGAGCAGGCCAGATGAGGACCTTTGAATCTGTGTGAAAACAGGCACGCCTCTCCTCCGTGTACCTGTGGAGCAATATTAGGTGGTTTAGGTATGCTTGACGTATGTATGGTAAGTTTACCGGTTACATCAGGATTATGGAATAGTTGTGGTAGTATGACAGGTCCTGACGAAAGCAGAGCCACAAGCATTTGGGAGAATAAGTGGGAGAAACATGTTGACCCTAGGAGTAAGTAGAGTAACTAGAGCTCCCAGACTTTCTAACTTTTTCCTGTTTTTAATCACACCGGCTCTCGCCTAGATTAAAACGTCAGGGCTACCAGGCAAGTATTTTTAAAGATGAACCCAACCCCCACTCATTACCCTATTCCTTTTCCAACAAAGTCGCAGCACACCCCGTTCCGCAATGGAACTCTCTGATGAAGTATGCCACCAAGGGGTACCCATGGTGGGTGACAGTTCTTTAAAACAAAAAGATTCTTTCTCTTTAGGTCATCAGGAGGGTTCTTAGGTTGATCTTATCAAGTTGGGTTTTATAGCTTGTGTAAAGTTCTGTGTCAGAGGAGGGTTAGCCCAGGCTCTCCAGCACCTCTACACTCCCCTTAATTTGTTTATGGACCAGTCTCTAACCCCCAAACCTTTATCGTCCCACTCTAGTCTTGTGTTGCATTATTAAAAAGCCAGTTGCAGCCAGTGCTCTTACAACCTAATGTTCATTCTCAAACTCTTGCCTGACACCAATGCTATCAGAGGTTGGACGCCTTATTGAGATCCAGTTTTAACAGCTTCGAGGGCTTACAAAACAGCCCCCACAACACAGATGATGACATGGAGGCAGAGAATTTGCTCCCTCTCATGGCATCCATCTAAACCTAGAGAAAGGCAAGGGGCTACACACCTCTCCAGAGACTCATCTGGACTCACCACATGGACCAATATTTGAGGAAGTGCTTAATTTGCTTTGGTGGTGCAAAGAGCAGCAGATTAGCTGGATCTGCATCTGCCTGCACTTGAAACCAAAGCCAATTTAATGACTGAAATTCTTCAATCAGGCCCTTCTACATCTGAGCTAATATTCCCATGTAATAAGGCTCTCAATGATACCATCATGGCTACTGGGTCACACCTGTGCTTAGCTCTTCCGTCCATTTGTTAGGAGGCCAGGTGACTGGACCAACCTCTGATGACACTGACTTTTTGACAAAGCACTCAGCGACTGAAAACGTTATGGTACATGTTGAAAATTGGGTTGTTGGTTGACTGGGATATGAACCCTGGTCAAACAGCAACCACAATCCTAGTCAGGGTGAGTGTAAGGCAAACTAAAAAACTAACCTGTGCTCATCCTCTTGTAGCTTGGCACACAGCAGTCAGGCTCGACTTTGAGGCAATGTGTAAATTATTTGTTCATCATTTCAAACGATAAAACAGTGAAGACACCACACAAAAATATTCCACATCAGTTTAGAAAAATAACTCTGATTTAAATAAATAAAACAAGACCAGAATGACGAAAATCCAATGAGTAGAACTTGAGATATTTATTTTTAAAGGATTTGCGTGAAAATAGCACTAAGAAGAGTAAAGCGCTAAAATGGGATAGCTGGTCATGCCAGACCAGGACAAAGTCAAAAGTTCAGGTCGACAGCAATGGAGCGCGGGCTGGTTACAGGTGCCCACTTAGGCCTGTTGAACAAAAGTACCTTAATTCAAGGTTGCGGAGTGTTGCATGAGTTCGGTTCGAAGATGCACCATTCAGCAGAGGCGATGTTTCGTTTCCAAGATGTGGCGAGGCTGCCGTGCGAGGTCCTGATGCATCGATGTCGAGGATCCTGTCGACAAGGCTAGTGATGCGAAGACCAGTGTTGAGGATGCATTGCGCAGTTGAGGCAGTGTGTCAGTTCTGATGAGGGCTGAGGCTGCGATGCAGGTTTTCGGCATCATCGCTGAGGTTGCCGTCGACGGGGATGTGGAAAGCTTGCATCGGGAGAAGTGTTGTGCAGTGTCTGTTGAAGGCGATACTTCGGGTTGGATCCACACAGCAATGGTGATCCATCGGCTCTACAGATGATGCGTCGGTTCTGTAGAGGATGCATCTGTTCCGCTGAAGCCACATCGTTAGGCCCACTTCCACGGGTCCAGGACTGGGGTGACACCATGTGGCAGGGCAGACTCACAGATGGCAGAGTCCAGGTGCAGAAGCAGGGTGGTTAGAGGACTTTTATGTCCCTGAGACTTGAGATCAGGAGGCCAGGCAGGTAGCCCTTGGAGTCACTCTGGGTTCAAATGATGCAGGGCCAGTCCTTCTCACCCATGCAGGGGAACAGCAGGCAGTGAGCAACTCATCAAGGCATGAGTCCAGCAAAGCAGCAGTCCAGCAGCACAGCAGTCCTTCCTGGTAGAGTAGTCACAGGTCCAGAAGTGTACTGAGTTGGTAGTGTCAGGGGTCTAATCCTCATACCGAGTTGGGCCGTTGAAGTGGAGGAGACTTGACTTCAGTGACAGACCTTTGAAGTACACAGAAGCCCTGCCTTTTCTACCCTGTCTCTAAGCTCACTACAGAAAGTTATGAGGCCCTTTGTGTGAGGACAGGACATAGCCTATTCAGGTGTAAGTGAGGCTGTGTCCAGCTCTCCCCTCCCATCGTCTCAGGGTGGCCCATCAAGTCATACCTAAGCTCCCATTGTATGTGGCTGGCTAGGGGAAATACACAAAGTCGAGCTGTCACCCACCCCAGACGTGGTCAGAGTCAGGCAGCAGGAGCCAAATGGCTAAAGTCAGAAAATGCTAACTTTCCAAAAGTGGAGTTGTAGTTTAAAACCCAATGTCACCATAAGTTGTGATTTTAAATTGTGATTCCACAGACTCCAAACTCAAAAGCTAACCTCTTCCTGATTGTGAATTACACTTATAAGAAGTAATAATAAGGCAATCCCAATGTTATCCTATGGGAGTGATGGGCCTTGCGGTAGTGAAAAACTGCTTTGTGAGTTTTTCACTACCAGGACCTGTAAAACCTAGAAGTAAATGTCCTGTCATTTAAATACACTGCACCCTGCCCTTTGGGTTGTCCATGGCCTACCTTAGGGTGACTTGTATGTATAAAAATGGAAGCTTTGGGCCTGGCAAAAGGGTTACTTTGCCACACCTACATGGCAATGTAAAACTACACACATAGGCTCTGCAATGGCAGGCCTTAGTCATGGTTAAAGAGCTTCTTAAGTGGGTGTCACAATCAGTGCTGCAGACCCACAAGTAGCATTTAATGTACAGGCCCTGGGTACATGTAGTGCACTTTACTAGGGACCTATAAGTAAATTAAATATGCCAATATTACCATGTTTAGGGGAGAGAACTAAACACTTTAGCACTGGTTAGCAGTGGTAAAGTGCACAAAGTCCTAATACCACACAAAAGAGATCAGCAAAATGAAGGAGTTAGGCAAAACGTTGGTGGGAAGATCTCCCTAAGGCAGTCAGGTCTAACATGACCGCCCAACCACCAGCTGAAAGTGGGGAGAGCTACCCAACCTCTTGGAAGTCCTCTTGGCTAAGGAAGAAGAATCTGGAGAAACCATTAAAATAGATGTGGTCTGATCCCAGACAGTGCTTCACCATAAAGTCCATTTCCTGTAGGGAGATGGACCACCTCAGCAGTTTGGGATTTTCATCCTTCATCTGCATGAACCATCTAAGGGGCCTGTGGTATGTCTGAAACCGGTAGTGAATCCCAAACAGTTATGGTCGCAGCTGCTTCAGTGCCCAGATCACAACAAAAACTTTCAATTGCATTCCACCTTTATTCCTGTGGAAGTAGCCTCTTGCTAATGAAGGCTACTAGTTAGTCTAGGCTTCATTCAGCTGTGCTAAGACTGCCCCTATGCTATGCTCTATAGTATCTGTCTGCACAAAGAATTCCTTGGAATAGTCAGGAACCTTGCATACAGGTGCTGTACACATGGCCTTCTTGGGGGTATCAAAGGCTTTCTGGCAAACCTTTGTCCAGATCACAAATCTTGGCTTCATTGAAACCAGCTCTATCAAGGGGGCCATAATGGTGGCATATCCGTCAAATCTCCTATAGGACCCTGTGAGGTCCAAGAAGGGCCTCACTTCTATCTGAGTTTTAGGGGGGATAGTCTCAGTTTTGGCCTGAAATGGCTGCACCTTGCCCCCACCCACCTGGTGATCCAGGTACATAACAAAACTTTGCCCAGTGTGGCAATAACTGGCCTTGATGGTCAGGCCTACCTCTTACGGGCCTGAAGCACCTCATAGAGGTGTTGCAGGTTTTTCCTCCTAACCTGAACCGTAGACAGCAGTGTCATTTAGGGGGGCAGCACAAAAGTCCTCCTTTCCAGCTAGGACTCTGTTCACCAACCTCTGGAAGGTGGCAAAGGCATTCTTCAAGCTAAAGGAAATCACCCGAAATTGGAAGTGGTTCTCTGAGGTTAAGAATGCTGACCTCTGTTTAGCCTCTCAGTCAGAGCAATCTGCCAGTAGCCTGATGTCAAATTGAAGGTGCTGGGGTATTTGGCAGCACCCAGTCTGTCGATGAGCTCATCGGCTCAGGGGATGGGGTGTGCATCCATCTTGGTGAAAGAATTGAGTTCCCGTTCGTCCTTGCAGAATCTGACTTCTCGAGTGGTGCCTGATGGAGTAGCCTTTGGTGTCGTGTAGGCTCTCATTATTCTAAAGAGGCTTCTGGATTCAGGCGGCAAAACCACCTGAATTGTGGAGAACTGAGTCCAGTCCCATACCATGTGACAACTGTCGTCCTAATCCAGGTTTCCAGCTAACTAGCAGCTCCTCACCTCTGCCGAATAGCAGGGATGATTGTGGCAGCCGGATGCATGACAGGAATGACTTCTCAAGGAAATCGTGGTCGATCACATCATATCCTTTTCTCTTAGTTACATTAGTCTCACATATGCAAAGACAAACAGAGGCAGAGAATGGCTCAATAAGGTTTATTGAGTTAGCTGCATCTTGGACAAAATGACATGCATTGCAATAACTAGGATGATAAAACATGCTAGAAGCAAAATGGTGACAAGAAGAGTAAAACACAGGAAAAGTCCCCCCATACTGTCGCTAGGAGGAATATATGTGGTTCCTACCTAAGCTATGTTAGAGCCCAGTGTGATAAGCCTTAATCTGCCCCTCAGGTTTCTCCCCTGAGAAGGCATCATCCCCCATACCTGAGCAAGGAAGCCTGTTGTCTAGAAAGACACCATCCCCATGTAGACCAGGGACCTGGTAGACTAAGCAAGGAGCTGTAGTAAAGGCAATCAGCGTGTGGTCGTGGCCATCTGGCTGGAATCTCCCTCTAACGTGGATGGGACAGAGAAGTGTACTGAGTTGGTGGTCTCAGAGGTCCAGTTCTTATACCCAATTGTGCCTTTGAAGTGGGGGATTCTTATGCCCTTCCTGCCCTGTCTCCAGACTCACTACAGAGGGGTATGCAGCTCTTTGTGTGGGAACAGGACATAGCCTATTTAGGTGTGCCCTGCTTCTCCCTCCATCCTCCCAGGATGGCCCATCAAGTCACACCTAAGCTCCTATTCGGTGTGGCTGTCTAGAGGAAATACACAAAGCCCAGCTGTCACCCACCACAGGCAAGTGATCAAAGTCAGGCAGCAGGCACCAAATGGCTTAAATCAGAAAATCCCAGATCTCTAAAAGTGGCATTTTCAGAATTTAAATTTAAAATCCAACTTCATTGTAAGTTGCTATTTTAAATTCTGATTCCAGAGACACCAAGCTCGAAAGGTTTATCTTCTCAATTGCAAATTACACTTATAAAATGCAATAAGGTAATCCCAATGTTATCCTATGGGAGAGATAGGCCTTGATATAGTGAAAAAAACTTTGAGAGATTTTCACTACCAGGACATGTAAACCTCAAAAGTACATGTCCCACCTTTTATTGCACCAAACCCGCTGGGTTGTCCAGAGCCTACCTTAGTGGTGACCTGTATGTATAAAAAAAGAATGTTTGGGCCTGGCAAGAGGGTTATTTTACCAGGTTGACATGGGAGTGTAGAACTACACTCATAGGCTCTGTAATGGCAGGACTGAGACATGTTTTTTTTCAAAAACTGTATTTTATTGGTTTTTCTGAAACAACAATGAATAAACATACAGTGCTAGAGTCTCCGTTTCCCCAAAGTATTCTCAATAACATGCGATGTAAGCAGCTGTGGACTGGAGTGGCCATTCGAACAGATAGCTATACATCAAAAGGGACTGAGACATGTTTAAAGGGCTACTTAAGTGGGTGGTACAATGAGTGCTTCAGGCCCATAAGTAGAATTTAACGTATAGGCCCTGGGCACATGTAGTGCACTTTATAAGGGACTTCAAAGAGAATTAAATATGCCATTAGGGATAAAACAGTATTACTATGTTTAGGGGAGAGAGTACAAGCACTGTAGCACTGGTTAGCAGTGGTGAAGTGCACAGAGTCCTGATACCAGCAAAAATGAGGTCAGAAGAGAAGGTAGGCAAACATTTTGGGAGGAAGACCACCCTAAGGCTGTCAGGTCTAATAGTCCAATCATGCACAAGAAAAGTCAACCCAAACGCTTCTCAATCAAATCCTTCATATAGGGAGGCAAAGCGTATCTAACTCGTGGCAAGTATGTGTTTCTATTGATTAGTTGGGCCTTTTGGGCAGGTATCACGTGCATTGTGCGTCTTGGTTGGGAAGATCTTGCTGGCTCTTCCGGAAGCCCTTAGCATTCAAGATGGGCAGGATGCAATGAAATATGTACTGTGTGCAGCCTTTGAGACAACTGACTGCATAGGCCCTGCTGTTGACACCAAAGTAGTGTTTAGAAGACATACTTGGACGCCAGCAACTGGATTTTAATGTATGTTCAGGAGTCCATTCCTGAACTTTGTAAGAGGTTCCCAGATTAGAATTTGACACAGTCACCCACAATGTATTCGATTGATCTGTGTATTAGGGTGCACAGTGAAAAAGATTAAGAAACAGCTCAGTCACTTCCAGGGCCATACGAGGTCATAGTGAAGCCATAGGGTATCACCTGGTAGCATGCAGGAGTATTGCTGAAGAAAATCTCCTGATCGAGTCCAACACCTGTGGATATTGATATGCTAATAGTGTAGGAGCTGCAGCTTGATGGAGTATCCACCAGAAAGAGCTTTAGCCATGCTAAGTAATTTATATTGAGCCTTTTCCCCCATGTTAACCTATGAGAGTAATTTTATGGAAACATTTTGGTTCAGCCGGAATCGGGCTCTTCATTGAAGTCAATAGGTGAAGATATCCAGAAAGAATGATGCAATATTACAATATCTGTAAATTATCTGTCTGATCTTCTTAGTCATTGGCTGAGACTGGTCTTTAAAGAATGTTCATTAGAATGTCATATGTACACCTGATACAGTAATAAAGTGAAAGAGTGACCTGGTGTCAGGTCACTGCTATCAAGTTGGGTGAGGTCACAGAGAGCACTGCCCTTCACTGACAGGAAGCCCGACACCTACACAAACGACCCTTACCAGCAGCTTGGGACATCTTGAATTGACATGAGAGGACCCCATTCCCACATAAGCTCTTTCCATTATTTTTTATTGGGTGCGTTATACTCCTCTAGATCTATTGTCCCTCTTGTTCACTAAACTTATGTTGCAAATCCCGCTCCCTGGTCTCTTCCAGCCGGAGGATCTAGTTGACCACATAATTACTTTAGAAGTACATCTCACAGGGACCTACCGCCCACATATAAGCCCTTCCTGAGCTCCTTCATTTCATTCTCGTTCATGCTGGCACCTAGTCCCTCCCATGCATCGCAACTTCCCTCCCCATTCCTTTTTTCTTAGTTGTTCAGAGGTCCACACCCATTGTCAAACAGCACAGTGGCCCTGAGACAAGCCGGACCTGGCCTTAACAAATGAAAGTGGACTTTCCACGAATAATACCCCTATGTACGGGCAAGTCATACTATTTCGACTTGTAAATTTGTGTGTTAAACCTCTTGTAATGCAAGAACTGTAGTCGCCGCTGTGCCAATGCATGTTGTTCAACTGTTATAAAAATGTTAAACCTCAAAAAGTGTTTTTAATAATTAAAAGCTGGGAGGGGTTGGTGGCACAGTCATTGATACTGAAGTCCAGAGACCTGCAGGTCACAAGGCTTTGTGTTAAGTACGCTATCTGGCTTTTCAGTGGTTGGGGCCTGTATCTTATAAACACAGTCACGATTTTTCAGTAGCAGAGCACCCGCTGGTTAGGGCCATTAACAACAGTCCCATAATATCAGTGACCTCTTGACAACTGGCCCAGAGGTAGTGGTGACCTTACCTTCAGTCAGCAATGTCACAGGAATTTCCACAACTAGGAAGATGATCGCAACAGCTCCAGAATGAGGGTAACCTCATCCAAGTGATAATATTGTACTCTATTCGAAGTCTGGATTTCAGTAGACCTTGGAGGGCAACAGAAGTGCAGCCACTCAACAGATACAGGAAGGGTCACTAGTGGCTCATCCTTCTCAATGCCTGAAGGCGATGGAGCACCTCCTTGATCTGCATGTCATTGCTGCATCCCTGTGGTCCTCGTCAAGCGCAATCTTATGGCTCCTGAAGAGTTTTGGGCCATCAAAATATTCTCCATGCATAACCTTCGAGTCAGCTGAAGGTGCCAAGTGGATCAGGTAATTTCTTCTGGATGGCACACTCCAGCTCTTCATTTCGAGAGGCATCGTCCTCCTTCTCTCCACGGGTTTAAAAGCAAGATGACTCTGCAGGCTTCCTAAACTTATGCCCAGTTCGTTGGGAGAGTGGCAGCCATGCAGAGGTTCCACTTCTGGTTCGTATATTATATTCTCTCCCATTTAAGTGTGCAAAACGTTATTGGTGATGAGTCAAATGTTGAACATAGTACTGGCTGATGAGGCCACTAATCTGCCTCTTGTGGTCAAGTCGCGCCGATTAGGGTGGTCACACTTTTTGCCTGTCTTTTAACCCCTCTGTTTTGGAGGGACGTGTTCCCTGTGTGATGTTCGCATGGAGTTGATGGACATGAAGCCCTCCTCTTTAGACAAGTTAAGGCTTGCTCAGATAAATGTGGAATTACTTTTGCCTGGCTGGCCACCTAATGGAGGCGTGTTAGTTTGTTTATTGCTCTGGTGGGAATAGCTCAAATGGAAGGGTTGGCTTCATTCTTCAACCCACTAGGCTTATCTATGTCTCGTTGGGGAACAAAGGAGGAGCCAGTACTTTGTGGCTGGTCCACACTATATGACACCACCAGCCTTTCAGAGTGGCACACGTGGGCTGCAGGATTAACCAATCTATTGACACATTGAGAACTCACATTCACACACTGGACACTTAAAACAGCCTTCCACTATGCATGTCCCAAAAAGTATGAATACAGAGGACCTAAGATATGGGTTACTGAGCAGACTTTACGCAGGGTATCTGTGAGGCAGTACCCCACTGAGTTACAGGTGGAAAGGCCAGTGCCCCTGGCTCGAGGTTTTGCTGCTGCCACAATCACTCGCACACAGTCTGGATAGAGAGGGCAGTAGCCATTCACAGAGAGGGGCAGATGGGTGCACGTCTGGTGATACCTCGACACCAGAACCCTGCTCATCAGAAGTCTATTTCAGGTCACTTGAAAGCCCGTTGGGCTAAATTATTGTCAAGCTTACTGGGGGAAATACATTTAGGGCTGTCCAGAAACATACCAGGACAGGGTGATAGAGCTTCAGAAAACTGTGAAAAGAACTTTCATCCCATCATTTGTTCTACCGTAACCCCACACCTCTAGGTCGCTCTTCACCAAACAGTTGAAAGGTTAAATGGTCTGGTGAATGGGATCACAGCCAGGGTAGCAATGCTATTCACCAAACCGCATTAGAACGTCTTACATTTAGAAATATGTATTGAAGCAATTGAAAGGAGCAATGAATATGTTACATTTTTTGGTCAGGATGTTTCAGAGATGTCTGTAGATTGATTAACTTTAGGTCTGTAGATGTGTCTTCAGCAGGGTGGGACACGCATATGGGGCAATCGGGCAGTGCCTTACTGGCTCGTCTGAAAGGTCAGTGTGTGGGTTAGTTTTTTGGCTGTTTGTGGGCCTGTTTTAAGGTCTTATATTAAAACTTGGTTTAATGTTAAAACGAAAATTGCCTGTAGCAAGCTCAGATCCATGCAGTCTTCCATACCTTGCGAAACACTTACAGGGTGTCTTTACAAGCTCAAAACTGCCCTAATTTCCAAACATGGACATCTTTTTATCTTTCTAAATCTATAATGTGGGGCACCTTTATTTTGGTACCTGTGCCTATTGTATTGTCCTAGTACGACCCGGGCCTTCAATAATGGGTTATTTGCAGTTTGAACTAAAGCATGTGTGATATGCAACTTTAAGCTGCGCTTAATATTCATGTCATAAAAATCACAATAGTAGTAATTCTCCATTTGTGCTATTTTAACTAGATTTGATGGGCAAATGCATTGGTGATGACGCAAAGTATGAAGGCATTCGACTTCTCTTCGATGGGCTACAGCAGCCAGTGCTGAATAAACAGGTAATAAATATATTAAATGGACTAACGGTGTGTGTTTTTAACTGGAAAAAAACTACACTCCAGGCATTCTTTCTTTTGAAACTGTGACCATATTTCGACCCACTGTCAATTGAATTAAATTATGCTTTATCTTGCAAAGCGAAGAGACTGCTATTTTGAAAAATGATAGGTGTATGATTTGCGATTCAAATTGACATTTGTGAATGACATTTTTTCGGGCTGGCGTTAGCAAATACCTTTTATTTTTAACAGAAAATTGTACACTATGCATATTTACATTGAGTTTCGGACACCCCTCTTCATCATTTGAGTGCTGAAGTGTAATTCTCTTTTTGCTTCCGCCCGCCAAAGTATACTGCAGGGAGCATATGATCAGCCCACTTCAGCCGTTAGCTTACCTGACCATGAGTGACGCATTCTGTTGTTTCACAATGTGAACTCCCGTGCAATAAGTACGTTCTCTTTCGTGCCAGGGATTAGTGGTGCAGTGTTGCTCTAACATTAAAAAAAGGTACATCAACTTATTCTTTGTAAAATGCTTGTTGTACATAAGCGAGGAATTGGCACCTCCCCCAAATCTACTACTGGGCCTCTGGTGCGTCGTCGTAAACAAAACATCAGAATACATTGGGTATTAATGCAGACAAAGGTCAGCAGCCAACGTTCGACCTGTTGGCTTTGACAAAGCTTGCTTATTATTATGAAGTCAATAATTGTTATTTGTATGCTTAAGGTACTCTGTAATGATTAGAAGTGAAAACACACAACAATCCTGGGTGTTATAGACTATGGGCCACATGTACATAGGTTTTATTTTGTGAGTTCCTAATAGTGAACCTTTGCGATTCGTTATTAGGTTATTGTAAACCCCGATGTACTAATGTGTCCTTGACACACTTAGCGATTCCTAAAGAGCTCGCAATTCACCTACATCATTTAGGGCCAGATGTAGGAAACAATTTGCGACTCGCAAACGGCAAAAATTGCCGTTTGCGAGTCTCAAATTGGAGTTTCCTATGCAGAAATGCATTTTGCGAGTCGGGACCGACTCGCAAAATGCATTTCCGACTCGCAAATAGGAAGGGGTGTTCCCTTCCTATTTGCGACTCGCAGTGGTATGCAATTCCATTTGCGACCGCGTATGCGGTCGCAAATGGAGTCGCAGTTACCATCCACTTGAAGTGTATGGTAACCCACTCGCAAATTGGAAGGGGTCCCCATGGGACCCCTTCCCCTTTGTGAATGGACCACAAAATATTTTTTGAGGGCAGGTAGTGGTCCAAGGGACCACTACCTGCCCTGAAAAAATACCGAAACAAAAGGTTTCGTTTTTTTTTTTAAGTGCAGCTCGTTTTCCTTTAAGGAAAACGGGCTACACTTGAAAAAAAAAAAAAACTGCTTTATTTAGAAGCAGTCACGGACATGGAGGTCTGCTGACTACAGCAGGCCTCCATATCTGCGAGTGCCCATAGTCACTATGGGGCCGCAATTTGCGACCCACCTCATTAATATTAATGAGGTGGGTCTTTGCGACCCCATAGCGAGTTGCAGACGGTGTCTAAGACACCGTTCTGCATTGCAAATTGCGAGTTGCAATTTGCGAGTCGCTCGGACTCGCAAATTGCAACTCGCAATTTGCAATATTGCTACATCTGGCCCTTATATTCATGAGGTATGGTCGCAATTTGCGACCAAATGGGAACCACTAAAAAAACACACACACATGGATGGTGGCCTGCTGGGGACAGCAGACCACCATGTCCATGTTAGCTCTTAAATAAAGCAACTTTTTTTTTTTAAATGCAACTCGTTTTCCTTAAAGGAAAACAGAATGCATTTAAAAAAAAAAAATTAAACGTTTCATTTTCGTTTTTTAAGAGTAGAGAGAGGTCCGTGGGACCACTGACTGCCTTTGTAAAAGGTTTTCGTGTGCATGCTGAAAGGGGAAGGGGGTCCCATGGGGGCTCCTTTCCGTTTGAGAATGGGATACCACCTCCCCTATGGAGTAGGTAAAATTTGATTTCAAAATGCGATTCGGAAGCAAGTTACTGAGTTCCATTTTGTCTTTGGTACTTTGCAAAAAGCATTTTTCTGGTTGCAACCGGAAAATTGCTTTGCACATCTGGCCCATAATATTTCGCGTGGCCTGACATTTTTGTGACATTCATGTTCAGCAATTCCGTCATTTCATTTAGTGTCGCTGTGTTTTTATTTTGATAAAATAATGATCACATTTACTTACCTGGCACCATTTTTAATGGTGGAGTGTGTGAACACTTTTAGTGTGGAGTTAAGGGGAGATGTTCTAGAAAACCCTTCATGAGGAAGAACGAATTTATTCAGTGAAGTGTCACAGTTGTGAGAGCTGTTTAAGAGAAAAGTTTCAAATTATTTTTGCTATCCGTCATTAATCTCTCCAGCCTTCTTCCACTTCGTTTCTGGACTCTCTCACCTATGCCTCAAGTTACTGGCTTTAAAGATTGCTGTTTACTTATGCAGTTCTAGGAAACTGAACCCTGTGTGTTTTTACTGGAATTCTGGAGTAAACCAGCCAGTAGGTTTTTATGTGGGTGCCCTTCAACAGAGACCAAGGTGGTCTGACGTTTTCTGTAATTTTGTTAGCATGCATTCATAATGTTAAGAAGCATCTATTTTCCTTCCCCTTGTGATCTGTTAGTTCTGCATAAAAATATCTGCTCAGGAAAGTGCTCATGAGTCAGAAGATCAACCATTCTGCTGTCACTTCGTCAGTGGAAACCCGTGACCTGGCTTGCTAAAGTAGTTCCCCTGTGGTGTTCTTTACAAACGATTTGCAAAGAAGATCCCACATGGCCCCAGTATGGATTTGTACTTAAAGGTGATAAAGTTGCCTGACACTGACAGGTCTCCCTGGAGCTGCCGACCTGGACTTTCCTATGATGGTTCACATCCAGGACCTGTACCACAAATGCACCTCCTCTTCTGTGACCCTCTCTGAACCTGAGGTGCCATCAGACATTCTCTTCTAGGTAAAAGAATTACAAGCATTTGAGCCACTGTTTCCCAGAATACACACAGACTTGCTCCTTTGGTGCTACAGTTCCAGGCTCCACCCATATTGCACATGAACTCACAATCCATGTAAGGTAAAGCAAACACAATATTTCTACCAGGGTAATATGGTAGAGACGTCTAGTTGCATATTCCTTACCTTAGAATTTCCCCCAGGTGTCATCCTGGATCCTGAGATTTTTCTCGAGCTGTACCGTTGCGTGCCGTCGATCAGCTATGCATCTGTCATCAGTGTCATGTGCACCAGTTATGAAGGCAGAGGACCTATATAGGCGCCACCCCGGTGCGCTGACATCAGTTCCTTTCTTTCCATGCCAGCCAAATACAGATCCGAAGAAGAGCTGCCCGCACTCACTTTTTGACTGATCTTCGTTGACATTTTGTGAAAGATTTTTGAGTGTTTTCACTCCTGGTGCATTGAGATGTCATCACGTAAGACCAGCTTGAAGATCCCGTGAACTGGCGGACGGACCTGTGTGAGGCTAGTGGTCTGGACGCTGAACCTGGCATGCTTTCACCCGCTGCCATGGCTACTCAGGAGGGAGCGTCCTACTCCATGGTGGTAAGGAGAGCTGCGAGATCCTGAACCTCGAGCTGTCTTCAGTGGCAGTCAGGACTAGCCCCCTGACAGAGGTGCTTCAGCCTGGGGCTACTTCTTCTGACCCCTTTTTGCCCTTTAAATAAGCCCTCACTGATGTCCTGCTGGGGACCTGGTCCAAAACCAGCACAGGGGCTCCTGTGAACAGGGCAGTCGCCCACCACCATAGACCAGCCCCAAATGACCCAGTGTTGCTGGCACAGCACTCAATCCCTTGAGAGCTTGGTTATCCATATAGGGAGTCCAAGAGGCTGTATCAGCTTGGGAAGAGGATGTCTGCCACAGTCCTGAAGGAGGCCAGAGACATAGTTTCCAAAGCTGTTGCTGACGGGAGAGACACACCTAAGTTCACAATACGATGTGGGCTGGATACGACCGACTCACTAGGCAGATCGGTTGTATCAATGGTGGCTTTAAGGCACCACGCTTAGTTGAGGACATCTGGCTTTTCGGGGGATGTCCAATCCACTCTTATGGAAATGTCCTTTGATGGCACCTGTCTCTTTGGAGACAAAGTAGATTTGTCACTTGTGCGCTTTAGGGAGTCCCAGGCTATGGCCAGGTCCTTGGGCCTCGCAGCTACCCCTCGCCCCGAGCCTGCTTTTCCTTGCCCCTTTCGTGGCTACGGGAAGGGAGTCCCAACTTGTTTATTTCCCTCCAGCCACCATGCCACACATACTGCTCAGCCTCTGTGTGGCCTGGGACTTGGGATCCAGTGTCCTCGTTCATCAGGGACCCTGTGGTCTAGCCATTCCACCGCCCCCCACTCTGCAGCCTCCAAACCTTCTTACAAAGTGGTGTTTCGTACTAGGATTTCCTTACTACATAAAGTGGTCACGCCCTTTCATGTAGGTCAATCCATCACCTTGCCTACTTTTCACGTCCCCCGCATCCTTCTAAGGAAGACGAGAAACTCCACCTCCTGGACCCAAAAAAAAGCATTGGCGTTCTATCTTGATAATAACAAAGAGTTCCATGTGGATGATCAACTCTTTGTGCATTATGTGGGTACGAAGAAAGGTCGGGCAGTGCAGAAAAGAACCATCTCTAGATGGGTTGTTATCTGCATTAAAATGTGCCACACATTTGCTAAAATGCAACCCCTGGATGGTTTGCATGCTCACTCCAGTAGAGCAACAGTCGCATCCAGTGCATTGGCACGCCGAGTTCTAATCCTGGACATCTGCCAGGCAGCAACGTTGGCATCCTTGCACACATTTACCAAACACTACTGCCCTTGGCACTCAGGTTGGAAAGGATGGGAACTTTGCCCATTCGGTCCTGCAGGACTTCCTAGTATGATCTTGGTACGCAGACCCACCTCTGGTAATTATATTGATTGGGTATCTATTCTAAGGTACGGAATCTACAACTAGAAGGCTCTATGAGACGAACAAATTACTTACCTTTGGTAACAAATTATCTGGTAGAGACATATTCTAGTTGCAGATCTTTACTGACCCACCCATCCTCTCCGTTCTGCGAACTGATTTCTAGGGACAGGGACTTCCCTTTCAGGGCCCTAGTTTTGATGCACCAGTTTGTGTTCTTCATGGCACTGCGCCTCTGGTGTGTAAAGTCGTGACAAGAAACTGACATCAACATGCCTGCGGGTGCTTATATACGACCCGCGACATCATATCCGGCTAGCACAACGTCAACAATGGACACAAGGTCAACCAACACCACATGACGGGTCGAAAAAAATCTCCGGATCCAGATTGACGCCTGGGGGACATTCTAAGGTAAGGAATCTGCAACTAGAATATGTCTCTACCAGATCATTTGTTACCAAAGGTAAGTAACTTGTTCTTCAGGGCTCTAGTTCTGATGCACCAGTGGTCAGTGTTCTTCATGACTTCACGCTCCTGGTGTGGAAAGTTGTGAAAAGAAACTGGTGTCAGTGCACCAGGGTGGTACCTGTATAGGTTCCGTGACATCATATCTGGCTCGCACGATGCGGATGGCGGGGCACTGCTCGCAAAAAATCTCCGGATCCAGACTGATGCCTGGAGGAAATTCTAAAGTAAGAAATCTGCAACTAGAATATGTCTCGACCAGATAAGGCATTACCAAAGCTAAGTAACCTGTCCGTTTGTCCTTTGTAAAGCCTGTCCAAGTTTGGAAAGGTCTCAAGGTCACATAATCTTGCTCCTAACGATCTGTGGGATGACAGCTTGACTTTAGTCCACGCTGTTGTTCACTCTGAACTCCTAAGTGGAATAAATACACTTATGAAGGATCTTCTTCTCGATTAGTCTTCTTCTGGATCAGTGTGGTGCCTGGGGATATTCTAAAAGTGAGGAATCTGTGATTAGATATTGTATCTTTCAGAAAGAGAATTGCTGAAATCTGATAGAGACTTCTATCTGCAGATTCCTTACCTTTAGAATTTCATGGAGTCAGCTTGGAATCTGGAACTTTTACAGAGTAATACCCTTGCATGTTTCTTCGGGTGGCACCGTTCGGATCCGGGTGGCAATGTTGGAGCTATCTGTGACATCACAGTTGCCTATGAAGGCACCGCCCAGACATGCATACCTCAGTTCTTTTCCTTCTGCGCCGGTTAAAGTGCAGATCCGGAGTTGAGCTTCCCTCTGTCTTTTTTGACAGGCCTTTTTTCAACCCTTTTGTTGAGACTTTTCTTGTCTGTGCAGGAAGATGACATCTAGGAATACTGGGTTCAAGCCATGCGGTGCCTGCCACTGTGTCATGTCGGTGACGGATCCCCACCAGGTATGTCTCTGGTGCTTAGACCGAGACCACGACTCAGCACCAGCGGCCGCAACTCCTCGGAGGTCATGGTCCTGGTCGAGGAGGAGGTCGCGGGACCGCACCATGAGCCCAAATTCTTCTTCGTCCCACTTGAGGTCCTCCGGGCACTCGGGGATGAGGCACCAAAAGAAGAAGTCCAAGAGGACTTTGATTTCACCTCGCTTGTCGACTGACGAGATGAGTCGGGAACGTCAACGTTCCAGGCATGGTTCAGCGGAATCGTTGCAAGGGCTGACTCTGAGACTCCCCCATTCCGGGAGCGACCCCCACTCAGCTCAAAGAGTTTTACGAGCTATTCGCCTCGTATTTGAGTGCAGAGACCCCATCAGGTTCCACGCCAGCGGCTTTGGCCTTGCCACCAATGGGGTCTCTTGGATCCGTTATTGAGCGAAAAGGCAGACTTAGCACTATAGCGCTTCAAGGACTCCCGGGCTACGGCCAAATCCTTGGGCCTTTGGTGACCCCTCACCAACAGTCTGGCCAGAAGTTGTCTAGCACCCAGCCCCCCCCCCCTCCACAGCATCCAAGAACAAGCCCTCCTAGTTTGATTCTGCAAGACCAGGTGTGTCCATTTGGTGGCAGCATTACATTTCATCTCCCTCACTGGTGGTCCATAACATCAGACTTATGGGTCTTGCAGATCAAACAGAAGGGCTATTCCAGCCGTTCCCTCCCCTTTGCCGCCATCAAAAGAACAGCTGATGGAGGATCACTTAGTTTTGCTCCGCAAAGAAGTCACAGCACTCTTGGCCAAAGGAGCCATATAAAGGGTCCCAATATCAGAAGTAGGCAGTGGTTGTTATTCCCGCTACTTTCTGATACCCAAAAAGTACAAGGGTCTTCACCCTATTTTGGATTTGTGGGACATCAATCTCTTTCTCAAAAGGGAGAAATTGAAAATGCTGACTCTGGCTCTGGTCTTGTCTGTCCTAGACAAAGGAGACTGAATGGTAGCATTAAACTTGCAGGATACGTATTTTCATATTCCATTCCTGCCTACCCACGGGTGTTACCTGTGGTTCAAGGTGGGCCACAAACAATTTCAGTTTACTGTACTCCTCTTTGGTCATTCCAGCGCCCCTCCAGTGTTCACCAAGGTGATGGCGGTGGTCGCAGCTCATCTGCGCAGGCTAGGAGTTTCAGTCTTCCCCTATCTCGATGACTGGCTGTTGAAGGCTTCTTCGCCCCAGGTTGTCGTCATCCACCTTCAGACTACAGCGAACCTCCTGCATTTGCTGGGGTTCACTATAAACATGCCGAAGTCACACTTGACTCCCTCTCAGTTGCACCCTTTCATCAGAGCCATTCTTCACACAGTGCAGTTTTGGGTCTGTCCTCCCGAGCAGTGAGTCAAGGATAATCAGGTTATGGTTCTGATGTTTCTGCCTCTATCCTGGATTTCGGTAGGACAGACTCTGAAGCTGTTAGGCCTCCTGGCCTCCTGCATCCTGTTAGTCAAACATGTCAGGTGGCATCTGAGGGCTGTGCAGTGGGACCTGAAGTTCCAATGGGCACAGCATCAGGGAAATCTCACCGACACAGTTTAGATCTCAGAGGTGCAGGAAACTGCCCCTTTTGGCATGGTTACCCCCCACTTCTTGCGTGATATTGATGCTGACTTGATTTAGAGTGTGCTGGGGCCCTGTGACCAGGGAAGGTCTCCAATGGCTGCAGCATGTATTATACCACCCTGGGGGTCCCCTCACAAAGCACATGCACACTGCCATTTCAGCTTGTGTGTGCTGGTGGGGAGAAAAAGATAGTCAACCTGGCACCCCTCTCAGGGTGCCATGCCCACAAACCAATGCCTGTGGCGTAGATAGATAAGTCACCCCCTCTAGCAGGCCTTACAGCCCTAAGGCAGGGTGCACTATACCCCAGGTGAGGGCATAGTTGCATGAGCAATATGACCCTACAGTGTCTGTCCATCCTTAGACATTGTAAGTCCAGTGTGGCCATGCTGAGTATATGGGCTGACAGTTTGTCATTACGAACTCCACAGATCCATAATGGCTTCTCTGAAGTCTGGGAAGTTTGGTATCAAACTTCTCAGCGCAATAAACCCACACTGATGCCTGTGTTGGATTTATTGAAAAATGCACTCATAGGGCACCTTAGAGATGTCCCCTGTAAAACTTCTAGTGCAGGGCTGACCAGTCTGTGCCAGCCTGCAACATCCAGACAAGTTTCTGACCACATGGGGTGAGAGCCTTTGTGCTCTATGTGGCCAGAAACAAGGCCTGCACTGCGTAGAGGTGCTTCACACCTCCCCCTCTGCGGGAACTGTAACAACTGGCAGTGAGCCTCAAAGGCTCAGGACCCTTGTTAAGGTGTCCCAGGGCACTCCAGCTAGTAGAGATGCCCCCCCACCCCCCAAACAAAGCCACACTTTTTGTTTGGAAGTCTGACGGTAAAATTAGGGGAGTCAGGGAGGGACCACTTCAGCTGGGACCACCCATAAGATGTCCAGAGCTAGAGTGGCCCCTTCCTTATAAAATCCTCCATCCTGGTTTGGGGACAGGGACCAATAGGGTTAGGTCTGTATCCCTCTCCCCAAAGAGAATGGACACCGGAAGGGTGTAGTCACCCTCAGGGACAGTAGCTATTAGCTACTGCCCTCTGACCCCTGTAACACCCCTAAATACAGGATTTGAGGGCTCCCCTGAACCTAGCTTGTCAGATTCCTGTCGACCTCAAGAAGAAGATAAGAAGAAAGGAGGACTGCTAAGTTGACCCCCCCAAGAGAGAAGATTGAAGACATCAACTGACTTGGCTCCAGCCCTACAGGCCTGTCTCCAGCTTCTAAATTCCTGCTACAAAAAGGCGACGCATCCTACAGGACCAGCAACCTCTTAAAAGCCTCAAGAGGACTGCATGCACCCCAAAGGACGAAGATCTTCTGTGGACAGCGGCTCTGTCCAGAAAGAAACTCCAGCAAAGGACTCCAGAACTGCCCCAATCCGCAAGTCCTGCCCACTCTGCACCCAACTCCCACGGCACATGTCCAGGTGGCCCAACCGACTGGATCTGGTCCCCAGGTGATTCTGACCTATTGTCCACCCTGGTTTGATCCCTCTTGTCCAACACAATGATGCCTGCAGCTGAAATCTGGAGGACCCCCTGACCGCGAGAGAACCGGACGAAGATTCCCGACTCCCAAAGGTACCCTTGCATCTGCAGGCCCCTGGCCTTGGGGAAACTGACCTTTGGTGCAGCAGCATCCAGCCGGTGGCCCTCCTCCTGGTCCATCCCTTGGTTTCCCGGAACCAGCCACCTGAAATCAGCCTGCAGCATCTTTGTGACTCCCGGATTCCCCAATAGGAAAGCATTGGAAGCCCGACGCTGTGTTTGCACCCTGAACCTGGCTGCCCCTGCGCCACTGAGGGTGTGTTTGGTGCTGACCTGTGGCCCCTCCGGTGCTCCTCTAAACCCCCCAGGTCTGTCCTCTGAAGACGCAGGTACTTATCTGCAAGCAGGCCTGATTCTGAGTGCCCCCAGTCTCCGTAGGAGCCCATGTTAAATCTACCTCTACTCTGACCTCTTCACCCGGCCAGCCCGGTGTTGCTGGTGTTCGGTGTTTGGAGTTAAGTTGAACCCCAGTCTGTGGACATCCTTAACCCAGGAGACTGGAACTGTAAGTCTTGTACTTACCTTGAAACTGGGCAATTTTTTCTTCTCCCAGAACTGTTTCCGAAAATTGCACTGTCGACTTTTAAAACAGATTATTGCTATTTATTTGAAAACCGTTTAACTTGCCAAATTGTACTTACTTGCAACTTGAATCTTGCAGTTCTACAAATAAAGTAACAAAATATATTTTTGCTATATAAAAACAATTGGCCCGGAGTTAGTCATTAAGGGGGTTATTACAACTTTGGAGGAGGTGTTAATCCGTCCCAAAAGTGACGGTAAAGTGACGGATATACCACCAGCCGTATTACGAGTCCATTATATCCTATGGAACTCGTAATACGGCTGGTGGTATATCCGTCACTTTACCGTCACTTTTGGGACAGATTAACACCTCCTCCAAAGTTGTAATAACCCCCTAAGTGTGTGCTTCATTTATTGCCTGTGTATGTACAACAAATGCTTCGCACTACCCTCTGATAAGCCTAACTACTCGACCACATTACCACAAAAGAGGGCATTAGTATTATCTAGTTTAGCCTCTGTTCAGCTTCTAAGGAACCCCTGGACTCTGTGCACACTATATCTTATTTTGATATGGTGTAAACAGAGCCTGCTTCCTACAGGAGGGAACAGCAAAACACCTACAGTGGTAGTTAATGAAGTGCAATTGGGTCAGAGGCAGACTCCTCTCCCTTCCTCAACCAGAGTTTACAGTACTGACAGATGCGTCAGTTCTGGGATGGGGCGGATATCTGGGAGAGGTGGAGATCAGAGGTCTCTGGTTTCTGATGGAATCCAGAATCCATATTGACTTACTCGAGCTCTAGGCGATCCTATCGGCATTGAAGGCATTTCTTCTTGTTGTAAAAGGGAAGATGGTGCAGGTGTTGACGGACAACACCACCGCAATGTGGTACTGCAACAGGCAGGGCAGTGTGTGGCCATGGACCCTTTGTCAGGAGGCCCTGCATCTGTGGATATGGCTGGAACAGCAGGGCATAATCCTGGTGGTTTTAATACCTGGCAGGTTCTCTGAACACCAGGGCAGACATACTCAGGCGTCGATGCCTAGCGGTTCACGAGTAGTGTCGCCACATGGAGGTGGCGCAAGGACTGTTCTAGAAGTGGGAGAGCCTTGGTTAGATCTCCACAGAGAACACGCAATGTCAGCAGTATTGCGCGTTCGAGTTTCCAAGGCAGCACTCGCTCGGCGACGCTTTTCATCGCAAGTGGAGCTCAGGCCTCCTGTATGCCTTTCTGCCCATCCCACTTATGCCCAGAGTTCTCAAGAAGATCAAGAATAACCAGGCCTAAGTAATCCTTGTGGCTCCGGATTTGGCATGGAGAATCTCGTATCTCGAGCTTGAAAAATGAGCTTCGATCCTCCGATCAGGCTGCTCCTTTGGGAATATCTTCTGTCGCAGCAGAAGGGGAAGGTTCTCCACTCTAACCTGTCAGCTCTGTGCCTTCACACATGGAGACTGAGCGGCGACAGTTGACAGCTTTCCACCTTCCTCCCGAAGTCTGTAAAGTTATTATGGCAGCCTGGCGTCCCTCCACTAAGACGGTATATGCCTGCTGTTGGAAAAGGTTTGTGAATTATTGTACAGAAAGTTCTATTGATTCTCTGTCTGCTGCACTCTCTGACATTCTTCTCTTTGTCTTATCCGTTGTCCAGCAGATCTCTGCCTTGGGTACTCTCAAAGGCTATCTTTCCCCCTTATCGACGTTTCTTCGGCTGCCTGATCAGCCTTCATTATTCAAATTACCTATTGTTCATAGATTTCTCAAAGGGCTTGTACATATGTATCCCCCTACACCCTTTGTTATGCCTCAGTGGGACTTAAATCTAGTCCTAACATTTCCTATATGTGCTCCCCTTGAGCCACAGCACAACTGTCCTCTCCAGCTGCTTACCATCACGACAGCCTTCTTAGTGGCAATAAGATTTGCCAGGAGGGTGAGTGAGATGCAGGCTCTTTCATCTAAGCTGCAGTATCTTACCATGTTCCCGGACAAGGCGGTACTCCGAACTCGTGCCTCTTTCCTCTATAAGGTGGTGACCCCATTTCACCTGGGTCAAAACATCACCCTGAACACTTTCTTTGCTCCACCACATCCTTTAAAAGAAAAGGAGCGACTCCACCGACTGGACCCAAAAAGAGCCTTGTTGTTCTACCTCGACCACACAAAAGAGTTCCAGGAAAAACACCAGCTCTTCAAGGGGTACGTAGGAGCAAAGAAAGGTCGAGCAGTGGAGAAATTAACCATTTCGCGCTGATCATTGTCTGCATAAAGATCTGCTACGCACTGGCCAAGCAGCAGCCTCCTGAGTGCTTGCAAGCCCATTCCACCGGGGGCAAGGCTGCTACCATTGCGCTAGAACGAGGTATTCCAATCCTGGAAATCTGTCAGGCAGCAATGTGGGCATCCTCGCACACATTCGCAAGACATTACTGCCTGGAAAATCAAGTCTGTAGAGACGGGCACTTTGCCTGTTCGTTCCTACAGGACTTCCCAGTGTTAGGAGATCTCTCTGCAGCCAACTGCCAGGAGGTTATGACTTGGGCATCTATTCTAAAGGTAAGGAATCTGCAGCTACAAGTCTCTATCAGATGAACAAGTTACTTACCTTTGATAACGCATTATCTGGTAGAGACTCTATCTAGCTGCAAATTCCTTACGCCAACCCATGCCTCCACGCTCTGCGGACACGTCTACTAGAGTCAGGGATTGTCCCTTTCAGGGCCCCAAATTTTTTGCACAAACTAACTGTTAGTTCTTTCCATAACTCTGCGCTTCTGGCGTGGAAGCTTGTGGAAAAGGAATTGACGTACGTGCATCATGGTGGTGCCTTTATAGGTGACTGTGATGTCATAGATTACTCCAACGATGCCACGCGGATCCAAACAACATCACCCGATGGTATGCTCAAGGGTATTGCTCTGAAAACTTTCCGGATTCCAAGCTGACACCAGGACATTCTAAAGGTAAGGAATCTGCAGCTAGATAGAGTCTCTACCAGATAATGCATTGCCGAAGATAAGTAACTTATTAGTTAAGTACCTTGCTCTTTCTGCATAAAGAGTCACTAGACAATATCTTTGTTCTTGTGCTAAATGTTTATTCTTCCAACATCCATTGCACTCTAAGCCCAACATTTTAAGTTAGGATATCCTCACTTAAAAATAGATAGATAGATAGATAGATAGATAGATAGATAGATAGATAGATAGATAGATAGATAGATAGAGTTTTTCATGTGCACCACATAGCAAGCACATTTATATGACAGAGAGATCAGTTTTTTATGGATGCAAGTTAAACACTGACAATAGTAACAGTATAGCTATCATTGTAGCAACCTGTTTAAAGCAGTGAAGAGCAGGTAAACTGAGGGGCCCAGAGGTAGGTGGGTGCTAATATTTTGTAGGAAGTTGGAGGAATCATAGGGTCATGCAGTATAGATTTCAAGGCCATTTAACCATATGAAAAGATGCAGAGGGACTACTTAGTTTTTAGTTTTCTAGAGTAGTATGGATAGATTATTGTCTTAAGAGTAGCAGTTGTTTTAGTGAGTTTTTGAAGGATGTGTAGTCATTCAGTGGCCTGATTACAACGGGTAGCTTGTTCTAGAGCTTTCCTCCAGGCACTTACAGGGATTTTCACCTGAATCTTTTTAGTCTACATTTTGGGATGATCAGTAGGTGCTCCACGGTGGAACAAAGTACCACTGATGTGTGATGGAACTTGAAGAGATCTGATCGGTGTCCGGGAAATTTTGTGTTGGTTGCTTTCTGCGTAAGTGACAGGACACTGTGTTGTATTTGGTGTTTAATGGTTTGCCAAGATAGCTGTGCATTTAAGGAGAAAATGTGGTTATTTTTTATTTGTCTGAAAATGATCCTTATGGCTTATATGATTATAGTACTTGGTGGTTCTGGTGCTCATTACGGTATTGCTGTGTTCTTGTTCACCTCATTTCAACCATGTCAGAATTTACCTGAAGTTCTTTCACATAATTCAAGTATACTCTCCAGTCTGGCGACCCTGGCTATAGCTTGGAAAACACCACCATATTGTGTAGCAGTGTCCTAAACGGAAGCACACAGTTTAGGATGAACATAGAGACGCTCACACATATGCGTCCAACAAAAGAGGGGCTGAACAGAACCTTACAGGGGACAGCTAGTTTTCAGTCTCCCCACTGGATGCACAAAAAATCTGTATCCCTGAGCTAATATAATCTGCTGCCACTCACATCAAAGCCAGGTGAGAGGAGGCAGTACAGATCCCTTCTTATGGTTTAACTTTTGCTCTGATGGTACGATATTTTCATAGAGAAGTGTTCTGTGGAAGATGCTTCTTGTTAAAAGGCAGAGCACCCCCAGTAGGTTAATGGATAGTTTAGTCATTGTCAGGGGACATAATAAATAAACAAGGTGTCACAGCTTTTCTTAGAAATGCAGACGCCTTTTCTTCCAACACGGCTGAACTTTTTTCT